>NC_141876.1:610883008-611494739 GCF_056163025.1 Triticum urartu
GAGCCTAGGTTTTATGTGTTGATGTTATATGCACGAGTAGAACACAAGTGAGTTGTGGGCGATATAAGTCATACTTCTTACCAGCATATCATACTTTGGTTCGGCGGTATTGTTGGACGAAGCGGCCCGGACCGACATTACGCGTACGCTTACGCGAGACCGGTTCTCCCGACATGCTTTGCACAAAGGTGGCTAGCGGGTGTTAGTTTCTCCAACTTTAGTTGAACCGAGTGTGGCTACGCCCGGTCCTTGCGAAGGTTAAAACAGCACCAACTTGACAAACTATCGTTGTGGTTTTGATGCGTAGGTAAGATTGGTTCTTGCTTAAGCCCGTAGCAGCCACGTAAAACTTGCAACAACAAAGTAGAGGATGTCTAACTTGTTTTTGCAGGGCATGTTGTGATGTGATATGGTCAAGACATGATACTAAATTTTATTGTATGAGATGATCATGTTTTGTAACCGAGTTATCGGCAACTGGCAGGAGCCATATGGTTGTCGCTTTATTGTATGCAATGCAACTGCGCTGTAATGCTTTACTTTATCACTAAGCGGTAGCGATAGTCGTGGAAGCATAAGATTGGCGAGACGACAACGATGCTACGATGGTGATCAAGGTGTCGCGCCGGTGACGATGGTGATCGTGACGGTACTTCGGAGATGAAGATCACAAGTACAAGAAGATGATGGCCATATCATATCACTTATATTGATTGCATGTGATGTTTATCTTTTATGCATCTTATCTTGCTTTTATTGACGTTAGCATTATAAGATGATCTCTCACTAAATTTCAAGATAAAAGTGTTCTCCCTGAGTATGCACCGTTGCCAAAGTTCGTCGTGCCCAGACACCACGTGATGATCGGGTGTGATAAGCTCTACGTCCATATACAACGGGTGCAAGCCAGTTTTGCACACGCAAAATACTCAGGTTAAACTTGACGAGCCTAGCATATGCAGATATGGCCTCGGAACACTGAGACCGAAAGGTCGAGCGTGAATCATATAGTAAATATGATCAACATAGCGATGTTCACCATTGAAAACTACTCCATTTCACGCGATTATCGGTTATGGTTTAGTTGATTTGGATCACGTAATCACTTAGAAGATTAGAGGGATGTCTTTCTAAGTGGGAGTTCTCAAGTAATATGATTAATTGAACTTAAATTTATCATGAACTTAGTACCTAATAGTATCTTGCTTGTTTATGTTTGATTGTAGATAGATGGCCCGTGCTGTTGTTCCGTTGAATTTTAATGCGTTCCTTGAGAAAGCAAAGTTGAAAGATGATGGTAGCAATTACATGGACTGGGTCCGTAACTTGAGGATTATCCTCATTGCTGCACAGAAGAATTACGTCCTGGAAGCACCGCTGGGTGCCAGACCTGCTGCTGGAGCAACACCAGGTGTTATGAACGTCTGGCAGGGCAAAGCTGATGACTACTCGATAGTTCAGTGTGCCATGCTTTACGGCTTAGAATCGGGACTTCAACGACGTTTTGAACGTCATGGAGCATATGAGATGTTCCAGGAGTTGAAGTTAATATTTCAAGCAAATGCCCGGATTGAGAGATATGAAGTCTTCAATAAGTTCTATAGTTGCAAGATGGAGGAGAACAGTTCTGTCAGTGAGCATATACTCAAAATGTCTGGGTATAATAATCACTTGATTCAATTGGGAGTTAATCTTCCAGATGATTGCGTCATTGACAGAATTCTCCAGTCACTGCCACCTAGCTACAAGAGCTTCGTGATGAACTATAATATGCAAGGGATGAATAAGACTATTCCCGAGCTCTTTGCAATGCTAAAAGCTGCGGAGGTAGAAATCAAAAAGGAGCATCAAGTGTTGATGGTCAACAAGACCACTAGTTTCAAGAAAAAGGGCAAAGGGAAGAAGAAGGGGAACTTCAAAAAGAACAGCAAGCAAGTTGCTGCTCAAGAGAAGAAACCCAAATCTGGACCTAAGCCTGAAACTGAGTGCTTCTACTGCAAGCAGACTGGTCACTGGAAGCGGAACTACCCGAAGTATTTGGCGGATAAGAAGGATGGCAAGGTGAACAAAGGTATATGTGATATACATGTTATTGATGTGTACCTTACTAGAGCTCGCAGTAGCACCTGGGTATTTGATACTAGTTCTATTGCTAATATTTGCAACTCGAAACAGGGACTACGGATTAAGCGAACACTGGCGAAGGACGAGGTGACGATGCGCGTGGGAAATGATTCCAAAGTCGATGTGATCGCGGTCGGCACGCTACCTCTACATCTACCATCGGGATTAGTATTAGACCTAAATAATTGTTATTTGGTGCCAGCGTTGAGCATGAACATTACATCTGGATCTTGTTTGATGCGAGACGGTTATTCATTTAAATCAGAGAATAATGGTTGTTCTATTTATATGAGTAATATATTTTATGGTCATGCACCCTTGAAGAATGGTCTATTTTTGATGAATCTCGATAGTAGTGATACACATATTCATAATGTTGAAGCCAAAAGATGCAGAGTTGATAATGATAGTGCAACTTATTTGTGGCACTGCCGTTTGGGTCATATCGGTGTAAAACGCATGAAGAAACTCCATACCGATGGACTTTTGGAACCACTTGATTATGAATCACTTGGTACTTGCGAACCGTGCCTCATGGGAAAGATGACTAAAACACCGTTCTCCGGTACTATGGAGAGAGCAACAGATTTGTTGGAAATCATACATATAGATGTATGTGGTCCAATGAATGTTGAAGCTCGTGGCGGATATCATTATTTTCTCACCTTCACAGATGATTTAAGCAGATATGGGTTTATCTACTTAATGAAACATAAGTCTGAAACATTTGAAAAGTTCAAAGAATTTCAGAGTGAAGTTGAAAATCATCGTAACAAGAAAATAAAGTTTCTACGATCTGATCGTGGAGGAGAATATTTGAGTTACGAGTTTGGTCTACATTTGAAACAATGCGGAATAGTTTCGCAACTCACGCCACTTGGAACACCACAACGTAATGGTGTGTCCGAACGTCATAATCGTACTTTACTTGATATGGTGCGATCTATGATGTCTCTTACAGATTTACCGCTATTGTTTTGGGGTTATGCTCTAGAGACAGCCGCATTCACGTTAAATAGGGCACCATCAAAATCCATTGAGACGACACCTTATGAACTTTGGTTTGGCAAGAAACCAAAGTTGTCGATTCTAAAAGTTTGGGGCTGCGATGCTTATGTGAAGAAACTTCAACCTGATAAGCTCGAACCCAAATCGTAGAAATGTGTCTCATAGGATACCCAAAAGAGACTGTTGGGTACACCTTCTATCACAGATCCGAAGCAAGACATTTGTCGCTAAGAATGGATCCTTTCTGGAGAAGGAGTTTCTCTCGAAAGAAGTGAGTGGGAGGAAAGTAGAACTTGATGAGGTAACTGTACCTGCTCCCTTATTGGAAAGTAGTACATCACAGAAACATGTTTCTGTAACACCTACACCAATTAGTGAGGAAGCTAATGATAATGATCATGAAACTTCAGAACAAGTTACTACTGAACCTCGTAGATCAACCAGAGTAAGATCCGCACCAGAGTGGTACGGTAATCCTGTTCTGGAAGTCATGCTACTAGATCATGATGAACCTACGAACTATGAAGAAGCGATGGTGAGCCCAGATTCCGCAAAATGGCTCAAAGCCATGAAATCTGAGATGGGATCCATGTATGAAAACAAAGTATGGACTTTGGTTGACTTGCCCAATGATCGGCAGCAATTGAGAATAAATGGATCTTCAAGAAGAAGACTGATGCTGACGGTAATGTTACTGTCTACAAAGCTCGACTTGTCGCAAAAGGTTTTCGACAAGTTCAAGGGATTGACTATGATGAGACCTTCTCACCCATAGCGATGCTTAAGTCTGTCCGAATCATGTTAGCAATTGCCGCATTTTATGATTATGAAATTTGGCAGATGGATGTCAAAACTGCATTCCTGAATGGATTTCTGGAAGAAGAGTTGTATATGATGCAGCCGGAAGGTTTTGTCGATCCAAAGGGAGCTAACAAAGTGTGCAAGCTCCAGCGATCCATTTATGGACTGGTGCAAGCCTCTCGGAGTTGGAATAAACGCTTTGATAGTGTGATCAAAGCATTTGGTTTTGTACAGACTTTTGGAGAAGCCTGTATTTACAAGAAAGTGAGTGGGAGCTCTGTAGCATTTCTGATATTATATGTAGATGACATATTACTAATCGGAAATGATATAGAATTTCTGGATAGCATAAAGGGATACTTGAATAAGAGTTTTTCAATGAAAGACCTCGGTAAAGCTGCTTACATATTAGGCATTAAGATCTATAGAGATAGATCAAGACGCTTAATTGGACTTTCACAAAGCACATACCTTGACAAAATTTTGAAAAAGTTTAAAATGGATCAAGCAAAGAAAGGATTCTTGCCTGTGTTACAAGGTGTGAAATTGAGTAAGACTCAATGCCCAACCAATGCAGAAGATAGAGAGAAAATGAAAGATGTTCCCTATGCTTCAGCCATAGGCTCTATCATGTATGCAATGCTGTGTACCAGACCTGATGTGTGTCTTGCTATAAGTCTAGCAGGGAGGTACCAAAGTAATCTAGGAGTGGATCACTGGACAGCGGTCAAGAACATCCTGAAATACCTGAAAAGGACTAAGGATATGTTTCTCATATATGGAGGTGAAAAAGAGCTCATCGTAAATGGTTACGTTGATGCAAGCTTTGACACTGATCCGGACGATTCTAAATCGCAAACTGGATACGTATTTACATTAAACGGTGGAGCTGTCAGTTGGTGCAGTCCTAAACAAAGTGTTGTGGCGGGATCTACATGTGAAGCGGAGTACATAGCTGCTTCGGAAGCAGCAAACGAAGGAGTCTAGATGAAGGAGTTCATATCTGATCTAGGTGTCATACCTAGTGCATCGGGTCCAATGAAAATCTTTTGTGATAATACTGGTGCAATTGCTTTGGCAAAGGAATCCAGATTTCACAAGAGAACCAAGCACATAAAGAGACGCTTCAATTCCATCCGGGATCTAGTCCAGGTGGGAGACATAGAGATTTGCAAGATACATACGGATCTGAATGTTGCAGACCCATTGACTAAGCCTCTTCCACGAGCAAAACATGATCAGCACCAAAGCTCTATGGGTGTTAGAATCATTTATGTGAAATCTAGATTATTGACTCTAGTGCAAGTGGGAGACTGAAGGAAATATGCCCTAGAGGCAATAACAAAGTTATTATTTATTTCCTTATTTCATGATAAATGTTTATTATTCATGCTAGAATTGTATTAACCGGAAACATAATACATGTGTGAATACATAGACAAACAGAGTGTCACTAGTATGCCTCTACTTGACTAGCTCGTTAATCAAAGATGGTTATGTTTCCTAACCATAGACAAAGAGTTGTTATTTGATTAACGGGATCACATCATTAGGAGAATGATGTGATTGACTTGACCCATTCCGTTAGCTTAGCACTCGATCGTTTAGTATGTTGCTATTGCTTTCTTCATGACTTATACATGTTCCTATGACTATGAGATTATGCAACTCCCGTTTACCGGAGGAACACTTTGTGTGCTACCAAACGTCACAACGTAACTGGGTGATTATAAAGGAGCTCTACAGGTGTCTCCAAAGGTACATGTTGGGTTGGCGTATTTCGAGATTAGGATTTGTCACTCCGATTGTCGGAGAGGTATCTCTAGGCCCTCTCGGTAATGCACATCACCTAAGCCTTGCAAGCAATGCAACTAAATGAGTTAGTTGCGAGATGATGTATTACGGAACGAGTAAAGAGACTTGCCGGTAACGAGATTGAACTAGGTATTGATATACCAACGATCGAATCTCGGGCAAGTAACATACCGATGACAAAGGGAACAACGTATGTTGTTATGCGGTCTGACCGATAAAGATCTTCGTAGAATATGTGGGAGCCAATATGAGCATCCAGGTTCCGCTATTGGTTATTGACCGGAGACATGTCTCGGTCATGTCTACATTGTTCTCGAACCTGTAGGGTCCTCACGCTTAAGGTTTCGATGACAATTATATTATGAGTTTATGAGTTTTGATGTACCGAAGTTGGTTCGGAGTCTCGGATATGATCGCGGACATAACGAGGAGTCTCGAAATGGTCGAGACATAAAGATTGATATATTGGACGGCTATATTCGGACACCGAAAGTGTTCCGGGGAAGTTTTGGATAAAATCGGAGTACCGGGGGGGGGTTACCGGAACCCCCCGGGGGGTTAATGGGCCTCATGGGCCTAAAGTGGAGAAGAGGAGGGGCTGCCAGGGCAGGCCGCGCCCCCTCTCCCCTAGTCCGAATTGGACAAGGAGGGAGGGGCGGCGCCCCCCCTTTTGTTCCTCTCCTCTCTCCCTTCCTTCCCCCTCTCCTACTTGGACAAGGAAAGGGAGGGGAGTCCTACTCCCGGTAGGAGTAGGACTCCTCCTGCGCGCCTCCTACTAGGGCCGGCCACACCCCCCCTTGGCTCCTTCATATACGGAGGCAGGGGGCACCCCTAGACACACAAGTTGATCCACGTGATCGTTTTCTTAGCCGTGTGCGGTGCCCCCTTCCACCATAATCCTCGATAATATTGTAGTGGTGCTTAGGCGAAGCCCTGCGACAGTTGAACATCAAGATCGTCACCACGCCGTCATGCTGACGGAACTCTTCCCCGACACTTTGCTGGATCGGAGTCCGGGGATTGTCATCGAGCTGAACGTGTGCTGAAACTCGGAGGTGCCGTAGTTTCGGTGCTTGGATCGGTCGGATCGTGAAGACGTACGACTACATCAACCGCGTTGATATAACGCTTCCGCTGTCGGTCTACAAGGGTATGTAGATCACACTCTCCCCTCATTGCTATGCATCACCATGATCTTGCGTGTGCATAGGAAAATTTTGAAATTACTACGTTCCCCAACAGTGCCGGCTCAAGAATTGAGGATGATTCTAATTACTTGGCCGTTTGCAGCCCGGGGGCTCAATATGGTTGGGCCTTTCAAAAGGTCCAAAGATAAAAACACACACCTCCTGGTGGCGGTTGACAAGTTTACAAAGTGGGTTGAGGTAGAGCCGGTTAGTAAATGTGACGTTGTGATGGCGGTTCAATTCATCAAAAAGGTGATTTTCCGTTTTGGCTTTCCCCACAGTATTATAATTGATAATGACACTAATCTATCCAAGGGTGCTATGGAAGAATTTTGTCAACGTGAGCATATCCGGCTTGATGTATCATCAGTGGCTCACCCCCAGTCTAATGGTCAAGCTGAGAGAGCCAATCAAGAGATCCTGAGAGGCATCAAGCCCCGGCTTATGATTCCTTTGCAGAGGACACCGGGTTGTTGGGTGGAGGATTTACCTTCCGTGTTATGGAGTATCAATACTACCCCCAACAGATCTACGGGTTACACGCCTTTCTTCATGGTTTACGGAGCAGAGGTGGTTCTCCCTAGTGACATCCGTCACGACTAGCCCCGCGTGGTGGCTTATGTTAAAGCTGACAATGAAAAAGCACGTCAGGATGCACTTGACATGTTAGATGAGGAGCGCGACCTTGCAGCAGCTCGTTCGGCGATTTACCAGCAAGATCTGCGCCGTTATCACAGCCGCCGGGTTAAAACCAGAACTTTTCAAGAAGGTGACTTGGTGCTCCGGCTTATCCAGGATCAATTCTATATGCACAAACTATCCCCACCTTGGGAAGGGCCCTTTGTGGTTAGGAAAAATCTGAACAATGGGTCATACTAACTTATCGATGTTCGAGACCGCAAGGACTCATGCACGTCGGAGGAGGAGACCCGCCGGCCGTGGAGTATTGCTCATCTTCGGCCTTATTATACCTGAGCCACCGGCTCACCTGATGTACATATTTTGACAATGTATATATTATGATTAATATAATAAAACTGGCATCCATGATAATTCAGGGCCTCTGTCATTTCATTTCTCAGAAACTGAGTCTTTATTTTATACGATTACTTAAAGGCTTGATGCCAAATTATAGGGACCAAAGAGAGTCTTTTGCATAGCACGACTCAAACATAGGTACCCGGCGAGCACATCTCACAAATATATCACTTGGGGGCTTCCTGCTCATCGAGCATAGCTATGACTACCCTTGTTGATCCGGCTTATGTGCCCAGAATATAATGTTACTTGGGGGCTATTTGTTCAACGGACAAGTGTTTTTAAGACCCTTGTAATAGGCTTAAAAGCCAGGCTTGGAAGCCAGGTGTATTCACCTAAAAACCCTAGTTATCCTGCCTTCTTAAGTTTGCCACTCCGCCCAGGTAATCCTGGAACGACCCGCCATACTTTTGACAAATTCAATCTTATACAGACACTGAATTTGTCAAAGTTAAAACGACGATTGGTTATGTGAGGTCCGGCTTATAAGGTTTGTATGAAGGTTTAACTCAGTGGCTGTGCAGCCCTTGAACGCACTTGATTTTTTAGGCCTGGCCGCCTGTGACAGCCTTGATTTTTTGATATTTGATTTGAACATTTTTTGAGATTCCTCTCCGGTGATATATCGATACATGGTTTACAACAAAGGAGGGCTATGCCTTCGGAATCATACATGAAACTACCCGGTGTTTATTAACCCGGCCTGGCTTTAAGACTAAGTCACCTGGGTATGATGATTTTGTTGGAAATATGCCCTAGAGGCAATAATAAATTGATTATTATTATATTTCCTTGTTCATGATAATCGTTTATTATCCATGCTAGAATTGTATTGATAGGAAACTCAGATACATGTGTGGATACATAGACAACACCATGTCCCTAGTAAGCCTCTAGTTGACTAGCTCGTTGATCAATAGATGGTTACGGTTTCCTGACCATGGACATTGGATGTCATTGATAACGGGATCACATCATTAGGAGAATGATGTGATGGACAAAGACCCAATCCTAAGCCTAGCACAAGATCATGTAGTTCGTATGCTAAAGCTTTTCTAATGTCAAGTATCATTTCCTTAGACCATGAGATTGTGCAACTCCCGGATACCGTAGGAGTGCTTTGGGTGTGCCAAACGTCACAACGTAACTGGGTGGCTATAAAGGTACACTACAGGTATCTCCGAAAGTGTCTGTTGGGTTGGCACGAATCGAGACTGGGATTTGTCACTCCGTGTAAACGGAGAGGTATCTCTGGGCCCACTCGGTAGGACATCATCATAATGTGCACAATGTGATCAAGGAGTTGATCATGGGATGATGTGTTACGAAACGAGTAAAGAGACTTGCCGGTAACGAGATTGAACAAGGTATCGGGATACCGACGATCGAATCTCGGGCAAGTATCGTACCGCTAGACAAAGGGAATTGTATACGGGATTGATTAAGTCCTTGACATCGTGGTTCATCCGATGAGATCATCATGGAACATGTGGGAGCCAACATGGGTATCCAGATCCCGCTGTTGGTTATTGACCGAAGAGTCATCTCGGTCATGTCTGCATGTCTCCCGAACCCGTAGGGTCTACACACTTAAGGTTCGGTGACGCTAGGGTTGTAGGGATATGTATATGCAGTAACCCGAATGTTTTTCGGAGTCCCGGATGAGATCCCGGGCGTCAGGAGGAGTTCCGGAATGGTCTAGAGGTAAAGAATTATATATAGGAAGTGCTATTTCGGCCATCGGGACAAGTTTCGGGATCACCGGTATTGTACCGGGACCACCGGAAGGGTCCCGGGGGTCCACCGGGTGGGGCCACCTGCCCCGGGGGGCCACATGGGCTGTAGGGGGTGCGCCTTGGCCTATATGGGCCAAGGGCACCAGCCCCAAGAGGCCCATGCGCCTAGGGTTCAAGAAGGGAAGAGTCCCAGAAGGGGAAGGCACCCCTAGGTGCCTTGGGGAGGAGGGACTCCTCCCTTGGCCGGCGCCCCCCTAGGAGATCTCCTAGGGCCGGCGCCCCCCCCCTTGGACTCCCTATATATAGTGGGGAAAGGAGGGCCTCTCAACCTACGCCTTTGGTGCCTCCCTCTCCCTCTCCAACACATCCTCCTCCTCCATAGTGCTTAGCGAAGCCCTGCCGGAGTACTACAGCTCCATCACCACCACGCCGTCGTGCTGCTACTGGAGCCATCTCCCTCAACCTCTCCTTCCCCCTTGCTAGATCAAGAAGGAGGAGACGTCGCTGCTCCGTACATGTGTTGAACGCGGAGGTGCCGTCCGTTCGGCGCTAGGATCATCGGTGATTTGGATCACGACGAGTACGACTCCATCAACCCCGTTCTCTTGAACGCTTCCGCGCGCGATCTACAAGGGTATGTAGATCCACTCCTCCCTCGTTGCTAGATGACTCCATAGATAGATCTTGGTGACACGTAGGAAAATTTTGAATTTATGCTACGTTCCCCAACAGATTTTATATGCTTGGAAGCGCTATGCTCTAAGTTTGGGATATTACCCCTTGCTACATATGGCCTATTAAGCCGGTAGTATGTGTCAACTTGCACAGAGTGTTGTACGCTCAATTTTTTTTGGGTTTTCACCCTTCCGCTAGTAAATTAAGCCGGTGGGGTATCACATGTATGTTGTTTTTATTAAAGGTCATAATTAAACCGGCCCTTGTTATGGACTATCTTTAGCCACTAATGGTTTTTGATAAGGTATTATGACCCGTCCTGAGGTAAACCGCCAAGATCCTTGTCATGTGTTTGTGTGCAGGTACAATAAATAAGTCTGGTGCATACAGTTGATGAAATCATAAACTTAAGTGACAGATCTTCAACTTGACAGATCAGTAGTATCATGCAGAACAAAACATGCACGATGGCATGGCAGATCAAGAGTTTAACTAAGCCTATTACAAAGGCATCTGATACCCCACATGAATAATTGTCTTAGCAGTTTCACAGAAAGCATATGCTAAGCCGGCCTATGGCTTACGACTCTTGGCCTTGTTGTGTTGAAGGTTGTGGCTCGTCCAGCACCGGTTCATCTGCCTCCTCTTCACCCAATGGCTGGAAGTTAGTGGTCGAACAGTTGATCCCAGTTAACACTCTGAATACAGATTGATCACTTATAAGTGTGGATGGGTCAACATCAGGGGCATAAGTGTGCTTACGGATTGGAGGAGTCAGGTCCAGAGCATCATGAGTCGGCGCCTTCACCTTCTTATTGTTGGCATCATAAACCGGTTGGTAATGTGTAAGATCAGTGTCTTCAGCCAGTTTGCTAGCAAAAGAGCGCATTTCCCTCGTAAGAGCGGCGAAGTCATCTGCAGTGAAGGGTGACCCATCTTCTTTTATGCTTGGGCAGCCATTTGCCAAGTCTGCCGGTTCAAGATCAACTAGCCACACTTTGGCCTGGGTTAGTGCAGTAAGGGCACCGACTCTTGCAGCTGATTTTTTCAACTCCTCAATCCGTGCAGGCATCATATATAGTTTGTCTAACGTATCCTTGATAAGGGTTGGAGCCGGTTTGTTGTGAGCAGCTGTGCAGATGACCCGCTGTGCACCAGTGTATAGCTGTTCTATGAGCGTGTAAGCAGCTTTCAGCTTTTTTCGCATGTCTAAGCCAAGATGGGTAACCCGGGATCCTGCGTCATTAAGGATGTTTGTAAGCCAGGAGCATATTGGATAAACATATGTTCAAAGATTAAGAGGAAATTATTTTACCGAAAACGGCAGCAGTCATGGCGTTAATTTGCTGCTTTAAGCCGGCAAGCTATATAGACACCGATTCAAGGCCACTTTAGCATCCTCCGCCCTCTTCAGCAGGGCTGACTTCTCTGTATCCCAACCTGCTTGTTCAGCCTTGAAGCTTTCCTTCAATTTCTCCATCGTTGCTAAGGCACTAGTCAGTTCATCCTTGGCCTTGGAGGTTTCTGCTTGTTGAGACTTGATGTTTTCTTGAAGGTCAGCGACTTGAGATTCTTTGCTTCTAAGCTTAGTCTACAAAAGTACACAGTAAATAAGATGGCAATGAATCTAATTGAAGTCCCAAGCACAATACAAGTATTATACTTGGCACTTGGGGGCTAATGTCTATTGCTTCTTAAACCATTGTGAAGTCCCAAGCACAATACAAGTATTATACTTGGCACTTGGGGGCTAATGCATATTTCTCTTCAAACATGGCTTTATTTGCTGACCAGGACAAATGATGGAGATCCGGTTTACGAAGGTTATAATTGGGATTATGGATTTCTCGCAGATGATTAGTCTCGACTTAATATTTTTAAGCCGACCCTTGGGGGCTACGGGAGCAATGTTCATTCTTACTGAGTTAAAAGTCCCGGCTCAACAAATTTATTAAGCAGGCCCTTGGGGGCTATAGATGCAGAAGTTAAGGTGTTGGTATTATAAAGTCCTTGTTTATACTTGCAAGTATAAACCGGCCCTGGGGCTACTGGAGTTGATCTATGCAACTATTGAAGTTTATAGCACATGTTATTCTATCATGTTCAATATACTTGGCGGTTAAGGGAAAGAGTATTCATATAACAAGGAGTTGCAGTGTTACCTCGTAGTGCTCCTTCATCAGGTTCACTAAGCCGGCTTCAAAGTCACGGCTGGTGTACAGACGGTTTAAATAACCAGAGTGGAGATCTTGAGCACTGAAATGAGTATAGCTCTCCAAGTCCGTTTTCCACTTGCCTTTATCCTCAACAGAAATTTCTTCTTTAGCATTGTGCTTAGATAAGACAGTGGGTTGACCCGGAGCTGTGAGTCCAAAGCCGGTAACAACAACGTCATCATTCTTCTCCTCGGTAGATTTGATTGGGCTTGGCGGCTTAGAGATAGCCGGCTCAACATCCATATGATCCATGGAAGGTTCAGGGTCTTCCAAAGGAGAGTTGTCAATGGTGGCTTCCACAGTTGGATGAGGAGACTCTAGTTGCTTCTGGCTCAAACAGATTGAGATCGTCGGCTGGCTTAGTAAGCCTGGCTTTCTTGATGGGCTTGGCTTGGCCCCTGAGAATAAGAACTGTCAAGAGGTTAGTATAATTATCAAAGCATATGGTATGAATGGTTAAAAGGTATCCTTACCCAGGTACAGTTTTAAAAGCCGGGATTTGTGTCCCTGATGACTCGCTAGAGGAAGAATGAGAAGTCCCCTGATGGATTGAATCAGATGGGTTAAGAGGTTGTCGGAAATGACCTTCCTTGGGATAAAATATATCAGAAATTTGAAGGACCTCTGGGCGGCGTTTGCGAACTGGCGTGTTTGGTAAGCCGGAAGAAGTGATGTGACCACCACTATGCCGGGTGACTCGGCGAGCTTCGTGTTGCTGTTTCTTCAAAAAAAAGTTGGAATCTGTCGGTGTTAAAACCAGTGGATCTCGGGTAGGGGGTCCCGAACTGTGCATCTAAGGCGGATGGTAACAGGAGGCAGGGGACATGATGTTTTACCCAGGTTCGGGCCCTCTTGATGGAGGTAAAACCTTATGTCCTACTTGATTAATATTGATGATATGGGTAGTACAAGAGTAGATCTACCACGAGATCAGAGAGCCTAAACCCTAGAAGCTAGCCTATGGTATGATTGTATGTTGTCCTACGGACTAAAATCCTCCGGTTTATAGACACCGGAGAGGGTTAGGGTTACACAAGGTCGGTTACAAAGGAGGAGATACACATATCCGTATTGCCTAGCTTGCCTTCCACGCCAAGTAGAGTCCTATCCGGACACGAGACAAAGTCTTCAATCTTGTATCTTCATAGTCTAATAGTCCGGCCGAAATATATAGTCCGGCTGTCCGGAGACCCCCTAATCCAGGACTCCCTCAGAATCCAAGTGAGCTAGAGAGTGAGAAAAGCTTACTTTCCGGTTTGCTTGTCCGGCTTTCTGTGTTGGCAGAGGATCTGAGTCGGAATAAAGAGTAATTACCTTTGCGTCACCTGCACGGATGGCCTCTGCGTCGTCCTGATAACAACCATTGTCAATGAGATGTATAAAAAAGGAGCCAAGAGAATCAAGTGTTGGGGAACGTTGCAGAAAACAAAAAATTTCCTACGGTTTCACCAAGATCCATCTAGGAGTTCATCTAGCAACGAGTGATTGGATTGCATCTACATACCTTTGTAGATCACGCGCGGAAGCTTTCAAAGAACGGGGATGAGGAAGGCGTACTCGACGTGATCCAAATCACCGGAGATCCTAGCGCCGAACGGACGGCACCTCCGCGTTCAACACACGTACGGTCAGCGTGACGTCTCCTTCTTCTTGATCCATCAAGAGGGAAGGAGAGGTTGAGGAAGATGGCTCCAGCAGCAGCACGACGTCGTGGTGGTGGAGGAGCTGCAGTACTCCGGCAGGGCTTAGCCAAGCACTATGGAGGAGGAGGATGTGTTGGAGAGGGAGAGGGAGGCACCAAAGATGTGTTATGAGAGGCCCTCCTTCCCCCACTATATATAGGGAGTCCAAGGGGGGGGGGGGCGCCGGCCCTAGGAGATCCAATCTCCTAGGGGGGTGCGGCCAAGGGAGGAATCCCTCCTCCCCAAGGCACCTAGGAGGTGCCTTCCCCTTCTAGGACTCTTCCTTTAGGGTTTCCCCCACCCTAGGCGCATGGGCCCTAGGGGAAGTGGCGCCCCAGCCCACTTTGGGCTGGATCCCTTCCCACTTCAGCCCATGGGGCCCTCCGGGATAGGTGGCCCCACCCGGTGGACCCCTGGAACCCTTCCGGTGGTCCCGGTACAATACCAGTGACCCCGAAACTTGTCCCGATGGCCGAAATAGCACTTCCCATATATAATTCTTTACCTCCGGACCATTCCGGAACTCCTCGTGACGTCCGGGATCTCATCCGGGACTCCAAACAACATTTGGGTTACTGCATATACATATCCCTACAACCCTAGCGTCACCGAACCTTAAGTGTGTAGACCCTACGGGTTCGGGAGACATGTAGACATGACCGAGATTGCTCTCCGGTCAATAACCAACATCGCGATCTAGATACCCATGTTGGCTCCCACATGCTCCTCGATGATCTCATCGGATGAACCACGATGTCGAGGATTCAAGCAACCCCGTATACAATTCCCTTTGTCAATCGGTATGTTACTTGCCCGAGATCTGATCGTCGGTATCCCAATACCTCGTTCAATCTCGTTACCGGCAAGTCACTTTACTCGTACCGTAATGCATGATCCCGTGACCAGACACTTGGTCACTTTGAGCTCATTATGATGATGCATTACCGAGTGGGCCCAGTGATACCTCTCCATCATACGGAGTGACAAATCCCAGTCTTGATCAGTGTCAACCCAACAGACACTTTCGGAGATACCCGTAGTATACCTTTATAGTCACCCAGTTACGTTGTGACGTTTGGTATACCCAAAGCACTCCTACGGTATCCGGGAGTTACACGATCTCATGGTCTAAGGAAAGGATACTTGACATTGGTAAACTCTAGCAAACGAACTATACGATCTTGTGCTATGTTTAGGATTGGGTCTTGTCCATCACATCATTCTCCTAATGATGTGATCTCGTTATCAATGACATCCAATGTCCATAGTCAGGAAACCATGACTATCCGTTGATCAACGAGCTAGTCAACTAGAGGCTTACTAGGGACATGTTGGTGTCTATTATTCACACATGTATTACGATTTCTGGATAATACAATTATAGCATGAATAAAGACAATTATCATGAACAAGGAAATATAATAACAATTATCCGAATCATTATTTTCATTATCATCAACAGACTTAGTAGTCTTCTTGGTGGCCTTGGTTTTGACACGAGCCGGTTTTGCCGGCTTATCCTGCGTTTTCCTCTTCCAAAATGGATCATCAGCCTGTTAAGACTGAAAAGATCATAAGTAGACAGCGAAATATGGATTAAGCATAAGATGTGCAATTCTTACAGCTGGCGGCTTGTTGAAAGTACAGAAAGGACTAAGTCCGTTTTTTGCTGCACTCCTTCACAGGTTCATTCAGCAGTTTCTTGGTGGCTTCAATGATTTCCGCATCAGAGAGTTGAATGTTACAATGGCATTGAGGATTGTTTACATCACCAGTGTATTCGCACATTAAGCCGGGGCGGCGGCTTAGTGGCAAGATACTCGAAGATAACCAACACCGGAAAAGGTCGACGCCAGTTAAGCCATTGGCCAGAAAGGCTCTGAGCTTTGAAAAGGCTGGTGCATATTTGGCCCGTTCCCTTGCATTGAGCCATTGGGGGAGTGTATGTGTGTTGCTAAGTTGGTGTTCACGGTAACCCGACAGAGGGTTCTCACCAGCTGGAGAGGTATCTTGACAATAGAACCAAGTTTGGTTCCAGTCTTTGGGGTGACTGTGGAGCTTGGCGTGGGGAAAGTTGACTTCTTTCCTTTTTTTTGAATCAAGACTCCACCAAATTCTTGGGATGGCCTGTCGACAAATTCTGTTTGGCGGTTTAAGTAATAGAACTCCCTGAATAAATCAACTGTGAGCTCCTCTTGAAGATAAGCTTCATAGAAAACTTCGAAGTTGTAGATGTTGGACACGGAGTTGGGTTCGATGTCTTGAGTGTGCAGTTGTAAGAAATGAAGCACGTCATGGAAAAACTTTGAGCCGAGGGGGGGGCTGAACCCTCGGCCCAAGCGATCAGCAAAAACAATTACTTCTCCATCTTTTGGTTGAGGAGGAGTTTCTTCACCCGGAGCTCTCCAATGGATGATCTCTTTCTTGGCTAAGGCGCCAGTGGTGACAACGTTGTTCAACTCTTCCTCAGTAACCCGTGATTTGACCCAATTGCAAGACGTGTATGTCTTAGCCATTTTATCAATGATATGAAAGAAAGGTTATGCCGGTTCAATATTACATGGTTAAGCCGGATTATGGTTAAAAGGTAACAATAAAGAAGCATGCATAGGTGTTAAGACGGAGATTGGCATTGAAAAGTTACAAGGAACCATTGGCGGCTTAAGAGGGGAGTAATGATACCTGGCGGGTTACTATTTCTGAGTTAAGCCGCCCATAGAGATATTGAAAGAACAGATCCGGGGATGAAAAAATCGCTAAGTGCTGAGAAAAACAGGTTTCACAGATTGATGCTATGATTTTGGATCTACCGTGCTTCAGTTAATGAAAAAATATTTAGACCTAAAATATCAGTACTCAAGCAGTTCATGGGTCCAGATCGAGTTTCTAATGTGGAGGAGATATTCTGAATAGTAAAAAGGAGTGCTACGACTGCCATGGCATAGGAGGAGTACCAAGTTCGAATCAAAAAGGAGTGCTACAGCCAAGAAAGAGGACGAACTTCGATAAACCCTAATGGGATCTATGAGAAAGGAGAGAAGGAAGGTGTACCAGGGCTGATGAACAGCGAAGGTGCGCGGATGAAATCTGGTCAAGATCAGGTTGATGCGGCGGCCGTTGTTGAGGCAGGGGAAGGTCCACGGTCATGGCAGAGCTCGAGTGTTTGGGCGTCGCGAGGTGGAAGACAGAGACGAAGAGGCAAGGGGGGGGGGGAAGTGAAAGGGACCCCCGGCCCTATTTATAAGGCAAAGGGATAAGTGACATGCACGGGAATCGAGGAGGCCAAAAAATGGATGTGACAGGCGCAGATGCCGCGATTTTCGAAGATTCATTAAAAAGAAGATTTATTAAGATTTGAGCCTTGTGCAATATTAATGACAGATGATGTCACGGCGGGTTACCAAGATCCTAGAAGATGACGTCACGGCGAGTTACAAAGTTTTGCAAGGGTAATAAGGAAGGAATTTTTTCTATGTATTGAAGATTGATCTGAACAAGTTCAAATCAACCTGGGGCCTAATGTTGGGGATATAACTATTGGGTTAACCGGACCAGGAGGTGCCGGGTTAAGTCCTTGGCAGTTCATCAAGACAAAGCCCATGAAGATTCTTAAGACGGTAGCTCATTACGCAGACTTGTCAAGGGCCTGAAGCCCAAAGGCGACTTAAGGCCCAAACAAGTGTAAACCGTCATATATGTGTAACTTGTATTATAAGGCATGTACAGTTAGTCATCGAGCCGGACACGTTGTTTATGATCCGGCCGAGACTCTGTAAGCCGCTGGGCGTCGACCTGTGTATATAAAGGAACGACCCGGCGGCGACTTAGGGCAAGAGAGAACAGATCGAAAGCTAGGTTAAGCGTATTCGCTCTCTGGTAATCGAGACATAAGCAATACCATATCAAACTGGATTAAGCCTTTACCTTCACAACAAGGGGCCGAACCAGTATAAACTCCTTGTGTCCTTTGTCCTGTTTAACCCCTTTAAGCTAACCCTGTTGCGATGGCTCCACGACTAAGTCCTCACACTAGGACATCTGCCGTGACAATTCCGCAACAGTACCTGAGCGCTCCCTCAGTCACTCCCCTCCCTCGCTCCCCCCTTTCCTCTCCTCTCTCGCGAGGCATGGCGGCGGCGGACTATGTCGAAGGCGGCTCCGGATCCATCTGCAAAGGTGTGGTGGGGACAGAGCATGAAGCGTTGCTGGCTGGCATTGTAGGCGGCACCCGCGACGAGGAGGAAGATTGCTACAAGGTCGTTGACATCGAGCTTGTAGTCATGGCTAGGTAGTCGATGGATTTGATTGTAATTTTTATTACTTCCAGTGTTCTCTTTATTGTTATGATTGATGAATATATTGAAAATTTCTGTTCATCAGTTTCAATGATTACCCTCCTGAACCCCAAATCAGAAGCTAGTCGTACACCATCTCTTATTGCAAATGCTTCCATAGCCATAGCTGACATCCCAGTTTCATACCAGAGTGCTTGTGCGCGGATGAGCCTTCCTTCATGGTTGCGAACCCCCAGGCCAGTTCCTCCCTGGTGTGTATGTTTGTCGAAGCAAGCATCCACATTAATCTTGAGAAAAGGTTCCTCTGGTGGTTTCCAACTCTGTACTTCCTTGGCCTGTTTAACTGCTTGTTGCTTGCCCGTTTCAACAAGATCTACAGCAGAGTCCATAGCCCATTTAACAGCCTGCAACACTGAACGAGTACTCTCGCCGTGCGTCCGTGCGTTTCTCTCAGTCCATACTGCCCATGATCCGCATAAAATGATGCAAGCATCCGACTGTTTCACCTTGAAACCTTCAACTATATCCATCGCCCAGGTCTCCGGATGTAGTGCAGGCAGCTTGACGGATGTGGCATGTTTGATCTCTTGCCAGAAAAGCCTTGCCCAAGTGCAATCGAACAATGCGTGCCTTATGGATTCCTCCTGTCCGCATGCATCACAGAAACTGATTGGTTTGATATGCCTGCTGCATAAGACCCCCTTTGTCGGAATGAATCCCTTAACAACACGCCACCAAAAATTACGGACTTTGGGGGGCACCTGTAGTCGCCATAGTTTCTTCTAGAACAACTTGTTAGGTCCCTCTGACGATGCAGGCACCTCATTATTCCTTCGCGCTGAAACCAACAACTTGTACACTGATCTCACCGAGAAATTACCCAATCTATCTGGGTGCCACGCCCAAAAATCCTCATAAGCCCTATCAAGAGGAATCCTCGCAATCATGGACACATCCGGTTCCACAAAGTTTTCAGCCAGCTTCTCCATGTCCCATTTCCCTGTGTCCAAGTCCATTAGCTCCTCTACAAGTGTTACTGAAGCGGTTGGAAGTCTGACAATTGGCTGTTTGCTATAGCTTTCCGGTACCCACGGATCGTCCCAAATTCTTATCGAACTTCCATCACCCACTCTTTTTATTATTCCCTTACGAAGTGCCTCCCTGCCATGCAAAATGGCTCGCCATGTATGAGAGGAATTACGTTTTTTCCTCGCTTCCATAAAATTGCAGTCATGGAAGTATTTTCCCTTGAGTACTCTTGCACACAAGGAATCTGGATTTGTTAATAACCTCCAACCTTGTTTCGCCAGCATCGCTTGGTTGAAGAGTTGAATGTCTCTAAAACCCATGCCACCTTCACTCTTTGGTACTGCTATATCAGTCCACTTCTTCCAATGCATCTTCCGTTTTTCCTCGTCACCTCCCCACCAATAGCGAGCCAAAATATTAGTTATCTTTTTGCACATATTTTTTGATAACCGAAAACAGCTCATAGAAAAGGTTGGAATTGCTTGACAGACTGCTTTCACTTGGACTTCCCTCCCTGCACTATTTAGCAATTGTGGAATCCAGCCATTACACAATTTCTTGAGTGAAATAGTGGGGTTCTCTAAGTGTTGATCGCTCGGAGATAGCTACCACTCTGAATGAAATACAAGAGCTAAGCGGGAATTTTGATGATTTTCGTCTGGAATTCATATCGAGGGAGGCGAATGAATTGGCGCATCTGTGTGCAAAGCAATGTAATTCTTCTAGAAAACGTTGTTTATGGATAAATTATATTCCCACCTTTCTTATGACTTGTGTAAGGAAGGAATGTAATCCGTTGATTGATTAATAAAGCTCTTGATTCTCAAAAAAGAAAATTTCTGTTGCAATTTTTTTATTTTGATCATTTATTCTTTGATATTTTTTTCATTCTGCTAAATGATGTAATTACTTACTCTAATCAACAAAGCTCTAGCGGAATGACATTCCCTAAAAAATGGTTCACCGTCGAATCTGCAGGCAAATAGATAGATAATAGTCACAATATTTTTCTTTCTAAAATATAGAAACAAATCGCCCGGTCGATCAGGTGCGTATCAATGTCAAGACCCCATTTTTTCTAGATCGCCTCTTACTCGCAATCCAAACAAACCCCAACCAACACAATGTGGCGATCGTTCCTGGCCGGATCTCAGCCCCTTCTCTTCCATCTCCGGCGGCCTGCGGTATCCACCACCGGCGACAGCGTCTTCGTCGCTGCCAGTGCCAATCGAAAGGTGATCCATTCGTCGCGTGCGTATACGTCGGGCACCAGCTCGGTACCGGATCTGGTCGATACTGACGAGAGGATGTCTGCGGCGTCGTCGGATCGGCACCCTCAAGGATGCCGCTGCTGCTGTTGCTGCGGTCGTCGGCCGCGGCGGCATCTGTACGTGGTGCTGGACGAGATTAACACGGGGCACAGCGTGTACAAGCTCGACGTCGACGACCTTGATGGCGGCGACGAGGATGTGGTCGCCCGGTGGGACATGGACAAGGCAACGCCGCCGCCTCCGCAGCGACTCCCCGAGGCAGCACTCCGGCTAGGCGTCTCACTGGTCGGTTCTGGCCCGCACTTCGAGGCCATGGGCAACAAGATCGTCATCATGGGTGTATCTAGGACCGTCGATATTTATACGAAAAAGAATGATGATGATGATCCCTATGATGGTGGTGACCAGAGTGATAAGAACGATCATGATGATGACAAGATGATTACCCTGGTTTACAACACCAAGACGGCCAAGCTGGACATTGGGCGGCCTACCCTAGAAAGGCTCGCTTCTCGCTACATCGCCACCCGGCGACAAGTTGTACATGCTAGTGGCCGGTGAGCCGCCGCTGTACCTCGGGGAGGAGTCGGTCATGCCCAATCTCCTCCGGTGCGGCAGCCATTGGAACTACGAGTCGGCCTTGTCTAACTTGAAAGGGCAGATGAACGAATGGACCTGGAAAAAGTCCCCCACGCCGCTTCCACTTGCTGCCGGGGCCGGCGGCCAAATAGTCAACTCTCATGTGGTGCATCCAGATGGTCGTACCATATTCGCCTCGGTTTCCTCCTCCTTAGCCTCGCCTTCATTCACCTTCTCCTTCGACACCAGCAAGGGCGGAGAGCCAACGCGCCACCATAACTGGTGTCTGCCTTTCCATGGCTGTGCATACTACGATGGTGACCTTGACGCGTGGGTTGGGATACGAAAGGTCGTGGGCAGGAGAAGAGATGACCACTACCTCTGCTCCTGTGACCCCGCCACACCGCCACACCGCTGTCAGAGCCGGCGTGGAGGATGTGCGAGGAAGAGCTCACATTCCTCGATGGAGCGATCACGAGCCCCACACTCGTCCACACCGGCCGCGGCAGATTCTGCCTCGTAGAGTTCATGTTGCCTCCCTCAGGTAGTCACTGCACATGCTTGCAGGACGGCGGTGAGCACCTGCTACGTCTTACCATGTTCCGTGCCAAGATTGGCAAGGATGGCAAGCTTGTGGTCGCGCCGTGCCGACCTGGCCGCTCCTATCTCGTACCCAATTATTGTTATGACCGTCTAGGTCCACCTCCTGCATTTTGGATGTGATGTGTTGTGTAGTCGACTATCTCACACTGTTCGGTGGTGCCTCAAAAATAAACACTAGCTAGTAGGAGTAGGATATGTGCTCGCGAACATAGTCTAGCTAGTCTGTCTTTACTTACTTTGTTTTGAGCAAGAGCAAGTGAGTTGATTGGTCAAAATAAATTTTAGAGCGTTCCCAAACTTTTGGTTTGGTGGCATTTCAGTGGTTTCAGTAACCTTGTTATTAAGATTCATGTGGTTTATGAAATTTTCTGTGTACTTTGTAAAAAATGCAACCTGAAGAAGCTTAGTCATCTGAGTATTGAGCTCCTTCTATATATGTTCCCTGTCGACCCTGCTGCTTCGTCTTCCTCGTCTCATCAGTCCAACGTTATCCTCTCCCAAAGCTTCGCCCCGTTGTTTAGGCCTCTGTCTAAGCTACCTTGAGCATTCACACAAACCTAGCTATGTTTTATCTATTTAGCTTCGTTTCAGAAACAACTAAACCTAGCTATGTTTCAATCTTTCGGGGATAACTCTCTATTCGTGTTAAAGCTCATGTACAAGCAGTAGTTTTTAGTTGTACTTGTATGGGCAATGGCGCAGTGGCTTCTTTATGTAAAACCTCCATCTCTATTGGCAATGGCGCATTGGCTTCTTGATGGAATACGAGATGGTTCTATTATGAGACTCCTGTTTAATTGTGCCTGATGTATTTATCATGGCGAGGAGAAGAATCTCTCAGTGAGAGATGAATGTGGTAATGGGTGCTGGTTGAAGGGTTTGCAGTTCCCTTGAGGGTCTCGCAGCAAGACAGGGAAATAATGTCTTTTCGCCTGATCGTAATTGGACGGCTGATCGAGGGCAAGAGGATGGCTTGTAATGTCTATATGCATGTCTTTTGCCCAATGTGTGATCAGGAGCCTGAAGCTGCAGGACATCTGGCGCTCCGATGTTGTTAGATGAAAGAAGACCTTCATCCTAGGATTTACAATAAGACATCTATGGCCATTTGGTGATGGTGGAGAAGAACCTGCAGAGGAAAGAGAATAGAGGGCCACAAAGAAGAGAAACTTTGGCCATTTATATGGTTTGGAATTTGTGGACGGAGAGAAACAGGCACATTTTTTTAGAAAGAAGGCAACTGGTGGTTTCTAGTCGATCATCTAAACTTAACCGGGTAAAAAAAGAACTGGGTGCAATCAAACACAAATTCTCAAGTCAATCAAAACACAGTAAATGAAATTCGGTGCCAATTCATAATGTTTTATATTGGCATTTATCAGAACATTGTCTAAACTTACTAACTTTATTAGCTAGCTGTCTCCTTCTGGCCGCTTTCCACTTGTTTCTAAACAGGCCACCGATCATGGGGTCTGGGCCTTGGCCGTCGTCCGGGTTGTCGAAGATGTTGTTGACATTGTTTGTGCCGCCATTGTTGCAGCCGCTATTTTCGTCGTCGCTGGATAGGACGATGACCTGCGTCTAGCTTGCCGCTAGCTGCTCATAGAAGCGGCACTCCGCCTCGGCCTGCTCTACGTAGCGACGGCGGAGCTTCGTCATGTACGCCTCATCGGAGGCCCC
Organism: Triticum urartu; assembly: GCF_056163025.1. Taxonomy (NCBI): domain Eukaryota; kingdom Viridiplantae; phylum Streptophyta; class Magnoliopsida; order Poales; family Poaceae; genus Triticum; species Triticum urartu. The sequence continues at coordinate 610,906,748 of NC_141876.1, forward strand.
TACTGCGATGCGCTCTCATGCCTCCCGGTTCTTCTTTCTCTCCCGCTCGGAGACCACCCGCTGGTCAACGACATCGACACACATATGTCTGAACTTGAAGACCGTTGGTGCCGCTTAAGCGCACGCACGAGATGGCGTACTCCCAGACGGCCTACTCAGCCGAGTGGAGGCTCCCAAACCAGATTTTCTTGTCGTTGTGCCGGTCCGTAATCTTAGTTACCTACGTTGCCTACGCCCACTACCGCATGCCGATGTATGGCCTCTGTGGCAGCGGCAGTGGAGGGAACTCGAGGAAGCCAGGCAGGCGGCCGCGGGAGGTAGATGAGGTGGAGATGCATCCCGGAGAGTGCCTCCATAGCACAGGCATTGACGACTACAATAATGCACAAGCCAATGACCGGGAACTCCTAGCGCAAAACATTTACAAAGGTGGATACTGAAGAATGTAATGCTATTCTAGGATGGTCATCAAAGAGGACATCATAAAGGCTCCAACTCTCCATTGATGCTAACACTGATGAAAATAGCTTAATATTTCAAGTGGTCAATCGGCAGCAACTCCAACTAGGACTCTGATGATTTTGCCATATTCAATAGGGTCGCTACTGGTTCCAGAACTTTCAGGAACTTGTATTATTTGTTTGGGTTAGTAGTAGTATGGAAGATACACATGGAAACAGCTGATCATACGTGTGTGTGTGTGTGTGTAACTGTGTATTTGTACTCCAATTTCCAAAAACGTAAAACATTTTCCCTCGGTTTCAAGAACAAAATCCAAACTTGTATCAGAGTTCAGGGCTAGCACTGCTGCCGGTATGGTTCTCTTCATGACAATTTTTTTTATATTTGATCCTCCAATGAGGTCGACTTTCGTTGACTTCTGTAAAATCCCGGCTGAGTTTTTAAAGGTTTCGAAATGATTAGTGACACATGAATGTAAGGTATGATCTCTTCAGTGGTGGAGCTTCATGGGGGCCAACCTGGGCCATGGCCCCCCCAGCTCACAAGAAACCATGCATATGTTTCTTTGTATTAGGCCTATTTTCCATCAAAAATAAGCTAAAATTTGTTATGTTTGCCCCCCTTCAGCCCATGCCCCCCCCCCCCCCCCCCCATGATTTGGGCTCAAGCTCCGCCACTGGATCTCTTTATGACAAAGTTATTATATTTGATCCTCCAATGAGGTCGACTTTCGGTTGACTTCTGTAAAATCTCGGCTGAGCTTTTAAAGGTTTCGAAATGATTAGTGACACATGAATGTAATCAGATCCGGCACTTGAAATTTTTGATGAATCTCGGTTGAGTTTTAGTCAAATCTTGACCCAATAAAAAAGACAGTCGACTTTATGAATTGAAACCCAAAGTTATTGGAATATTGGTTATTTTGGCAGTGTCCAATCAAAGTGTAACATGGAAGAACCAAGTATAACCCGGTCCTTGCATAATTAATGCTACAAAACAAAACTAAAATTTGGTGGTCCTGCGAAATAGGCAAAATCGTTGACTTGACACAATCACAACCAAAATGCACATGGTGAACCCACAGAACGATTGGGCAGGAGATAGGAGTGTCCAGGTCGGCATGGTGTCACGATGAGCTCCCCATTCTTCCCATGCTTGGCACGGAACATGGTCACAAGCAGCAGGCATTTTCCTATCCTTCTTGTCTGGCGTAGGCATGACCTCAACGAGGCAAAACCGCCCGCGTCCAGTGTGGACAAGCGCGTGGCACTGATAGCTATCCAGTGTCTGGAGGAACATGAGCTCCTCCTTGCACATCTTCCAAGCCGGTGCCTCCACCGGCCCCTCGGCGCCGCTGAGGTCTGGGACGTCACATGAGCAAAAATAGAGATTTCCCAATCTCCCACCATCAGTGCCGTCGGCTTTCCGGAGCCCGACCCATGAGTCGAGGTCGGGGTCGTAGTGAGCCTGGCCATCGAACGGCATGCTCCAGTCGCCACGGTGTGCTGACTCGTGCCCCTCGGTGTCGATAGAAAAGGTGAAGTGGCGCTTGGGCTTCGAATCCGTGGGGTAGCCGAAGCACGAGACGAAGATAGTGCGGCCGTCCGGATGTACGGCGTATGACCCAACGAAACTACGGTCGTAGTGGCGGCTGTTGGGGTTGGGGAGCCGCGTCGGGGCAGTCTTCCAGGCCCACTTCATGGTCTGCCCTCTCATCGAGAACACCATCATGTCATGGCCGCTGTCGTATCCATCGTACTCACCCAGCGCCGATTGCTGGCAGAGGTAGTGCGGTTTGCTGCCATCGGAGTCGAAAGTGTAGAGCTTGTTCCCGGTTGCCGCCGCATGGTAGTACCAGCAGTTTAGTCTTTTCGGCGGGGTCTTCCCAATGTCCAGCCTCCCCGTCTTTGTGTCGTAGACGAAAGTAATTCTGCCATTATGTGAGTACCCCGTGGCAACGATTTTGCTGCCGAGGGCTTGAAACTGCGCGTGCGCGCCGATCGACAAGTAGCCCAGGCGAAGAACCGGCTCGGGGAGGCGACGCGGCGGAGGCTTCGTCTCGAGCGGCGCTGGCGCGGTCCTGTCCATGCCGGCGACCGCCGTCGAGGTCGTCGACGTTGAGCCTGTAGACACTGTGCCCGGTGTTCATCTCATCTAGCACCACGTACAGATGCCGCCGCGCTTTAGGGCATGATTGTGCGCCGTCGACCTCAGCAGCGTCCGAGGCGCATGCACGACGGAGGATTCTTGGATCTGCGCCGCCTAGTGCGGCAGCGGCAACGACGGTGTCGCCATAGCTGCAGCCTACAGGGCGCCGGAGACGCGAGAGAATGCCCTGTGGTCTGGCGCGGAACGATCGCCACATTGTGTCGTCTTGATTTGTTTTCGTAGATCGTGAATCCAGTAGAGATTAGAGCTCCTGTATTCTAGCAGGTGGACGTTACGATTTAGTAAAATATTTGTGCTTATCTATCCGGTGATTGGGTGGACAAATAGGAAAGAAAATATTCTCATTACTTGCCAAAGACTTTTCGGTTTGGTAGTACCCCACAACTCCAATATTTGTGTTCCTCAAGAAAAAAACCAATATTTGTGATCGTCTATATGATGCAATATCCTGTTTTCCGAAAACTTATTAGATATTCTTGATCCATTCCACAAAAATAAATAAATATACTAGACATTCTTGATCCTTTCCGCAAGAATAAATAAATATATTGGACATTCTTGATCGAACAAATTTCAAAACCATCTTCAATTCTTGATTTGGTCGCTTGCTCAACCAACAACGGTCTTGCATTGATCCCACACATGTTAAAGAAGTCGCGGCGGCCAATCGACCAATGCAAGACCGGCAACTCACACATAGTCTGGCCCTACATTTTCCCATCAGGTTTCTTTTTTTTTCCTTTTCTGTAAAATCTTCATTAAAGTAGTGTTAACTGAAGAGTTTTAAATGCAAAATTTGATTAAATGTCGATAATCTCTGTTGATGCTACTACTACCTCTTTTTCAATTTATAGGGCGTGCGCGTATACTTAGGTCGTCAATTTGACCAACCTAATACAAGTCATATATTACAAAAAATATACCAATATAAACTTTAGATGTTCTATTTTCAAACGATATAATTTTTGTGTTATATAGTTTATATTAGGGTGATAAAATTGGCAACCTAAGTATATGCATAGGACTTGTAAATTGAAACGGAGGTAGTAGCACCGATCAATAGGATGAGATTGGCATTTCAAGTGATGAAGGAGATAAATCGATACACGAGGGTCACAATCACAAGTAAGGTGACTCATGAGGACATTGACTATTTCGGTGCTGTTATCCCATGATATGTACAACAATTCCAAAACTTCTCAAGTGTTTTTTATCATGTGGTACGGGTTTTTAGTGAAACCATTAATGGCCTCCTTCTCCTATCTCATACTCCCTCCGTTCCTAAATGTAAGGTGCATTAGTTTTTTAAAAAGTCAAACCTTGTCCATGTTTGACCAACTTTATAGCAAAATATATAAGGATTTACAATACTGAATATATAAAATATAAAAATATATTTCATGGCGAATCTAGTGATGATGATTTGGTATTCTAGACACTGTTATTTTTCTCTATAAACTTGATCAAAGTTAGATAAGTTTGACTTTTTGAAAAAATAATACACCTTATATTTAAGAACGGAAGGAGTATATAGTTACCCAATGCTGACAATAGATGATATTCCATCATGATATTCACTGAAATATTTTGGTACATTGGTACGTACAATATATCCATCATAGTTAGTCAAGCACCTACTTGAGCACTTTGAGGCTCCAAATATTATTTATCGCCTTCACGCGATATCCCATTTTTGAGAAATGCTTGGTCCTACAGATGCCAAAACTATTTAAATTTGGCGGCTGCTTCAAATAAGTTGGATGATTTCTCTAAGAAATCATCCGCCTGTTCAGCCGTTGGATCAGGGTGCTGGCTGTCGTTGGATCACAGCAGGCAGCAGCGAGCGCACCAGCTTCAACCCAGCGACACTGCAGCCTCGCGCGAAGCTCCAATGAAGTACCGATGGCATCCGATGAGTTCCAACGCGGCACCAACGCTTCGGCGAAGTTCCATTGCAACTTCGGCTGAGCTCCATTGCAGCCTCGGTGGAGCTCCAACGCAGCACCGACGCTCCGGCAAAGCTCCACTGCAACTCCGGCCGAGCTTCATTGTAGCCCTGGCAAAGCTCCGATAGAGCTGCATTGCAGCCGCGGCGGATCTCCAACGCAGCGCCGCCGCCTCCGGCGAAGCTCCATTGCAACTCCAGCGCCGGGATGAAGTGGGGGATGCAGCAGTGATGTCGGCGTCGAGATCTCATCGTCGACGCTTCGCAACACCAAACCTTCCGGCGAAGCACGTACCTCCCTTTCCCGTGTTGCTCTATAGCAAGCGCCGCCGCAACGACCGGCCGGCTTGCCGCTGGTTGTCTCCTCCTGCAACAGCAGCGAGGTCATGCTGATTTGAAGAAGAAAAACACGGCGGCTCCCCGTGAAAAGCACCGATGGTCGTCTCTTCCTTTGCAAAAACAGGTCGCCAAGGAGTTTCCTACAACAATTAGCGCCGGCGAGGAGTGCTGGCCGGCCGGGCATCAGCCCAGGGAGGAGAGGGCACTGGGGAGAGAGAGAGAGAGGAAAGGGGTGGGGGAGAGAGAGCGCTAGTGCGGAGGGGATTAGCTCGAGAGAGACGATGAGATCGGAACAACCGAGAAGATAAGGCATCATTGGTCCCGCAGGGCACACGTGGCGAGAGAGGGAAGGGACTTAAGCGGCAAAAAATCATTCGCCTGATTTTAAGCGTTTTCCTTTTAATTTAGTCACCTGCTCTACCAAAAGAAGTTTTGGCTTCAATACCATAAAAACTATTGGATTCAGAAAAACTCTAGATAAATCAGAAATTTCACTTATATTTTTATTCATTTTTGTAAGGTTTATTTTTTTAAAATAATACTCCCTCCGTTTCAAAATAGATGACTCAACTTTATACTAACTTAGTACAAAGTTGGGTCATTTATTTTGGAACAGAGGAAGTACCTTTTAGGAAGCAAATAAGTGAAGTGTAAAATTCCTACCGAGATGTTACTATCGACAGGAAGAGCTAGTTACACACAAATTTTAATGATCGTTCTAGGCCAACCAAGTTGGAGAGAACAAGCGGCCGCTCTGTCACTCGCATGCATACATGCATGTATTGTCTGCTAGTGCATGTGACTACTAGCATTAAATGCGGTCAGACTTGTCACATGTGACGAAAAACAGATCCACGTCTATTTATTTTGGGTTTTTCAAATTTTTAAAAAGTCATATCTTTCAAACCATGTGTTGGAATTTAGATCCGTCTTCATTGTTGGATTTCTCGTGACGAGATCTTTGAAACTAGATCCCACATGAGTATGTTTCGATGAAATTTTTTCGATGCCAACTTTCGTGCTATATGGTGCAACTAGTCTACTGTCCCGACCAACTACCTAGTAGTCGTTGTGCAACCCTCCTCCCTACTCGTGGATGCGTAGTTTTTCACTGTTGGCACACCCTACCCCCACCTCCCCTGCAAGGGATATGTGTGTAACGCCCTCGATGCGGCTATATCTCCCACGTGTCGAAGCACGACTTAGAGGCATAATCGCATTGAAAGCAATGTCGCAAGTGAGTTAATCTTCACACAACCCATGTAATACATAAGTGAAAGAGATATATAGTTGGCTTATAATCGCCACTTCACACAATTACATGAATAAAGCATTACATCAACCGGATACAATCAAGGTCCGACTACGGAACCAAAATAAAAGAAGACTACCCGAAATGCTACACAGATCCCCGATCGTCCCGACTGGGCTCCACTACTGATCAACTGGAAAACGGAACGACATAAAGAACAAGATCTTCAACGAGCTCCTCCTTGAGCTCGGTTGCGTCATCTGCACGGTATCCTCGACACCTGCAAGCTGGTTTTGGGAGTAAACTGTGAGCCACGGGGACTCGACAATCTCGCACCCTCGCGATCAAGACTATTTAAGCTTATGGGTAAGGTAAAGGTATAAGGTGGAGCTGCAGCAAGCGACTAGCATATATGGTGGCTAACATACGCAAATGAGAGCGAGAAGAGAAGGCAAAAGCACGGTCGAAAATCTATGATCAAGAAGTGATCCTAAAGCAACCTACGTCAAACATAACTCCAACACCGTGTTCACTTCCCGGACTCCGTCGGAAAGAGACCATCACGGTTACACACGCGGTTGATGCATTTTAATTAAGGTCAACTTCAGGTTTTCTACAACCGGACATTAACAAATTTCCATCTACCCATAACCGCGGGCACGACTTTCGAAAGTTCAAATCCCTGTAGGGGTGTCCCAACTTAGCCCATGATAAGCTCTCACGGTCAACGAAGGAATAGACCTCCTCCCGAGACATTCCGATCAGACTCAGTATCCCGGTTCTTCAAGACATTTCGACAGGTTAAAACAAATCCAGCAACACCGCCCGAATATGCCGACAAATCCCGATAGGAGCTGCACATATCTCGTTCTCAGGGCACACTCAAATGAGACATCCTACGAGTAAAATCAACCCTCAAGTTGCCCCGAGGTGGCCCTGCAGTCTACTCGGTCGGACCAACACTCAGAGGAGCACTGGCCCGGGGGGGGGGGGGTTAGAATAAGATGACCTTGAGTCTGCAAAACCCAAGGTAAGGGGGGTAGGTTGTTAGTGCAAATGATAAAACCAAGGTTGGGCATTGCTGGAGGAGTTTTATTCAAGGCGAACTGTCAAGGGGTTCCCATTATTACCCAACCGCGTAAGGAACGCAAAATCCGGGAACATAACACCGATATGGCGGAAACTAGGACGGCAAGAGTGGAACAAAACACCAGGCATAAGGCCGAGCCTTCCACCCTTTACCAAGTATATATATGCATTAATTAAATAAGAGATATGGTGATATCCCAACAAGTAAACATGTTCCAACAAAGGAACAACATATCCATGTACCAACAAGGTACAAACTTCATCTTCACCTGCAACTAACAACACTATAAGAGGGGCTAAGCCAAAGCGGTAACATAGCCAAACAACGGTTTGCTAGGACAAGGTGGGTTAGAGGCTTGGTTAAACAATATGGGAGGCATGATAAGCAAGTGGTAGGTATCGCAACATAGGCATAGCAAAAGAGCGAGAAACTAGCAAGCAAAGATAGAAGTGATTTCGAGGGTATGGTCATCTTGCCTGAAATCCCGCAAGGAAGAAAAACGAGTCCATGAAGAAGACAAATGGACGTAGACGAACGGGTCCTCACAAACGCGACGTTATCGGAACCAACCCGAAGAAGCAACACCGGAAAGAAGCAAGCACCATAGTAAACAACCAACACATAGACATGGCATGATGCACAATCAAGTATGATGCATGTCCGGTTTAATGAAACATGGCATGGTAAAGTGCACAAACAACCCTACAAATTCAGTGGGGCTCAATATGCAACGGGTTGCATATTGACGAAACACCACATCAAGTTATTTAGTTCGATCTCGTTTATGTACCCAACAATATTAAATGTTGTTAAACATGGCAAGAGGGTGAAGCAAAGTAAAACTACCTATCTAGTCAAGGTTAAATGAGGCCGGAAGCAACGAACAACAATTCCGGTAAATCCCCATGTGCATATATTAGGTTTGGTCCTGTTCTGCCCTAAACCACATTTTAAAGTTATTAAACATGCAAAGTGATGTCACCATGATAAACTGGGCAAAATTCTACCCTATTTACATATAAAGATTATTTAAATCCGAGCTACGGTTAATTAGTTATGAATTAAATCATTTTAGCAAGTAATTTAAGCAAATTTAAACAAACAGCATTTAAACATTTTGAACATGGATGAAAAAAACATATTATGAGACTACACAAAATTCTAAGCAAGTTTCCTATATAAATCATTTTAATCCGATGCATAGATGATGAGTTATTATATGTATGAAACAGGAGGGTTTTTCTATAAATCTGCGTTCTCTCGAAAATTAGCTAAGACGTTCTACGGAAAAGAAAAAAACACATCTCAGCCAGAAACTGCAGGCTGTCCCAACAAGAGAAATAAAAAAACAAAAGAGGGGCATTGTGGGTGGCCTCACCCATGGGCTTCGGCCCATTTGAGGAGGAGGGGGGGGGGGTAGGCCGCGGCTGGCTGGGCTTGGCACGGGATGCGGCCCACGCGTGCGAAGCAGAGGGGCGAGCAGTTCGAGTTGCTGCTGCTCGTTTCTGAAGAACAGAAACAGCAGCAGGGGAGCAGGGGCGCGATGCAGGGGCTTGGCGAGGCGGGACTTGGACGAGGTGGCGGAGCCGAGGGACTTGGGCGTGACTCTGGTGTGACGCCCCCGATTTAATCGTACACTAATCATACACGCAAACGTGTACGATCAAGATCAGGGACTCACGGGAAGATATCACAACACAACTCTACAAATAAAAAAAAAGTCATACAAGCATCATATTACAAGCCAGGGGCTTCGAGGGCTCGAATACAAGAGCTCGATCATAGACGAGTCAGCGGAAGCAACAATATCTGAGTACAGACATAAGTTAAACAAGTTTGCCTTAAGAAGGCTAGCACAAACTGGGATACAGATCGAAAGAGGCGAAGGCCTCCTGCCTGGGATCCTCCTAACTACTCCTGGTCGTCGTCAGCGGGCAGCACGTAGTAGTAGGCACCTCTGGTGTAGTAGGAGTCGTCGTCGATGGTGGCGTCTCGCTCCTGGGCTCCAACATCTGGTTGCGACAACCAGGTAGAAGGGATAGGGGAAAAGAGGGAGAAAGCAACCGTGAGTACTCATCCAAAGTACTCGCAAGCAAGGAGCTACACTACATATGCATGGGTAAAAGTGAAAAGGGCCATATCGGTGGACTGAACTGCAGAAAGCCAGAATAAGAGGGGGGGATAGCTACTCCTGTCGAAGACTACGCTTCTGGCAGCCTCCGTCTTGCAGCCTGTAGAAGAGAGTAGACTGAAGTCCTTCAAGTAGCATCGCATAGCATAATCCTAACCGATGATCCTCCCCTCGTCGCCCTGTGAGAGAGCGATCACCGGTTGTATCTGGCACTTGGAAGGGTGTGTTTTATTAAGTATCCGGTTCTAGTTGTCATAAGGTCAAGGTACAACTCCAAGTCGTCCTGTTACCGAAGATCACGGCTATTCGAATAGATTAACTTCCCTGCAGGGGTGCACCACATAACCCAACACGCTCGATCCCATTTGGCCGGACACACTTTCCTGGGTCATGCCCGGCCTCGGAAGATCAACACGTCGCAGCCCCACCTAGACCAACAGAGAGGTCAGCACGCCGGTCTAAACCTAAGCGCCCAGGGGTCTGGGCCCATCGCCCTTAGCACACCTGCACGTTGCGTGGGCGGCCGGAAGCAGACCTAGCCTAGTGGCGTTCCAGTCCAATCCAGCGCGCGCCGCTCCGTTGCTGACGTCACGAAGGCTTCGGCTGATACCACGACGTCGAGTGCCCATAACTGTCCCCGCGTAGATGGTTAGTGCGTATAGGCCAGTAGCCAGACTCAGATCAAATACCAAGATCTCGTTAAACGTGTTAAGTATCTGCGAACGCCGACCAGGGCCAGGCCCACCTCTCTCCTAGGTGGTCGGAACCTGCCCTGTCGCTCCGCCTCAAAGATCCACTCGCGGGTGCTCCTCAAGCCGACCCGTCTTTAGTCACCACATGTATCATGTATAAAGTATATAGTATATACCCGTGATCAACTCCCGAGTGATCACGGCCCGATAGCATAGCATGGCAGACGGACAAGGATGTAGGGCCACTGATGATAAACTAGCATCCTATACTAAGCATTAGGATTGCAGGTAAAGATAACAACAGTAGTAGCAAGGACAGGCTATGCATCAGTATAGGATTAACGGGAAGCAGTAACATGCTACGCTACTCTAATGCAAGCAGTATAGAGAAGAGTAGGCGATATCTGGTGATCAAAGGGGGGGCTTGCCTGGTTGCTCTGGCAAGAGAGAGGGATCGTCAACTCCGTAGTCGTACTGGGTAGCAGCGGCGTCGGTCTCGGTGTCTAGCCAGAGAAGAGGGGGAAGAAACAATAAATATTTAAGCAAACAGATGCCTAGCGATGCATGACATGACAAGTAGCGGTGCTAGGGGTGCCCTATCGTGGTATGAGGTGATACCGGTGAAGGGGGGAAACATCCGGGAAAGTATCCCCGGTGTTTCGCGTTTTCGCACAAATGAAACAGAGGGGAAAAGTTGCGTGTTTGCTATGCTAGGGATGTGTGGTGGACGAACGGGCTGCGTATCCGGATTCGTCTCGTCGTTCTAAGCAACTTTCATGTACAAAGTTTTTCCATCCGAGCTACGGTTTATTTTATATTAATTTTAAAAGATTTAAATCATTTTTAGGATTTATTTATTTAATTTAATCAACATTATCCAGAATAGTGTCTGTTGACGTCGGCATGACGTCAGTAGTTGACTTGGTCAACCTGACAGGTGGGTCCCGTTCGTCATACTCTGTTTTAATTAACTAATAGTTAATTAGGTTAATTAGTGATTAGGTTAATCTAATTATAATTAATTAACTTAATTAATTCCTTAATTAATTAATTGTTTTTATTATTATTATATTTTTTTAATTCTTTTCTTTTTTAATAAAGTTCTGGGGCGTGGGCCCCACATGTCTGTGGCCCCAAGGGCCTTAACGGGCATGGGCATGCGGGAACTGGGGATACGGGCGTATCCCAGTTGTCCCCGGGCGCCGGCCGGTGCGGCCAAGGGGCGCCGAGCGCGGCCACGGGGAGCAGGGGCAGGGCAGCGCGCCGACGTGGAGCTCCGGCGGCTGAGTTCACGCGAAGTAGGGGGGCGCCGCGGCGAGCAGATGCAGCGGGGCACGGCGACAGGCGCCATCCCCAGGCGCCTGAGGAGGTGCGCGTGTGGGGTCGAGCACCGGCGGCCAGCGACGCAGCGCGGTGCGGGAAGGGGGCCGTGGCGAAAGGCGAGCTGGCGCGCGCGTGTGCTGGACGAGGCAGCGGGGGGGGGGGGGGGGGGAGGGCGCGGCCATGGCGCGTGCGGAGGCACGCCGGTCACGGCGAGGCCGCGGTGAGCAGAGGCGCGCGAGAGAGAGGAGCGCGGAGACGAGCGCGGCAGCGGGCTCACATTGTGGCGTAGGGAACGGGGCAGTGGGGTTGGGGAGGACGACGGCGACGACGTGCGTGGCAGAGACGAGGTGCAGGCCGGCGAGGAGGCGCGGGCTCTGGGCGCGGCGTCCTGGCGCGGGACGGCGAGGTCGTCGCGGCGACGGGCGACGGGATCGGGGGTGCAGGGCGACGCGGGATCGGGCCCCTCCCCGATCCAGAACCAGCCGAGCGTGGGGGCGCTGGGAAGGAGGGTTGAGGAGGAGGGCGCTGGGCGGCGGTGGCGCGACGCACGGCGACGAGGCGATGGGGACGACGTCGAGGGGGTTTCGTCCCCGATCCAGATTTGGATCGGGAGAGGGGAAACATGGGAGCGAGTGGGAGGGAGTGGTGCGTTGGGGGGGTGTTAGGGTTTGGTCGCCCAGGGGGTTAAGGGGGAGTGGGGGGCGGCCTGGGCCGGCCAGGCTAGCAACTGGGCCGACTGGCCCAGTGGGGGGGGGTTCTCTTTCTCCCTTTTTTTTGCTAGTTTTGTTTTTCTGTTTTGTATTTTCTTTTTCTTTTGTTTATTTTATTTACTTTCTGTTTTAGCTTAGTTTCCTTTTATTTTTGATTTAGCAAAATATCAAAATGGCACCTAATTTGATGTTACCAAATATGCCACTACCACATTAACTAGCTACCTAATCTAAAATAGTTGTGTAATTATTTATTATTTAAAAGTACTTAATTAATAGTTTTTGCTACTATTTTGGTTATCTTATAGCATTTAAACGTTGTATAAAAGTATGGTGCTTCACCATAATCACCTATGCATTATTTGGCACAACTCGAACAATTTGGTTTTAATATTTGAAAACTTTTATTATTTGCCTTTAATTGAATTTGAATTTGAATCGATCTCGAACTAACACGAGATTAGCGATAGTAATCGAAGTGACGTGGCATCATTAGCAGAGAATTACTGTAGCTTAATTATCCGGGCGTCACATCTGGCGAGGGTCTTGGGTGGCGGGGAGGACCGAGAACAGAGAGATGGCCGGGACTCGACGGATCTGGGCGGTGATTGGACTTGGCGGTCAACGTGGCAGGGGCGGCTTTCTCTTTCTGCTCCCGACAGAAGGAGGCAGCACGGCGCGGAGCAGCGCTTGGGGCTGCGGCACGGAGACGACGACAGAACGCGTACGGAGCTCCGGCGAGGCGATGCAGACGCGGAGGAGGCGGTGGAGGCCGGCTCTGAGGTGGACGGGCGCGGGTCAATGTGGACGAGGCGCAGGAGAGCAGAGCGCCTGCGAGGCGGCGTAGCGAAGCAGGCCCCAGCGCGGGTGTTCAGCGGTAGAAGGCGAGGCCGGAGGGCGGGTCCATCCAGGAACAGGGCGGAGGCGAGCTGGGCGTCGAGGCGATGAAGGCCATGGCGACGGCGTGGTCCTGTCGACGAACAGAGAGAGAGAGAGAGAGAGTTAAGAAATTAAGGGAGGGAGAGCTAAACGGAGCAGGAGGGAAGGAAAGGACGCGAGAGGGGGACCTGCTGGTCCGGCGGCTCTGCTTGGAGAGGTGGCCGGCGGCGTGGGAGGCTAGCGAGGCAGGGGGAAGCGGCGGCCTGGTGGCGACAACTCGCACGGGGAGAGTCGAGGACGCTTGGTCGTCGAGGATGTGGCCTCGATCTCAAACTGGATCGAGCGCCGGCTGGACGCGGGGTGGAGGGCGGCGCTCCAGACTGCTGCTGCTGCTTGGGTGGTCGGCACGAAAATTGCGGGAGGTGGTCGGAGGCTGCGGTGGTGGTTGGTTGGGTGGAGAAAACGATGAGGATTTTTGATCGGGAGGAGATCCCGAGGAAGAAGGGACACGAGTGGCGGCGGCGCTAGGAATTGGGGAGTATGGGGCAGCTCTCCTCAATTTTAGGGTTGGTCTGAATATATAGCAGACGGAAGGGGTTTTTAGGTGCGTCCGATCGTCATTGGACGGCTCCGGGTCAAATGGGTAGTCGAAAGAAGTGAAAGAAGTATCGTGGTATTTCAGGGTTGATCCGGACTCAACTGTTACGACTGAGGGGGCCGGGTTAGGGGGTATCTCGTCCCTCCGATTAAAATCGGATGGTCAGGGTAAATAGGCTAGGGAGTCCAATTAACAAAACGGAGACGTTTTGTAGACGTTTGGGGATGATCCGGACACGACGATGACGACTGCTCGGGTCGGGTCCGGGACAATTTTCGGACGCGCGCGCAAGGAGGGCCGCGGGCTGACGAGAGAGGTTAGGTTGGACCTGGCGGTAGGTAGTGGGCTGTGCAGAAGGCCTCAGGCTGAGAAAAGAGAAGAGAGAAGACCCGGCGACTGTTTCCGGAGACCGAAAACGTCCGACGATAGACCGGCTATAGTGCCGCTATAGTTTAACGTTTGGGCTATCAAACGAACCCCGAATGGGATGAAACTTGGCAGGCGACCTACTAACACCATAACAACACCACATGCCAACTTTCAACCCATTCCGAGAACATTTTTCGGCCACTTATAAAAAATACTATTTCGGACATGCCGCGGGCGCGTGCAAGTGTGGTTGGGCTCAGAACGGACAACGGACGGAACGAGGAGGCCAGGACAGGTGCAAGTTTTAAAACATGATGATGCAATGCACATGATGACATGACAAGATGCAACACGCAAGCAAATGACATGGCAACGACGGCGAATAACTGGACGACACCTGGCGCAACGGTTTCGGGGCGTTACAATGTGCAACTTAGTCTATTGTTCAAGCCAACTGCCTATTAGTCAATGTGCAACTCCCTACGCTCTCTATTTGTGGACATGTATTTTCAGTTGGCGGGACCAACAAACAGAGTTGCACATAGTCTGCTAGGTAGTTGGCCAGGGGCAATATATGAAGTTGCACATATCACAGGGAGGGACAGTTGAATGGTAAAAAGTTGCATATAAACAGAGTGCTAAAGTTGCAAAACTCACTAGGGGGTGGTTTGGGCCGTGTGCTAGCAGGAAAACTACACATCCATGGGGTACGAGAGAAAGTTGCAAATCACAGTTAGACAGTTGGCCGTGTCAGTATACGAAGTTGCACATCCACTGTTAGGTTGTTGGCCGATGCAGCAAATAGTGAAGCACATCCACGGGCAGGGAAAAGTTGCAGATCAACTACTATGCAGTTGGCCTGGGTAACAGACGAAGTTGCACATCTCATTGGAAGAAGTTAGTTTTGCACCATCATTGAAATCTGCATGTTTACGGTATAGGAGAAAAGTTGCACATCCCTGTCAGGTAGTTGCACACCGACGGCTAGGCAGTTGCACAAAACAAGGAGAAAATTGCATAATTTTTTTCATTCAAACATAGCCATGCGGCATCTAGTTTCGAAGAGCACGCCACGAGGATTCCAAAAGTGAAAACGGATCTTAATTTTGACATGCGGTTTGAAAGTTATAATTTTTAAAAAAGCTGAAAACACAAATTAAATACGTTCACATCTGTTCACATGGATGCTTTACAATTATTTATCCTCTTCACATATGTCCACACCTGTTTACTTTTTCTAATAGGAGTCAGGAAGACAGAAACTTACCTTTTTCGGCCGGCCACCACAGAGTGCTAGTGGGCAGCCGGCCGCCGGCTAGACACGTCCAATTTTCAAATGTGCAAACTACTTTATTTACGTTAAATGAGCATTGAAAATTCAAGATCATTGACTATAATAATGTTGCCCTAGAAACAGAAACTCCAAAAAAACATAATTGAAGTTGCTACAATACTAATAGGAGCTCATGATGAAAAATCATTGGACTATATATATGCTCAATGCATTAAGCGGACCAGCAAAGCAAGGGGGCAGGAAGTAGGAGCGGCCACGTCGGGCCACAAGCAGCTCGCCATTCTTACCATGCCTAGCACAAAACATGGTCACTCGGAGAAGGTCCTCACCGCAGTCGTCCATGCAGGTGCACTGACTAGCCTCGACTCCCTGCCCCCGCGTTACCTCGAGGACGAGGAGGCAGAATCTGCCACGACCAGTGTGGAGGAGCACGCGGCTAAGGGCGTCCTTGAACAACGTGAGCTCCTTCCTGCACATCTTCCACTCCGGCGCCGGCAGCGACTTGGGTGTGTGATCGCCGTTGACATCGGTGAGGTCCGGGACGTCACAAGAGCAGAGGTAGGGAGTAAGGACTTCTTACTGCCCACGGCTTCGAAGTGCGCATCCATACCGACGGACGAGAAGCCCAGACGAAAGACCGGATCGGGGAGCTGCCGCGGCCGCCATGTCCTCTGGTGTGGCGGCCGCTTTGCTCTATCCTTGCAGGGGACTGCATCCTCGTCGCCGCCGTCTAGACCGTCCAGGTTGAGCTCTTAGATACTGTGCCCCGTGTGCATCTCATCGAGCACAACATATATAGAGTAATCGAGATGCCGCTGCGGCCGGTGCATAGTCGATCTCATCAATATCGGGGGTGTATGCACGCCAGAGCATTCTGTCGCAATAGCTGCGTCCTGCCCAACTAAATGTGATCTGTTCGACATGAGAGAAGGGGCTGAGATCGGGCGAGAAACGACATTTCGTAGTGATCGAGATGATGAGTCCAGCCCAACTAAATGTGATCTGTTTGGTTAGTTTCTACTACATATTTTAGCACGTGGAAGTTAGGAATCTGTCCGGTGATTCTTTCTCGAAAAGAAAAATATATCCGGTGATTGGAAGGTGAAACGTCAGCATTACTTGAAGCAAAAGAAACGGTGAAATCAAAAGGGCAATTGCATGGTTGGCTGTGCATTTTTTCTGGCCGTGCAACATAATCTTTTTCTTTTTGGACCGCACTACAGTCGTAGATACTTACATACACAAGCATACACTCGCCCGTATAGACACTCAAATGCACACTCTATCCCTATGAGCATCTTCAAAATACTGAGTCGACACAACATTTTGTGATTGACGAACTCACCACAACAGACTTGTAGTCAATGTGAACGTCTTCTCTCATTGAATAAACATCGCCAAAAATTCTAAAATGAATGCAAAAAATGAAAACACCAGTGCTAAGTCTAGGTCTTAAACACTGATGCGTTGGATCCACCATAAGAAGGCTAACCATCTGAACTACGCCCAGTTTGTGGCGTGCAACAAAATCTGATCGATTATCAAAGTTTGTGCATGTTTCTCTTAACTCGAAAGTTGTGATCCCCTTTGATGCAATGCCCTGATATTCAGCACAATTCTAGAAGCGTAGCTTAGTTGGTCAAGTTCCTTGTGTAAGTTGCCCACCTAGTTTTAAGTTCAACATTTGGCATAGGTGCTCGCAGTTTATTGAATTTATTACCGTGCTTTGTACGTAGATAATTAAACATAGTTTTAGATAAAAAGATGTTTTTAATCTCCCTTTTTTAGATTTTACTAGAATATACGTTTTCACATTCGATATTTGCAAGTTCTCTGAAAATAGCCAACACCCTACGAAGATCGAAACCTCCATAATTTTTTTCTTTAGTTTTACTAGAATATACGTTTTCCACACTTGATATTTGCAAGTTCCCTGAAAATGGCAAACAGGTTACCAAGTGAGATCGAGACCGAATGGACGGACGTTTGCTGCCGGCCATGGCATCGCTGGTGAAAGCGAGTCTGAGGTCAATGCATGTGAGTGTGAAATTTCAAGATTAATTTAAGATAAATTATGTATGAATGAAATGACCTAAAGCAAAAGCTATTATTTTCATAAGTAATTGTGTGTGAACAAAGAGTATGCATGTATGCTGGACCACTGGAGTTGCAACAATTAAATTGAAGCATGCATGTGCTCCAAACTAGTGTTAGTGAATGATGGCGTGGTACATTTGATGATGCGGTGGGCTGTGTATCGAGAATTAGAGTAAGTGTGGGTCATCTATTTAGTTATATAGGATTCCAGTGAAAACAAACGAAGAATTATAGTCATTATGTAAACATAAGGTGGAATATTGATTAAATTTTCTTCAAATACAGGCAGAAAATACGACCAACTTTATGAATCAGAAACCATATGGCCCATGACCAGAATCTGACAAAAAATCAAAATTTCAGGCCCTTATGGAGCATCCTTTGCATAAAACCAATTGGAAAACAGTAGTTTAAAATTTTCAAAATCACAGGCAGGATATATTTTCTAAGCTATTCATGCATGTTGCACACAATTTTCATGATGACAGCTACTTTATTTTCTTTGTGAATTTCAAAATTAAAGATCGTTGACCATAATTAAGCTGATCTAGAAAAAAAAACCCAACAAAAATGTATTCAAATGAGCTAGAAAATTAAGAAGAGCTCTTGCGTAGTGCAACATTAGCTGGACTATGCATCTAATCCAGAAAAATGTATTAATATGCGGTAGAAAACTGGAAAGAGCTCATGCATGCCTAGTGCAACATCGTTATTGATCCATCATATCCAGAACGCAATTGGGGGATTCTCAGCTGCATCCTGACAATAATTAGGCACGAGGTAGGAGCGGCCGGGTCGGCATGGCGCGATCATGAGCTCGCCATCCTTTCCATGCTTAGCACAGAACATTGTGACATGGAGCAGGTGCTCGTTACCGCGGTACATGGTGCACCTGTTGCACTGATTAGGCTCGCCTCCCACATAAAGCGGCACCACCGGTCTTGCCTCGACGAGGCAGAACCGGCCACGCCCAGTGTGGACGAGCGCACGGCCTGAGGCACCCTTGAGGAAGGTGAGCTCCTCCTTGCATGTCCTCCACTCCGGCGCCGGCAGTAGCTTGGGTGGTGGGTCGCCATGATCATCGATGAGGTTTGGAACGTCGCAAGAGCAGAGATAGGGTCTTTCCGAGACCTTTCGGATCCCAACCCACGCGTCCAGATGTCCATCGTAGTACGCCCTGCCATGAAACGGCATGCTCCATTCTCCTCGGAGCGTCGACACGCCCCCGTGCTCGGTGTCCTGCTCGGTGGTGTACAGGGGGCCTCCGTGCTCGGTGTCCATTTCACCCCTGTGCTCGGTGTCCATGGAGAAGGTGAAGGGGGCCTTGGAGTCGTTATTTGGATTTTCAAAGCAGGAGACGAATATGGTGCGGCCGTCAGGATGCACCGCGTGCGACTGGACTGGCTGGGCATAGCACAAGTCTTCGTGGACGGGGAACAAGGGGCCATTCTTCCAGGTCCACTCCATAGTCTGCCCTCTCATATCTAACATGGTCTCGTCTTCTTCTTCGGTGAACTGTCCGCCCTGCCCAAACTCCACACCCTGCTGCTCGGAGAGACAGTGCGGCGGACTCCAGCCATTGTCAAACATGTACAGCTTGTTATTCACGGCAACGGAGTGGTAATCTACTTTGTAGTATCGGGATAGGGACAACTTGAAACTGGGTGGGGGAGGTTCCTCAATGTCCAGCCTCGCCATCTTGGTGTCGTAGACCAAGGTGATTGTTACGTCATCATACCCACGATGTGTTCTCCCTGTGACCACGATCTTGTTGCCGACGGCTGCGAAGTTTGCCTTTGAACCGACCGACGAGTTGCCCAGCCGGAGGACCGGTTCGGGGAGCCGCCATGGCGGCGGCATCGTTTGCTGGGACGCCCGCCCTGCGGTGTCCATGCTGGCGACCGCGTCGGCGTCGCCGCCGTCAAGGTCATCGACGTCGAGCCTGTAGATGCCGTGCCCCGTCTTCATCTCATCCAGCACCACGTGCAGATGCCGCCTCGACAAAGGCAATGAGTTTGCAGCGTCGGTCACAGCGGCCCCCTAGGAGAATGCCCGTGGATGTGCGCCCCCGAGAGCGGCAGCGACGAGGGTGTCGCCGGTGGCGGCACTGCATCCAGAAGGGCCGCGCCGGACATGGGAGAGTAGGGGCTGAGATCGAGCCAGGAACGATCGCCACATACTGTGTCGGCGTTGATGAGATCGTGAATCCAGTCTCCAGATCAATATAAATGTGATCGCTTTGATTGGGCTCCTATATTTTAGCAACTGGAAGTTGGGAAACAGAATATTTCTACTCGTATCTTTTATAGCAAAAAATATCTGTACTTATCTACCGTGCACACTATCGATCGGTGTATAACTAAAAGAAAATCAACCGTACCATGCCTACTTATTACTTGCGGCAAAAGAAAGGGGGTAACAAAAATTTGCAAATATTTGGTAT
Source organism: Triticum urartu (assembly GCF_056163025.1). Lineage (NCBI taxonomy): Eukaryota > Viridiplantae > Streptophyta > Magnoliopsida > Poales > Poaceae > Triticum > Triticum urartu. The sequence continues at coordinate 610,926,541 of NC_141876.1, forward strand.
TTTTTGCTGGGTATGTGTCTTTGCGTGGGGGCCGAGTGCGCCCGGTAACAAAAACATTTTTCTAGACTACTATCATTTTTGTTGGCTGCACATGCCATTTTTTATTGCAGCAAAAAGGAGTTTATATTACTCAAGAGCAAAGGAGTTTCTCCCTACACAAACTAGGGATATTAGCAGGGTCAGAACGGAGGCAGACCACGGTATGATCCTCTGTTCTCCCAAAGTTCGCTAACATATGACTTGCATTATTCTGCTCTTGACAAATATGAATAACACGACACTCTTTCACCCATAAGTTTCTTCACCTCCGAGACCACCATAGCATCACTACCGGACTCGCAGTCTATGCCTACGGCCACGGGCCGTCTGCATAGGGGCTGTGCCGTCGGCATAGATCTATGCCTACGGCTGCTGTCGGCATAGACCCGTCAGCGTAGATATCGTCAGCGTAGTCTTGTCAGACCGTCGGCATACTATAGCCGTCGGCATAGGGCCCTATGCCGACGGCCTGGCGTCAGCCGTCGGCATAGTTTAGCCGTCGGCAGTGTTTTCCATCTGACGGCAACGGATGGCGCCGTCAAAAGCGCTGACGAATCGTGCAAAAATATTGTGACCGACGGCCAGGAGTAGGCTGTCGGCATAGATCTAAGTAGGCCGACGGCTGCCGTCGGCATAGTTTTGGCCGTCGGTGTAGAGCCGTTTTCCGGTAGTGCATATTGTGACCGATCTTGGCCTGTAGTATTGATTAACTACACTGCTTGCAAGCCGTCGCACTCCACAATGATGGACAGCTCCGTTCATTGGAGTGCCAACGCAATGCCCTCCATACGCCTAGCTAGCTCGGCATGTAATGGGTCCGGACACGGACACAAGGAGCTACACGCGAAGAAGATAATGGACCAATCGTGATCGCGAAGCACCATCCCCGACCCCGCACTCCCGTCCCGTTCACTGCACATGCCATTTACACGCACAAAAAGTGACACTTGAACGAGTCAGATCCAACACACAATTCATGCTTATGTTAAATCCAAAAAAAATATTATTTTGGCCAATAATTTGAATCAAAATTGTTTTATTGAAATTTTGAAAAAATTAGCGGCAGCCAAACCGAAATATCATTGAAACCAAAAAAATCAAAACCATTCATCGTCGTAAAACAGGTTTCTCACCTAAAACAAAATAAAACTAAAAAAACCATGATGGCACTATAATGTTAAAATCACACTGCAAAATTGTCAACTAAATCATCACATCACTACCGGACTCGCGGGCTATGCCTACGGCCCAGGGCCGTCGGCATAGGTCCTTTGCCGTCGGCATAGATCTATGCCTACGGCTGCCGTCGGCATAGCCCCGTCGGCATAGATCACGTCAGCGTAGATGTGTCAGACCGTCAGCGTAGTATAGCCGTCGGCATAGGTGCATATGGCGACGGCCGTGGGACAGCCGTCAGCATAGTTTAGCCGTCGGCGTTGTTTTCCGTCTGACGGCAACGGACGGCGCCGTCAACAGCGCTGGCGATTCAGGCTTGGCCGTCGGCATAGATGGAAATCTATGCCGACGACCTAGCCGTCGGCATACCTGCGCCACGTGTCGTCCCCCGGCTTCTCCTGGCGGCAGGGATATGCCTACGGCAAAGCCGTCGGCATAGATGGAAATCTATGCCGACGGCTTTGCCGTAGGCATATCTCTGCCACGTGGCAGCTCCTGGTTTCTCCTGGCAGCAGGGCTATGCCTACGGCAAAGCCGTCGGCATAGTTTTTCATATATGCCTACGGCTTTGCTGTAGGCATAGATGTGCCACGTGGCAAGCCCTGGTAACTCCTGGGCGTATATATGCCGACGGCTTTGCCGTAGGCATAGTTTTTTTTATTTCCCCTGTTTTCTCTTTTCCAATTCATTTGACAGCATTTCAAAACAGAACAATATGAAATTATGCAGAAATATGACAATTCATCATGTGAACATACTCAAGTTCATCTAAACATACTCAAGTTCACCATCATCATCTAAACATACTCAAGTTCATCACATCATCTAAAGATCATCACCGACGGAAGTTCATGAACATAAAAGTAGTGCAAGACATGAAACATGATAAAAAGTAGGAATATGAAAGGCATGGCACGATGGCCACATGCACGGAATCATCAAGCAAGAGCACCTCCGCCAAAACCACCACCTCCGCCATAACCACCACCACCTCCGCCAAAAGCACCACCTCCGCCAAAAACACCACCACCACCTCCGCCAAAACCGCCATCGCAACCACCACCACTCTGCCAGATCGGAGTGACTGGGGTCGACGGAGCAGGAGTCGAGCCACCGGTCCCCTACATGTTTCAGAAAAGATTCTAACGGTAAATATGATATGATAGTGTTTCATGAACGAGAACTAGTTTGCTAGTAGTTAGGCAAATGTACTAACCGGACCATCACTGCCTAGTGCCACCCATTCATCGAACGTGGGCACGTGTGGGGGTTCTCCCGCAGGTGGTGGTGGGGGTCCCATTTGTGGTGGATCCGTGCGGTTAGTCCAAGACGCCAACATAGCCTGAATGTTAGTTAAACAAGCAAACTAGAAGATCAAAAGGAATGAAAGTGCAAAAATTTAGGTTGGTTTTAAGAGGGCAAAACTAACCGTCTTCATCTGACGGTTGTAATCATCGTTTGCCTTCACTCGTTTCAAGTACTCCCGCACCTCGAGATTCCTATGCTCGACAAACTCCTTATATGCCTACATAATTTAGGTTGTTTCTAAGTGAGCAATGCTGAAAATAAACTGAGAATGCAAGATAGAAAAAGATAAAGAGGAAGTACTTACAGCATGCTGGCGGGCTAAGGGAGTCTGTGAACGCCCCGTACTCTCTAACTGGCTCGGGTTGCTAGCCCGAAGCTGTGTGTACGAGATCGAAGGAGTGATCAAGCCATCGAAACACGGATACCGGCCATTCTTCTTCCCCTGGATGGCCACCACCGCCGTGTCGTCGATCTAAGACTGGGCGACCTCAGCAACAGGAACATCCGGATGCAACTCCTGATAGTGATGAATGTAAGACCCCAGGTGCTCCTCGGTCTTGCCGTAGTACTGGCTCTCGCCCTCCTTGCGATGACTCCGCTCGCGGGCCAGCTTCCACGACTCCATGTCTGAGAGCGGCCTCTTCAACTTGTCCTCCTACAACGTCAAATAGAAGTCAGCCATACATAAGAACATGACGTAAAGAAGAACAAAAATGCATCATGCACATAGATATACCTTCATGGCCTTGAAGCCCCAGTGGTTCCTGTTTCCTTGGCCGTGTGTCCCGTCGTCTCCACGGTTAGCCCGGGCCTTGATGCTCTTGGCAGCAAACTCTGCATCGGCGCCGAGCCACCTATCCACCAAACTCGCCCATCCGTCATGCCTTCCATAGCACCAACGAGGAACAACCTATGCAAATTTTGGAAGCATGACATGTGAGCACGAAACATATAGTTGACTGCTTGAAACAATGAAAAGTTAGTAATAGTTACCATCATGAACTGCTCCTTGCTCAAGGTAAGTCGTAGCTTCTGCGCTTGAGTTTTGGTCATCTTTTGGTGCAGGTAGTAGTGGTAGTACTGCGAGACGGCAACCTAGCGCACCTCGTACTGCAACTGACGAGCTTTCTTCTTCGAAGCCGCAAGCAAGACCACGTCGGCTCTGGACTTGTGCTCGTCAAGAACTCTATAGAGTTGCTGCAATCATGCATAAACCAGAAGCAAACAAGGCATGAGTTGAGTGATTCAATGATAAACTATGAACGAAACTGAAGACAAGTGATTCAGAAGAGAACTTACCCAAAATTTGGTGATCACGGCCTTAGCGGTCGTCCCGTACTCCGCGTTGCTGCAAGCCTCGTAGTGGGCCCAACTCGTGGCCAAAACCCGCTACTGCGGGTCCCTGTCTGGCCGCGGGCAGAATAGGCCAGGCCAAAACTCCTTCAACAGGACAGTGATAAGGCCGTTTGGTTTACGGCCCTTTCCGCGAAGGATCCAGTTTCTGCAAAAGAATCAAATGATTGCCATGTGTACAATAAGAAAATGTTGTCATGTGTTGAAAATATGATTGAGAGGCACTTACTCTGTCCCCACAGGTTCAATGAGCCACTTGTGCTCCTCGATAGAAGGTGGTGTAGGTAGTCCGGCATTACCACGCAGCCACCCCTGCGAAGAACCCGGTGGTAAGTCACCCCACAACGCGGGATCAACCTCCCCTCCACCCTCCTTGGCCTCCTCCTCACCCTCCTCCTCGGCCTCCTCCTCCTCACCCTCCTCCTCGGCTTCCTCCTCCTCGCCATCAGGAACATACTCCTCCTCCTCAGACTCAGAAGGTGCCTCTGTATAGGAGGGCATCGAAGAAGACCCTCCTATTTCAGACACGGCCCGGAGTTTTTTGCCCCGGTTGCCTCTCCCCCACCTCCTCCTCCTCTAGGGGCTCTTGTTGGAGAATGTTGCAGAAAACAAAAATTTTCCTACGGTTTCACCAAGATCCATCTAGGAGTTCATCTAGCAACGAGTGATTAGATGCATCTACTTACCTTGTAGATCGCGAGCGGAAGCGTTCAAAGAACGGGGATGATGTAGTCGAACACGACGTGATTCAAATCACCGATGATCTTAGCACCGAACGGACGGTGCCTCCGCGTTCAACACACGTACGGAACGGATGACGTCTCCTCCTTTCTTGATCCAGCAAGGGGGGAAGAGAGGTTGATGAAGATCCAGCAGCACGACTGCGTGGTGGTGGATGCAGGGCGTCACAGTAGCAGGGCTTCGCCTATACTGCGAGAGAGAGACGTAACGGGGAGAGAGGAAGCACCAAAGGCTGAGGTATGAAATCCCTCCTCTCCCCCACTATATATAGGAGGGCCAAGGGGGGGTGGTGCGCAGCCTAGGAGATCCAATCTCCTAGGTGCGGCGGCCAGGGGAGGGTTTCCCTCCCCCCCAAGGCACCTCGGGGTGCCTTCCACCACTTGGACTCCTCCGTGGTGGAAACCCTAGGCGCATGGGCCTAGTAGGGCTGGTGCCCTTGGCCCATATAGGCCAAGGCGCCCCCCCTACAGCCCATGTGGCCCCCCGGGACAGGTGGCCCCACCCGGTGGGCCCCTGGGACCCCTCCGGTGGTCCCGGTACAATACCGATAACCCCGAAACTTGTCCCGATGGCCGAAACAGCACTTCCTATATATAATTCTTTACCTCCGGACCATTCCGGAACTCCTCGCGACGTCCGGGATCTCATCCGAGACTCCGAACAACATTCAGAATACTGCATATACATATCTTCACAACCCTAGCGTCACCGAACCTTAAGTGTGTAGACCCTACGGGTTCGGGAGACAAGCAGACATGACCGAGACGACTCTCCGGTCAATAACCAACAACGGGATCTGGATACCCATGATGGCTCCCACATGCTCCACGATGATCTCATCGGATGAACCACGATGTCGAGGATCAATCAACCCCGTATACAATTCCCTTTGTCAATCGGTATGTTAGTTGCCCGAGACTCGATCGTCGGTATCCCAATACCTTGTTCAATCTCGTTACCGGCAAGTCACTTTACTCGTACCGTAATGCATGATCCCGTGATCAACCACTTGGTCACCTTGAGCTCATAATGATGATGCATTACCGAGTGGGCCCAGTGATACCTCTCCGTTATATGGAGTGACAAATCCCAGTCTCGATCCGTGTCAACCCAACAGACACTTTCGGAGATACCTGTAATGCACCTTTATAGTCACCCAGTTACGTTGTGACGTTTGATACACCCAAAGCACTCCTACGGTATCTGGGAGTTACACGATCTCATGGTCAAAGGAAAAGATACTTGACATTGGAAAAGCTCTAGCAAACGAACTACACGATCTTTGTGCTATGCTTAGGATTGGGTCTTGTCCATCACATCATTCTCCTAATGATGTGATCCCGTTATCAGTGACATCCAATGTCCATAGCCAGGAAACCATGACTATCTATTGATCAACGAGCTAGTCAACTAGAGGCTTACTAGGGACATATTATGGTCTATGTATTCACACGTGTATTACGATTTCCGGATAATACAGTTATAGCATGAATAAAGACAATTATCATGAACAAAGAAATATAATAATAATGCTTTTATTATTGCCTCTAGGGCATATTTCCAACAGTCTCCCACTTGCACTAGAGTCAATAATCTAGTTACATTGTGATGAATCGAACACCCATGGAATTCTGGTGTTGATCATGTTTTTTCCTAGGGAGAGGTTTAGTCAACGGATCTGCTATATTCAGGTCCGTATGTACTTTACAAATCTCTATGTCTCCATCTTGAACATTTTCACGAATGGAGTTGAAGCGACGCTTGATGTGCCTTGTCTTCTTGTGAAACCTGGGCTCCTTGGCAAGTGCAATAGCTCCAGTGTTGTCACAAAAGAGTTTGATTGGCCCTGACGCATTGGGTATGACTCCTAGGTCGGTGATGAACTCCTTCACCCATATAGCTTCATGTGCTGCCTCTGAGGCTGCCATGTACTCCGCTTCACATGTGGATCCCGCCACGACGCTCTGTTTGCAGCTGCACCAGCTCACTGCTCCACCATTCAACATATACACGTATCCGGTTTGTGACTTAGAGTCATCCAGATCTGTGTAGAAGCTAGCGTCGACGTAACCCTTTACGACGAGCTCTTCGTCACCTCCATAAACGAGAAACATTTCCTTAGTCCTTTTCAGGTACTTCAGGATATTCTTGACCGCTGTCCAGTGTTCCTTGCCGGGATTACTTTGGTACCTTCCTACCAAACTTACGGCAAGGTTTACATCAGGTTTGGTACACAGCATGGCATACATAATAGAACCTATGGCTGAGGCATAGGGGATGACACTCATCTCTTCTATCTCTTCTGCCGTGGTCGGACATTGAGCTGAGCTCAATTTCATACCTTGCAAAACAGGCAAGAACCCTTTCTTGGACTGATCCATTTTGAACTTCTTCAAAATCTTATCAAGGTATGTTCTTTGTGAAAGACCTATGAGGCGTCTTGATCTATCTCTATAGATCTTGATGCCTAATATATAAGCAGCTTCTCCAAGGTCCTTCATTGAAAAACTCTTATTCAAGCAGGCCTTGATGCTGTCCAAGAGTTCTATATCATTTCCCATCAAAAGTATGTCATCTACATATAGTATGAGAAATGCTACAGAGCTCCCACTCACTTTCTTGTAAACGCAGGCTTCTCCATAAGTCTGCGTAAACCCAAACGCTTTGATCATCTCATCAAAGCAAATGTTCCAACTCCGAGATGCTTGCACCAGCCCATAAATCGAGCGTTGGAGCTTGCACACCTTGTCAGCATTCTTAGGATCGACAAAACCTTCCGGCTGCATCATATACAACTCTTCCTTAAGGAAACCATTAAGGAATGCCGTTTTGACGTCCATTTGCCATATCTCATAATCGTAGAATGCGGCAATCGCTAACATGATTCGGACGGACTTTAGCTTCGCTACCGGTGAGAAAGTCTCATCATAGTCAATTCCTTGAACTTGTCGATAACCCTTAGCGACAAGCCGAGCTTTATAGATGGTCACATTACCATCCGCGTCTGTCTTCTTCTTGAAGATCCATTTATTTTCTATGGCTCGCCGTTCAACGGGCAAGTCAGTCAAAGTCCATACTTTGTTTTCATACATGGATCCTATCTCGGATTTCATGGCTTCTAGCCATTTGTCGGAATCCGGGCCCGCCATCGCTTCTTCATAGTTCGTAGGTTCACTGTTGTCTAACAACATGATTTCCAAGACAGGGTTGCCGTACCACTCTGGTGCGGAACGTGTCCTTGTGGACCTTCGAATTTCAGTAGGAGCTTGATCAGAAGTATCTTGATCATCATTAATAACTTCCTCTCTAGTCGGTGCAGGCACCTCAGGAACATTTTCTTGAGTTGCGCCATTTACCGGTTCAAGAGGCAATACTTCATCAAGTTCTACTTTCCTCCCACTTACTTCTTTCGAGAGAAACTCTTTCTCTAGAAAGGACCCATTCTTGGCAACAAAGATCTTGCCTTCGGATCTGAGGTAGAAGGTATACCCATAAGTTTCTTTAGGGTATCCTATGAAGACGCATTTTTCCGACTTGGGTTCGAGCTTTTCAGGTTGAAGTTTCCTGACATAAGCATCGCATCCCCAAACTTTTAGAAACGACAGCTTAGGTTTCTTCCCAAACCATAATTCATACGGTGTCGTCTCAACGGATTTCGACGGAGCCCTATTTAAAGTGAATGCGGCAGTCTCTAAAGCATAGCCCCAAAAATATAGCGGTAATTCGGCAAGAGACATCATAGATCGCACCATATCTAATAGAGTGCAATTACGACGTTCGGACACACCGTTACGCTGAGGTGTTCCAGGCGGCGTGAGTTGTGAAACTATTCCACATTTTCTTAAGTGTGTGCCAAATTCGTGACTCAAGTATTCTCCTCCACGATCTGATCGTAGAAACTTGATTTTTCTGTCACGTTGATTCTCAACCTCACTCTGAAATTCTTTGAACTTTTCAAAGGTTTCAGATTTGTGTTTCATTAAGTAGACATACCCATATCTACTCAAGTCATCAGTGAGGGTGAGAACATAACGATAGCCACCGCGAGCCTCAACACTCATTGGACCGCACACATCAGTATGTATGATTTCCAATAAGTTGGTTGCTCGCTCCATTGTTCCTGAGAACGGAGTCTTGGTCATTTTTCCCATGAGGCATGGTTCGCACGTGTCAAATGATTCATAATCAAGAGACTCTAAAAGTCCATCTGCATGGAGCTTCTTCATGCGTTTGACACCTATGTGACCAAGGCGGCAGTGCCACAAGTATGTGGGACTATCATTATCAACCTTACATCTTTTGGTACTCACACTATGAACATGTGTATTAATACGCTCGAGATTCATTAAGAATAAACCATTGACTATCGGAGCATGACCATAAAACATATCTCTCATATAAATAGAACAACCATTATTCTCGGATTTAAATGAGTAGCCATCTCGTATTAAACGAGATCCTGATACAATGTTCATGCTCAGACATGGCACTAAATAACAATTATTGAGGTTTATAACTAATCCCGTAGGTACATGTAGAGGTAGCGTGCCGACGGCGATCACATCGACCTTGGAACCATTCCCGACGCGCATCGTCACCTCGTCCCTTTCCAGTTTCCGTTTATTCCGCAGCTCCTGTGGTGAGTTACAGATATGAGCAACGGCACCGGTATCAAATACCCAGGAGTTACTACGAGTACTGGTAAGGTACACATCAATTACATGTATATCAAATATACCTTTGGTGTTGCCGGCCTTCTTATCCGCTAAGTATTTGGGGGCAGTTCCGCTTCCAGTGACCCTTCCCTTTGCAATAAAAGCACTCTGTCTCAGGCTTGGGTCCATTCTTTGACTTCTTCCCGACAGCTTGCTTGCCGGGCGCAGCAACTTCCTTGCAGTCCTTCTTGAAGTTCTTTTTACCCTTGCCCTTTTTGAACTTAGTGGTTTTATTCATCATCAACACTTGATGTTCCTTCTTGACTTCTACCTCTGCTGATTTCAGCATAGCAAATACTTCAGGAATGGTCTTTACCATCCCCTGCATATTGAAGTTCATCACAAAGCTCTTGTAGCTTGGTGGAAGCGACTGGAGGATTCTGTCAATGACCGCTTCATCCGGGAGATTAACTCCCAGCTGAGTCAAGCGGTTATGTAACCCAGACATAGTGAGTATGTGCTCACTGACAGAACTATTTTCCTCCATCTTACAGCTGAAGAACTTATCGGAGACTTCATATCTCTCGATCCGGGCATGAGCTTGAAAAACCATTTTTAGCTCTTCGAACATCTCATATGCTCCATGTCTCTCAAAACACTTTTGGAGCCCCGGTTCTAAGCTGTAAAGCATGCCGCACTGAAGGAGGGAGTAGTCATCAGTACGTGTCTGCCAAGCGTTCATAGCGTCTTGGTTCTGTGGGACGGGTGGATCACCTAGCGGTGCTTGTAGGACATAATCTTTCTTGGCAGCTATGAGGATGATCCTCAGGTTCCGGACCCAGTCCGTATAGTTGCTGCCATCGTCTTTCAGCTTGGTTTTCTCTAGGAACGCGTTGAAATTGAATACAACGTTGACCATTTGATCTACAGGACATATTGTAAAGATTTTAGACTAAGTTCATGATAATTAAGTTCATCTAATCAAATTATTAATGAACTCCCACTCAGATTAGACATCCCTCTAGTCATCTAAGTGTTACACGATCCAAGTCGACTAAGCCGTGTCCGATTAACACGTGAGACGGACTAGTCATCGTCGGTGAACATCTCCATGTTGATCGTATCTTCCATACGACTCGTGTTCGACCTTTCGGTCTCTGTGTTCCGAGGCCATGTCTTCACATGCTAGGCTCGTCAAGTTAACCCTAAGTGTTTTTGCATGTGTAAAACTTCTTACACCCGTTGTATGTGAACGAAAGGATCTATCACACCCGATTAACACGTGGTGCTTCGAAGCGACGAACTGTAGCAACGGTGCACAGTTAGGGGAGAACACTTCTTGAAATTGTTGTAAGGGATCATCTTATTTACTACCGTCGTTTTAAGTAAACAAGATGCAGAACATGATAAACATCATATGCAATCAAATAATAATAGTGACATGATATGGCCAATATCACATAGCTCCTTTGATCTCCATCTTGGGGCTCCATGATCATCCTGTCACCGTCATACTCATCGACATGTAAGTCGTGATTCCTATTATAAGAACATGATCAATCTCATACATCACATATATCATTCATCACATCCTTTTGGCCATATCACATCACATAGCATACCCTGCAAAAACAAGTTAGACGTCCTCTAATTGTTGTTTGCATGTTTTACGTGGCTGCTATGGGTTTCTAGCAAGAACGTTTCTTACCTACGCAAAGACCACAACGTGATATGCCAATTGCTATTTACCCTTCATAAGGACCCTTTTCATCGAATCCGATCCGACTAAAGTAGGAGAGACAGACACCCGCTAGCCACCTTATGCAACTAGTGCATGTCAGTCGGTGGAACCTGTCTCACGTAAGAGTACGTGTAAGGTCGGTCCGGGCCGCTTCATCCCACGATGCCGCCGAATCAAGATAAGACTAGTAACGGCAAGCATATTGAACAAAATCAACGCCCACAACTACTTTGTGTTCTACTCGTGCAAGAGAACTACGCATAGACCTAGCTCATGATGCCACTGTTGGAGAACGTTGCAGAAAACAAAAATTTTCCTACGGTTTCACCAAGATCCATCTAGGAGTTCATCTAGCAACGAGTGATTAGATGCATCTACGTACCTTGTAGATCGCGAGCGGAAGCGTTCAAAGAACGGGGATGATGTAGTCGAACACGACGTGATTCAAATCACCGATGATCTTAGCACCGAACGGACGGTGCCTCCGCGTTCAACATACGTACGGAACGGATGGCGTCTCCTCCTTTCTTGATCCAGCAAGGGGGGAAGAGAGGTTGATGAAGATCCAGCAGCACGACGGCGTGGTGGTGGATGCAGGGCGTCACAGTAGCAGGGCTTCGCCTATACTGCGAGAGAGAGACGTAACGGGGAGAGAGGAAGCACCAAAGGCTGAGGTATGAAATCCCTCCTCTCCCCCACTATATATAGGAGGGCCAAGGGGGGGTGGTGCGCAGCCTAGGAGATCCAATCTCCTAGGTGCGGCGGCCAGGGGAGGGTTTCCCTCCCCCCCAAGGCACCTCGGGGTGCCTTCCACCACTTGGACTCCTCCGTGGTGGAAACCCTAGGCGCATGGGCCTAGTAGGGCTGGTGCCCTTGGCCCATATAGGCCAAGGCGCACCCCCTACAGCCCATGTGGCCCCCCGGGACAGGTGGCCCCACCCGGTGGGCCCCCGGGACCCCTCCGGTGGTCCCGGTACAATACCGATAACCCCGAAACTTGTCCCGATGGCCGAAACAGCACTTCCTATATATAATTCTTTACCTCCGGACCATTCCGGAACTCCTCGCGACGTCCAGGATCTCATCCGAGACTCCGAACAACATTCAGAATACTGCATATACATATCTTCACAACCCTAGCGTCACCGAACCTTAAGTGTGTAGACCCTACGGGTTCGGGAGACAAGCAGACATGACCGAGACGACTCTCCGGTCAATAACCAACAACGGGATCTGGATACCCATGATGGCTCCCACATGCTCCACGATGATCTCATCGGATGAACCACGATGTCGAGGATCAATCAACCCCGTATACAATTCCCTTTGTCAATCGGTATGTTACTTGCCCGAGACTCGATCGTCGGTATCCCAATACCTTGTTCAATCTCGTTACCGGCAAGTCACTTTACTCGTACCGTAATGCATGATCCCGTGATCAACCACTTGGTCACCTTGAGCTCATAATGATGATGCATTACCGAGTGGGCCCAGTGATACCTCTCCGTTATATGGAGTGACAAATCCCAGTCTCGATCCGTGTCAACCCAACAGACACTTTCGGAGATACCTGTAATGCACCTTTATAGTCACCCAGTTACGTTGTGACGTTTGATACACCCAAAGCACTCCTACGGTATCCGGGAGTTACACGATCTCATGGTCAAAGGAAAAGATACTTGACATTGGAAAAGCTCTAGCAAACGAACTACACGATCTTTGTGCTATGCTTAGGATTGGGTCTTGTCCATCACATCATTCTCCTAATGATGTGATCCCGTTATCAGTGACATCCAATGTCCATAGCCAGGAAACCATGACTATCTGTTGATCAACGAGCTAGTCAACTAGAGGCTTACTAGGGACATATTATGGTCTTTGTATTCACACGTGTATTACGATTTCCGGATAATACAGTTATAGCATGAATAAAGACAGTTATCATGAACAAAGAAATATAATAATAATACTTTTATTATTGCCTCTAGGGCATATTTCCAACAGTCTCCCACTTGCTCTAGAGTCAATAATCTAGTTACATTGTGATGAATCGAACACCCATGGAATTCTGGTGTTGATCATGTTTTTTCCTAGGGAGAGGTTTAGTCAACGGATCTGCTATATTCAGGTCCGTATGTACTTTACAAATCTCTATGTCTCCATCTTGAACATTTTCACGAATGGAGTTGAAGCGACGCTTGATGTGCCTTGTCTTCTTGTGAAACCTGGGCTCCTTGGCAAGTGCAATAGCTCCAGTGTTGTCACAAAAGAGTTTGATTGGCCCTGACGCATTGGGTATGACTCCTAGGTCGGTGATGAACTCCTTCACCCATATAGCTTCATGTGCTGCCTCTGAGGCTGCCATGTACTCCGCTTCACATGTGGATCCCGCCACGACGCTCTGTTTGCAGCTGCACCAGCTCACTGCTCCACCATTCAACATATACACGTATCCGGTTTGTGACTTAGAGTCATCCAGATCTGTGTCGAAGCTAGCGTCGACGTAACCCTTTACGACGAGCTCTTCGTCACCTCCATAAACGAGAAACATTTCCTTAGTCCTTTTCAGGTACTTCAGGATATTCTTGACCGCTGTCCAGTGTTCCTTGCCGGGATTACTTTGGTACCTTCCTACCAAACTTACGGCAAGGTTTACATCAGGTTTGGTACACAGCATGGCATACATAATAGAACCTATGGCTGAGGCATAGGGGATGACACTCATCTCTTCTATCTCTTCTGCCGTGGTCGGACATTGAGCTGAGCTCAATTTCATACCTTGCAAAACAGGCAAGAACCCTTTCTTGGACTGATCCATTTTGAACTTCTTCAAAATCTTATCAAGGTATGTTCTTTGTGAAAGACCTATGAGGCGTCTTGATCTATCTCTATAGATCTTGATGCCTAATATATAAGCAGCTTCTCCAAGGTCCTTCATTGAAAAACTCTTATTCAAGTAGGCCTTGATGCTGTCCAAGAGTTCTATATCATTTCCCATCAAAAGTATGTCATCTACATATAGTATGAGAAATGCTACAGAGCTCCCACTCACTTTCTTGTAAACGCAGGCTTCTCCATAAGTCTGCGTAAACCCAAACGCTTTGATCATCTCATCAAAGCAAATGTTCCAACTCCGAGATGCTTGCACCAGCCCATAAATCGAGCGTTGGAGCTTGCACACCTTGTCAGCATTCTTAGGATCGACAAAACCTTCCGGTTGCATCATATACAACTCTTCCTTAAGGAAACCATTAAGGAATGCCGTTTTGACGTCCATTTGCCATATCTCATAATCGTAGAATGCGGCAATCGCTAACATGATTCGGACGGACTTTAGCTTCGCTACCGGTGAGAAAGTCTCATCATAGTCAATTCCTTGAACTTGTCGATAACCCTTAGCGACAAGCCGAGCTTTATAGACGGTCACATTACCATCCGCGTCTGTCTTCTTCTTGAAGATCCATTTATTTTCTATGGCTCGCCGTTCAACGGGCAAGTCAGTCAAAGTCCATACTTTGTTTTCATACATGGATCCTATCTCGGATTTCATGGCTTCTAGCCATTTGTCGGAATCCGGGCCCGCCATCGCTTCTTCATAGTTCGTAGGTTCACTGTTGTCTAACAACATGATTTCCAAGACAGGGTTGCCGTACCACTCTGGTGCGGAACGTGTCCTTGTGGACCTTCGAATTTCAGTAGGAGCTTGATCAGAAGTATCTTGATCATCATTAATAACTTCCTCTCTAGTCGGTGCAGGCACCTCAGGAACATTTTCTTGAGTTGCGCCATTTACCGGTTCAAGAGGCAATACTTCATCAAGTTCTACTTTCCTCCCACTTACTTCTTTCGAGAGAAACTCTTTCTCTAGAAAGGACCCATTCTTGGCAACAAAGATCTTGCCTTCGGATCTGAGGTAGAAGGTATACCCATAAGTTTCTTTAGGGTATCCTATGAAGACGCATTTTTCCGACTTGGGTTCGAGCTTTTCAGGTTGAAGTTTCCTGACATAAGCATCGCATCCCCAAACTTTTAGAAACGATAGCTTAGGTTTCTTCCCAAACCATAATTCATACGGTGTCGTCTCAACGGATTTCGACGGAGCCCTATTTAAAGTGAATGCGGCAGTCTCTAAAGCATAGCCCCAAAAAGATAGCGGTAAATCGGCAAGAGACATCATAGATCGCACCATATCTAATAGAGTGCGATTACGATGTTCGGACACACCGTTACGCTGAGGTGTTCCAGGCGGCGTGAGTTGTGAAACTATTCCACATTTTCTTAAGTGTGTGCCAAATTCGTGACTCAAGTATTCTCCTCCACGATCTGATCGTAGAAACTTGATTTTTCTGTCACGTTGATTCTCAACCTCACTCTGAAATTCTTTGAACTTTTCAAAGGTTTCAGATTTGTGTTTCATTAAGTAGACATACCCATATCTACTCAAGTCATCAGTGAGGGTGAGAACATAACGATAGCCACCGCGAGCCTCAACACTCATTGGACCGCACACATCAGTATGTATGATTTCCAATAAGTTGGTTGCTCGCTCCATTGTTCCTGAGAACGGAGTCTTGGTCATTTTTCCCATGAGGCATGGTTCGCACGTGTCAAATGATTCATAATCAAGAGACTCTAAAAGTCCATCTGCATGGAGCTTCTTCATGCGTTTGACACCTATGTGACCAAGGCGGCAGTGCCACAAGTATGTGGGACTATCATTATCAACCTTACATCTTTTGGTACTCACACTATGAACATGTGTATTAATACGCTCGAGATTCATTAAGAATAAACCATTGACTATCGGAGCATGACCATAAAACATATCTCTCATATAAATAGAACAACCATTATTCTCGGATTTAAATGAGTAGCCATCTCGTATTAAACGAGATCCTGATACAATGTTCATGCTCAGACATGGCACTAAATAACAATTATTGAGGTTTATAACTAATCCCGTAGGTAAATGTAGAGGTAGCGTGCCGACGGCGATCACATCGACCTTGGAACCATTCCCGACGCGCATCGTCACCTCGTCCCTTTCCAGTTTCCGTTTATTCCGCAGCTCCTGTGGTGAGTTACAGATATGAGCAACGGCACCGGTATCAAATACCCAGGAGTTACTACGAGTACTGGTAAGGTACACATCAATTACATGTATATCAAATATACCTTTGGTGTTGCCGGCCTTCTTATCCGCTAAGTATTTGGGGGCAGTTCCGCTTCCAGTGACCCTTCCCTTTGCAATAAAAGCACTCTGTCTCAGGCTTGGGTCCATTCTTTGACTTCTTCCCGACAGCTTGCTTGCCGGGCGCAGCAACTTCCTTGCCGTCCTTCTTGAAGTTCTTTTTACCCTTGCCCTTTTTGAACTTAGTGGTTTTATTCATCATCAACACTTGATGTTCCTTCTTGACTTCTACCTCTGCTGATTTCAGCATAGCAAATACTTCAGGAATGGTCTTTACCATCCCCTGCATATTGAAGTTCATCACAAAGCTCTTGTAGCTTGGTGGAAGCGACTGGAGGATTCTGTCAATGACCGCTTCATCCGGGAGATTAACTCCCAGCTGAGTCAAGCGGTTATGTAACCCAGACATAGTGAGTATGTGCTCACTGACAGAACTATTTTCCTCCATCTTACAGCTGAAGAACTTATCGGAGACTTCATATCTCTCGATCCGGGCATGAGCTTGAAAAACCATTTTTAGCTCTTCGAACATCTCATATGCTCCATGTCTCTCAAAACGCTTTTGGAGCCCCGGTTCTAAGCTGTAAAGCATGCCGCACTGAAGGAGGGAGTAGTCATCAGTACGTGTCTGCCAAGCGTTCATAGCGTCTTGGTTCTGTGGGACGGGTGGATCACCTAGCGGTGCTTGTAGGACATAATCTTTCTTGGCAGCTATGAGGATGATCCTCAGGTTCCGGACCCAGTCCGTATAGTTGCTGCCATCGTCTTTCAGCTTGGTTTTCTCTAGGAACGCGTTGAAATTGAATACAACGTTGACCATTTGATCTACAGGACATATTGTAAAGATTTTAGACTAAGTTCATGATAATTAAGTTCATCTAATCAAATTATTAATGAACTCCCACTCAGATTAGACATCCCTCTAGTCATCTAAGTGTTACACGATCCAAGTCGACTAAGCCGTGTCCGATTAACACGTGAGATGGACTAGTCATCGTCGGTGAACATCTCCATGTTGATCGTATCTTCCATACGACTCGTGTTCGACCTTTCGGTCTCTGTGTTCCGAGGCCATGTCTTCACATGCTAGGCTCGTCAAGTTAACCCTAAGTGTTTTTGCATGTGTAAAACTTCTTACACCCGTTGTATGTGAACGAAAGGATCTATCACACCCGATTAACACGTGGTGCTTCAAAGCGACGAACTGTAGCAACGGTGCACAGTTAGGGGAGAACACTTCTTGAAATTGTTGTAAGGGATCATCTTATTTACTACCGTCGTTTTAAGTAAACAAGATGCAGAACATGATAAACATCATATGCAATCAAATAATAATAGTGACATGATATGGCCAATATCACATAGCTCCTTTGATCTCCATCTTGGGGCTCCATGATCATCCTGTCACCGTCATACTCATCGACATGTAAGTCGTGATTCCTATTATAAGAACATGATCAATCTCATACATCACATATATCATTCATCACATCCTTTTGGCCATATCACATCACATAGCATACCCTGCAAAAACAAGTTAGACGTCCTCTAATTGTTGTTTGCATGTTTTACGTGGCTGCTATGGGTTTCTAGCAAGAACGTTTCTTACCTACGCAAAGACCACAACGTGATATGCCAATTGCTATTTACCCTTCATAAGGACCCTTTTCATCGAATCCGATCCGACTAAAGTAGGAGAGACAGACACCCGCTAGCCACCTTATGCATCTAGTGCATGTCAGTCGGTGGAACCTGTCTCACGTAAGAGTACGTGTAAGGTCGGTCCGGGCCGCTTCATCCCACGATGCCGCCGAATCAAGATAAGACTAGTAACGGCAAGCATATTGAACAAAATCAACGCCCACAACTACTTTGTGTTCTACTCGTGCAAGAGAACTACGCATAGACCTAGCTCATGATGCCACTGTTGGAGAACGTTGCAGAAAACAAAAATTTTCCTACGGTTTCACCAAGATCCATCTAGGAGTTCATCTAGCAACGAGTGATTAGATGCATCTACGTACCTTGTAGATCGCGAGCGGAAGCGTTCAAAGAACGGGGATGATGTAGTCGAACACGACGTGATTCAAATCACCGATGATCTTAGCACCGAACGGACGGTGCCTCCGCGTTCAACATACGTACGGAACGGATGGCGTCTCCTCCTTTCTTGATCCAGCAAGGGGGGAAGAGAGGTTGATGAAGATCCAGCAGCACGACGGCGTGGTGGTGGATGCAGGGCGTCACAGTAGCAGGGCTTCGCCTATACTGCGAGAGAGAGACGTAACGGGGAGAGAGGAAGCACCAAAGGCTGAGGTATGAAATCCCTCCTCTCCCCCACTATATATAGGAGGGCCAAGGGGGGGTGGTGCGCAGCCTAGGAGATCCAATCTCCTAGGTGCGGCGGCCAGGGGAGGGTTTCCCTCCCCCCCAAGGCACCTCGGGGTGCCTTCCACCACTTGGACTCCTCCGTGGTGGAAACCCTAGGCGCATGGGCCTAGTAGGGCTGGTGCCCTTGGCCCATATAGGCCAAGGCGCACCCCCTACAGCCCATGTGGCCCCCCGGGACAGGTGGCCCCACCCGGTGGGCCCCCGGGACCCCTCCGGTGGTCCCGATACAATACCGATAACCCCGAAACTTGTCCCGATGGCCGAAACAGCACTTCCTATATATAATTCTTTACCTCCGGACCATTCCGGAACTCCTCGCGACGTCCGGGATCTCATCCGGGACTCCGAACAACATTCAGAATACTGCATATACATATCTTCACAACCCTAGCGTCACCGAACCTTAAGTGTGTAGACCCTACGGGTTCGGGAGACAAGCAGACATGACCGAGACGACTCTCCGGTCAATAACCAACAACGGGATCTGGATACCCATGATGGCTCCCACATGCTCCACGATGATCTCATCGGATGAACCACGATGTCAAGGATCAATCAACCCCGTATACAATTCCCTTTGTCAATCGGTATGTTACTTGCCCGAGACTCGATCGTCGGTATCCCAATACCTTGTTCAATCTCGTTACCGGCAAGTCACTTTACTCGTACCGTAATGCATGATCCCGTGATCAACCACTTGGTCACCTTGAGCTCATAATGATGATGCA
Organism: Triticum urartu; assembly: GCF_056163025.1. NCBI lineage: Eukaryota > Viridiplantae > Streptophyta > Magnoliopsida > Poales > Poaceae > Triticum > Triticum urartu. The sequence continues at coordinate 610,945,864 of NC_141876.1, forward strand.
TTACCGAGTGGGCCCAGTGATACCTCTCCGTTATATGGAGTGACAAATCCCAGTCTCGATCCGTGTCAACCCAACAGACACTTTCGGAGATACCTGTAATGCACCTTTATAGTCACCCAGTTATGTTGTGACGTTTGATACACCCAAAGCACTCCTACGGTATCCGGGAGTTACATGATCTCATGGTCAAAGGAAAAGATACTTGACATTGGAAAAGCTCTAGCAAACGAACTACACGATCTTTGTGCTATGCTTAGGATTGGGTCTTGTCCATCACATCATTCTCCTAATGATGTGATCCCGTTATCAGTGACATCCAATGTCCATAGCCAGGAAACCATGACTATCTGTTGATCAACGAGCTAGTCAACTAGAGGCTTACTAGGGACATATTATGGTCTATGTATTCACACGTGTATTACGATTTCCGGATAATACAGTTATAGCATGAATAAAGACAATTATCATGAACAAAGAAATATAATAATAATGCTTTTATTATTGCCTCTAGGGCATATTTCCAACAGCTCTCCCCCCACCGCCTCCTCCTCTAGGGTCTCCTCCCCCGACCCCTCCACCTCCCATGTGAGGTGTCATCCTCGCGTAGTCGGGAGGGAACCTTGTGGGCTCGTCCACTCCGAGTAAGTCCTTTAAATTTACTGAGGAAACTAGCGCCGCTGGACTTGCCCATGATTAGCAAACCTGCATTGAGAAGAGAATAAACAATTAGTAAGGATATCAATTAAACAAGCATACAGGAAAAACATTAATACCAGAAGAGCACATTAAGCATACTATTGTAATGATCATTAAAAGAACTTACATTTTCTAGAACCCATATGAATCATCACTATTGTAATCTATTTGTGGACCGGTCTCATCATCACTATCACGCATATCTTCTTCGTTGTCTGACGGAGGTGGAGGCTCTTCCTCATCGTCAGCGTCTTCATTTAACTTTTCAAGCATAATTATGTCTCTTTGATTCACAACTTCCTCACCATCAATCCGTGCGTCGTCGTCGTTTGGGTCCAGGTCAACATAACCCAAGTCATCATCCTCGTTGTTTCGGACCACGTCATCATGTTCCTCTTGATAGAACACTCCCTCGTATGTCATGGGGTTTATGTTGTAGTAATCATCATCGTTCGGGTCCGGTAGCTTACCATGCGGCGACACCTTGAACACAACTTCCCAACCCTTTAGGTACTCTTTCTGGCATGGGTAAGGCAGATAATATACTTGTGTGGCATGGGTAGCGGCGATAAAGAGATCAGCTCCGGCATAGACGGTTGATGGTTTAACTTCAACTAAACCAACAGAAGGCGTATGTCTCTGACCCTTTTTGGGGTCGAACCATCGGCGTTTGAACACAGTGAGACTTAGGTGTTCGCCACCACGTTTGAATGTAAGATCGTATATTTTTCCTACCATTCCGTAGTAATCTACTTCATTATCTCCTTCAGTGAAGACTCCGGTATTTATGGTTTTGGGATCAGGCCGACTGTTCTGGTGCTCCTCTGTATGGAAGCGATACCCATTCACATCATACTTTTCGCATGTCATGACGACAGGATCAAAACCCATGGAAACCCATCTCAATTCTTCATCCATTGATTCGGTCGGATCATTTCCCTACAAGTTTAATTGAAATTATAGGGTGCATGAGTTTAATTGAAATTATAGGGTGCATGAGTTTAATTGAAAGTGTGAAAAATTACTTTCTCGATGAACCACGCAACGAAATTTTTCCTTCCATCAGCACCCTTTCGGAGAAGAGCAAGTGCCTCCGCTTCAGAAGGAGGCAGCATTCCCGTCCATTATTCTTCAACGAATCGACTACAATAAGAAAAGCGATATAAGAACTAGGCAAAGTGAACATAACGAATTGACTAAAAGAATGGTGCAAAGGTATTACCTCATCCACTCATCCTCAACTTCCTTGATGTTGTGCAAGATATAGAACATGACATCCTCCCACTCATCTCGTGGCATGAGATAAGATTTCGAGCATCCATCCCTACTACCTTGCCCGATGAATAGAGGCAACTTGGGTTTATACTTGGGTTCTTCTGTATTGTATCGAGACACCTTATTGTGCAACGTGGGAACATGGTCCGGATAGTAGGCTGTCCTGAGGTCTGCCACCTCCTCTAGGATAACTGCCTCAGCTATGGAAGCTTCAATCTTAGCTTTGTTTCCACATTTCTGTCTCAGATGCTTGTTCTGTCTCTCAGGGCCGTACTACCAATGATTCTGCACAGGGCCCCCCAACAATACCTCGTTCGGGAGGTGCAAAAGGAGATGTGTCATCGGAGTAAAGAAGCCTGGCGGGAAGATCTTCTCTAGCTTGCATATCAACTCCGGCGCCTTCTTATGCATTTCTTTTATCTTCTCAGGACATACTTCTTTAGCACAAAGCGTGCGGAAGAAATGGCTTAACTCCGCAAGCACACGCCAGACACGCTCGGGAACATAGCCCCGAACCATCACCGGCATAATCCGCTCAGTCCATACATGATAGTCATGACTCTTGAGCCCGGTCACTCTGCCCGTTGAAAGATTGACCCCCTTACTTATATTCGACGCATAACCATCAATGAACTTCACGACGTGTTTCAGCCACTTGAATGTCTCCATCTTATGATCCTTTTTAAGTACGAAGTCAGCATCTGGCTTGAACCAAGATTTTCGACTGCCTGTGGGAGGCTGCATGTGTAGACGTGGTCTATCACAAATATTCTGTTGATCAACTCTAGCATTAACATTATCCTTTGTCTTATCAGGAATGTTGAGGATCGTGTGAAAAAGGGACTCTGCGACATTCTTTTCGGTGTGCATCACGTCTATGTTGTATGGAAGTTTGAGGTCCTTAAAATAGGGAAGCTGCGTGAAGGGGGTAATGTGAGTCCAGTTCTGCGTCTCACCATATCCTTCAAAAATTTTCCCTTTACTTTTTCCTTTGCCCTCGCCCTCGTCTTTGCCTGTGGCTTTGCCTTTGCCTTTCCCCTCACCGGCAGGCTTAAGAGCTTTCAGCTGAGCAAGCACATCCGCACCAGAAAACGTTGGAATCTCGTTTACTTCATGGACAACTTTGCCTTTTGTGAAGTTCTTCTTGTCTTCCCTATCAGGATGGTCTGGAGGGAGGAACTGTCGATGCAGGTCAAATGCAACATACTTGCCACCCTTCTTCAGCCAAATGAAAATCAAGGCCTGCATGCACACTGGGCAAGGCATCTTTCCACTTGTACACCATCCGCAGAACAAGGCATAACCGGGAAAGTCATGCATGCAATATTGTAGCCAAACTTTCATCAAGAAATTTTTCTGCAGATGTCGGTCGTATGTCAACCTCGGGAAGTACCAAGAATGGTGCAAATCATCCACCAACGGCTGCATAAACACACTCAAATTCTTCCCCGGATATTCAGGCCCCAGAATTATAAGCGACAGGAACATGGTCTTGCGTTGCATTATGGCGCCGGGAGGGAGATTCAGCGGAATAACAAATACGGGCCAACAGCTGTATGGATTAGACGACATACCATATGGATTGAACCCATCACCTGTTATAGCAATTCTGACATTCCCAGCCTCGGCTGCTTCCTCCGGGTACTCTATATCGAATGACTTCCATGCTTCACCTCCTGATGGATGTACAATTTTTTTTGGATTGTACCTTTTCCCTTCCTTGCGCCACTTCATCATTTTGGCAGACTCCTCGGTGATGAAAAGGCGTTGCAGTCTTTTTATAAAATCAAGATACCGAAGAACCTTCACAGGGATTTTTAGCTGCTGCTTCTGACCATGCTTATCGACCACCTCAATATACCGAGAGGAACAGCACTTCCTACAGTACTTGTCATCCGCATACTCATGCCTAAACAAAAGGCAATTCTTTGGACAAACATGTATTTTCTCATAGTCCATCGAGAGCGCCTTCATGATTTTCTTCGTACCGTACATGGTTTTCGGCAGTTCATGGCCCTCAGGCAGGCTGTTAGCCCATACTCCCAGAAATGCTTCGAAGCAACCTCGGCTACAGCCGTACTCAGCCTTGACTGCCATCAGTTGCGAGATGGCATCCAGCACAGACAGCTTGGCACCCTCATAGAGAGGTTTCTTTGATGAGGCCAAGATTTCCAGGAAGGCCTTTGCGGTTTCCTCCGGCTCCTCCGGTTCATTCGCTAAATGTGACGGAGGTGTCGGCTGTGCAGCAAAGACATCATCTAGCATGTCTCTAACCCCATCGTCCTCATAACCAGCGACGCGTTGTCGTATCACATCCTCTCTACCACGGTCCCGCTGGGCAAAGTTTATCGGCATATTAAAGTTGGGCATAAATCCATGCGTGCGAAGGTGCTTAGTCATCTCACTCTTATCTCTGCGGATACGCCTCTTACATCTGGCACACGGGCATTCTGGCACCATCCTCATTGAACTACGGAATATCTCTTTCAAAAACACATCAGTTTTCTCGACCCACTCTGTTGTTACTTGATTCCGACGGAAAAACCCACTATACATCCACTGATTATCTGCCATCTCTGCTTTATTGGAAGCCACACAACAAAATTAAGGATTCATTTAAATTACTCACATCAATATTTTATTTTTTACAAGGTTCACGAGAAACGACATTTAATCCACCTACATCTCTAATAGGTAAAGATGGGTCCTAATCCCAACCGAGAATGTGTAGATTGAGTACGTTGTCCATGCTCTACCCCATTCCGAGACAAAATTTCGGCAGCACCTCCCCGCTGTTCTCCAAATACACGTCTCGGCAAAATGCCGAGAGAATGTGCATCCGGAGAACAACATGGAGGCGCCGCCGAAATCCTGTCTCGAAACGGGGTAGAGCATGAACAACGTACCCAATCTACACATCCTCGGGCTGCCCGTGGAAAGCGCTGGACAATCCGAAAGAGCTGCGGTGATAAATATGCAATTGAATGCATATTTATCGATGCAACCCTTTCGGACGGGAGACCTAGGTTACGCGACTTGATGTGAAAATTTAATCTAGTGACATGGAAAAAAAGTGGACGAGGTCATGGAATTGTTGCTCACCCTCCGATGTAGTCGATCAAAGGAGACGGACGATCGTGGACCAACACCTCCAACGTCGACAATCACTCCACGAAGATGGAACACCACAAATCCTGTTAATTACACCGAGTGAAAAAAAATTAGGTCATAACCTCACATTAAGCATTGATACTTTTAACTATGAAAAAAAAATCATGTTTCGTCAAGTGTCAAAAAATTTACTCTTCCCTCTCATCTCATCTTCACAATACATATATCTATAATATTGAGTATGTATCTAAAAACATACTAAAACTACACAAATATCCATTCATCTACCATCTATCTATCTCACATTGTGCACTTAATTTTTTTCACATTTATACTCTCTTTCATTTCATTCATCTATCTAACATCCATCTATCTAATCATCTATTACTATATATATATATGCATTCATCTACAACATTACTACATAAAAAAAGTTAAAAAAAGTTCTTACCTACGGATGAGGGGGCGACCACCGGAGCAGGGGGGCGGCCGGTCAGGGCAGGGGACGACCACCGGAGCGGCAGGGGGCGGTTGCCGGAGGGGCCGGCCGGTCGGACCAGCAGGGGGCCGGCCAGGCTAGGCCGTGGGCCGGCCGGGGCGGCGTCCACACAGGGAGGGCCGGGGTCGAGGAGGGAGGGGCGGCTGGAGCGAGGGAGGGGCGGGGGCGGCTGGAGCGAGGCCGGCGCCGGCTGGAGCGAGGGAGGAGCGGCGGCAGGCGGCACGGGTGCGGTGGGATGGGGCGGCGGCGATGCGGGTGGGGGCGGCAGGGGGCACGGGTGAGGCAGGGGGCGAGTGTGGCGGCGGCAGGGGCGAGTGCGGCGGCGACGGCAGGGGGCGGGGGCGAGTGCGGCGGCGGCGGCAGGGGGCGAGTGCGGCGACGGCAGTAGGCGGCGGGGTCGCGGGGAGCTGGGAGAGATTGAGTGGATGAGGGTCGACGCGAGGGGATAAGGCAAACTATGCCGACGGCTATCGTCGGCATAGTTGCCACGTCACCGATCCGCGTGACAAGTCCCCTATGGCCGCAGCTATGCCGACGGCTTTGTCATCGGCATAGTTATATTTTTCATTTTTTAAATGTTTTTAGTAGTTCATATTTTTCATTTTTAAATGTTTTTAGTAGTTCATATTTTTCCTTCTTTATGTTTTTTATTTCATATAGATTTTTTAATGTTTTTTATAGTTATATTTTTCCTTTTTTATGTATTATTATTTCATATGGATTTTTAATGTTTTTTAACCGCTCGGCCCTCTCCTCTCCCGGAACCACACAGAGGGGAGGGGAGGCGCCGAACTCGAGCAGCTTCGTCCGCCGAGGCCGTGGCCTGGTCGCGGGTCTGGGAGCGCATGGCCGCCGACTCGCATGCTCGATGTGGAGCTTAGTAGGTCAGCTGAGTGAAGGGGGAGGGGGGTCGTCGACGGTGGGGGTTGGGGTGGGGGCGGCGGTGGCGGCGGACCCACATCTACATCCTCGGAGGCCCCGGAGGCCGCCGGCCACAACCGTAGACGCGCGAAGGGCAATCCGCTATGGCCGCAGAACGTCTACCCCATCATTACCGCTATGGTCATGATTTTATCGCGCTCCGAATATTTAATAATATTCACGCCGCATCGTTACTACAGAATGGCTACTACCGTGTCATCGCCGTCCGTTAGGGGGGGGCACGCCCCGGAGACGCGTGCCGCCTCTTCGGACATGCCACCACACCACCCCGCATGTATGAGGGCCCGGTGCGACGCTCCGGTGGCATTGCTACCCCCCAGGGCCCCCGTCCCGCCTAACCCTGTAGCGTTTGACCACGGGATCTAGCCCTTTGACTTTGCACGGACGGGATTTGACCAGTGGACCTCTCCACCCGGTTGTGTTAGGTCAGCCCATAGGAACACTTTGGAGCAACATCCGGGCCAGACCCACAGCAAGATCCCCTCCGTGTAGACCCGACGCGCCCGTTTCCCCCCTCCAGGTGCCGGCGATGGCGCCGTCCGTGAGGGGGGCCAAACCCCGGAGACGCGTGCCGCCTCTTCGGACATGCCACCACACCACCCCGCATGTATGAGGGCCCGGTGCGATGCTCCGGTGGCATTGCTACCCCCCAGGGACCCCGTCCTGCCTAGCCCTGTAGCGTTTGACCACGGGATCTAGCCCTTTGACTTTGCACGGACGGGCTTTGACCAGCGGACCTCCCCACCCGGTTGTGTTAGGTCAGCCCATAGAAACACTTTGGAGCAACATCCGGGCCAGACCCACAACAAGATCCCCTCCGTGTAGACCCGACGCGTCTGTTTCCTCCCTCCAGGTGCCAGCGGCGGCGCCGTCCGTGAGGGGGGCACACCCCGGACACGCGTACTGGGCGTTTGCAACCACCACAACACTTCCAAACTTGTGAGAGGCCGCCTACGCAAGATTTGGCGGCATGCTAGCCCCCGGAGGCCGCCGGCCACAGCCGTAGACGCGCGAAGGGCAATCCGCGTAGAGGGGATTTTTCGGATACTTCTCCATCACCAAAAAATATGAAAAAATATTATCGTTCCTATAGCACATGTGCCCACGTCGTGCAAAAAACTCATGATTTTATCGCGCTCTGAGTATTTAATAATATTCACGCCGTATCGTTACCGCAGAATGGCTACTATCGTGTCATCGCCGTCCTTTAGGGGGGGCCACGCCCCGGAGACGCGTGCCGCCTCTTCGGACATGCCACCACACCACCCCGCATGTATGAGGGCCCGGTGCGACGCTCCGATGGCATTGCTACCCCAGGGCCCCCGTCCCGCCTAACCCTGTAGCGTTTGACCAAGGGATCTAACCCTTTGACTTTGCACGGACGGGATTTGACCAGTGGACCTCTCCACCCGGTTGTGTTAGTTCAGCCCATAGGAACACTTTGGAGCAACATTCGGGCCAGACCCACAACAAGATCCCCTCCGTGTAGACCCGACGCATCCGTTTCCCCCCTCCAGGTGCCGGCGGTGGCGCCGTCCGTGACGGGGGCCAAACCCCGGAGACGCGTGCCGCCTCTTCGGACATGCCACCACACCACCCCGCATGTATGAGGGCCCGGTGTGACGCTCCGGTGGCATTGCTACCCCAGGGCCCCCGTCTCGCCTAGCCCTGTAGCGTTTGACCACGGGATCTTGCCCTTTGACTTTGCACGGACGGGCTTTGACCAGCGGACCTCCCCACCCGGTTGTGTTAGGTCAGCCCATAGAAACACTTTGGAGCAACATTCGGGACAGACCCACAACAAGATCCCCTCCGTGTAGACCCGACGCGTCCGTTTCCTCCCTCCAGGTGCCAGCGGCGGCGCCGTACGTGAGGGGGGCACACCCCGGACACGCGTGCCGGGCGTTTGCAACCACCACAACACTTCCAAACTTGTGAGAGGCCGCCTACACAAGATTTGGCGGCATGCTAGCCCCCGGATGCCGCCGGCCACAGCCGTAGACGCGCGAAGGGCAATCCGCGTAGAGGGGATTTTTCGGATACTTCTCCATCACCAAAAATTATGAAAAAAATATTATCGTTCCTATAGCACATGTGCCCACGTCGTGCAAAAAAACTCATGATTTTATCGCGCTCCGAGTATTTAATAATATTCACGCCGCATCGTTACCGCAGAATGGCTACTACCGTGTCATCGCCGTCCGTTAGGGGGGGCCACGCCCCGGAGATGCGTGCCGCCTCTTCGGACATGCCACCACACCACCCCGCATGTATGAGGGCCCGGTGCGACGCTCCGGTGGCATTGCTACCCCAGGGCCCCCGTCCCGCCTAACCCTTTAGCGTTTGACCAAGGGATCTAGCCCTTTGACTTTGCACAGACGGGATTTGACCAGTGGACCTCTCCACCCGGTTGTGTTAGTTCAGCCCATAGGAACACTTTGGAGCAACATCCGGGCCAGACCCACAGCAAGATCCCCTCCGTGTAGACCCGACGCGTCCGTTTTCCCCTCCAAGTGCCGGTGGTGGCGCCGTCCGTGAGGGGGGCCAAACCCTGGAGACGCGTGCCGCCTCTTCGGACATGCCACCACACCACCCCGCATGTATGAGGGCCCGATGCGACGCTCCGGTGGCATTGCTACCCCCCCACAGGGCCCCTGTCCTGCCTAACCCTAGAGCGGTTGACCACGAGATCTTGCCCTTTGACTTTCCACGGACAGGCTTTGAACAGTGGACCTCTCCACCCGGTTGTGTTAGTTCAGCCCATAGGAACACTTTGGAGCAACATCCGGGCCAGACCCACAGCAAGATCCCCTCCGTGTAGACCCGACGCGTCCGTTTCCCCCTCCAAGTGCCGGCGGTGGCGCCGTCCGTGAGGGGGGCCAAACCCCGGAGACGCGTGCCGCCTCTTCGAACATGCCACCACACCACCCCGCATGTATGAGGGCCCGGTGCGACGCTCCGGTGGCATTGCTACCCCCCCCAGGGCCCCTGTCCTGCCTAACCCTAGAGCGGTTGACCACGAGATCTTGCCCTTTGACTTTCCACGGACAGGCTTTGAACAGTGGACCTCTCCACCCGGTTGTGTTAGGTCAGCTCAGAGGGACACCTGGGAGCAACATCCGGGCCAAACCGACAGCTACATCCCCTCCGTGTAGACCCGATGCGTCCGTTTTCCCCCTCCAGGTGCCGGCGGCGGCGCCGTCCGTTAGGGGGGCCACGCCCCTGAGATGCGTGTCGCCTCTTTGAACATGCCACAACACCACCTCGCATGTATGAGGGTCCGGTACGATGCTCCGGTGGCATTGCTACCCCCCCCCCCCCAGGGCCCCCGTCCCGCCTAAGCGTGGAGCGGTTGACCACGAGATCTAGCCTTTTGACTTCCCACAGACGGGCTTTGACCAGTGGACCTCTTTACCCGGTTGTGTCAGGTCGCCCGTAGGGACACCCGGGAGCAACATCCGGGCCAAACCCATAGCTACATCCACCGTGTAGACCCGACGCGTCCGTTTCCCCCCTCCAGGTGCCGGCGCCGTCCTTGAGGGGGGCACACCGCGGACGTGAGGGGGGTCACACTCTGGAGACGGGTGTCGGGCGTTTGCAACCGCCACAAAACTTTTGTCGGCATAGCTGTTTTTGATTTTAATAAAATATAATGATCTATATTCAAAAGAACATGACCGCACATTATTAACGTGCTCGAAAAAATACAAACCATATATATATATTCATAATATATGAAAAAAAATACAAACTACATATATATTCATATGTATGTTTATATTTAACATGCTACATGTTAGTTTATATAATAATACATAAAAAAGCTTAAAAAATACATATGAAAAAAAGTCTACCTATGCCGACGGCAGAGACGGCCAGGTTTTAGGCGACGGGCGGCGTGCCGCGGATCGCTGACGTGGCGGTATGCCGACGGCAGCCGTCGGCTTAGCTCGTGGACGGTGCGCCGCGGATCGGTGACGTGGCATGACGATATATGCCGACGTTAGCCGCTGGTCACGGGCGGGGTCACCGAGCCCACGGGTATGCCGACGGCCTGGGTATAGGTCGCCGGGCGGGGTCGCAATGTTCGCAGATGGGCCGACGACATATGTATGCCGACGGGTGCCGTCGGCTTAGCTCGTGGTAGCCCGACGGCCAAGATATGCCGACGGCCAAGACGTGGCTGTCGGCATAGCGCAAAGTAGGCCGACGGCAGCCGTCGGCATTGATTTAGCCGTCGGGGTAGGGCCAGTTTCCGGTAGTGCACCCAGAATGCACTAGGAGAACCTTCGACACCAGCGGGATAATTGGGCACGAGGTAGGAGCGTCCGGGTCACCATGGTGCGACCACCAGCTCGTCACTTTTGCCATACTCTGCGGAACAAGCTCGCCGCCTATCTTCCACTCTATCAATGATGGGCGCAGGTACTGCCTTGACGAGGCAGAACCGTCCTTGCCCAGTGTGGACGAGCGTGCGGCACCCGAGATGCATCGGAGTCTCGAAGAATGTCAGCTTCTCTTTACCCTAACGAGGGTCTGGGTAAAGGAGTAGAGGTGCTGAAATTTGAGATGGGCTTAAGGCCCATATAGCAATTTTTGAAAATTTCTAAGGGCCTATGTGAGTTATATGGCACTAGGTGTAGTGAGAAATTTAGTCTCACCCCGCTAGTGAAGAAAGAGTTGGACCTGTTTATAAGGATTTCTCTTCTACATGCTATTGGGGCTTGAGAATAGAAGAGGCCCTTGCGCATCCCTCCTCCGCCACCCGCTTCGTTACGACGCGTCGCGGGTTGTGGGAATGAGCCGAGCCGAGCTCACACCTACGCGCTTATTTTTGCCAGTCACTAAAGGAGAGTTTCTGACAGCTGGGCCATGATTCTGAGACGTCGGATCGTGGGCTGTTACAGACTCAGACGTGGGTCGAGCCCACGTCTCTCCACGCGGCTGCGCCTATATAAGTGTGCGGTGTCTCCTAACCCTAGCGGCCACGATCAGATCACATCTGCTCCACGCGCACGCCCACTGTCATTCCTTTGCTGCTGCTGCCACCGGTGACTCCATCCCGTCCGCCGCGTACACGGTCGGCGAGAGAGCAGATCTTCGAAACCCTACCCCTCCGATTCCTGTACGGGAGAGGGGCGAATAGGTTTTTGAGAAGCGACTACGCGACTGCTCGCTGTTCGTCTACTTCCTCTACGTCTGTTTCGCCCTCATCATCACCATGTCCACCGCCGCCGAACGTGCCGCAGCCGAGAAAGTTGAAACCGACAAGAAGACCGCTGAGGATGCCGCTGCCGCCACCGCCGCCGCGGCTTCTGCCTGGCCTACTGGAGGGTATAACTCGTTTATCCCGCTCCTACTGTTTTCTGTTATAGCCATGCTAGCGTTATACGTAGATCTGTCTGCAATTAGCGTAGTATGTGCTTGCATGATTGAATATCAGTTTGCGGTTTGTTTCTGTTAATGCCATGCTAGTAATTTACTTGTGGATTAAGTGAATTAAAAAATTGCCTGTTTAGCCAACAAGAGGTACAAATTCCCCTTGCTCCATCCTTCCTTGCCGTCAACGCCTCAGATCCCGACCCACGCGTCTAGGTCGTTGTCATAGTTTGCCCAGCCGTCCAACGGCAGGCGCCACATGCCATGGTGTGCCGACTCGCCGCCCTCGACATCAAGGGAGAAGGTTAAGGGGTGGCACTTGCCACAGGATGACGAGCCGGAGCAGCGTGAAGCAAAGCACCAGAGAGCGTCTGGCCAGGGCTTCCAACATCCAGCCTCACCATCTCCGTGTCGTGGACGAAAGTGATTTCACGTTTGCCATCACTTGGATGAGTATCACCCATGGCGACGAACGTGGATACTGCCGTCAAGGTCATTGATGTTGGAGTTGTGTCGAATATTATGTAAAAGGTATGTTACAGTTGAACTATGAGTTGTATTATGTTTAGATAGGATATGGAGTCGTGTTCTAGTAGGACACATGTATCTTAGGCCTCTCATATATAGCGGGGCTAGACACACGATGTAACCTATGCTAACATAATAGAGCATAGGCACGCAAGGGGAGCCTGCGGCGTGTGCTGGCACCCGGGGGGAGGAGTGTCCGTAATCAAGCCCTGAGGATGTAGCCATATCGGCGAACCTCGTTAACAAATCTTGATGTCGTCATTGTCTGTGATTGCTTGTTCCTCGGTGAATCATTCGCGTACCTCAAATTTATTCTAACAAGTGATATTATGAGAAAAGTTCGATTTAAGGTTGCAGCTATTGATTTAGAGGTGGAGCAGAATTCGTTGAATTGATCGGTGGTCGAGTACTGCGACCGGGCAAGATCGATGGGATGACAGGGGTTCTGCTCGTGTCAAGAAGCAATCGGAAGCGGCAAGAGCCCTGTTCGTATTTGGTTCAGCATGTGTCGGCGAGACCGAGTCGCTTGGCGACTTGCGGCAGGCGGAAGCAAGAGCGGCAGCCCTAGCAGATGGCACGTGCGGCGACTGACGAGCGTGTTGGTTGTGGTTTCGAGACCAGGAACGTGCGTGGCAGGCTATAAGGCCCAGCTGGGGTAGTCAGGCCCGAGGCCAGGTGTCAGCGCGCAGTGTTTTGTGGCTTGTTGCAGGAGCAGCCACGGTGTGGACCGTACGGGAGGCCGATGGTATATGGCGAGGACGAGCTGATCTGGGAAGCTTCATGGCGTGAGATTTGTTAAAGGAAAAAAGGCCAGGTACGTGGAGAAGCTAAGCATGGAAAGACAAGAACAAGGAAATGTGTAGAGAAAGGGATTCAGCGTGGTCAAGTTTTCTGCACGGATGTTTTATTTCTTTGGGTCAAGTTTGCTGAGGGCTTCGTGTGCGTACAACCTGGCCTGACACATAAGGCTCGGACGAGCCTCGAGTGTGTCGTGCAGGATCATGCAAACACAGGGCGTCAAATAGTGCATGAAGTTGTGCGGACGGATAAGACGCGGGGTGGAGCATAATTGCAGTCGGATAATTTCGGCTGGGTCGGACTGGATAGTCTAACGGATCGAGGTGAGTCGGTTGGTACAGAAGACAGTGGTAGGATTGTCGACGGCGATATCGGAGCGTGATGCTGATGGTGACCGACTTTTGGGCGTGAAAACATGTGGCGCAGGCTCGAGGCTTGTGTGACTTCGACAAGACTATGGCGTGGGGTTGATTCAAGATGGTGTACACACGGAGCTTGAAGTCAACGGGACGCGAAGGGTGGACTGATCATCTACCATGGAGTCATGTTGAAGGTGGAGCTGCATTGAGGGGCTACGGTGTAAGGATACAGGAAATCGAAGCCTATTCTGCAAGAGGGAAAAGCGAGTGACATGCAGTTCGGACTAGAGCCCAGTGGTCTGATGGAAGCGTGAAACTCGTCATAGGTTGGTGATGAACGGTGGTACTCTGCAGTGGGGAGTGAATTGTAAAAAATATCGACACTTCAGGCAAGGTTTGCAGGAACCACACATTTACGGAATTGTGCCAAAAGCACTAATTTTTTTCATAATTTTTTAAAAAAAATACTAGTTGACTGCTTTAGCTCATTTAATGACGATTATGACAGGTGGAGCCCACTTTTGTTGACGTGGCGTAACGGTTGAAGACAGACGTTATACGTTCTTTTTTGCCAAAAACTCCTTAAAAAACAAAACAGCCAGCCACCTCTCCCAACACTGCTGTCCCCTTCCTCCCGGCCTCGCAAGCTGCGCCGCCGTTGACTGATGTCCGAGCCGGTGAAGCACGAGCGCGCCGGCGTGCGGGTCGAGGCCATCGGGTCAGCTCGGAGCGGTGGAGGCCGATGTGCGCACGGGCGGCAGCGGCGTCGGCCGCGACGGGCGCGAGCAGCAGCCGCGTCGGTCGCGCATGGGCGTGAGCTGTGGCGGCCCCGACCATGCGGGCATGCTGTTGGTCAGCTCGGAGCTTCGAGTGGTGGAGGCCGAGATGCGCACAGGTAGCACTGGCGCGGGCCGCGACGGGCACAAGTAGCAGCCGCGCTGGCGCGCACGGGTAGCGCCGCGCCGGCCGTGTGTGGGCGAGAGCACCAGCTCGGGCCACAAGCAGCAGGCGGGATGGGAACGAGCAGCAGCAGCCGCCCCGGCCGCGTGTGGGCGCGTGCCGTGACCCCATGAGCGAGCAGCGGCATGGACGGGAATGAGCAACAGCCGCCGCCGCGCCGGCCGCGCATGGGCGCGTGCTGCGACGCCGTGCGCGAGCAGCAGCAGGGACGGGAACAAGCAAGAGAAGCCGCGCTGGCCGCATGTGGGCGTGAGCAGAGGCGCCGACGCCTATGCTCCAGGTGAGCTGCTCGGGTGGCTCGAGCGCGAGCTCCATCGGCCCAGGCGACATGAGTCAACGGTGAGACAAATCTAGGAGCCGATTACTTTTTTGTTTTTTGATTAAGAGGGTATTTGTAAAATTACAGGGTCAATTTTGTAAATCTAGAAAAACCCTCACCTAACCGTGTCTATCCTGAACCGTTACGCCACGTCGTCATTTGCGGGACCCGCATGTCATAATCATGTTCAAAACGGTCTAAGCCATCAACTAGTGTTTTTTGCAAAAAATTGTGAAAAAAATTAGTGCTTATTGGCACACTTCCGTAAATGTGTGGTTCCTGCAAACCTTGTCTGAAGTGTTGATATTTTTTGCAATTCACTCCTGCAGTGGGGGTCGAGTAGTGTGGTTTAGCGACCCTTGAGACTCGACCGGAACAGCAGAGACTCAACGCGGTAATAGCGACGAGGCGTGCAGTGCGCAAGGGGCATGAAGACGAGTCAGGGCTCTGGTGGTCATACACTGATTAATCGGATGAATTCTTGAACAGGGCCGTGCCCCGAGTTCATCTCGTCTAGAAGCACATACAGATGCCTCCGTTGTCTAGGCCATGATCTTGCACCACCATCATGCTCAGTGCGCAAGGCATATGCACGTGGATGTTGCCGGCGGCGCTGCATCCAGCAGGGCGTCTGACATGGGAGAGAAGGAGCAGAGATATACATTAGTAGTAATATTTTAGCACGAGGAATTTAATTAAGAAAGAAATAATAAAAAGTTAATTAGGAAAGAGAAACATTAGCGAATCATTTTTTTAGGGCTTAGCGAATCCATTTTGCTGGCAGATTTCTTGGCCAACAAAACCAGAATAATAATTAGAAAAGAAAAAAATGTTTCCGTTGCTGCTTGCAGCATAAGAGAACGGAAACTTGCGATTAAGTTCTTTCGTAATACAGCTCAATAAATCTGATGCGTATACGGCATACCTGATGAACGACCCATCTCCCAAACAAGAGCGACCATTGTTGCTGGAAGCTGCTAACAATTGATCGCGGACATATCCATCGGAATTGCCTGCGCCGGCGCCGATGTCGTCCTCGTCAAGGTGGACGTTTGCCCCGCCGTCCCACCAACCAACCAGCTTGTCAGCACAATGGAACAATGCCAGCGACGTCACCAAGGCTGTTATCTTGTCCGGAGCGACGGCGACCGTAGCGCTGGCGTCGATGATCCTGTGTGATGTGGCGTGGAGGAAATATGACCGGCGCCGGCGGCGCAAGGCAAGCCTGACGACGTTCGGACGGGATATGACGGCCACTGCAGGCGAGGGCGACCCGGTGGTCGGCCGTGAGGACGAGATCGACCGCGTCGTCCGCATCCTCTGCCGCCGGACCAAGAACTGCGCCGCGCTCGTCGGAGCAGCGGGCGTCGGCAAGACGGCCATCGCCGAGGGTCTCGCGCAGCGTGTTGCCGCCGGTACGGTTCCTGCGCCGCTTGTCGGGGCGCGGGTCATAGAGCTCAACGTCGCGGGCTTGGTGGCGGGGACCGTCTGGCGCGGCATGTTCGAGGAGCGCATGAAGAACGTGATACAGCAGGCGGAGGAAGCCAAAGGCAAGGTGATCCTGTTCATCGACGAGATGCACATGCTTCTCGGTGCCGGCAGGTGCGAGGGCGGCCGCGTTGACGCCGCCAACATGCTCAAGCCGGCGCTGGCCCGTGGGCGCATCCGCTGCGTCGGCGCCACCACGTTAGACGAGTACAGCCAGCACATCGAGAAGGATGCCGCGTTCGAGCGTCGGTTCCAGAAGGTGCATGTGGATGAGCCGACCGAGCAGGCGACCGTTGGCATCCTCCGGGGTCTAAAGAAGCGTTTCGAGGAGCATCATGGCATCAAAATTCAGGATGCTGCAATTGTTGCTGCGGCGCAGCTCGCTGGCCGCTATGTCACCGGCCGACAATTTCCTGATAAGGCGATTGATCTGATTGATGAGGCTTGCACAAGCACAAAAGGAGGACAAGCATTTGTTAGCCCTGATCATGTCGCACAGGTAGCATTGTTTTTCACATTACTAATATGCCTAATTGTTTCAATGTAATATGATATGCCTAATTGTGTCATTGCGCTTGAATCTTTTACTTTTGAAGGTTGTGAGCCGATGGACTGGAATTCCTGTCGCGGTACTTGATCCAGAGGAGACGGAAAAGCTAATCCATCTTGCAGATAGATTGCACGAACGAGTTGTTGGTCAGAATGAAGCTGTCAATTTAGTTGTGCAAGCGGTGTTACGTTCGAGGGCTGGTCTTGATCCACCTGGACAACCAATAGGTTCTTTCCTTTTCTTGGGTTCGACCGGTGTTGGAAAGACAGAGCTTGCAAAAGCTCTCGCCGAACAGTTGTTTGACAATGAAAAGATGTTGCTTAGATTTGATATGTCTGAATACGTCAATTCTGGATCTGTGATGCGCCTCATTGGAGCACCCCCAAGGTTTAAGTTTACATTATGTGCACTTTCCACATTGCATTATCAACTTATGGTTTGTCATTCAATCTTAAGTTTTACTAATACAACCCACTTCTTTTATAACACCTTAAAGTTATCATGGTTACCATGATGGTGGACAATTGACTGAGAAAGTCCGGAGCCGTCCATACTGTGTCATCCTCTTTGATGAAGTGGAGAAGGCCGATCCCTCGGTATTAAATGTATTTCTATAGCTACTTGATGATGGTGTCTTGACTGATGGCAAAGGTCGTAAGGTAGATTTCAAGAACACAGTCATCATTATGACCTCAAATCTAGGTGCAGAGCACCTAATTGCAGGAATCCGGGGTGAAAACACAATGAAAGATGCACGAGACCTTCTAATGAAAAAGGTTTGATCTTGACCCAAATAGTACATATTCTCTGAAAGATGTTTATGGCTTGAATTAATTGTTCATTTGTAGGTACATCAATATTTCAAGCCAGAGCTTCTGAACAGGTTAAGCCAGATTATTGTGTTTGACCCGCTTTCGCATGATCAACTAATGGAGGTTGTGAAAATCCAAATGAAGAGAGCCACCACCAGGGTAGCAAAGAAGGGCATATCTTTATCTGTGAGTGACGGCGCATTGGACGTCATTTTGTCAGAGTCATACAACCCAGTAAGTATATGTTGTTCTTAACTATGGTGTGATCAAACTCCATTTTCTCACAATTGTGCATATTCACTCTCTAACGGAATCATACTTCTCCCTGTTACAAATGGTGTGAGCAAACTGAGTTTTTTTTCCTAATTGTGTCTCTAACAGAATCGAATGTGCTGTCTATTTGGTAGATGTATGGTGCAAGGCCCATAAGAAGCTGGGTACAGAATAATGTGATGACAGTGATCTCGGAGATGCTTGTCAAAAAGGAAGCTAGCAAGGGCTCGACAATCTTCATCGATGTTGCAGACAAGAAGGGCCTGAAGTATGATGTGGTGAAGGAGGAGGTAGCCGATGCACGTGAGGTGTTAGGCAACTCCCACGGTGATGATTTGATCGTCGATAGTCCCACGGTGATAACGTCCACAACTCCATCGCTTTACAGAAGATTGTACTCTCGTTTCGGTTTTGCTCTGAAATAGTAGGTTCTTCTCTGAAATATATAGTAGTTCCTTGTTGTTCTTTGTGACTTACTTAGTTGGAGAAGTCGGTTGCCATTACCTTAACTGTCGACAGGACGAGAGAGCGAATGTTGCTGATTCTGTCAGATGGTTTATTGTTCCCTGCAACTCTCGCGCTTCCTGACTTTGCCAACCGAAAAACATTTTACTTGTTCTGTTTTCTAGGTCACAAAGCTAATTTCATTCATCGGAAGGTGGTATAGAATGAGGTTACCTTGGAGGAAAACAAAGGCACTAGATAGATCGTGATTGAACTTTGCTAATCACCTATGGTGTGAGGTAACCTTTTTGTGTATCTTACTTAGTTACAATATTGTTGGGCGATGCCAATAGCTCGGTGCATCCGCTACTTAAACAGAACAGTGCTTGACGCCATGGCCAACAGTTCCAGCTTTGATCGATCTGTCCTGCACCTGAACGATCACGCAAATGGGCAGGTCCATGGGACCGTGTCCTGCCTGCGTGGGCTTTCCGTTTCCCCCCAAAAAAGAAAACAACTCTATGTCAACGGTCGTAACCTTTCACGACGCTGCCATCTCTCTCGTACCTGACAGCCCCATGCAATCCCAATCCCATATGCCCATGCACCAGACATCACTTGACATTGGCTAGCATGTGTTTGACCGCTGAGGTCCGGCCGGAGTGCATGCCTTGATGCTTTCTTAAAGGCTGTAAGCATATGTGCGGTTCTTTGCTTGGGATTTGAGTTATTAAACGAAAAAAGATGGAGTTGTCCTTTTTTTTCCTTTTCAAAGGAAGATGGAGCTGGAGTTGTCACCGGTGAGATGCTAACATGCATGTCGGTTATATGGTGATAACGTATTACCTTCTTAGTAATATCTGAATTCAGATCATCTTTCAATTGTACATGTATTTAGCATGGCTAATACTCCCTTCAATCCAAAATAAGTGTCGCAGTCTTAAACATTTTTGGATCGGAGGGAGTAGTATATTCAGCCGATAGATATATACAGTTCTCATGTCATCTGCAGCCACCATCTACAATCATTCGTATAGTAAGATAGGCAGGGGGGCTGCAGGGCCCCTGCTAGACCCCCTGTCTCCGCCATTCGTTATTGCTACCTCTAAAGCAGGAGATGAATATGGTGCGGCTGTCAGGATGCACCGCGTGCGACTGGACTGGCTGGACGTAGCACAAGTCTTCATGGCTGGGGAACAAGGGGCCATTCTTCCAGGTCCACTCCATGATCTGCCCTCTCATATCTAACATGGTCTCGTCTTCTTCTTCGGTGAAGTGTCCGCCCTGGCCGAACTCCACACCCTGCTGCTCACAGAGACAGTGCGGCGGACTCCAGCCGTTGTCAAACATGTAGAGCTTGTTCCTCACAACAACGGAGTGGTAGTTTACTTTGTAGTATCGGGATAGGGACGACTTGAAACTGGCCGGCGGAGGCTCCTCAATGTCCACCCTCCCCATCTTGGTGTCGTAGACCAAGGTGATTGTTACGTCACCATACCCACGATGTGTTCTCCCTGTGACCACGATCTTGCTGCCGACGGCTCCGAAGGTAGCCGACATGGAGGCGACATCGTTTGCTGGGACGCCCGCCCTGCGGTGTCCATGTCGGTGAATGTTAGACAATGTAGAGATAGTTATCTGTTTAAACTCGTTTCTTCCTCAATACTCTTTCTCTCTCGATCTCATGTACCTGGACGAATCCTTGCGATAGTCTGATGCTTGTACGCCACGGCAGGCTTTGCCCTCTATCAATATAAACCACACGCGGCCCTACGGGGTAGACACGCTTCCCACAATACCTTACATGGTATCAGAGCCCTTCTTCTCGTACATCTAGCCTACCTCGAATAGATCGATTTGGTTGATCGCGAGAGAAAGAAGAGAGCCGCCGAGAGGAACCCATGGCAGGCACCGCCGCCAGCACCGCTGCTTCCACCGCTGACTCCATAATCGCCTCCACCATGAGCACCATATCCACCCAATCCGCAGGCCTTACTTTTGGATCGTCTTCCACCTCCAACAACCCTACCTCTCTCGGCGCACCTCCATTAGAGAAGCTCACGGGGACAAACTTCCTCCTCTAGAAGGCCATTGTGCTACCCCAGGTTAAGGGAGCACAGATGGAACACTTCCTGAATGCCGCAAGCCCGGCGCCTCCTGCCACTCTCACCGTCACCAAGGACGGGAAAGAAGAGCATATCTTCAACTACGCCCGCATGATCTGGTACGCACAGCAACAACAGTTACAAGGTTATCTGATAGCATCTCTCTCCCGTGAGGTTCTTGCCCAGGTGGTGACTCTCCAGACACCGGTTGAAGTGTGGACGACGATCCACACCACCTTCGTTGCTCAACCTAGACGCAAGAAGTCAATAACAGAATCACGCTCGCCAATCTCCAGAAGGGGAACTCCACCATGGCGCAGTACCTTGCCAAGATCAAGGCGTTGGCGAATGAGATCGCCACCATCAGCACACCTCTGTCCGATCAGGAGATGACCTCCTATGTTCTGAAGGGTCCGGATCTCGAGTACTACTCGGTGGTGTCAGCCCTTGCCGCCGGCGTTGAGCTCGTCACCACCCTAGAACTCTACAGCCAACTCCTCAGCTTCGAGGCACGGCTCAACCTGCTGCAAGGTATGAACCATCGCCAATCTTCTGTCAACAACATCTCCCGTGATCTCGGCAATGGCGGCCGAGGCCGTGGTCACCAAGGGCGTGGCCGCGATGGCGGATATGGCGGGCGCGGCAACAGCCAGAGTCAACCTCGTCCTGGAGGTGGTGATCTGGTGGCGGCTACAACAACAATAACACCTACGGCTCCTCCTCCAACACTCCCTGAACCAGGTGCCAACTCTGCAAGAAGCCGGGCCACGAAGTCATTGAGTGCTGACACCTATTTGATGAAGACTACATGCCTGATGCATGACACGCAGCTGCTGCCATCCGGGAGCAAGGAGGAGGTGACGGTGACACAATATGGTATGCAGACTCCGGTGCCACGGATCATGTCACAAATGAGCTAGAAAAGCTTGCTCTTCGTGAGAGATACCATGGCAACGACCAGATTCACAACGCAAGCGGTGGATGTATGGAAATTCGTCACATTGGTCAAGCTTCTATTAATTCCCCTAGCCTTAAACATGATGTACTTCTAAAAGATGTCCTTCATGTCCCTCAAGCCGACAAAAATCTAGCATCTATGTCTCATTTAACTTCTGACAATAATGTTTTCTTTGAGACTCATCCCACCTATTTTTATAAAGGATCGGGCAATGAGGGAGCTCATTCATCACGGTAGATGCGTTGGAGGACTTTACCCCATCACATCAAGAGTCTTTAGTCGCAAGCGTCATCGTCAAGCTTATTCTTCCATCAAGCCCTCACTTGCAAGGTGGGATCAATGATTAGGACATCCCTCGCCAGTAGTAGTCAAGCAAATAGTCAATAAAGACAATCTTTCATTGTCAAATAGTTCAAATAATGAGTATGTGTGTGAAGCTTGTCAATGTGCCAAGAGTCACCAACTTCCTTACCCTACTTCAAATAGTGTGTCTCATGCTCCTTTGGAGCTTATTTTTAGTGATGTATGGGGTCATGCAAGAGATTCTTTTGGAAGAAAAAAAATACTATGTCAGTTTATCGATGATTCTAGCAAATTTACTTGGATATGTTTGCTTAAGTTCAAATCCGAAGTATTTTCTGTTTCTCAAGAGTTTCAAAAACTCTTTGAGAAATACTTCGACAGAAAAATTCTTGCAGTCCAAAGTGACTGAGGAGGAGAGTATGAGAAACTCAACTCTTTCTTTCGCAACATAGGCATTATTCATTATGTGTCCTGTCCCCATGCACATCAACATAATGACTTGGCTGAAAGAAAGCATCGTCACATTGTTGAAGTTGGTTTATCTCTTTTAGCTCATGCATTAATGCCACTCAAATATTGGGATGAAGCCTTCATTACGGCTATTTATTTTATCAACCGTCTCCCTAGTAGAGTCATTGGCAACACCACTCCGTTAGAATGATTGTTTCTTCGAAAACCAGACTACAACTCTCTCAAAATCTTTGGGTGTGCATGTTACCCAAACTTGCGTCCATACAATCGCCACAAACTCGAGTTTGGCTCCACTCAGTGCGTTTTCCTCGGATACAGTAATCTTCATAAAGGATATAAGTGTCTAGAGATTGCAACGGGTCGTATCTATATTTCTCGGGATGTCATTTTTGATGAAACACTTTTTCCTTTTGCCAAACTTCACCCCAATGCCGGAGCTTTATTACGTGCTGAAATTTCCCTTCTTCCAGATTCTAGGTCAAATCCTGATCACGGGGGTGAATTAACTAGAACTGATCATGTGCAAAAATCCATGGAAATTTTTGATTCTGGTGATATTTGTGCAGAAGAAGCGCATGATTTTATGTATGCAGATATTGCCAAATCAGGCGCTGGATCCTAGGAAGATGCTGGCTGCACCCCTGTCAGCCGATTGACGCGATCCGATGAGGATCTGCATGCAGGTGCGGGATCCGAGGCGCAGTCTGTCGCTGCATGTAGTCCAGGCAGATGGGTGGCCGATAGCCCACCAGGTGCGGAGCCCACCAGCGCAATCGATGCGGGCGGGGTCGACTCTTCCGGTGCCACGTGTCCGCCTGATGGGCCCAGCTGCGCCCGCAGCGGGGCGTGCACGCCCGACCGCTTCTCAGGCGCCACACGGAGCGACGCCCTTGGACGGGGGAGCCCGAGGCTGATCCCACCTGCGGCATTGGATCTGGCGCTGGATGCTGCAGATGATTCGCCCGGATCTTCTGTGGAGGGATCTCCAGCTATAGAATCCGCCTCCCCTGGATCTTCTGTGATGAGGTCTACAGCAGCACGAACAACAACACCTATGCTTCCTCTTCGACATACAAGATCTCAGTCAGGCATTATAAAGGAAAAAAGGTACACCGATGGTACGGTCAGGTATGATAAAATCAAGCGTGCCTTCTTTACTAGCACTGGTGAGCCAACTCGATCATTTGCATGATGCACTTGCTCATAAAGATTGAAAGAAGGCTATGGATAGTGAATATGATGCACTTGTCAAAAAATAGAACTTGGCATTTAGTACCACCAAAAAGGGGTGATAATGTGATTGATTGTAAGTGGGTTTATAAAATCAAAAGAAAGGTTGATGGAAGTATAGACAGATACAAGGCTAGACTAGTTGCAAAGGGTTTTAAGCAAAGGTTTGGTATTGACTATGAGGATACTTTTAGTCCTGTTATTAAAGCAGCTACTATTCGACTTGTTCTGTCTATTGCCGTTTCCAGAGGATGGAGTTTGCGACAGCTAGATGTTCAGAACGCGTTTCTTCATGGTGTTCTTGAGGAAAAAGTGTTCATGCGGCAGCCACCGGGATATGAAAACAAAAGCACACCACATTATGTTTGCAAGTTGGATAAAGCTTTGTGTGGGATGAAACAGGCCCCAAGAGCCTGGTTCTCAAGGTTGAACACACAGTTGCAGAAGCTTGGATTTACACCATCAAAGACAGATACCTCATTATTCTTTTACAGTAAGAACAATATTACCATGTTTGTTCTTGTTTATGTTGACGACATAATTGTTGCTAGCTCAAGTCCAAATGCCACTACTTGTCTACTCAAGGATCTGAAACTAGAGTTTGCCCTTAAGGATTTGGGAGATCTTCATTACTTTCATGGAATTGAGGTCAAGAAGGTAAAGATGGCATACTTCTTACACAGGAAAAATATACCACGGATATTCTCAGAAGGGTAGGTATGGAAAAGTGTAAGTCTGTTAGTACACCCATCTCTACTTCAGAAAAACTTACTGTTGAAACTGGAGAAGTACTTGGATCAGAGGATGCAATAAATTATAGAAGTGTTGTAGGTGCATTACAGTATCCGACCCTTACACACGCGTCCTGATATTTCCTACTCTGTGAACAAAAAAAGTCAGTATTTACATGCTCCTACTACAACTCATTGGACTACAGTAAAAAGGATTCTAAGGTATCTCAAATTTACAGAGGGGTTGGACTTCAGATTTACGAGTGCAATACCTGGTCATGGTTGATTCCGTAAAAAGTTCCGGGATTTTTTGACTTTTTTTGAATTACTAAATTATTTTTGAATATAGGGGGGGGGGGTGTAACACCCGAGAGCTCCTGTGCATTTTCGATGTACAATGGTACTATCTTAGAAGTGTCACGTAGAATAAATAATAAGGTGGAGAAAAAAGAACTCATAAGAAAATACTTGTCTTCTCTTATTTAAGAGAAGACAAGATATGATCTCTAAGCATAATATGTCTTATCACATTTTTAGGAATAACTAGTTATTGAAGATAAGACTAAGAGATGACCCATTGTAGACATGTTTCCTTATCATCTTTAATTTAAATGTAAGATTTAAAATAAGACTATCCTATCAACTATTGTATATGCCCTAATGAATTAGCGTATCTTGTCTCAAACTCGCCGTCTTTGTACTTTCTTTGTCTAAAACATAAAATCACGCAAAAAGAAATTGTCACGTCTAGAAAAATATATAAATTGCCAATCAAGAAATAATACATAAACTGCCACATCTATAAAAAATGTATATCAAAAACTGCTAATTGGCAAAGTGAACAAATCCAGTACTTTAACCATAATGCCATCATATAAATATCCTACATGGCAAATTTAAAAATCAATACAAAAAAGGGCATTGCCCTTATCAATATAATAAAAATGCCATCAAATAAAAAATAAAAAAGCTAAAATACAAATATTTACATACATAATCACTTATATATATATATATAATAGTTTTAGGAATTAGGGTAAATAAGTTCAAGATATCATTCTCATATTTGCACATTGCACAAGAGCGGTAGGATAAATAAGAAAAAGATCCCCTGGTTGGCGCGATAAATCCGGATCGCGCGAGAAACTATCACGCGGCTGGCGCGCGCGGGGAATCCGGATCGATTAGCAACCAGATCGTTCAGATCTCTTGCTAAATCCAGGTGGTTCAAAAATTAACAAAAGCGCTTATTTATATATAAAATAATATTTTTAGGATAAAAAATTCAAGATATCATTCTCATAATTATGGTACATTGTTCAAAATAAAAGCAAAGTTAGAGAATCTATTTATATATGCAATAAAAAAATTAGGATTAAAAAGTTTGATAAATAATTCTCCTTTATGGAACATTGTTATATCGCAAAACACCGGAATTCATTGTTAGGTGAAAAATAATTATACTTTTGAAAATCAATCAAAAAAATTATCGTCTCAAGATTCGTCATAGTTAACATAAATATAACTAGCAAATTAAACCCGCTCTCCAGCGTACTCCAGCGTACCATGATTTAGAATCGAGGATCTGTTTGCTGTTTATTCCCCACGCATTGGGGCATAAATTCCAGTCACACCGCCAGCAATGTTGGCTGATCGGCGCCCGGTTCGGTCGGGACAACAAAGAAAAAATAGTAGAAACGCAGAAGTGGACGATTGAAGCCCTTCCCCTTGCTCATTCCAGCTTCCACAACGTGGATGGCTAAGAGGTGGCCAGACCGAGGACGGTGAGCTGGAGCATGTGATCATGTGCTCGCTTGAAGACCACTCGATGATGTTTTGGTACACAGCTACTTGGACCGAGGAGTTGCTGGTGCTGCTAACCGAGGTCTGGTACGACGCCTCCTGCCCTGGATAGGTGAAGGTGAGCATGCTTGGGTCAACGGTCATGCGCACCACCGGGAGCATGACCACCTTGGCCGTGTATGCCTTCGATGTCCCCGGAGGCGCGACTTTCGTCAACATCCTCACATGGAGAACGCCGCTGGTTGCAGCGGGCCCATGATGCTCGGGTAGTTGAGGTTGGCCGGGTGCATTGTGGGCAACACAGAGTATTTCCATGAGTCATTGTGCGAAGCGGCCCGCAGTGCGGCCTCATCGAGCATGGAGCAGACGTGGGCGGCGTACTGCCGCTCGTACATGAGCCCAGGGTCCATGTCCCTGGACACATTGATGTGTCCATCTCCCATTTTGCATGTGTTGTGATGTCGTCCTGGATATGATGTGAGGAGTTGTCGATGATGTCGGCCAATGGGTAGTTCTGGAGATGATGCTCGGAGTTGTCGACGATGTCGGGCGTTGTCATGAGCGTAGACCTACAGAGCATAGAATATAATGATTAATACAATTATGTTTTTTTATTTTCTTTGGTTGCTGCCTAGTTTAGTTGGTGGGCACACTCCCTAGGCCTTCTTACTTGATTTCGGCCGGACTCCAGCTCCGATGCAGACTCTTCAATAGGATGGCTGCGCCGCTTACATGTGGCACTGCCATGGAGGTGCCCGACATGAACCTGAAGTACATAGGACCGTCCCCGGCCTGGTACGGTATCCCGCCTAGGATATTGACCCCGGGCGCCAGCATGTCGGGCTTCAGGATGCCAGGGAAGTACCAACTCGGGCCATGAACGAGTAGAAGGTCACGGGGGCAGAATAGCGCCCAGAACGGTTTCGGGGGTGAAGTCGACGACCACCCTGGGGAGCTGCCACATGAGTAGGCCTTCAAATGCCCGACATCATTATAGGGCACTGAAGAATTGGACGGTTTCCCATGTCCATCAAGCTTCTGGTGTATCCACACACCTTTGGGTCCACCATAACAATCGCCGACACATTACTGCTCAGTAACTTATCTAGGGTTTCCCGTCTCATTTCACCGTTGGCCTGACAGATGACCACACAGCCCAGAACTAGTAGTGGAGCCAACATTTCACATTTGGGTGTACATAGCACTCGGCAAGTTCATTCTCACTTATCAGCCCGCTCTTTTTTATACATACATATTTTATACTAAAATTTTATACTTACCATTCTGCCGTGTTAAAGATTATAACTTTTTTGTTACCTATTTTATATACTTAATAACATTACAAACTTAAATATTAGTTTTATTATTTATATATCATATATTTGTAATGTATATGATTGAAAAACACTCATGCTTGTGTTGAATTCAGTTTATATACTTTATAAAAAATGATTTTTAATTAGTTGTTTATACTTCAAATTATCTACTCCCCTTGTTTTTAAATATAAGACCTCTTAAATATTTCAATACGGGCTACATATGGATGTATATAGATGCATTTTAGAGTGTAAATTCACTTATTTTGCTCCCTATCTAGTCTGTATTGGAATCTTTATAAATCTTTTATATTTAGGAACAGAGGGAGAAGTTTATAAGTACATATCTATGTTAGATATTTCTAAAACATATGCTTTAACCATGCCTATCAGCGATCATACACATCATTAGTGACAACCTTGGCCATCAGTGACCGGTCCATGGTGTCGGCTCCCATGGTCATAAGCCAAGCGACGTCATTGCGAATGGTTGACGGACGTGGGCCTCTGTTGCTGGCAGTAGCGACGGCGAGGATGTTAGCCCCCATGGCGGCGAAGGAGGCCACGATTATCAGGTTGTGGTTATACGTCGGTATGCATGTTTCGCCGATGGAAGATGACGTTGACACCATCGTCCACCACCGCAAGGATGGCGGACATCAGTGATTTGTCTGGGCGGTCCCTTTGGCCGCATGCCTTGTAGATGGAGACGTGCGCGTGTGGAGCCATGACGGACGCATTGCCCTTGGCAAGGCCATTGACGCGACGAAGTTGCCGGTCATGATGGTCGTCACGTCACGTGCGTGCCGTGCCCGTCAGCGGCGTCCAAAGGTCATCCGAAGCCAAAGAAATTCTTGGCTTCGAGGAGCTTCCTATCAGTGGCGGAGCTAGCTTGGGATGATTGGGGGACAATGGAAAAATATGAATTCTTGAAGGGATAAAAATATGTATTTTCTTCAATCTATGCAGCTACAGAAAAAAATTCTTCAGAGAATATCCAAAGGCTGGGGGCAGTCCCCCCCCTCCCCCCCCCCCCCCCCCCCCCCGGCCTCAACATAGCTCTGTCGCTGCTTCTTGTTGCATTTGATGTCCTTGGCGTAGGAGCCCCTCCATCACTGTGGCGGCTCAATGCCCTCGAAACCAACGCCATTCGTCGACGGATGAGTGTTGGCTATCGATGCCGTAATCAACAACGTCGATTATCATCCCAAGGCCACCAAAGTCGGGCCAGTCATCGAGCGACTCCCCCATGTGGTAGGGGAGGCCGAGGAATGCCGACGTCCGTGTGGTCTGTGGGTACCGGATGACGTTGGGGAAGGCCCGCACGAATCCTGTCTTGGCAGAGACACGCTCCACCTCCTTCGTCGTCAACCGCGCAAAGAAGCCGTGGATGAGGGTCTGGTGCGACCGCCGCAATCGTGGCTCGCTGAGGTCCGTCATTATCGACAGCGGGAAGGACTAGTGCCATGTGATAACCCACAAGTATAGGGGATCACAACAGTTTTTGAGGGTAAAGTATTCAACCCAAATTTATAGACCTGACACAAGGGGAGTCAAAGAATATTTGTAAGTATTAGCAGTTGAGTTGTCAATTCAACCACACCTGGAGATTAAATATCTGCAGCAAAGTGATCAGTAGCACAGTAGTTTGATAGTTTGACAGTAGTGGTAATAGTAGTAGCAACGGTAATAGTGATAGCAATAATTTTGTAGTAGTTGTAACAGTAACAGCAACAGTAGTAACTTAGCAAGAACAATATGTGGAAAACGCATAGGCATTGGATCGGTGATAACATTGGATAATATTCCTCATATAACAATCATAACCTAGGACGACACAGAACTAGTTCCAGTTTATAAATGTAATGTAGGAATGTATTCAGTAAATATTCATATGTGCTTAGGGAAAAGAACTTGCATGACATCCTTTGTCCTACCCTCACGTGACAGCGGGGTCCATAAGGAAACTAAGGGATATAATGTCTTCTTTTAATAAAGACCCGGAACAAAGCATTAACACATAGTTAATACATGAACTCCTCAAATTATGGTAATCACCGGAAAGAATCCCAAAACTTGGAGTATGCAAAACATAACCCGTAATAGGTGCATATAATTTACAAGATCTGATCAAGAATATAGATATAATGGTGAAAACGTAAATGGTTCAGATCTAAAATCATGGCACTCGGGCCCTAGTGACAAGCATTAAGCATAGCAAAGTCATAGCAACATCAATCTCAGAACATAGTGGTTCCTAGGGATCAAGCCTTAACAGAACTAACTCGATTACATGACGAATCTCATCCAACCCACCATCGTCCAGCAAGATGAAGGAATAACTCACTCCCGACGGTGAGCATCATGAAATTGGTGATGGAGGATGATTGATGATGACGAAGACCGAAGATCCCCCGCTCCGGAGCCCCGAACGGGTTCCAGATCTGGCCTCCCGATGAAGAACAGGAGGTGGCGACGGCTTTGTATCGTAAAACGCGATGAAACTTTCTCCCCTATTTTTCTCCAAAAATATGATTTTATAGAGTCAAGATTAGGGTCAGCGGAGCCACGTGGGCCCCACTACCCACCAGGGCACGCCAGAGGTGGGTGGCACGCACTGGTGCCCAGTTGGCAGTTGCCCCCCCTCTAGTGGGTCTTGGTTCTAATATTTTTCATTTATTCCCAAATAATAATCCAAAAAGTTTTGACCAATTCCGATAACTTTTATTTCTGCACAGAAACAACACCATGTTAGTTCTGCTGAAAACAGTGGTAGTCCGGGTTAGTTTCATTGACATCGTGCAAATTAGAGTCCAAAACAAGAGAAAAAGTGTTAGAAAAAGTAGATACAATGGAGACGTATCACCATGCACTGTGAGCATCGGCATCCATTTCTTGGCCTCCTGCGGATGGCTCGAGGAGTATGTCCCTCCTATCTTCCAGCACGCCCCGATAGTCGTTGCAATGCTGCTAACATGGTTCTCACATGCTCAAAATGTCTTTGGATCTCCGGTTTTAAGCCGTAAAGCATAGCACACTAAACTATAGTGTAGTCATCATTTCTTGTCTGCCAGACGTTCATAGCATCTAGATTTCTGGGAGCGGATGGTTCACGAAGCTGTTCATCAATGACACAAGCCTTTTGTGCTTCCTCAAATTACGGACCCAATCAGCATAGTTGCATTCATCATCTTTCAACTTAAGTTTCTCTAGGAACGGATTAAAATTCAGGGGAGCTACAACGCGAACCATTGATCTACAACATAAATTTGCAAAGACATTTACACTATGTTCATGATAATGGGTTTAGTTAATCAAATTACTAGTGAACTCCCACTTAAATCAACATCCCTCAAGTTGTCTAACTGTCAAATTAATCATGATATAACATGACAACAGTGGTATCTCGCTAGCCCTTTCTGAGACCGCAAAACATAAATGCAGAGCATGTCCAAAGTTCAAGCAATGACTAAATATTGTAATTCATGGTAGAAGAGATTCAGTCATGATACACACAACATTAACTATACACAATGCATGAGGATGACAATAGTGCTCTCAGGACTGGCGCTTATTTGAGTAGGTGATGACTCAACAATAAAAGTAGAATAACATAAAAGTAAATAGATAGTCCCTTCACAGAGGGAAGCAGGGATTTGCAGAGGTGCCGGAGCTCAAAGTATAAATCAGAGATAAATATAATTTTGGGAGGTATACCTTTCCTGTCAATGTTACGACGAGGAGTTCTCAATATCTTCCATGCTAAACAGATTAGTGCTGGTAACCAAGCGGTAAAAGTAAAGTTTACTCCCCCTCCACCAGCAAACACAAGCCATTGCTAGCCAAATCCTCGGGTGCCCTCCATACCAACAGAAATCCGGGGGAGTTTTGTTTAATTATTTGCATTTTGTTCTCATGCGACTGGGCATCCCTATTACCAGCCCCTCTCATGCAAGGACAAGTGAACAAACACTCATCATGAAAATAACCCGATTACTATCGAAGATACTGACCACTCCTGTCACTCCATGAGCGGTACGGACACACAAAACAGATGTTCGTTTGAATTTTTAGAGGTGGCACATGCAAATTTACTTAGAACGACAGGGTAATACCACATATAGGTAGATATAGTGGATTCATCTGGAATAACTTGGTTTAAGGATTTTTGATGCACAAGCAGTATTCCCGTTTAGTACAAACGAAGGCTAGCAATTAGGTTGAGAAGCGACTAGTTAGAGAGCGACAACGGTGATGAAAATGCATTATGAATAGTTAACATTGAATACTAGCATGAGTAGGATATAAACACCATGAACATAAATATCGTGGAGGCTATGTTGGTTTTGATTCAACTACATGCGTGAACATGTGCCAAGTCAAGCCACTTGAAACATTCAGAGGAGGATACCATATCATCATACTACATCATAATCATTTTAATACATGTTGACACTCAAGATAAATTATTATCCACTCCTAGCTACTTAATGTAGCGACCTGACCCGAATGGATCAAGTCTCTATGCTTAAGTGTCATCCCTGGATCGGTATGCTGACACACACAGTACTCGAAGGATTTATAACAGAGGTAAATCACATGTATAAAGTAACGTAAATATTATTACCTCAATCCATATAGCGGAAGCAACAAGGTTGTGGATTCCCATCAACACCAACGGCAAAGTTGAGTGTAGAAATCATAACCCTAACGTATCACTTACTCGTCGTAAGAAACCTGCAACATGAGACGTTGCAGCCCGAAAATGGGTCAGTACATTGAATGTACTAGCAAATTCACACCATAGAGAATGTTGAATAAAGGCTATCACTACATGCATATTTGGCCGGTGGAAAAGCTCTATGGTTACATGGTTTTTGCGAAAAGCCAATTTTTCCCTACCGCAAAGGAATAAATTTTATTTAACTATCATGGTGGTTGTTGAACATTGAGAATGGTTGACAGCATTCTCAATCCCAATTAAGTATCATCATTAAAACCCAACAAAATTAATTAAAGTAACGTGATGAGATCAACAGGGTAGTTCAAGAACTAGATAGTCAAGATGTCCATAACCGGGGACACGACTAATCATGATTAGTTTATACACTCTGCAGAGGTTTGCACACTTTTCCCCACAAGACTCGATCGCCTCTGTTGGATTTCTCGCACTACATGGTGTTTGAGAAACGGATGATCGAGACACAGTCTTTCAGAAGCGCGAGCACCTTACGATGGATAGACCGGTACACCTACTTTCCCCTACATCTGCTAGTCTACCCTGTAAGAGTTCGCACGACTTAATCAACTATGCCAGAGCCCATAATGGCTTGTGGCTGCACACGGAAGTTTCTAGTATGAATAATCTCATGATCCCTTTGAGCCTGGGTGGCGGTCCAAAAAAACAGGCAAGTCCTGGAAACCCAGGTGCCTAGACAGGCAATCCTAGAATAACCAGGTGCCTCAATCCACCCAGATGTGTGTTTAAGTTGCCACCTTAAGTAAACCATTAATTAACAATCTCACATCTGTCATGAAATACTCTCAAACCGAATCCACGTCTACGAGCATAGCATGGCAATATAAGCATAACGTGATAATAACTCCCAAGGTTTGAATGCAGGGCAATAGGTTCCTACCTCATCAACTACTTCCCATCCCACAATTTAATTAGATCCTAATCATGCAATGTTGGAGGTTTGATCTAATGCAATAAAAAACTGGGTATGAAAGAGGTATGATCAAAGTGTGAACTTGCCTGCAATGTTGATGAAGATGATTCGCACTCAAAATCTTGATAGCTCTACTCGTCACACTCCGGTCAATCTATCGTAAGCAAGCAATAGTAACCACACATAAGCAATCACTCAAAAGATCGGAAAGAACAAGAAGACGATTCGGAAAACATTAAAACCGAGCAAATAGCTCTTGCAACATAAAACAATTTCTAACAGTACCAAAATTATGTGAATTTTGCCTTATTAGAATGTTTAGGTCAAGAGCTTCGATTTGCAAAAAGAATCAACTCAAACGGAGCTACGAAACTCAAGTTATGAACAAACGAAGTTTGAATACAAATCTAATCTAAGTCAAATTTTAAACTTTTCAAAAACATGTCTGAGTGGTTTATCTGGATAGAGGAGATCATAACGAAGACGTGGGCGTTGGTTTCGTTGGATTTGGACTAACGAGCAAAAAGTTATAGTCGATTGATGAACAGGGACTAATCTGTAAAGAAAATCCTCACATATAGGTCCCTGGCCGAAATTTAAAATAAAAGAAAAATTCTAAATAGCAAACGTTCGTTACAGAATGCTAACGAACGAAATCGTTTGCTAGATTTACCTAAACAGAGAACGATTGTTAAATAAAAAAATGGGTTTTCTAAACAAAAACCGAACCTTAAAATAAACCGTCGGATCGGGTTTGGTTTATCTCCGGTTCAAGAGAAAAGACCGGGGTGGCGGCTACTCTGGCGAGATGGCGCGGGGCTCCGGCGAGGGCAGCACGCTCCGGCGCGGCGGCGGCAGCGGCGCGGGAGAGCAAGCAGCGGCGCGGGGCGATGCGGCGCGGGGCGGGTGCAGCGCAGCAGCAACGGGCGGCGGCGCGGCGAGATGCGGACGGCGGCGGCGGATCTCCGGCGGAGGCGCGAGTTGCGGGCGAGGGAGGGAGAGAGAGAGAGAGGGCGGCGGCCTCGCCTTTTTGAAGGCAGGGGCGCTGCTTGGGGAAGGGGGTGGCCGGAGGCGGGGC
Source organism: Triticum urartu (assembly GCF_056163025.1). Classification (NCBI taxonomy): domain Eukaryota; kingdom Viridiplantae; phylum Streptophyta; class Magnoliopsida; order Poales; family Poaceae; genus Triticum; species Triticum urartu. The sequence continues at coordinate 610,979,964 of NC_141876.1, forward strand.
AGCGTCGGTCTCCGGGAGGAGTCCCGATCGGCGACGGAGGTGGAAGGCGGCGCGGCTGGGCCGCGGCCTGGCAGGAGCTGGGCCGGCCCAGTCGGGGGAAGAGATTTTTTTAAAAACTTTTTTCCAGACAATTAAAATAATAAAACAAATTAAATGAAAATATTATATAGGCATATAATATATCAAATTTTTCAGAAAAATATTTTCTACGACTTGAACATATTTCTAGCATTAAATAAAATACACACAAATTTTAATAAATCAAAGAGTGCTATTGGTCTAATAAAACCCAACAAAAAAACATTTTTAAAATACCAAAATGATTTCAAATTAATTTTTCTCCAATTTTCTATTGTAGGGAATCATGTTACCCTAATTTCCATGTATTTTGTTTTTGGGAAAAAATAATTTGAATAAAACTCAAATAACTCTAAATTGAAAATAAATTCAAAAGAACTTTGAATTTAATTCTTTGAAACTCCCAACTCATATTTCATATAATTTGAAGAAGTCATTTTATCTTCTCTCGTGAAAATCATTGAGTTGCATAAAGTTTTTGAATTGGAAAATAGTTCCAAATGGAATTCAAATATTTTCAACACCCCTTGTCATTTAAATAAATGGAAGAAGTCATGTCATCTTCTCTCCAGGGTTTTGTGATGAAAAGAATTTGAATTCACGGAGAGCATAAAGCAAATATGAAAGTTTGGGAAAGTCCTTTTATTCCCTCTCATTTATCTTTCAAAAGTTTCGAATTCACTCACTTTCAGACAATCAATCACACAACAATCAAACAATCAATCAATCTATCTATTCATTATAACATTCCAAAAATTTAGAATTTTGGGATGTTACACTTAAGCATGGCATGAGCAACTATAATCTCTAATTTTCATTGCAATCACGTTTCATCATAATATGTTGAATAATGAATACTGAGTTAAACATATTTACAAAAACAAAAACAAGTTGAGTTCATAACCGGTTTTCATGCCACAGTCACTTCATCATATATCGTCATTATTGCCTTTCACTTCCATGAACGAATGATAATAGAATCCGCAAACATTTTATTCAAAGAAGAAGAGATAATAGTATGGGCTCATAGTAAGCTCAACAATAATGCATATGAGATCCACTCAACATTCTCATTGTGTTCTTCTCCATAGTACGAGTCAACAAAAAGAAAGGAATTTAAGAGAAACACACTGAAATATTTTTGCAGTTTGAAGTTTTTCAGTTTTTCTTAAAGAAGGCAAACTAAAGAAAGAAAAACAAGAACAAGAAAAACTACTTACACGGGAAAGCTCTGATACGTCTCCAACATATATTCTTTTTCTCACGTTTCCCCTCTTGTTTTGGACTCTAATTTGCATGATTTGGATGAAACTAGCCCCAGACTGACGTTGTTTTCAACAGAACTACCATGGTGTTGTTTTTGTGCAGAAATAGAAGTTCTCGGAATGGAACGAAACTTCACGAGGAATTTTTATGTAACAAATAAGAATTTCTGGAGCAGAGACCTACCGGAGAGGGGCCCCTGGGTGGGCACAACCCACCAGGGCACGCCCCCCTCTTCTGGCGCGCCCAGGTGGGTTGTACCCACCTGGTGGCCCCACAGACCTCAACCCTGACACTATAAGTTCCTATTTTCGGAGAAAAAATCAGGGAGAAAGAATTATCACGATCCACAAGACGGAGCCGGCGCCAAGCCCTGTTCTTCCTCGGGAGGGAAGATCTGGAGTCTGTTTGGGGCTCCGGAGAGGGAGATCTTTTTTCTTCGTCATCACCAACCCTTCTCCATCGCCAATTCCATGATGCTCCCCACCGGGAGTGAGTAATTCCTTTGTAGGCTCGCTGGTCGGTGTGGAGTTGGATGAGATTCATCATGTAATCAAGTTAGTTTTGTTAGGGCCTGATCCCTAGTATCCACTATGTTCTTAGATTGATGTTGCTATGACTTTGCTATGCTTAATGCTTGTCACTTTAGGCCCGGGTGCTAGGAACTCAGATCTGAAACGTTTATGAATTCATCATTATATCCATGTTTTAGGTCCGATCTTGCAAGTTATAGTCACCTACTATGTGTTATGATCCGGCAACCCCAGAGTGACAGCAACCGGGCCCACTCCCGGCGATGACCGTAGTTTGAGGAGTTCATGTATTCACTATGTGTTAGTGCTTTGTTCCGGTTCTCTATTAAAAGGAGGCCTTAATATCCTTTATTTTTCAATATGGACCCCAATGCCACGGTAGGTAGGACAAAAGATGTCATGCAAGTTCTTTTAATAAAGCACATATGACTATTTACGGAATACATGCCTACATTAACTATATCGATGAACTGGAGCTAGTGCCATATCGCCATAGGTTATAACTGTCACATGATGAATATCATCCAACAAGTCATCGATCCAATGCCTAAGAATTTATTTATATTGATGTTGCTGCGTTACTACTACTATCATCACTGTTAAACTTGCTACAAAATTACTGCTATCACTGTTACTGTTACCGTTGCTACTATCACTACTATCAAAACTATCATATTACTGTGCTACTGATTACTAGCTGCAGATAATTAATCTCCAGGTGTGGTTGAATTGACAACTCAACTGCTAATACCTTCAAATATTCTTTGGCTCCTCTTGAGCCGAATCTATAAATTTGGGTTGAATACTCTACCCTCAAAAACTGTTGCGATCCCCTATACTTATGGGTTATCAAGACCTTTTTCTGGCGCTGTTGCCGGGGATCATAGCTCTATATTTGTTGAGTCACATGGGATTATTATCATATTATCACTATGAAGAATCTTAAGGATCCAAAGACTAAGATATTTCCCTCAAAGACGTGGGGAGGTAAGGAACTGCCATCCAGTTCTGTTTTAGATTCACCTTCTGTTATGAGTAAACCTGCAACACCACCACATGCTATTAATTCTAATATGTCGCATGTTATTGATGATGCTACTTCTACTATGAATGATTCTTATGATGATGCTAGTACCTTGCATGATAATGATGATGTGCCACTTGGTGAATTTCTTGATAAACAAAATGTTAGAGTTATACAACATGATGTTGTTGAATCTGATGATGAGCTTGAAACTGATGAAGGAAATATGCCCTAGAGGCAATAATAAAGTTATTATTTATTTCCTTATATCATGATATATGTTTATTATTCATGCTAGAATTGTATTAACCAGAAACATAATACATGTGTGAATACATAGACAAACAGTATGTCACTAGTATGCCTCTACTTGACTAGCTCGTTGAATCAAAGATGGTTAAGTTTCCTAGCCATAGACATGAGTTGTCATTTGATTAACGGGGTCACATCATTAGAGAATGATGTGATTGACTTGGCCCATTCCGTGAGCTTAGCACTTGATCATTTAGTTTGTTGCTATTGCTTTCTTCATGACTTATACATGTTCCTATGACTATGAGATTATGCAACTCCCGTTTACCGGAGGAACACTTTGTGTGCCACCAAACGTCACAACGTAACTGGGTGATTATAAAGGTGCTCTACAGGTGTCTCCGAAGGTACTTGTTGGGTTGGCGTATTTCGAGATTAGGATTTGTCACTCCGATTGTCGGAGAGGTATCTCTGGGCCCACTCGGTAATGCACATCACTATTAGCCTTGCATGCATTGCAACTAATGAGTTAGTTGCAGGATGATGTGTTACGAAACAAGTAAAGAGACTTGTCGGTAACGAGATTGAACTAGGTATTGAGATACCGACGATTGAATCTCGGGCAAGTAACATACCGATGACAAAGGGAACGACGTATGTTGTTATGCGGTTTGACCGATAAAGATCTTCGTAGAATATGTAGGAGCCAATATGAGCATCCAGGTTCCGCTATTGGTTATTGACCAGACACGTGTCTTAGTCATGTCTACATAGTTCTCGAACCCGTAGGGTCCGCACGCTTAAAGTTCGATGATGGTTATATTATGAGTATATGTGTTTTGATGTACTGAAGGAGTTCGGAGTCCCGGATGAGATCGGGGACATGACGAGGAGTCTCAAAATGGTCAAGACGTAAAGATCGATATATTGGACGACTATATTCGAACATCGGAAAGGTTCCGAGTGATTCGGGTATTTTCGGAGTACCGGGGAGTTACGGGAATTCGTATTGGGCCTTATTGGGCCATACGGGAAAGGAGGGAAAGGCCTCAAAGGGTGGCCGCACCCCTCCCCATGGGCTGGTCTGAATTGGACTAGGGAGGGGGGGCGCCCCTTCCTTCCTTCTCCTTTTCCCTTCCCTTCCCTCCTACTCCTACTACTTGGAAGGGCTCCTAGTTCTACTAGGAAAGGGGGAATCCTACTCCCGGTGGGAGTAGGACTCCCCTAGGGCGTGCCATAGAGAGGGCCGGCCCTCCCCCTCCTCCACTCTTTTATATACGGGGGAAGGGGGCACCCCAAAGACACAATAATTGATCTCTTGATCTCTTAGCCGTGTGCGGTGCCCCCCTCCACCATAATCCACCTCGATCATATCGTAGTGGTGCTTATGCGAATCCCTGCGTCGGTAGAACATCATCATCGTCACCACGCCGTCCTGCTGACGAAACTCTTCCTTAACACTCGGCTGGATCGGAGTTCGAGGGACATCATCGAGTTGAACGTGTGCAGAACTCGGAGGTGCCGTGCGTTCGGTACTTGATCGGTCGGATCGTGAAGACGTACGACTACATCAACCGCATTGTGCTAACACTTCCGCTTTCGGTCTACGAGTGTACGTGGACAACACTCTCCCCTCTCATTGCTATGCATCACCATGATCTTGCGTGTGCGTAGGAAATTTTTGAAATTACTACGTTCCCCAACAGTGGCATCCGAGTCAGGTTTTATGCTTTGATGTCATATGCACGAGTAGAACACAAGTAAGTTGTGGGCGATATAAGTCATACTGCTTACCAGCATGTCGTACTTTGGTTTGGCGGTATTGTTGGATGAAGCGGCCCTGTCCGACATTACGAGTACCCTTACGCGAGATTGGTTCTACCGACGTGCTTTGCACACAGGTGGCTGGCGGGTGTCAGTTTCTCCAACTTTAGTTGAACCAAGTGTGGCTATGCCCGGTCCTTGCGAAGGTTAAAACATCACCAACTTGACAAACTATCATTGTGGTTTTGATGCATAGGTAAGAATGGTTCTTGCTCAGCCCGTAGCAGCCACGTAAAACTTGCAACAACAAAGTAGAGGACGTCTAACTTGTTTTTGCAGGGCATGTTGTGATGTGATATGGTCAAGACATGATGCTAAATTTTATTGCATGAGATGATCATGTTTTGTAACCAAGTTATCGGCAACCGGCAGGAGCCATATGGTTGTCGCTTTATTGTATGCAATGCAATCACCCTGTAATGCTTTACTTTATCACTAAGCGATAGCGATAGTCGTAGAAGCATAAGATTTGTGAGACGACAACGATGCTACGATGGAGATCAAGGTGTCGCGCCGGTGACGATGGTGATCATAACGGTGCTTCGGAGATGAAGATCACAAGCACAAGATGATGATGGCCATATCATATCACTTATATTGATTGCATGTGATGTTTATCTTTTATGCATCTTATCTTGCTTTGATTGACGGTAGCATTATAAGATGATCTCTCACTAAATTTCAAGATAAAAGTGTTCTCCCTGAGTATGCACCGTTGCCAAAGTCCGTCGTGCCTAGACACCACGTGATGATCCGGTGTGATAAGCTCTACGTCCATCTACAATGGGTGCAAGCCTGTTTTGCACACGCGGAATACTCGGGTTAAACTTGACGAGCCTAGCATATGCAGATATGGCCTCAGAACACTGAGACCGAAAGGTCGAGCGTGAATCATATAGTAGATATGATCAACATAGTGATGTTCACCATTGAAAACTACTCCATTTCACGTGATGATCGGTTATTATTTAGTTGATTTGGATCACATAATCACTTAGAAGATTAGAGGGATGTCTTTCTAAGTGGGAGTTCTTAAGTAATATGATTAATTGAACTTAAATTTATCATGAACTTAGTCCTGGTAGTATTAGCATATCTATGTTGTAGATCAATAGCTCGCGTTTAGCTCCCCTGCTTTATTTTTGATATGTTCCTAGAGAAAACTAAGTTGAAATATGTTAGTAGTACTGATGCGGATTGGATCCGTGATCTGAGGTTTATCATCATTGCTGCATAGAAGAATTATGTCCTTGATGCACCGCTAGGTGACAAACCTATTGCAGGAGCAGATGCAGATGTTATGAACGTTTGGCTAGCTCAATATGATGACTACTTGATAGTTTAGTGCGTCATGCTTAAACAGCTTAGAATCAGGACTTCAAAGACGTTTTGAACGTCATGGACCATATTAGATGTTTCAGGAGTTGAAGTTAATATTTCAAGCAAATACCCGAGTTGAGAGATATGAAGTCTTCAACAAGTTCTATAGCTAAAAGATGGAGGAGAATAGCACAAGCAGTGAGCATGTGCTCAGATTGTCTGGGTACTACAATCGCTTGAATCAAGTGGGAGTTAATCTTCCAGATAAAATAGTGATTGACAGAATTCTCTAGTCACCATCACCAAGTTAGTAAAACTTCGTGATGAACTATAATATGCAAGGGATAACGGAAACGATTCCCAAGCTCTTCGTGATGCTGAAATCGACGAAGGTAGAAATCAAGAAAACCATCAAGTGTTGATGGTAAACAAAACCACTAGTTTCAAGTAAAGGGACAAAGGGAAGAAAGGGGAACTTCAAGAAGAACAGCAAGCAAGTTGCTGCTCAAGTGAAAACCCAAGTCTGGACCTAAGCCTGAAACTGAGTGCTTCTACTACAAAGGGACTGGTCACTGGAAGCGGAACTACCCCAAGTATTTGGCGGATAAGAAGGATGGCAAAGTGAACATAGGTATATTTGATATACATGTTATTGATGTGTAGTTTACTAGTGTTTATTGCAACCCCTCAGTATTTGATACTAGTTCGGTTGCTAAGAATAGTAACTCGAAACGGGAGTTGCGGAATGAACAGAGACTAGTTAAGGGTGAAGTGACGATGTGTACTGGAAATGGTTCCAAGATTGATATGATCATCATCGCACACTCCCTATACTTTCGGGATTAGTTTTAAACCTAAAATAAATGTTATTTAGTGTTTGCGTTCAGCATGAATATGATTGGATCATGTTTATTGCAATACAGTTATTCATGTAAGTTAGAGAATAATTGTTGTTCTATTTACATGAATAAACCCTTCTATGGTCATACACCCAATGAAAATGGTTTGTTGGATCTCGATCGTGGTGACACACATTTTCATAATATTGAAGCCAAAAGATGCAAAGTTAATAATGATAGTGCAACTTATTTGTGGCAATGCTGTTTAGGTCATATTGGTGTAAAGTGCATGAAGAAAATCCATACTGATGGGCTTTTGGAATCACTTGATTATGAATCAGTTGATGCTGGCGAACCATGCCTCATGGGCAAGATGACTAAGACTACGTTCTCCGGAACAATGGAGCGAGCAAAAGATTTTTTGGAAATCATACATACTGATGTATGTGGTCCGATGAATATTGAGGCTCACAACAGGTATCATTATTTTCTGATCTTCACAGATGATTTGAGCAGATATGAGTATATCTACTTGATGAAACACAAGTCTGAAACATTTGAAAAGTTCAAAGAATTTCAGAGTGAAGTGGAGAATCATCGTAACAAAAATAAAAGTTTCTATGATATGATCGTAGAAGTAAAATATTTGAGTTATGAGTTTGGCCTTCAGTTAAAACAATGTGAAATAGTTTCACTACTCACGCCACCTGGAACACCACAGTGTAATGGTTTGTCCGAATGTCGTAACCATACTTTATTAGATATGGTGCGATGTATGACGTCTCTTACTGATTTACCGCTATCGTTTTGGGGTTATGCATTAGAGACATCTACATTCACGTTAAATAGGGCACCATCCAAATCCGTTGAGACGACACCGTATGAACTATGGTTTGGCAAGAAACCTAAGCTGTTGTTTCTTAAAGTTTGAGGTTGCAATGCTTATGTGAAAAAGTTTCAACCTGATAAGATCAAACCCAAATCGGAGAAGTGCGTCTTCATAGGATACCCAAAAGAAAATGTTGGTACACCTTCTATCACAGATCCAAAGGAAAGATATTCATTGCTGAGAATGGATCCTTTCTAGAGAAGGAGTTTCTCTCGAAAGAAGTGAGTGGGAGGAAAGTAGAACTTGATGAGGTAACTATACCTGCTCCCTTATCGGAAAGTAGTTCATCACAGAAATCTGTTCCTGTGACTACTATACCAATTAGCCAGGAAGCTAATGATGATGATCATGTAACTTCAGATCAAGTTACTACCAAACCTCATAGGTAAACCAGAGTGAGATCCGCACCAGAGTGGTACGGTAATCCTGTTCTGGAGGTCATGTTACCTGACCATGACGAGCCTACGAACTATGAGGAAGCGATGATGAGCCCAGATTCCGCGAAATGGCTTGAGGCCATGAAATCTGAGATGAGATCCATGTATGAGAACAAAGTATGGACTTTGATTGACTTGCCCAATGATCGGCGATCCGTTGAGATTAAATGGATCTTCAAGAGGAAGACGGACGCTGATAGTAGTGTTACTATCTACAAAGCTAGAATTGTCGCAAAAAGGTTTTCGACAAGTTCAAGGTGTTGACTACGATGAGAATTTCTCACTCGTATCTATGCTTAAGTATGTCCAAATCATGTTAGCAATTGCCGCATTTTATGAAATATGGCAAATGGATAAACAAAACTGCATTCCTTAATGGATTTATTAAAGAAGAGTTGTATATGATGCAACCAGAAGGTTTTATCAATCCTAAAGGTACTAACAAAATATGCAGGCTCCAGCGATCCATCTATGGACTGGTGCAAGCTTCTCGGAGTAGGAATATACGCTTTGATAAGTTGATCAAAGCATATAGTTTTATATAGACTTGCGGTGAAGCCTGTATTTACAAGAAGGTGAGTGGGAGCACTACATCATTTCTGATAAGTATATGTGAATGACATATTGTTGATCGGAGATAATGTAGAATTATTCTGCAAAGCATAAAGGAATGTTTGAAAGGAGTTTTTCAAAGAAAGACCTCAGTGAAGCTGCTTACATATTGAGCATCAAGATCTATAGAGATAGATCAAGACGCTTGATGAGTTTTTCAATGAGTACATACCTTGACAATATTTTGAAGTAGTTCAAAATGGAACAGTCAAAGAAGGAGTTCTTGCCTGTGTTACACGGTGTGAAGTTGAGTAAGACTCAAAACCCGACCACGGCAGAAGATAGAGAGAGAATGAAAGCCATTCCCTATGCCTCAGCCATAGGTTCTATAAAGTATGCCATGCTGTGTACCAGACCTATTGCATACCCTGCCCTGAGTTTGGCAAGGAAGTAGAATAGTGATCTAGGAGTAGATCACTGGACATTGGTCAAAATTATCCTTAGTGGAATAAGGATATGTTTCTCGATCATGGAGGTGACAAAAGTTTCGTCGTAAAGGGTTACGTCGATGCAAGTTTTGACACTGATCCAGATGACTCAAAGTCTCAATCTGGATAGATATTGAAAGTGGGAACAATTAGCTAGAGTAGCTCCATGCAGAGCATTGTTGACATAGAAATTTGCAAAATACATACGTATCTGAATGTAGCAGACCCGTTGACTAAACTTCCCTCACAAGCAAAACATGATCACACCTTAGTACTCTTTGGGTATTAATCACATAGCGATGTGAACTAGATTATTGACTCTAGTAAACCCTTTGGGTGTTGGTCACATGACGATGTGAACTATGGGTGTTAATCACATGGTAATGTGAACTATTGATGTTAAATCACATGGCGATGTGAACTAGATTATTGACTCTAGTGCAAGTGGGAGACTGAAGGAAATATGCCCTAAAGGCAATAATAAAGTTATTATTTATTTCCTTCTATCATGATAAATGTTTATTATTCATGCTAGAATTTTATTAACCGGAAACATAATACATGTGTGAATACATAGACAAACAATATGTCACTAGTATGCCTCTACTTGACTAGCTCGTTGAATCCAAGGTGGTTAAGTTTCCTAGCCATAGACATGAGTTGTCATTTGATTAATGGGGTCACATCATTATAGAATGATGTGATTGACTTGACCCATTCCGTTAGCTTAGCACTTGATCGTTTAGTTTGTTGCTATTGCTTTCTTCATGACTTATACATGTTCCTATGACTATGAGATTATGCAACTCCCGTTTATCGGAGGAACACTTTGTGTGCCACCAAACTTCACAACATAACTGGGTGATTATAAAGCTGCTCTACAGGTGTCTCCGAAGGTACTTGTTGGGTTGGCGTATTTTGAGATTAGGATTTGTCACTCCGATTGTCGAAGAGGTATCTCTGGGCCCACTTGAAGGAAATATGCCCTAGAGGCAATAATAAAGTTATTATTTATTTCCTCATATCATGATAAATGTTTATTATTCATGCTAGAATTGTATTAACCGGAAACATAATACATGTGTGAATACATAGACAAACAGAGTGTCACTAGTATGCCTCTACTTGACTAGCTTGTTAATCAAAGATGGTTATGTTTCCTAACCATAGACAAAGGAGTTGTTATTTGATTAACGGGATCACATCATTAGTTGAATGATCTGATTGACATGACCCATTCCATTAGCTTAGCACCCGATCGTTTAGTATGTTGCTATTGCTTTCTTCATGACTTATACATGTTCCTATGACTATGAGATTATGCAACTCCCGTTTGCCGGAGGAACACTTTGGGTGCTACCAAACGTCACAACGTAACTGGGTGATTATAAAGGAGCATTACAGGTGTCTCCAAAGGAACATGTTGGGTTGGCGTATTTCGAGATTAGGATTTGTCACTCCGATTGTCGGAGAGGTATCTCTGGGCCCTCTCGGTAATGCACATCACATAAAGCCTTGCAAGCATTACAACTAATATGTTAGTTGTGAGATGATGTATTACGGAACGAGTAAAGAGACTTGCCGGTAACGAGATTGAACTAGGTATTGGATACCGACGATCGAATCTCGGGCAAGTAACATACCAATGACAAGGGAACAACGTATACTGTTATGTGGTCTGACCGATAAAGATCTTCGTAGAATATGTAGGAGCCAATATGGGCATCCAGGTCCCGCTATTGGTTATTGACCGGAGACGTGTCTCGGTCATGTCTACATTGTTCTCGAACCGTAGGGTCCGCACGCTTAAGGTTTCGATGACAGTTATATTATGAGTTTATGAGTTTTGATGTACCGAAGGAGTTCGGAGTCCCGGATGAGATCGGGGACATGATGAGGAGTCTCGAAATGGTCGAGACGTAAAGATTGATATATTGGACGACTATATTCGGACTTCGGAAAGGTTCCGAGTGATTCGGGTATTTTTCGGAGTACCGGAGAGTTACGGGAATTCGCTGGGAGAAGTATTGGGCCTTGATGGGCTTTAGTGGGAAGAGGAGAAAAGGCCTGCTGCGCCCCCCCTCCCCTCTAGTCCGAATTGGACTAGGGAAAAGGGGGCCGGCCACCTTTCCTACTCCTCCACTTCCTTCTCCCTTCCTCCCCTCTTGATGGACTCCTACTAGGACTTGGAGTCCTAGTAGGACTCCCATCCTGGCCGCACCAATAGCCTTGGCCGGCCTCCTCCTCCTCCATCCTTTATATACTGAGGCAGGGGGCACCCCATAGACACACAAGTTGATCTTCGTGATCGTTCCTTAGCCGTTTGTGGTGCCCCCCTCCACCATATTCCACCTCGGTCATATCGTAGCGGTGCTTAGGCGAAGCCCTGCGACGGTAGAACATCAAGATCGTCACCACGCCGTCGTGCTGACGGAACTCCTCCCCGAAGCTTTGCTGGATCGGAGCCCGGGGATCGTCATCGAGCTGAACGTGTGCTAAGAACTCAGAGGTGCCGGAGTAACGGTGCTTGGATCGGTCGGATCGGGAAGAAGACGTACGACTACTTCCTCTATGTTGTGTCAATGCTTCCGTTGCGATCTACAAGGGTACGTAGATCATACTCTCCCCTCTCGTTGCTATGCATCACCATGATCTTGTGTGTGCGTAGGAAATTTTTGAAATTACTACGTTCCCCTATAGTGGTATCAGAGCCTAGGTTTTTATGGTTTGATGTTATTTGCACGAGTAGAACACAAGTGAGTTGTGGGCGATATAAGTCATACTGCCTACCAGCATGTCATATTTTGGCTCGGCGGTATTGTTGGATGAAGCAGCCCAGACCGACATTACGCGTACGCTTACGCGAGACCGGTTCTCCCGACGTGCTTTGCACAAAGGTGGCTAGCGGGTGACAGTTTCTCCAACTTTAGTTGAACCGAGAGTGGCTACGCCCGGTCCTTGCGAAGGTTAAAACGGAGTCTATTTGACAAACTATCGTTGTGGTTTTGATGCGTAGGTAAGATTGGTTCTTGCTTAAGCCCATAGCAGCCACGTAAAACTTGCAACAACAAAGTAGAGGACGTCTAACTTGTTTTTGCAGGGCATGTTGTGATGTGATATGGTCAAAACGTGATGAGATATAAGTTGTTGTATGAGATGATCATGTTTTGTTAAAGTTATCGGCAACTGGCAAAAGCCTTATGGTTGTCTCTATATTGCATAAGATGCAAGCGCCAAATAATTGCTTTACTTTATCGCTATGCGATAGCAATAGTTGCAAGAGCAATAGTTGGCGAGACGACCGTGTGACGACACATTGATATAGATCAAGATGATGGAGATCATGGTGTCATGCCGGTGACGATATAGATCATGACAGTACTTTGGAGATGGAGATCAAAGAAGCAAGATGATGATGGCCATATCATGTCACATATTTTGATTGCATATGATGTTTATCTTTTATACATCTTATCTTGCTTAGTTTGACGGTAGCATTTTAAGATGATCTCTCACTAATTATCAAGAAGTGTTCTCCCTGAGTATGCACCGTTGCCAAAGTTCATCGTGCCCAGACACCACGTGATGATCGGGTGTGATAAGCTCTACGTCCATCTACAACGGGTGCAAGCCAGTTTTGCACACGCAGAATACTCAGGTTAAACTTGACGAGCCTAGCATATGCAGATATGGCCTCAGAACACGGAGACCGAAAGGTCGAGCGTGAATCATATAGTAGATATGATCAACATAATGATGTTCACCAATGAAACTACTCCATCTCACGTGATGATCGGACATGGTTTAGTTGATTTGGATCACGTGATCACTTAGAAGATTAGAGGGATGTCTATCTAAGTGGGAGTTCTTAAGTAATATGATTAATTGAACTTTAATTTATCATGAACTTAGTCCTGGTAGTATTAGCATATCTATGTTGTGGATCAATAGCTCGCGTTGTTGCTTTCATGTGTTTATTTTGATATGTTCCTAGAGAAAATTGTATTGAAAGATGTTAGTAGCAAAGATGCGGATTGGATCCGTGATCTGAGGTTTATCCTCATTGCTACACAGAAGAATTATGTCCTTGTTGCACCGCTAGGTGACAGACCTATTGCAGGAGCAGATGCAGATGTTATGAACGTTTGGCTAGCTCAATATGATACCTACTTGATAGTTTAAGTGCACCATGCTTAACGGCTTAGAATCGGGACTTCAAAGATGTTTTGAATGTCATGGACCATATGAGATGTTCCTGGAGTTGAAGTTAATATTTCAAGCAAATACCCGAGTTGAGAGATATGAAATCTCCAACAAGTTCTATAGCTAAAAGATGGAGGAGAATCGCTCAACTAGTGAGCATGTGCTCAGATTGTCTGGGTACTACAATCGCTTGAATCAAGTGGGAGTTAATCTTCCAGATAAGATAGTGATTGATAGAATTCTCTAGTCACCATCACCAAGTTAGTAGAACTTCGTGATGAACTATAATATGCAAGGGATAACGGAAACAACTCCCAAGCTCTTCGTGATGCTGAAATCAACAAAGGTAGAAATCAAGAAAAATATCAAGTGTTGATGGTTGACAAGACCACTAGTTTCAAGAAAAGGGCAGAGGGAAAAAGGGGAACTTCAAGAAGAACGGCAAGCAAGTTGCTGCTCAAGTAAAGAAGCCCAAGTTTGATCCTAAGCCTGAGACTAAGTGCTTCTACTGCAAAGGGACTGGTCACTGGAAGCGGAACTACCCCAAGTGATTGGCAGATAAGAAGGATGGCAAAGTGAACATAAGTATATTTGATATACATGTTATTGATGTGTACTTTACTAGTGTTTATAGCAACCCCACAGTATTTGATACTGGATCAGTTGCTATGATCAGTAACTCGAAACGGGAGTTGCAGAATAAACAGAGACTAGTTAAGGGTGAAGTGACGATGTGTGTTGGAAGTGGTTCCAAGATTGATATGATCATCATCGCACACTCCCTATACTTTCGGGATTAGTGTTGAACCTAAATAAGTGTTATTTGGTGTTTGCGTTGAGCATGAATATGATTTGATCATGTTCATTGTAATACGGTTATTCATTTAAGTAAGAGAATAAATTGTTGTTCTGTTTACATGAATAAAACCTTATATGGTTACACACCCAATGAAAATAGTTCGTTGGATCTCGATCGTAGTGATACACATAATCATAATATTGAAACCAAAAGATGCAAAGTTAATAATGATAGAGCAACTTATTTGTGGCACTGCCGTTTAGGTCATATTGGTGTAAAGCACATGAAGAAACTCCATGCTGATGGGATTTTGGAATCACTTGATTATGAATCACTTGATGCTTGCGAACCATGCCTTTTGGGCAAAATGACTAAAACGCCGTTCTCCGGAACAATGAAGCAAGCAACAGATTTGTTGGAGATCATACATACTAATGTATGTGGTCCGACGAATATTAAGGCTTGCAGCAGGTATCATTATTTTCTGACCTTCACAGATGATTTGAGCAGATATGGGGATATCTACTTGATGAAACATAAGTCTGAAACATTTGAACAGTTCAAAGAATTTCAGAGTGAAGTGGAAAATCATCGTGACAAGAAAATAAAAGTTTCTACGATATGATCGCAGAGGTAAAATATTTGAGTTACGAGTTTGGTCTTCAATTAAAACAATGTGGAATAGTTTCACAAACTCATGCCACATGGAACACCACAGAATAATGGTGTGTCCAAACATCATAATCGTACTTTATTGGATATAGTGCAATCTATGATGTCTCTTACCGATCTACCACTATCGTTTTGGGGTTATGCATTAGAGACAGCTGCATTCACGTTAAATAGGGCACCATCTAAATCCGTTGAGACGACACCGTGTGAACTATGGTTTGGCAAGAAACCTAAGCTGTCATTTCTTAAAGTTTGGGGTTGCGATGCTTATATGAAAAAGTTTCATCCTGATAAGCTCAAACTCAAATCGGAGAAGTGCGTCTTCATAGGATATCCAAAGGAAACTATTGGACACACCTTCTATCATAGATCCGAAGGCAAGACTTTTGTTGCTAAATTCAGAAACTTTCTGGAGAAGGAGTTTCTCTCGAAAGAAGTGAGTGGGAGGAAAGTAGAACTTGACGAGGTAACTGTACCTGCTCCCTTATTGGAAAGTAGTACATCACAGAAAACTGTTTCTGTGACACCTACACCAGTTAGTGAGGAAGCTAATGATGATGATCATGAAACTTCAGAACAAGATACTACTGAACCTCGTAGATCAACCAGAGTAAGATCCGCGCCAGAGTGGTACGGTAATCCTTTTCTGGAAGTCATGCTACTAGATCGTGATGAACCTATGAACTATGAGGAAGCGATGATGAGCCCAGATTCCGTGAAATGGTTTGAGGCCATGAAATCTGAGATATGATCCATGTATGAGAACAAAGTATGGACTTTGATGGATTTGCCCGATGATCGGCAAGCCATAGAAAATAAATGGATCTTCAAGAGGAATACGGACGCTGATAGTAGTGTTACTATCTACAGAGCTAGAATTGTCGCAAAAGGTTTTCGACAAGTTCAAGGTGTTGACTACGATGAGAGTTTCTCACTCGTATCTATGCTTAAGTCTGTCCGAATCATGTTAGCAATTGCCACATTTTATGAAATCTGGCAAATGGATAAACAAAATTGCATTCCTTAATGGATTTATTAAAGAAGAGTTGTATACGATGCAACTAGAAGGTTTTGTCGATCCTAAAGGTGTTAACAAAATATGCAAGCTCCAGCAATCCATCTATGGACTGGTACAAGCATCTCGGAGTTGGAATATACGCTTTGATGAGTTGATCAAAGCATATAGTTTTATACAGACTTGCGGTGAAGCCTGTATTTACAAAAAGGTGAGTGGGAGCACTACAACATTTCTGATAAGTATATGTGAATGACATATTGTTGATCGGAAATAATGTAGAATTATTCTGTAAAGCATAAAAGGAGTGTTTGAAAGGAGTTTTTCAAAGAAAGACTTCGGTGAAGCTGCTTACATATTGAGCTTCAAGATCTATAGAGATAGATCAAGACGCTTGATAAGTTTTTTCAATGAGTACATACCCTGACAAGATTTTGAATTAGTTCAAAATGGAGCAGTCAAAGAAAGAGTTCTTGCCTGTATTACAAGGTGTGAAGTTGAGTAAGACTCAAAGACCGACCACGACAGAAGATAGAAAGAGAATGAAAGTCATTCCCTATGCCTTGGCCATAGGTTCTATAAAGTATGTCATGCTGTGTACCAGATCTATTGTATACCCTGCACTGATTTGGCAAGGGAGTACAATAGTGATCTAGGAGTAGATTACTGGACAGCGGTCAGAATTATCCTTAGTGAAATAAGGATATGTTTCTCGATTATGGACGTGACAAAAAAGGTTCGTCGTAAAGGGTTACGTCGATGCAAGTTTTTGACACTGATCCAGATGATTCTAAGTCTCAATCTGGATACATATTGAAAGTGGGAGAAATTAGCTAGAGTAGCTCCGTGCAGAGCATTGTAGACATAGAATTTTGCAAAATACATAACGGATCTGAATGTGAAAGACCGTTGACTAAGATTCTCTCACAAGCAAAACATGATCACACCTTAGTACTCTTTGGGTGTTAATCACATAGCGATGTGAACTAGATTACCGAATCTAGTAAACCCTTTGGGTGTTGGTCACATGGCGATGTGAACTATGGGTGTTAATCACATGATGATGTGAACTATCGATGTTAATCACATGGTGATGTGATCTAGATTATTGACTCTAGTGCAAGTGGGAGACTGAAGGAAATATGCCCTAGAGGCAATTATAAAGTTATTATTTATTTCCTCATATCATGATAAATGTTTATTATTCATGCTAGAATTGTATTAACCGGAAAAATAATACATGTGTGAATACATAGACAAACAGAGTGTCACTAGTATGCCTCTACTTGACTAGCTTGTTAATCAAAGATGGTTATGTTTCCTAACCATAGACAAAGGAGTTGTTATTTGATTAACGGGATCACATCATTAGTTGAATGATCTGATTGACATGACCCATTCCATTAGCTTAGCACCCGATCGTTTAGTATGTTGCTATTGCTTTTTCATGACTTATACATGTTCCTATGACTATGAGATTATGCAACTCCCGTTTGCCGGAGGAACACTTTGGGTGCTACCAAACGTCACAACATAACTGGGTGATTATAAAGGAGCATTACAGGTGTCTCCAAAGGTACATGTTGGGTTGGCGTATTTCGATATTAGGATTTGTCACTCCGATTGTCGGAGAGGTATCTCTGGGCCCTCTCGGTAATGCACACCACATAAAGCCTTGCAAGCATTACAACTAATATGTTAGTTGTGAGATGATGTATTACGCAACGAGTAAAGAGACTTGCCGGTAACGAGATTGAACTGGGTATTGGATACCAACGATCGAATCTCGGGCAAGTAACATACCAATGACAAAGGGAACAACGTATACTGTTATGCGGTCTGACCGATAAAGATCTTCGTAGAATATGTAGGAGCCAATATGGGCATCCAGGTCCCGCTATTGGTTATTGACCGGAGACGTGTCTCGGTCATGTCTACATTGTTCTCGAACCGTAGGGTCCGCACGCTTAAGGTTTCGATGACAGTTATATTATGAGTTTATGAGTTTTGATGTACCGAAGGAGTTCGGAGTCCCGGATGAGATCGGGGACATGACGAGGAGTCTCGAAATGGTCGAGACGTAAAGATCGATATATTGGACGACTATATTCGGACTTCGGAAAGGTTCCGAGTGATTCGGGTATTTTTCGGAGTACCGGAGAGTTACGGGAATTCACTGGGAGAAGTATTGGGCCTTGATGGGCTTTAGTGGGAAGAGGAGAAAAGGCCTGCTGCGCCCCCCCTCCCCTCTAGTCCGAATTGGACTAGGGAAAAGGGGGCCGGCCACCTTTCCTACTCCTCCACTTCCTTCTCCCTTCCTCCCCTCTTGATGGACTCCTACTAGGACTTGGAGTCCTAGTAGGACTCCCATCCTGGCCGCACCAATAGCCTTGGCCGGCCTCCTCCTCCTCCATCCTTTATATACTGAGGCAGGGGGCACCCCATAGACACACAAGTTGATCTTCGTGATCGTTCCTTAGCCGTGTGCGGTGCCCCCCTCCACCATATTCCACCTCGGTCATATCGTAGCGGTGCTTAGGCGAAGCCCTGCGATGGTAGAACATCAAGATCGTCACCACGCCGTCGTGCTGACGGAACTCCTCCCCGAAGCTTTGCTGGATCGGAGCCCGGGGATCGTCATCGAGCTGAACGTGTGCTAAGAACTCGGAGGTGCCGGAGTAACGGTGCTTGAATCGGTCGGGTCGGGAAGAAGACGTACGACTACTTCCTCTACATTGTGTCAACGCTGCCGTTGCGATCTACAAGGGTACGTAGATCATACTCTCCCCTCTCGTTGCTATGCATCACCATGATCTTGTGTGTGCGTAGGAAATTTTTGAAATTACTACGTTCCCCTACACCACTCGGTAATGCACATCACTATAAGCCTTGCAAGCATTGTAGCTAATGAGTTAGTTGTAGGATGATGTGTTACGGAACGAGTAAAGAGACTTGCCGGTGATGAGATTGAACTAGGTATTGAGATACCGATGATCGAATCTCGGGCAAGTAACATACCGATGACAAAGGGAACAACGTATGTTGTTATGCGGTTTGACCGATAAAGATCTTCGTAGAATATGTAGGAGCCAATATGAGCATCCAGGTTCTGCTATTAGTTATTGACCGGAGACGTGTCTCGGTCATGTCTACATAGTTCTCTAACCCGTAGGGTCCGCACGCTTAAAGTTTGATGACGGTTATATTATGAGTTTATGTGTTTGGATGTACTGAAGGAGTTTGGAGTCCCGGATGAGATCGGGTACATGACGAGGAGTCTCGAAATGGTCGAGATGTAAAGATCGATATATTGGACGACTATATTCGGACATCGGAAAGGTTCCGAGTGATTCGGGTATTTTCGGGAGTACCGGGGAGTTACGGGAATTCGTATTGGACCTTAATGGCCCATACGTGAAAGGAGAGAAAGGCCTCAAAGGGTGGCCGCACCCCTCCCCATGGGCTGGTCCGAATTGGACTAGGGAGGGGGGCGCCCCTTCCTTCCTTTTCCTTTTCCCTTCCCTTTCCTTCCCTCCTACTCCTACTACTTGGAAGGGCTCCTAGTTCTACTAGGAAAGGGGGCATCCTACTCCCGGTGGGAGTAGGACTCCCCTAGGGCACGCCATAGAGAGGGCCGGCCCTCCCCTCCTCCACTCCTTTATATACGGGGGCAGGGGGCACCCCAAAGACACAACAATTGATCTCTTGATCTCTTAGCCGTGTGCGGTGCCCCCCTCCACCATAATCCACCTCGATCATATCGTAGTGGTGCTTATGCGAAGCCCTGCATCGATGGAACATCATCATCGTCACCACGCCATCGTGCTGACGAAACTCTCCCTCAACACTCAGCTGGATCGGAGTTCGAGGGACGTCATCGAGTTGAACGTGTGCAGAACTCGGAGGTGTCGTGCGTTTGGTACTTGATCGGTCAGATCATGAAGATGTACGACTACATCAACCGCGATTTGCTAACACTTCCGCTTTCGGTCTACGAGGGTACGTGGACAACACTCTCCCCTCTCGTTGCTATGCATCACCATGATCTTGCGTGTGCGTAGGAAATTTTTGAAATTACTACGTTCCCCAACAATTGAATCTCCTGAAACACCTGCTGGAACTAGCCTTCCTAGATATGAATTGCCTAAGGTACTAGAAGGTTATGTTATGAGTGAAGAAACAACTAGAGATATTCTTGCTTGCAATGATAGAGATGATCTAGAGAAATTACTAGAGAAGTATAAAGAAAATCTCTGAATGCTGGAATGAAATGAAGGAAATATGCCCTAGAGGCAATAATAAAGTTGTTATTTATATTTCCTTATATCATGATAAATGTTTATTATTCATGCTAGAATTGTATTAACCGGAAACTTAGTACATCTGTGAATACATAGACAAATAGAATGTCACTAGTATGCCTCTACTTGACTAGCTCGTTGAATCAATGATGGTTATGTTTCCTAACCATAGACATGAGTTGTCATTTGATAAACGGGATCACATCATTAGAGAATGATGTGATTGACTTGACCCATCCGTTAGCTTAGCATGATGATCATTTAGTTTGTTGCTATTGCTTTCTCCATAACTTATACATGTTCCTATGACTATGAGATCATGCAACTCCCGAATACCGGAGGAACACTTTGTGTGCTACCAAACGTCACAACGTAACTGGGTGATTATAAAGGTGCTCTACAGGTGTCTCCGATGGTGTTTGTTGAGTTCGCATAGATCGGGATTAGGATTTGTCACTCTGATTGTCGGAGAGGTTTCTCTGGGCCCTCTCGGTAATGCACATCAATATAAGCCTTGCAAGCAATGTGACTAATGAGTTAGTTGCGGGATGATGCATTACAGAATGAGTAAAGAGACTTGCCGGTAACGAGATTGAACTAGGTATTGAGATACCGACGATCGAATCTCGGGAAAGTAACATACCAATGACAAAGGGAACAACTTATATCGTTATGCGGTTTGACCGATAAAGATCTTCGTAGAATATGTGGGAGCCAATATAAACATCCAAGTTCCGCTATTGGTTATTGACCGGAGACGTGTCTCGGTCATGTCTACATAGTTCTCGAACCCGTACGGTCCGCACGCTTAACGTTCGGTGATGATCGGTATTATGATTTTATGTGTTTTGATGTACCGAAGGTAGTTCAGAGTCCCAGATGTAATCATGTATATGACGAGGAGTCTCGAAATGGTTGAGACATAAAGATTGATATATTGGATGACTATATTTGGACACCGGATGAGTTCTGGGGGTCACCGGATAATTATCGGAGTGCCGGGGGGTTATCGGAACCCCCGGGGGAACTAATGGGCCAACATGGGCCTTGTTTGAGAGAGAGGAGGGGCCATAGGGCTGTTCGCGCCCCCCTGGGAGTCCGAATTGGACAAGGAGGGGGCGGCGCCCCCTCTTTCCCTCCCTCTCCCCCTCTCCTTCCTTTCCCCTCCCTCCTCCTAGTTGGACTAGGAAAGGGGGAGTCCTATTCCTACTAGGAGGAGGACTCCTCCCCCTCCTTGGCATGCCCCAAGGCCAGCTGGCCACCCCCTTGCTCCTTTATATATGGGGGTGGGGCATCCTAGGACACACAAGTTGATTGTTTCCAGCCGTGTGTGGTGGCCCCCTCCACCATAATCCACCTCGGTCATATCGGTGTGGTGCCTAGGTGAAGCCCTATTCCGGTAGCATCATCATCACCGTCATCACGCCATCGTGCTGACGAAGATCTCCCTCGACACTCTGCTACATCATGAGTTCGTGGGACGTCGTCGAGCCGAACGTGTGCAGATCATGGATGTGTCGTACTTTCGGTACTAGGATCGATCGATCGTGAAGATGTACGACTACATCAACCGCGTTGTCATAACGCTTCCGCTTACGGTCTACAATGGTATGTAGACAACATGCTCCCCTCTCGTTAATATGCATCACCATAATCTTGCGTGTGCATTGGAAAAAAATTTTAAATTAATAGGTTCCCTAACAGTGGCATCCGAGCCAGGTTTATGCGTAGATGTTATATGGACGAGTAGAACACAAAGGAGTTGTGGGCGTGGGTATATACATATTGTTTATCGTCACTAGTTGTTTCTTGAGTCAGTGGTATTGTTGGATGAAGCGGCCCAGACCGACATTACGCGTACGCTTACGCGAGACTGGTTCTACCGACGTGCTTTGCACACAGGTGGCTGGTGGATGTCAGTTTCTCCAACTTTAGTTGAATCGGATTCAATGAATAGGGTTCTTTGTGAAGATCAAAAAGCAATCACTATACCGCGTTGTGGTTTTTGATGCGTAGGTAAGAACGGTTCTTGCTCAGCCCGTAGCAGCCACGTAAAACTTGCAACAACAAAGTAGAGGACGTCTAACTTGTTTTTGCAGGGCATGTTGTGATGTGATATGGTCAAGACATGATGCTAAATTTTATTGTATGAGATGATCATGTTTTGTAACACAGTTATCGGCAACTGACATGAGCCATATGGTTGTCACTTTATTGTATGAAATGCAATCGCCATGTAATTGCTTTACTTTATCACTAAGCGGTAGCGATAGTCGTAGCAACAATAGTTGGCGAGACGACAACGATGCTTCGATGGATATCAAGGTGTCAAGCCGGTGACGATGGTGATCATGACAGTGCTTTGGAGATGGAGATCAAAGGCACAAGATGATGATGGCCATATCATATCACTTATATTGATTGCATGTGATGTTTATCCTTTATGCATCTTATTTTGCTTAATTCGGTGGTAGCATTATAAGATGATCTCTCACTAAATTTCAAGGTATAAGTGTTCTCCCTGAGTATGCACCGTTGCTACAGCTCGTCGTGCCAAGACACCACGTGATGATCGGGTGTGACAAGCTCTACGTTCACATAAAACGGGTGAAGCCAGTTTTGCACACGCAGAATACTCGGGTTAAACTTGATGAGCCTAGCGTATGCAGATATGGCCTCAAAACATTTAGACCGAAAGGTCGAGCGTGAATCATATAGTAGATATGATCAACATAGTGATGATCGCCATTGAAAACTACTCCATCTCACGTGATGATCGGACATGGTTTAGTTCATATGGACCACATGATCACTTAGAAGATTAGAGAGATGTCTATCTAACTGGGAGTTCTTAAGTAATTTGATTATTTGAACTTTAATTTATCATGAACTTAGTACCTGATAGTATTTTGCATGTCTATGTTGTTGTAGATAGATGACCCGCGCTGTTGTTCCGTTGAATTTTAATTCATTCCTATAGAAAGCTAAGTTGAAATATGATGGTAGCAACTACATAGACTAGGTCCGTAACTTGAGGATTATCCTCATTGCTGCACAAAAGAATTACGTCCTGGAAGCACCTCTAGGTGACAAACCCGCTGCAGGGGCAACGCCAGATATTATGAACACCTGGTAGAGCAAAGCTGATGACTACTCGATAGTTCAGTGTGCCATGCTTTACGGCTTAGAACCGGGAATTCAACGACATTTTAAACGTCATGGAGCATATGAGATGTTCTAGGAGTTGAAGTTAATATTTCAAGCAAATGCCCGGATTGAGAGATATGATGTCTCCAATAAGTTCTACAGCTGCAAGATAGATGATAATAGTTCTGTCAGTGAACATATACTCAAAAATGTCTGGGTACCATAACCACTTGACTCAGCTAGGAGTTAATCTTCCTGATGATAGTGTCATTGACAGAGTTCTTCAATCACTGCCACCAAGCTACAAGAGCTTCGTGATGAACTATAATATGCAAGGGATGGATAAGACGATTCCTGAGCTCTTCACAATGCTAAAGGCTATGGAGGTAGAAATCAAGAAGGAGCATCAAGTGTTGATGGTCAACAAGACCACCAGTTTCAAGAAAAAGGGTAAAGGGAAGAAGGGGAACTTCAAGAAGAATAGCAAGCCAGTTGCTGCTCAAGTGAAGAAACCCAAGTCTGGACCTAAACCTGAGACTGAGTGTTTCTACTGCAAAGGGACTGGTCACTGGAAGCGGAACTGCCCCAAGTATTTGGCGGAGAAGCAGGATGGAAAAGTGAAAGGTATATTTGTTATACATGTTATTGATGAATACCTTAATAATGCTCGCAGTAGTGTCTGGGTATTTGATACTAGTTCAGTTGCTAACATTTGCAACTTGAAACAGGGGCTACGGATTAAGCGAAGATTGGCTAAGGACGAGGTGACGATGCGCGTGAGAAATGGTTCCAAAGTCGATGTGATCGCCGTCGGCACACTACCTCTACATCTACCTTCGGGATTAGTTTTAAACCTAAATAATTGTTATTTGGTGCCAGCGTTGAGCATGAACATTATATCTGGACCTTGTTTGATGCGAGACAGTTATTCATTTAAATCAGAGAATAATGGTTGTTCTATTTATATGAGTAATATCTTTTATGGCCATGCACCCCTGATGAGTGGTCTATTTTTACTAAATCTTGATAGTAGTGATACACATGTTCATAGTATTGAAGCCAAAAGATGCAGATTTGATAATGATAGTGGAGCTTATTTGTGGCACTGTCGTTTAGGTCATATTGGTGTAAAGCACATGAAGAAACTCCATTCTGATGGACTTCTGGAATCACTTGATTATGAATCACTTGGTACTCGCGAACCATGCCTCATGGGCAAGATGACTAAAACTCCGTTCTCCGGAACAATGGAGCGAGCAATAGAGTTATTGGAAATCATACATACTGATGTATATGGTCCAATGAACATTGAAGCTCGTGGCAGATATCGTTATTTTATCACCTTCACAAATGATTTGAGCAGATATGGGTATATCTACTTAATGAAACATAAGTATGAAACATTTGAAAAATTCAAAGAATTTCAGAATGAAGTGGAAAATCATCGTAACAAGAAAATCAAATTTCTGCAATCTGATCGTGCAGGTGAATATTTGAGTTATGAGTTTGGACTTCATTTGAAACAATCCGGAATAGTTTCGAAACTCACGCCACCTGGAACACCACAACTTAATGGTGTGTCCGAACGTCGTAACCGCATTTTATTAGATATGGTGCGATCTATGATGTATCTCACTGATTTACCGCTATTGTTTTGGGGTTATGCTTTAGAGACGGCTGCATTCACGTTAAATAGGGCACCATCTAAATCCATTGAGACGACACCTTATGAACTGTGGTTTGGCAAGAAACCAAAGTTGTTGTTTCTTAAAGTTTGGGGTTGCAATGCTTATGTGAATAAGCTTCAACCTGATAAGCTCGAACTCAAATCGGAGAAATGTGTCTTCATAGGGTACCCAAAGGAGACTATTGGGTACACCTTCTATCACAGATCCGACGGCAAAATATTCGTTGCTAAGAATGGATCCTTTCTAGAGAAGGAGTTTCTCTCGAAAGAAGTGAGTGGGAGGAAAGTAGATCTTGACGAGGTAATTGTACCTTCTCCCTTATTGGAAAGTAGTTCATCACTGAAATTAGTTCCAGTGATTCCTACACCAGTATGTGAGGAAGCTAATGATGATGATCATGAAACTTCTGATCAAGTTACTACCAAACCTCATAGGTCAACCAAAGTAATATCCGCACCAGCGTGGTACGGTAATCCTGTTCTGGAAGTCATGTTACTTGACCATGACAAACCTATGAACTATGAGGAAGTGATGATGAGCCCAGATTCCGCAAAATGGCTTGAGGCCATGAAATCTGGGATGGGATCCATGTATGAGAACAAAGTGTGGACTTTGTTTGACTTGTCCGATGATCGGCAGGCCATAGAGAATAAATGGATCTTCAAGAAGAAGACTGACATTGACGGTAATATTACTGTCTACAAAGCTTGAATTGTTGCAGAAGGTTTTTGACAAGTTCAAGGAGTTGACTACGATGAGACCTTCTCACCTGTAGTGATGCTTAAGTCCGTCCGAATCACGTTAGCAATTGCCGCATTTTATCATTATGAAATTTGGCAAATGGATGTCAAAAGGTTTTGTCGATCCGAAAGGTGCTAACAAAGTGTGCAAGCTCCAGCGATCCATTTATGGACTGGTGCAAGCCTCTCAGAGTTGGAATATACGCTTTGATAGTGTGATGAAAGCATATGGTTTTATACAGACTTTTGGAGAAGCCTGCATTTACAAGAAAGTGAGTGGGAGCTCTGTAGCATTTCTGATATATATGTAGATGACATATTGTTGATCGGAAATGATACTGAATTTCTTAATAGCATAAAAGGATACTTGAATAAGAATTTTTCAATGAAAGACCTTGGTGAAGCTACTTATATATTAGGAATCATGATCTATAGAGATAGATCAAGACGCTTAATTGGACTTTCACAAAGAACATACCTTGATAAAATTTTGAAGAAATTCAAAATGGATCAAGCAAAGAAAGGGTTCTTGCCTGTGTTACAAGGTGTGAAGTTGAGTCAGACTCAATGCCCGACCACTACAGAAGATAGAGAGAAAATGAAAGGTGTTCCCTATGCTTCATCCATAGGCTCTATCATGTATGCAATGCTGTGTACCAGACCCGATGTGTGCCTTGCTATCAGTCTAGCAGGGAGGTACCAAAGTAATCCAAGAGTGGATCACTAGACATCGGTCAAGAACATCCTGAAATACCTGAAAAGGACTAAGGATATGTTTCTTGTTTATGGAGGTGACAAAGAGCTCGTCGTAAATGGTTACGTCGATGCAAGCTTTGACATTGATCCGGATGACTCTAAGTCACAAACTGGATACGTGTTTTTATTAAATGGTGGAGCTATCAGTTGGTGTAGTTCCAAGCAGAGCGTCGTAGTGGGATCTACGTGTGAAGCGGAATACATAGCTTCTTCAGAAGAAGCAAATGAAGGAGTCTGGATGAAGGAGTTCATATCTGATCTAGGTGTCATACCTAGTGCATCGGGTCCAATGAAAATCTTTTGTGACAATACTGGTGCAATTGCCTTGGCAAAAGAATCCAGATTTCACAAGAAAACTAAGCACATCAAGGGATGCTTCAATTCCATCCACGATCAAGTCAAGGAGGGAGACATAGAGATTTGCAAGAAACATACGGATCTGAATGTTGCAGACCCATTGACAAAGCCTCTCTCACGAGCAAAACATGATCAGCACCAAGACTCCATGGGTGTTAGAATCATTACAATGTAATCTAGATTATTGACTCTGGTGCAAGTGGGAGACTGAAGGAAATATGCCCTAGAGGCAATAATAAAGTTATTATTTATATTTCCTTATATCATGATAAATGTTTATTATTCATGCTAGAATTGTATTAACCAAAAACTTAGTACATGTGTGAATACATAGACAACCAGAATGTCACTAGTATGCCTCTACTTGACTAGCTCGTTAAATCAATGATGGTTATGTTTCCTAACCATAGACATGAGTTGTCATTTGATTAACGGGATCACATCATTAGAGACGATGTGATTGACTTGACCCATCTGTTAGCTTAGCACGATGATCGTTTAGTTCGTTGCTATTGCTTTCTTCATAACTTATAAATGTTCCTATGACTATGAGATCATGCAACTCCCAAATACCGGAGGAACACTTTGTGTGCTACCAAACGTCACAATGTAACTTGGTGATTCTAAAGGTGCTCTACAAGTGTCTCTGATGGTGTTTGTTGAGTTGGCATAGATCAAGATTAGGATTTGTCACTCCGGTTGTTGGAGAGGTATCTCTGGGCCCTCTCGGTAATGCACATCGAGATAAGCCTTGCAACCAATGTGACTAATGAGTTAGTTGCAGGATGATGCATTATGGAATGAGTAAATAGACTTGCGGGTAACAAGACTGAACTCGGTATTGAGATACCGACGATCGAATCTCGGGCAAGTAACATACCAATGACAAAGGGAACAACGTATATCGTTATGCGGTTTGACCGATAAAGATCTTCGTAGAATATGTGGGAGACAATATGAACATCCAGGTTCCACTATTGGTTATTGACCGAAGACGTGTCTCGTTCATGTCTACATAGTTCTCGAACCCGTAGGGTCCGCACGATTAACGTTCAATAACGATCGGTATTATGAGTTTATGTGTTTTGATGTACCAAAGGTAGTTTGGAGTCCCGGATGTAATGACGGACATGACAAGGAGTCTCGAAATGGTCGATACATAAATATTGATATATTGGATGACTATATTCGGACACCAGATGAGTTTCGGGGGTCACCAGATAATTATCGGAGAGTCGGGGGGTTATCGGAACCCCCGGGGGAACTAATGGGCCAACATGGGCCTTGTGACAGAGAGAGAGAGGAGGGGCCGTAGGGCTGCCCCCCTTGGGTGTCCGAATTGGACAAGTAGGGGGCGGCACCCCCTCTTTCCCTCCCTCTCTCCCTCTCCTTCCTTTCCATCCCTCCTCCTAGTTGGACTAGGAAAGGGGGAGTCCTACTCCTACTAGGAGGAGGACTCCTTCCCCTCCTTGGCGCGCCCCAAGGCCGGCCGGCCTCCCCCTTGCTCCTTTATATACGGGGGCAGGGGCACCATAGGACACACAAGTTGATTGTTTCCAGCCATGTGCGGTGCCCCCCTCCACCATAATCCACGTCGGTCATATCGTAGCGGTGCTTAGGCGAAGCCCTGTTCCGGTAGCATCGTCATCACCATCATCACGCTGTCGTGCTGACGAAGCTCTCCCTCGACACTCTGCTGGATCGTTTCGTGGGATGTCACCGTGCCGAACGTGTGCAGATCGTGGAGGTGCCGTACTTTCGGTACTAGGATTGGTCGATCATGAAGATGTACGACTACATCAACCGCGTTGTCATAACGCTTCCGCTTACGGTCTACGAGGGTACGTAGATAACACTCTCCCCTCTCGTTGCTATGCATCACCATAATCTTGCGTGTGCGTAGGATTTTTTTTTGAAATTACTGTGTTCCCCAACATGAAATGTGATACTAAGTTTGCTACCTCACCTATCTTTATTGATGATAAGGATTATGAATTATCTATCGACCTAGAGTTAATTACTCTGGTTGAATCTGATCCTTTCCATGGTTATGAAACTACAACTGTTGTGGCACATCTTACTAAGTTGAATGATATAGCCACCCTTTTTACTCATGATGAGAAGACTCGCTATTACTTTATTCTCAAATTATTTGCTTTCTCATTAAAGGGTGATACTAAAGCTTGGTACAATACTCTTGCTCCTGGATGTGTGCATAGTCCCTAGGATATGATTTATTAATTCTTTGAAAAATATTTTCCTGCTCATAAGAAACAAGCTGCCTTACAGGAAATATTTAACGTTGTGCAAACTAAAGAAGAGAGTCTCCCACAATCTTGGGGGAGGCTTTGCCAGTCACTTAATGATTTGCCTAATCATCTTCTTAAGAAAAATGAAATACTTGATATCTTCTATAATGGACTGACCGATGCTTCTAGGGACTTCCTAGATAGTTGTGCTGGTTGTGTTTTCAGGGAACGAACTATTGGACAAGCTAAAGAATTATTGAATAACATATTGAAAAATTATGATGATTGGACTCCTCCTGAACTACCGGCTAAACCCACTCCGAAGAAGAGGGGTATATTATATCTTAGTCCTGACGATAAGCAAGAGGCAAAGAAATCTATGATGGAAAAAGGTATTAAAGCTGAGGATGTTAAAAAATTACCTCCTATTGAAGAAATACATGGGCTTAATACACCACCAATGCCTAAGGTGGTAGAGGTAAATTCTCTTACGAAGTTCAATGAAAATGATAATCCTCACGATATGCATCCTAGTCAATGCCTTTATGAGTTTGAAAACTACATTAGAAAACTAGATCACTTCAATGCCAATGTTATGAAACAATTGAAATATAATTCTGATTTGATTGCTCGCTTGAGTGGCTTGCTATTTAGAATATCAAATAATGTTAGAAGTGTTGGAAAACATGCTTCTATGGTTCAAACTCAATTGGAACAAGTTGCTAAATCACAAAGAGAATTGCTTGATGAAATGAATCATAATATGCACGACTTTGCTGTTAGAGTTGCAACTAGAGGAGGTAAAATGACTCAGGAACCACTTTATCCTGAGGGACACCCAAAAAGAATTGAACATGATTCACAAAGAGCTAACACTAGTGCACTTAGTCCTTCTAGAAAGAAAAAGAAAAATGATAGGACTTTGCATACTTCTAGTGAACCTGAAATAGAAAAACCTCCTGATAATGATAATGAAACTTCTAGCTCAGATGCTGAAACTGAATATGGTAATGAACACTCACCTTCTGATAAT
Source organism: Triticum urartu (assembly GCF_056163025.1). NCBI lineage: Eukaryota > Viridiplantae > Streptophyta > Magnoliopsida > Poales > Poaceae > Triticum > Triticum urartu. Next base: position 611,010,423 of record NC_141876.1, read on the forward strand.
TAAAAAGACAATGATGAAGTTCATGAAGACACTCAACCAAATAATGATAAAGAACCAGATAATGATGTTGAGATAGAACCACCTATTGATCTTGATAACCCACAACCCAAGAATAAAAGATATTACAAAAGAGACTTTTGTTGCTAGAAAACACGGCAAAGAAAGAGAACTGTGGGTTCAAAAACCTATGCCTTTTCCACCCAAGTCAACTAAAAAGATAGATGATGAAGAATTTGAACGCTTTGCTGAAATGCTGATGCCAGCCTTTTTGCGTACTCGCTTGACTGATATCTTGAAAATGCCTCCTTATGCAAAGTATATGAAAGACATCATCACTAATAAGAGAAAAATACCGGAAGATGAAATCTCCACTATGCTTTCTAATTACACTTTCAAAGATGGAGTACCTAAAAAACTTGGAGATCTGGGAATACAACTATACCTTGCTCTATCAAAAAGAATTATATGAAAACTGCTTTGTGCGATTTAGGAGCTGGTGTTAGTGATGTGTCTTTCTCTTTATATAAAAGACTTGACTTGAACAAACTCACACCTACTGAAATATCTTTGCAAAATGGCTGACAAGTCAACTGCCATACCTATCAGTATTTGTGAGGATGTGCCCATTGTTGTTGCTAATGTTACTATTTTGACTGACTTTGTTATACTTAAGATGCCCGAGGATGACAACATGTCGATTATCCTTGGTAGACCCTTCTTGAATACTGCAGGGGCTATTATTGATTGTAATAAAAGCAAGGTCACCTTTCATATTAATGGTAATGAGAATATGGTGCACTTTCCGAAGAAACAATTCCAAGTGAATGGTATTAATGTTATTGAAAAATCTTCGACAATCACTATTGGAAGTTTTCAAATACCTCTACCTACTGTCAAAAAGAAATATGAAATGCTTATTGTTGGGGAAATGCATATCCCCATTGAGGTAACTTAGTGATTTACGAAAGTTCTTCGGTTTCATGCTAATCGAAAATGGTTGTTAATAAGACTTGATCAACCTTATTAAGGAATCATTTTTGAACGGTATGAAGTTGACGAATTTAGTAAGCACTACCTTCTGTCCCTACTTTTTGTTCTTTTTTTATTAGTTAAATAAAATAAAATGCCATGTTTTGTCTGTTTTCTAAATTTCCCGTGCAATAACAATGACTCGAAAATAAAAGTTCTCAAAATGCCCTGGAAATTGAACATGATTTTTTCTGAATATTTCTCAATTTTTGGTGCAAATAATACCAGAGGGAGGTGCACCAGGTGGGCACAACCCACCTGGGTGCACCAGGATCCCCAGGCGCGCCCTGGTGGGTTGTGGTCCCCACGTGGGCCCCCTCACTTATCTCTTTAGCCCACATCATCACTTACCTCCAGAAAAAATCTCCATTCCTCTCTTTCCCGTGTTCTTGAGCTCAAACCCACGGATTTCAATCTCTTTGCTCGAAGCTCCATTTCCGAAACTGTTTCGAGAGATTGTTGCTTGGCATGTGACTCCACCATTTGTCCAATTAGTTTTTGCTTTAGTGGTTTATACTTTGAATAATTAGCTACTCTTGGTGTTGCTATAGATGTGCTTGCATGTTGAATTCTTAGTGTTCTAAGTAGTTTGAATGCTTTCTATGCCTTCTATGTATCCCTATGAGTAGTTGCTATCAATTTTGTGAAAATTTGTTGAGAAATTTTGTGAACTAAAAATTCAGATTTTCGTTCATAGGAAAAATTGTACGTGGACATGAATATCTTTAGGAAGTTTGGCTCTAAGAAGAACTCCAAGGGTGTTATTGGGGAGTCTTCTGATAGTGATCTCCATCCTCGGAGGTTGGCGGAGGTACGGCCGTGCGAATGGCCGCACACCCCATTCCTACAAGAGGCTGGAATTCTCCCAGAGTTCATGCAATATATTGTCAATGCCGGCCTCACCGACTTCATCGCAGATGAGTGTGACCAATACCAAATCCTCACGAACATCTTTGTTCAAAGCTTTACTTTCTTTCCTAGAAATAATCCTCCTGAAGTGAGCTTTGATTTATATGATGAAAACCATCATATACCACTTACTGAGTTTTGTGACATATGCATGATCCCTTCTGATGGGAGTCTGGCTGAGCCTAGGCCGGCTTGGTTTGAGGATTTTTACGCACTCTGATAGTGGGAGACGAGAGAGGAGTGTCAGCCACCACAGGTGCTAGCTTACACTTTCTTGTTGTACATTATTTTTCTTTATTTGTTGCTAAGTGCCTGCTTGCTAGGAAGAAAGTAGGTGCGCTCAGTGCCCCAGACTTTGTTGTTTTACGCCGAGCACTAGAGGGAGACAACACTTATAGCTTGGGAGCTATTGTGGCTCGTCGCCTCCATCTTAATAAATCACAGGGTGAAATACATGGTGAGATTTTTGCTACTCGTTTGGCGGCTCACTTCGAGGTTGAGATACGCCCTCATGATTATCCTCTGACCAAGGTTTACCTAGACCGAGCAGCCATGGATCACCACCATTTCACTAATAATAACTCTCCTGGCATTCCCATTCCTTATAACCTGGTCTTTAGCATTAAAATGCGTGATATTATTCCGTGTCCTGCACCTGCTTTGTTTGATTCTGCTGCTAGGGGCGGATATAGGATTATGCCTGCGGACATTATCGCCTACCGGAACGCTTAGGCTGCTGCGGAGGCAGCACAGGAGGAGACTCGACGGTGGGATGAGTTGATGCCTGCTCCTCAGGATCCCTACTACCCTCCAGGCTACTGTCCGATTACCAACTTAGGCCAAAAGCCTAAGCTTGGGGGAGTACGTATTTTCGTCGACTTTACATTCATGTTTATTTATTCCATTTGTCGGTGTCCAGACTTTTTCATTGTATCATACATGCCTAGATTTATTTTCTTGCTTTCTTCTTGTGTGTTTGAAAAACTTTAGAAAAACCAAAACAATTATTTGTAGTAATTTACTTTCTATGCATGCTTAGTAGTAATACTAAAAGAAAATCCAAAAATATTTCCTTGTTCTTCTTTTGCTCATTGGGAGCTTTCCCGTGTAAATAGTTTTTCTCGTTTTGCTTTTTCCTTTTATTTGCTTGTTGAAGAAAATCAAAAACACCAAAAATATTTCAGTGTGTTTCTCTGAATTTCTTTCTTTTTATTCGAGTTGTATCGAGGAGAAGACCACAATGAAAATGTTGAGTGGCTCTCATATGAGTAATGGTTGAACTAATAAAGAGCTCATTTTACCTTGTCTTCTCCTTTTGAATAAAATGGTTTGCAGATTCCAGCTTAGTCCATGGCATTCTTGCACTATTATTATTTTCATATCATTCTGTCGTGCAAGTGAAAGGCAATAATGACGACATTCGATGAACTGGCCGTGGCAAAGAGAAACAGGTATGAGCTCGACTTGTTCTGTTTGTGTAAATATGTTTAACCTAGTATCCAGGCTTCGGTCCATTATGATTAAACATGTCTGCAATGACAATTAGAGATTATAGTTTCTCATGCCATGCATAAGTAGCTAGGAGTAGATAATGATTTATCTTGGATATCAACATAGCGTTAAAATGATTGTGATGTGGTATGATGATATGGTATCCTCCTCTGAATGTTCGAGTGGCTTGACTTAGCACATGTTTATGCATGTAGTTGAACCAAAACCAACATAGCCACTATGATATTTACGTTCATGGTGTTCATATCCTACTCATGCTAGTGTCCAATGTTACTTATGCATAATGCATGGTTATGATCGTTGTTGCTCTCTAGCTGGCCGCTTCTCAGTCTAATTGCTAGCCTTCGCCTGTACAAAGGGGGAATTCTGCTTATACATCAAAAACATTGAACCCAAAGTTATTCCAGATGAGTCCACCATACCTACCTATATACAGTATTACCCTGCCGTCCTAAGTAAATTTGCATGTACCACCTCTAAAAACTTCTACAAATTATCCTTTTTGTGTGCCTGGATCGTTCATGGAACGACAGGAGGTGGTCGATATCTTCCATGCTAAGCAGGTTATTCTCAGGTCGAGTGTTTATTCACTCGCCATCGCACGAGAAAATGGGAGGTAATAGGGATTCCTAGTCCCGAACTCAAAAATGCAAATAATTAAACAAAACTCCCCCAGGGACTGATGTTGGTATGGACGGCACCCGTTGTTTTGGACAAGCCATGGAGTGTGATTGATGGTGGAGGGGGAGCAAACCTTTACTTTTAATGCTTGGTAACAACCACTGGCATGCTTAGCATGGAGGATGTTGATAACTGATGGTCGTGACGTGAATAAGAAGGGTGCATGTCTCAAAATATCATTTATCTCTGTTTTAAAAAATTGAGCTCTGGCACCTTTGCAAATCACTGCTTCCCTTTGCGAAGGGACTATCTATTTACTTTTATGTTGTGTCACCACCTGTCGGTGTCAAAACCGGCGGATCTCGGGTAGGGGGTCCCGAACTATGCGTCTAGGCCGGATGGTAACAGAAGTCAAGGGACACGAAGTTTTACCCAGGTTTGGGCCCTCTTGATGGAGGTAAAACCCTACGTCCTGCTTGATTAATATTGATGATATGGGTAGTACAAGAGTAGATCTACCATGAGATCGGAGAGGCTAAACCCTAGAAGCTAGCCTATGGTATGATTGTATGTTCTCTCTCCTATCGACTAGCCTGGCCCTGGTTTATATAATGCACCAGAGGCCTAGGTTAACAAGAGTCCTAGCCGAATACGCCGGTGGGGAGAAGTCCTTATCTTGATCGCCAAGTCTTTGTGGAATCTTCCTTGTATGCGGCACCTGTCCGAACTGGCCCATGAGTATACGACCATGGGGGGCCTCGGCCCTATCTAATAGATCGGGAGACGACGTGGTGAGTACCCCCTAGTCCAGGGCACCGTCAGTAGCCCCCTGAACCGGTCTTCAAGTTAGGGACGCTCCTCGATTCTTTTGAACTGTTCTTCATCTTTGGTCGTCGGTCTTGAAAATTGGTTCAACAAATCTTCTTTATCTTCGATCTTGAGGATCGCCGAAATGCATTCGACAAGTTTACACGTCGGGTATCCGAGGAGCCCCTTTAAGTTTCCGGCCTTTACCAATGCCTTGTTATTTTTATGCCACACCTCGGGTTTGAAGTTGTTCCCGGGCGGCAGCGTCCTCTTGCGTCCGAGCTCCAACGCCGGACTGTATTCGAGGTATCTTTTGCAACCGAGCACCAACGCCGGACCGCTTCCCAGCTCTAACGCCGGAATGTATCCGAGCTCCAACGCCGGACTATGTATCCGAGCTCCAACGCCGGACTGTATCCGAGCTCCAATGCCGGACTATATCCGAGGTGTCGTAAATCACCTTGGTTCAAAGAAGTTTGAAGGAGTTTAGCCGAGCTTAATGCCGGAAATGCCCTCTATGGAGCCAGCCACTAGCGCCCGAGCTTTATGCCGGGCTGCTTCCGAGGTGGTGCACCACCCCGAATGTGGGCCGATTTTTGTGAATATTTTTTATTGGTGCAATTTATTCTTTGCCGAGATATATAGACAGTAGCCCTCAAGGTGTGTATTGGTCTAAAACCCGAGATGCACCTGAAGGATGACGTAAGACCGCTGATCCCAGTAGCCGCTGAGACTCAGGTTGATTTGCAAAATCGGCCTGAGGATCAAGTCCAACCTCAGCAGAATACTTCGGGACACTAAAAGTAGTGTGCTCAGTCCTCGAGACTCAGGTTGGGTGCGGCCGACCAACCTGAGGATCAAAATCTCCTCGGAAACTATATTGCACATAAAATTTTCTGCATTAGACAAGCAATGCAGTAGCCCTCGAGACACTGGTTGGGTAGTAACACCGGATCAGGGGATCAGTGTGCCCCTTTAATATTTGCAAATAATAAGCCCGAAGCCCAGTAGCCCCCGAGCCTTAATGCGGGCACGGGTGGCCGAATTAAGGATCAATATCCATAGTAAAATCACAAATTATGTGTAATGACTCTATGTATCCAAGTACTTTACGTCATTAATGCTCGGATCCGCATTGTACAAAACTTTGTTGACCGACCATCGGCTTCCACCTCCTCGGCCAGTAGCCGAGGAGTGTTTGTCCTACTTTATAAAGCTTTTATGAGGGCAAAGATTTACAACAAACAAGGCAATCTGGCCATACAGTTTTATAAACAAAGGTACGCAGAGAGTTATATTACTGTTTAACAGAAGAAATATCTTCCAAAGAAAATAGTCCCGCTATCGGTTCCTTTCTTTGGGTTGTCATGCTAAGCATGATCATTAAACCTCATCTCTAATGTAAGAGCAAAATATTGAGGATTTAGTTTGGGAGGCCAGTTAATAGCCCCCGGTAGTGTTCGGCGACAGTCGGGGTCAAGCCGTAAATACTTCGGCCAATGTTATGAACGACCCATCATTTAACATAGTCATCGGATCGCTGACCAGTTTACGCTTATTATGAAAGTCAGTTTTCAGCTTTCTCCATTGAGGTGCTTAACCATGTGAGCTGGAAGCACAATCGCAGTGGTTCTCCCTTTGCACGCCTAGCCGAACAAAACGGAACGTAGGAAGCAAGTGCAGGAGCCGGGCAACCCAACTATTGACCGAAGACACAATTCGAAACGGATGCATATATAGCAATATCTTAGAATGTTTTTGCCGAATCCCTAAAGGTGTTCGGCGTTGCACTGCGAGACTAATGCTGGAAAAGCACAAATAGTTTAAAAGTGCCAAAAAGCTTGGAAAACCAAGAAACGTCAGTAAAAACATGATGTCCGAACAATATCAAGTGTTCGGTGCCAATCCGAAAGTTGGTCTTAGAAAAAGAAGTGCTTCTGTCGTGCTTTAACATGATACATCCTATCTCAAGACTTCGAGCGGGTTAGCCTACGGCTTCAACCTCCTATCCCGAGGGCGGAGTACTCCTCATCAGGCCAGTTTAGCAAACTAAACTCTAGCGGCTTTGAGAGAGAAATTAGGCTCCCCGGCCAGTGACGCACACTCGTGTCGAAAAAGGAGTGATAAATAATAATAATAAAACTTTGCAACGACTAGGAAGAAGGACACTTATTATAAAACGGCTCAAATAAACTTAAGAGCCCCCAAGTGACTTGGGTAGAAGAATGATTGCATGTACCGAAGTACTTATATCATATCTATGTTCAACCGAACTTTAAACACGTCTTAACCGACCGTCAGCTTCTCCCTCTTCGGTCAAGGACCGAAAAGTGTTATGTACTCCATCGGTCGAGAATATCGACGGTGTTTCCAATAACCAGGCAATCAGGCCATAAGGCTGTAACAGACAAAGCGCGCACAGGGAACTTATGCTATATTACCGTGAAGTGTAAGAAGCATCTTCGAAGAAAATAGTATCCCCACCGATACCTTTCTTCGGTGCTCATTGTTATTATGAGACTTGTGCAATAGATTTTTTGTACTCATGAGTTCTGTTGTGTGCCGACCATCATTGAAAACTATAAGAGCGCTAGCTTTCGGCTTCACCCAGTCTGAGGTCCGGCTCGGACGACCCGATCGTGACAATCGCAGAGGTGCTCCCTTTACTCCCTAGCTGAACAATCGGGAACGTAGGGGTAAACACAGGAGCGAGGCAACCCAGCTTGCAAATCGCTTAGGTCAATATGGTGCATATTGTGGCGTAATACACGAACAAGGAACGAAGCCGTACAAGTATAATCATATGCAAGTGGAAAAGCTTCATGAAGGAAGCCCCCAAATGAATTGGGTATTTGAATTTATGCGTCACAAACAAAGTTTGGACAAAGAAATTTTTTACAAGCAACTTTTTTTCCAAAAAAGTATAATGCTTGGTAGAACCGAACACAAGTTAGAAATTAAAGCCTTGAGCATGAAAGCGACTTAGCTGGTTAATGTGTTCAGTATTGATGACGCGGTCCGAGCTTGATGCGGGGCAAGGTTCCATCTCCCAAGCTGGTCCCAAGGTGGCAGAGCGGAGAGCTCGACACGCCTAAGTGGTGACATAGCACGATCAATGCAGACCGGCAGAGTGACGCCGAAGTCCCCGGATCATTTTCCTGTGCACAAAAAATAGTGCAAGCCGGAGATAATAGTAATAATGATAATTAAAAAAATGTTGCATAATAAATAATTTATGCAAAGTGAGGAATAGAAGAAATATGGCCTGGCGCCGACGTCAATGTCGATGCAGAGGTGTGGCAAAGTCTGAATTCACAGGTCGGTCCGAGCTCCGGATGCGGCGTTTGCCGGACTATGTACGAAAACTAATCGAACCACCACGCGACCGTCGTTAATGCGGTCACCATTTGATAGACCTCCGTACATATCATGGACAAAATAGAGTAATAATTCCTTGGGAAAAATGAACCCAAACAAGCAAAAAATACTGGGATTAATAGCACCTGGTTTACTTGTTGCAGCAATCCGAAGGAAGTTGATTCCCAAAATTGGGACTCGCTCCGCACACCCATTGCCTGATGGGCGATAAAATGACGGCATGGCAATGCTGGTAAAGGTTGACTCGCCGAGGCAAAGCCCTCGGCCCAGCTAACGTGACGGAGCTGGTCGGCTAGTGACGCCGAAGTGTCCGGAGTAGGTTGATGAAGAGATGGCGAAGCCCCCGATCCAGCCGAGATGTCGAAGCCTCGACGTCAGCCGATGAGTCGAAGTAGGTCGGCGTGACTGACACCAGCTTGAAGAAGCAATAGTGCGGCCCTGTCGATGCAGGTCGTGACCTGGTCGATGCCGGCTTGATGAAGCGACCGTGCGGCGATGCCGGTATGCCCACTCTGTGTAATCCGTGGGGCGGCGATGTTGATGATGATTTATCCTTCGCGATGCCGGACTCTTGTTCGGCTTGCCGAGATGATGATCCGAAGAAGTTGAGCTCGGTTAAAGTGACGACATGTCTAGCGCAGGTCGGCAGCCGTGGAGTAATATTACCGGACTGGTTTGACACCAGCATGATGTTGAAGATCATGTTCAAAAGATCTTAAAGTTAGTGGGATGTGTTCGGGAACAAAACACAATACCCCATACAAAACTTCCTTCAAAAGGGATGTCCGAAATCCCGTTCATAAAAAAGATGAACTCGGGTCGGATTCGTTTTCGCGCAGAAAACAGATCCGAAAAGTGATGCACTAATCGGAAGGTTCCCGGAGTTTGGATGGTCGGATCAAGCTGAAATTTTGAGAGGTGGTAGATATAGGAATTCCGCAGCCGATCAACGGTTGGATCTTCCAAAGGACATCCGAGCTAGAAGCTGGACACCACGCCCTATACTCATCCAAATTCCCATCCAGATTTGACAGGTCTCCGGTATATCGTGGATTGCCAGAGATTCCTTCATCGGAACTTGACAAAATTTTCCAGGCTTGTTATAGACTCAATTCCGCACAATTACACCAAAGCGGTCGTCAAAGCGATACTCGAGGAGGTGGCGGCGGCAGATACGAGTTCGCTGTTCAAAAAAACAGCACGGTCGCTTGAGGGCAATGTTGACGTTGAGCCCCCGAGCTCCATAGATGATTCCTCCATGATCTTGATAGAGATCGGAGTTGATGTTTGATGAAGGCCCTCGTCCGAACATGGTGATCCAAACACGGAGCACAATTCTTGGTCGAACCAAGGTGACCAGTCGAACTGGTGATGAAGACGCCGAAGTCGCAGTTGATCTGCAGGCAAGCAATCGATCCTTTTTTCAATCACACAGCGGAACTCTCAATGAAAGCACCAATGTCGATGTCAAAACCGGCGGATCTCGGGTAGGGGGTCCCGAACTGTGCGTCTAGACCGGATTGTAACAGGAGGCAAGGGACACGAAGTTTTACCCAGGTTCGGACCCTCTTGATGGAGGTAAAACCCTACGTCCTGCTTGATTAATATTGATGATATGGGTAGTACAACAGTAGATCTACGACGAGATCGGAGAGGCTAAACCCTAGAAGCTAGCCTATGGTATGATTGTATGTTCTCTCTCCTATCGACTAGTCTGTCCCTGGTTTATATAATGCACCAGAGGCCTAGGTTAACAAGAGTCCTAGCCGAATACGCCTGAGGGAGTCCTGGATTAGGGGGTGTTCGGATAGCCGGACTATACCTTCAGCCGAACTCCTGGACTATGAAGATACAAAATTGAAGATTTCGTCCCGTGTCCGGAAGGGACTTTCCTTGGCGTGGAAGGCAAGCTTGGCGATACGGATATTCAGATCTCCTACTATTGTAACCGACTCTATGTAACCCTAACCCTCTCCGGTGTCTATATAAATCGGAGGGTTTTAGTCCGTAGGACAACATACACATCAACAATCATAACATAGGCTAGCTTCTAGGGTTTAGCCTCTCTGATCTCGTGGTAGATCTACTCTTGTACTACCCATATCATCAATATTAATCAAGCAGGACGTAGGGTTTACCTCCATCGAGAGGGCCCGAACCTGGGTAAAACTTCGTGTCCCTTACCTCCTGTTACCATCCGGCCTAGACGCATAGTTCGGGACCCCCTATCCGAGATCTGCCGGTTTTGACACTGACATTGGTGCTTTCATTGAGAGTTCCTCTGTGTCGTCACCGTCAGGCTCGATGGCTCCTACGATCATCAATAGCGATGCAGTCCGGGGTGAGACCTTCCTCCCCGGACAGATCTCTGTCTTCGGCGGCTTCGCACTGCGGGCCAATTCACTTGGCCATCTGGAGCAGATCGAAAGCTACGCCCCTGGCCGTCAGGTCAGATTTGGAAGTTTAAACTACACGACTGACATCCGCGGGGACTTGATCTTCGACGGATTCGAGCCACTGCCGAGCGCGCCGCACTGTCACGACGAGCATGATCTAGCTCTGCCGTCGAACAGTGCCATGGAGGCCGCACTCGCACCGGCTCTGACCCTTAGTTCGGAGCCAACTTCGCCAATCGAGGATGAGTGGTTGGACTTCACCTCGGGGGCTGCGATCCCAACAGCGATCGAGCCAAACACCAGCCCCGTACTCTGCGAGACTCGTGACTCTAAGGAGCCAGACTCCTCTCCGGACTCCGAACCCTCCGCGCCCCTGCCAATCGAATCCGATTGGGCGCCGATCATGGAGTTCACTGCCGCAGACATCTTTCAGCACTCGCCTTTCGGTGATATCCTGAAGTCACTGAAATCTCTCTCCTTATCAGGAAAGCCTTGGCCGGACTACGGTCAGCAAGGTTGGGGTACGGATGATGAAGAAATTCAAAGCCCACCCACCACCAACTTTGTAGCCACTGTCGACGACTTAACTGACATGCTCGACTTCGACTCCGAAGACATCGACGGTATGGACGCCGATGAAGGAGATGATGAAGCACCAGCGCCTACCAGGCCCTGGAAAGCCACCTCATCATATGACATATACATGGTGGACACCCCAAAAGGGGGAGATGGTGATGGAACACCGGAGGATGACCCCTCCAAGAAACAGCCTAAGCGCTGGCGTCAGCGGCGCCGCTCAAAATCCCGCCAGAACAAAAACGACGATTCCAGCACGGGAGACAATAATACTCCGGAAAGTGCCAAAGAAAATCCCCTCCAGCAAGATGTAGCACAGGAGGACGGAGAAACCAGCCCTCATGAGAGAGCGGCAGACAGAGAGGTCGAGGGCGATAATTATATGCCTCCCTCCGAAGATGAGGCAAGCCTCGACGACGATGAATTCATCGTGCCAGAGGATCCCGTTGAGCAAAAGCGTTTCCAATGCAGGCTTATGGCCACGGCAAGAAGCCTCAAGAAAAAACAGCAACAACTCAGAGCTGATCAGGATTTGCTGGTTGACAGATGGACTAAAGTCCTTGTGGCCAAAGAGCATAAACTCGAACGCCCCTCCAAGAGTTACCCAAAGCGCAGGTTGTTACCCCAATTAGAGGAGGAAGCACTTGATGCGGCCGAACGGCCACCTCGTGGCCGCGACAGAGAGGCCTCCCGGCCCTCCACTCAAGCCACACCCCACACCAAGACACGAGAATATGCGCCGGACTGACGAGATGTGTTGGAGGATAAGGCAAGGCAAACAAGATCGATCTACGGATCGCGCGGGCGCCCCACGGCTCGAGACGGTAACCGTCACGCCGGCCACAAATTCGGCAGGGCCGAACACAGTAGACAAAGCTCATTGGAGCTACGTCATGATATCGCCCAGTACAGAGGCGCCGCACACCCACTATGCTTTACATACGAAATAATGGACCATCAAATCCCCGAGGGTTTCAAACCCGTAAACATCGAATCATATAATGGCACAACAGATCCCGCGGTATGGATCGAGGATTATCTCCTTCATATCCACATGGCCCGCAGCGACGATTTCCACGCCATCAAATACCTCCCACTTAAGCTTAAAGGACCAGCTCAGCATTGGCTTAACAGCTTGCCAACAGGATCAATCAGTTGTTGGGAGGACCTGGAAGCCGCATTCCTCAACAATTTCCAGGGCACTTATGTGCGACCCCCAGATGCCGATGACCTAAGCCATGTAATTCAGCAGCCAGGTGAATCGACCAGGCAATTCTGGACACGGTTCCTAACAAAGAAAAATCAAATAGTCGACTGTTCGGACGCAGAGGCCCTAGCAGCCTTCAAGCACAATATCCGTGACGAGTGGCTTGCCCGGCACCTAGGACAGGAAAAGCCGAAATCTATGGCAGCACTCACGACACTCATGACCCGCTTTTGCACGGGAGAAGACAGCTGGCTTGCTCGTAGCAACAATATCACCAAGAATCCCGGTAATTCGGATACCAGGGACAGTAGCGGCAGGTCGCGTCACAACAAGCATAAGCGCCGCATTAACGGCAACAACACTGAGGATACGACAGTTAATGCCGGATTCAGAGGCTCTAAATCCGGTCAGCGGAAAAAGCCATTCAAAAGGAATCCTGGGGGCCTGTCCAGTTTGGACCGAATACTCGAACGCTTGTGCCAGATACACGGCACCCCCGAAAAGCCGGCCAATCACACCAACAGGGATTGTTGGGTGTTCAAGCAGGCAGGCAAGTTAAATGCCAAAAATGAAGACAAGGGGCTGCATAGCGATGACGACGAGGAGCCCCGGCCGCCGAACAACAGTGGACAGAAGGGTTTTCCCCCACAAGTGCGGACGGTGAACATGATATACGCAACTCATGTCCCCAAAAGGGAGCGGAAGCGCGCGTTAAGGGACGTATACGCGGTAGAGCTAGTCGCCCCAAAGTTCAACCCATGGTCCTCCTGCCCGATCACCTTTGATCGAAGAGACCATCCCACTAGCATCAGTCACGGCAGATTTGCCGCATTGGTTCTAGACCCAATTATTGACGGATTTCATCTCACTAGAGTCCTTATGGACGGCGGCAGCAGCCTGAACCTGCTTTACCAGGATACAGTGCGGAAAATGGGCATAGATCCCCCGAGGATTAAGCCCACCAAAACGACCTTTAAAGGCGTAATACCAGGTGTAGAGGCCAACTGTACAGGCTGAGTCACACTTGAAGTGGTCTTCGGATCTCCGGATAATTTCCGAAGCGAGGAGTTGATCTTTGACATAGTCCCATTCCGCAGTGGCTATCACGCACTGCTCGGACGAACCGCATTCGCCAAGTTTAATGCGGTACCGCACTACGCATACCTTAAGCTCAAGATGCCAGGCCCTGGAGGAGGAATTACGGTCAACGGAAACACCAAACGCTCCCTCCGAATGGAGGGGCACACGGCGGCCCTTGCGGCAGAAGTACAAAGCAGCCTTTCCAGGCAATTCTCCAGTCCGGCCATTAAATGTCCGGACACCGTCAAGCGCGCCCGGAGTAACCCACAACAAGACCGTCTGGCACGTTCCGAGCAGGCGTAGCAATCCGGCCCCAACCCCAACCCTCGCAAAAAGGCGACACCAGTACTTCGCGTACATAACTACGCTCTAGAAATACCATGGGCATAGGGGGAGGGGCACCATCACGGCATGCCCAAAACACGGCTTAAACCGCACCAGGGGCTGCCGATTTTTTACTTTTCTCTTACTTCCAGGACTCTACTCTTCGGAAGGCCTGTTCGGCAGTTCAATTGCCGCACAAATGATGCAAGAACCAGGGAAGCAGACAAGCCATGCCGCATTACGAAACTCTCAGGTGGTCTCTATCACGGCAGTATACCTGTTTCGCATACTATTCCGCAGCTTGCCCCTGGAGCAGACATGTTAAATAGTCCAACTTTTTGTTTATCACATTACTTGTATCGTTCTGCTTTGATCGCAGCTACTTTTAATAAACAATGAATAGCTTTTGTCTATTTTTGCATTACCTCTTTATAAATATATGTTCCTTAACGACATGTTGCTCCCGTACAATTTGGTACGGCAAAAATACGCCAGGGGCTTCAGTATCCCTCAATATGGTGTGAGAAGTCCGAACACTTTCACAAGTGCGGCACCCCGAACTTATAGCATTATATGCATCGGCTCCGAATCATGTCTTGGGTCAATAGTTGGGTTTGCCCGGCTCCTATGTTTTGGTGCCTTACGTTCCGCTATATCGGCTAAGGTAGCACTAGGAGAACCATTGCGATTGTGCCCTAGTTGAGCTGGGCCGAGCACCTCAGTGGAGAAAGCTAAAACTGACTGTCATGATGAGGCGAGAGCTGGTCGCTGTTCGAGAGGTTTTTTCGAGTCCCTAACGACTTATGCCGCTTCGGGCGAGGAGTCGGCTCTGTCCGGCCAAGTCGTGGATAGCGCCTCGAACTCGGTCTTCCGAATACCAGGGGCTTCGCCAAAATTTAAAATTATAGAATTCTATGGCTAAGTGAGAGTGTTCAGGCATTATAGTCCGATTGCCTTGTTCGTTGGGCTGATCGCCTACCTCGAAGGACCCAAACATGGGAAAAAGAGCACTAAGGTTTATCCCCGAACACCCCAGCACTAGCAGCATGGGGGAAGAAGCTGACGACTTGCCATCTCTCAGAATTGATAAACAGCCGCACAGAAGGTAATATTTTAAATTCAAACAGCATTGCTAAGCGCATATGAACAAGTTTTCAACGCACAGGACGAAAACGAGTGGGTTCTACTCAATAATTACATCCCTAGTACATTCATCCGCCACAAGGCGGGCACCCTTCAGAACATCCTTATAGTAATTTTCGGGCTTGCGATGCTCTTTCCCCACTGGTGGCCCGTCCTTCACAAGCTTCTCAGCATCCAGCCTGCCCCAGTGCACCTTAGCACGGGCAAAGGCCCTACGGGAGCCTTCAATGCAGACGGAGCGCTTGATAACTTTGAGCCTTGGACAGGCCTCCACCAGCCGCCGCACCATCCTGAAATAGCTCCCAGACAGAGCCTCCCCAGGCCACAGCCGAACTAGGAGGCCCTTCATGGCCTGTTCGTCCACCTTGTGGAGCTCGACCAGTTGCTTAAGCTGCTCGCTCAGGGGCACGGGGTGTCCGGCCTCAGCATACTGAGACCAGAACACCTTCTCCGTCGAGCTGCCCTCCTCGGCTCGATAGAATGCGGTGGCATCGGACACACTCCGAGGAAGATCTGCAAACGCTCCTGGAGAGCTCCGGATTCGGGTAAGTAACAAGTAACTCACGTTTATATGTTTGCTTTGCATAAAGAATGCCTTACCCGCCGCTATCTTCTTCACCTCATCCAACTCCTGGAGGGTCTTCTGGGATTCGGTCTTGGCAGACTTGGCATTTTCAATAGCCGCCGCGAGCTCGGACGCTCGCGTCTTCGAGTCAAGCTCCAAACTCTCATGTTTCTTCATGAGAACCTGGAGCTCTTTCCGGACCTTGCCAACCTCGGCCTCATACTTCCCCCGCTCGGTGCGCTCCACGGCCGCACTCTTCTCGGCCTCGAGCAGCGCTTGCTTCAGGGTCGCCACCTCAGACGTGGCCCCTACAATAGCCATGTTAATCCTATCATTTTTTGCAAGTGCATCTTTTTCATATATATATATATATATATTCAAACAAGGTATTTCTTACCCTCCTTCTCCTCGAGCTGCTTCTTGGCACGCCCGAGCTCCTGCTCGGACTTCTCGAGGCTCTGCTTTAGCGCGTCCACTTCCGCAGTCAGTGCGGCGGACGCCAGCAGAGAAGCCTACATACGCATATTGACTCCTTTTGTTAGACTCCTGCGAATTCTTTGATCCTCTATTTGGCTTTTCTTCCCGAACGCCCAACAGAGCATCAGGGGCTACTGTCTATGCGGTAATATTATTCACACATTGTTTACTTACCTCAAAGCCTGTCAAAAGGCTTGTACAAGCTTCAGTCAGTGCGCTCTTGGCGGACTGAACCTTCTGGACCACCACACTCATAATTGTGCGGTGCTCCTCGTCGATGGAGGCGCCCCGGAGCGCCTCCAACATATTGTCCGGCGCCTCCGGTTGGACGGGGGCCGCCGGCACGATGGACTTGCTCCTCTTGGAAGGAGGTCCCCCGCCGGACTCCGGAACCTTCGAAGGTTCCGGAGCGGTGTCCGGCCTAGAGCCGGACTTGAAGCCTTGGGGGGTTTCATCCCCTTTACTCCTGGAGTCCGAGAGGTCACCCTGCGGCGCCTCCAGGACCACCTCCTCCCTACTTGGAGCCTGTTGGGACAACACCTCGGTGTCGTCTGTAGGGCGGGGGGGAAGCCGTCGGAAGCGAGTTCACGTCCGACGAGTCCAGTGAGCCGCTCGACGACACGTCGAGCCGGTCTTTGGGTGGGCTGCATACACATATTTGACATAAGGGAAAACTGTGCAATAAACGAATACTATGAGTTACTCCGGTATCCGGATACTTATGGTTTCGCCAGGGGCTTGGCCCTGGGCTGCCACTCCTCCCCGCCGTCGTCGGCGTCGGTGGAGTAGTCCGGAGGAAGGGTTTTCCCCTTCTTGGACCCTCCGGCCTCCTCGGAGAGGGCGGCCTTCCTTTTCTTCTCTCCTCCCGCTGGAGGGGGAGAGGTTTCTTCTTCTTCCTCCTCGTCTTCACGAGAGGAAGGCGCTTCGGGACCGTCGAATGATGAATCCGACACCTCCTGGCGCCGAGCACTCTTTCGAGTCCCTGTGGCCCTTTTCGCGGCCTTCTTCTCCGGCACCACATAGGGTGCCGGAACCAGCACCTTCGCCAAGTGAGTGTCTGCTGGGCCTTCGAGCAAAGGAGCCGGACAGTTGATCTGTCCGGATGTCACCTGCCAATCCTGTCAAAGGTAAGGGAGCTTAGATCCCGCATGGAGTCAAACTATGATAGCCTAATATCCTATAGAAGGAAATATAACAGCTTACCGCATGAGCGTGATGCTGCGTACTGAATTCGCGATCCTCGGTAGCGGATGCGGGAGCCTCGGCGCCCTTGAAAAGAATCCTCCAGGCATCTTCGTACGTCGTGTCGAAGAGCCTGTTCAGAGTTCGGTGCTGCGCCGAGTCGAACTCCCACAGGTTGAAGGCCCGATGTTGACATGGGAGGATCAGGCGGATGATCATCACCTGGACTACGTTGACAAGCTTGAGCTTCTTGTCCACCAGGGTTTGGATGCATGTTTGGAGTCCGGTCAGTTCTCCTTTTTTACCGCAAGTCAGGCCCGTCTCCTTCCAGGAGGTGAGCCGCGTAGGGGGGCCGGACCGAAACTCAGGGGGTGCGACCCATTCGGCGTCGCGCGGCTCGGTGACGTAAAACCACCACGATTGCCACCCCTTCAGGGTCTCCACAAAGGAGCCCTCGAGCCACAGGACGTTGGCCATCTTGCCCACCATGGCGCCACCGCACTCCGCCTGGCTGCCGCGCACAACCTTCGGCTTGACGTTGAAAGTCTTGATCCATAGGCCGAAATGGAGGCGGATGCGGAGGAAGGCCTCGCACACGACGATAAACGCCGAGATGTTGAGGACGAAGTTCGGGGCCAGATCGTGGAAATCCAGGTCGTAGTAGAACATGAGCCCCTGGACAAATGGATGCAGAGGGAAGCCCAGTCTGTGGAGGAAATGGGGGAGGAATACCACCCTCTCATGGGGCCTAGGGGTGGGGATGAGCTGCCCCTTTTCGGGAAGCCGGTGCGCGATGTCGCTAGACAGGTATCCGGCCTTCCTCAGCTTTTTGATGTGTCCCTCCGTGACGGAGGAGGCCATCCACTTGCCTCCCGCTCCAGACATGGCTGGAGGAGGTTGAGGTGGGGAGTGCGGACTTGGGCGCTGGAGCTTGAGTGCGCGAGAATAGATAGGCAAAGGGGGAAGAAGGCATAGGTAAAAAGGTGGATCCTTATCCCCTTATATGGGTGGACGCAACTTCGTGTCCCCACCAGCCTGGTAAAACTCGCTTATCTCCAAGCGCCGTAATCAAGGGCGCGGTTGGGTTACCCACGCCCGTATTGATGAGAATCCCGGAATAAGGGGACACGATCTCTGCTTTGACAAGACGTCCCAAGGAAACCGCCTCGCATGACACGCTGAGGTGGGATAATGAAACGACTCAGATAAAGGCTTGGCCGTGGTGTGTCACCCTACGGAACACGTCAACGGATTAGATTTGTGTAAATATTATTCTCTCTGTGGCAACATGTGGAAAACTTATTTTGCAGAGCCGGACACTATCTTTGTGTTTAAAATCTTCTATGAAGTACTTGAAGGAGGAACCCGCCTTGCAATGCCGAAGACAATTTGCGCGCCGGACTCGTCATCATTGAAGCCTGGTTTAGGGGCTACTGAGGGAGTCCTGGATTAGGGGGTGTTCGGATAGCCGGACTATACCTTCAGCCGGACTCCTGGACTATGAATATACAAGATTGAAGACTTCGTCCCGTGTCCGGAAGGGACTTTCCTTGGCGTGGAAGGCAAGCTTGGCGATACGGATATTCAGATCTCCTACTATTGTAACCGACTCTATGTAACCCTAACCCTCTCCGATGTCTATATAAACCGGAGGGTTTTAGTCCGTAGGACAACATACACATCAACAATCATACCATAGGCTAGCTTCTAAGGTTTAGCCTCTCTGATCTCGTGGTAGATCTACTCTTGTACTACCCATATCATCAATATTAATCAAGCAGGACGTAGGGTTTTACCTCCATCGAGAGGGCCCGAACCTAGGTAAAACTTCATATCCCTTACCTCCTGTTACCATCCGGCCTAGGCGCACAGTTCGGAACCCCCTACCCGAGATCCGCCGGTTTTGACACCGACAACGCCGGTGGGGAGAAGTCCTTGTCTTGATCACCAAGTCTTTGTGGAATCTTCCTTGTATGCGGCAGCTGTCCGAACTGGCCCATGAGTATACGGCCATGGGGGGCCTCGGCCCAATCTAATAGATCGGGAGACAACGTGGTGAGTACCCCTTAGTCCAGGACACCTTCACCACCTTCTAAAACAAGCGCCAAAAACTGACTAGAGCACAATTGTCATGATTTATGCATTGTGTGTAGCTAATGTTGGGTGCATCATGGCTGGATCTTTTCTACCATGAATTACAATGTTTAGTCGCTGCTTGAACTTTGGAGGTGCTCTGCATTTATGTTTTGCAGTCTCAAAAAGGGCTAGCGAGATACCACTATTGTCATATTATATCATGGTTGTTTTGACAACGTGTTGCTGTTTGAGATATCTTATTATTGCTCACTAGCTAATTATGTCATTGATATGAATCATTATAATCTTTTAGAGTTATTGTCGACATGGTTAGTTATAATGATTGGCTGAAAAACTTGGTGCTATTTAAACTTATTTATGCAAACAAGAGCAAAAGAGTTCGTAGAAGTTTTTATTTCTCACTTTTAGTTTATTAACTGAATTGCTTGAGGACAAGCAAAGTTTTAAGCTTGGGGAGTTGATACGTCTCCAACGTATCTACTTTTTCTCACGCTTTTCCTCTTGTTTTGGACTCTAATTTGCATGATTTGGATGGAACTAACCCCGGACTGACGTTGTTTTCAGCAGAACTACCATGGTGTTGTTTCTGTGAAGAAATAAAAGTTCTCGGAATGGAACGAAACTTCACGAGGAATTTTGATATAATAAATAAGAATTTCTGGAGCCAAGACCTATCGGAGAGGGGCCCCAGGGTGGGCACAACCCACCAGGGCGTGCCCCCCTCTCCTGGTGCGCCCAAGTGGGTTGTACCCACCTGGTGGCCCCGCAGACATCAACCCTGACACTATAAATTCCTATTTTTGGAGAAAAAACAGGGAGAAAGAATTATCGCGATCCATGAGACAGAGCTGCCAAAAAGCCTTGTTCTTCCTCGAGAGGGCAGATCTGGAGTCCATTTGGGGCTCCGGAGAGGGGGGGGGGGTCTTCGTTCTTTGTCATCACCAACCCTTCTCCTTCGCCAATTCAATGATGCTCCCCACCGGGAGTGAGTAATTCCTTCGTAGGCTCGCTGGTCCGTAAGGAGTTGGATGAGATTCATCATGTAATTGAGTTAGTTTTGTCAGGGCATGATCCCTAGTATCCACTATGTTCTTAGATTGATGTTGCTATGACTTTGCTATGATTAATGCTTGTCACTTTGGGCCCAGGTGCCATGAACTCAGATCTGAATTGTTTATGAATTCATCATTATATCCATGTTTTAGATCTGATCTTGCAAGTTATAGTCACCTACTACATGTTATGATCTGGCAACCCCGGAGTGACAACAACTGAGCCCACTCCCGGCGATGACCGTAGTTTGAGGAGTTCATGTATTCACTATGTGTTAATGCTTTGTTCCGGTTCTCTATTAAAAGGAGGCCTTAATATCCCTTAGTTTCCAATATGGACCCCGCTGTCACGGGAGGGTAGGACAAAAGATGCCATGCAAGTTCTTTTAATAAAGCACGTATGACTATTTACGGAATACATGCCTACGGTATATTGATGAACTGGAGCTAGTGCCATATCGCCCTAGGTTATAACTGTCACATGATGAATATCATTCAACAAGTTACTGATCCAATGCCTACGAATTTATTTATATTGATCTTGCTGTGTTACTACTGCTATCATCACTATTACACTTGCTACAAAATTACTGCTATAACTGTTACTGTTACCATTGCTGATGTCACTACTATCAACACTATCATATTAGTGCGCTACTGATTACTTGCTGCAGATAATTAATCTCCAGTTGTGGTTGAATTGATAACTAAACTGCTAATACCTTCAAATATTATTTGGCTACCCTTGTGTCGAATCCATAAATTTGGGTTGAATACTCTACCCTCGAAAACTGTGGCCATTCCCTATACTTGTGGGTTATCAAGCTCCCAACAAGAGAAAGAAGAGACGAGAAATCTATTTAGGTTTTCGTTTAAAACTACAACCAAATTAAAATGGAAAGAAAGACCAAAAAGAAGCGAGAAATATTTTTTGGATTTTCTCAAAGTTTTTCAAACACACAAGAAGAAAGCAAGAAAATAAAACTAACATGGATAATACAATGAAAAAGTATGGACACCCACAACTAGAGTGAAGTGTGTGAACATGTGATGTCTGCTTGAACTACGTCGGTATTTCCCCAAAGAGGAAGGGATGATGCAGCACATCGACGGTAGGTATTTGATATGTCTCCAACGTATCAATAATTTTTGATTGCTCCACGCTATTATATTATCTGTTTTGGATGTTTAATGGGCTTTAATATGCTATTTTATATTATTTTTGGGACTAACCTATTAACTGGAGGCCCAGTGCCAATTTCTGTTTTTTTTCTATTTTAGAGTTTTGCAGAAAAGGAATAACAAACGGAATGAAACATTCACGACGATCTTCCTTGGACCGAAAGCAAACCAGAAGACTTGCAGATGAAGTTGGAGACGCAACGAGGCGGCCATGAGGCAGGAGGGCGCGCCCCCACCCTCGTGGGCCCCTCGTAGCTCCATCGACGTACTTCTTTTGCCTATATATACTCTTATACCTAGAAACATCAGGGGGAGCCAGGAAACCACTTTTCCACTGCCGCAACCTTCTATAACCGTGAGATCCCAACTTGGGGCCTTTTCCAGCGATCTGCCGGAGGGGGAATCGATCACGGAGGGCTTCTACATCAACACCATAGCCTCTCCGATCAAGCGTGAGTAGTTTACCACAAACCTTTGGGTCCATAGTTATTAGCTAGATGGCTTCTTCTCTCTCTTTGATCTTCAATACAAAGTTCTCCTCGATGTTCTTGGAGATCTATTCCATGTACTACTCTTTTGCGGTGTGTTTGCCGAGATCCGATGAATTGTGGAGTTGATTATCTATGAATATTAATTGGTTCTTCTCTGAATTCTTATATGCATGATTTGATGTCTTTGCAAGTCTCTTCGAATTATCGGTTTAGTTTGTCCTACTAGATTGATCTTTCTTGCAATGGGAGAAGTGCTTAGCTTTGGGTTCAATCTCGCGGTGTCCTTTCCCATTGGCAGTAGGGGCAGCAAGGCACGTATTGTATTGTTGCCATCGAGTATAAAAAGATGGGGTTTATATCATATTGCTTGAGTTTATCCCTCTACATCATGTCATCTTGCTTAACGCATTACTCTATTCTTATGAACTTAATACTATAGATGCATGCTAGATAGCGGTCGATGTGTGGAGTAATAGTAGTAGATGCAGAATCATTTCAGTCTACTTGACACGGACATGATTCCTATATTCATGATCATTTCCTTAGATATCTTCATAACTATGCGCTTTTCTATCAATTGCTCTGCAGTAATTTGTTCACCCACCGTAATACATGCTATCTTGAGAGAAGCCACTAGTGAAACCTATGGCCCCCGGGTCTCTTTCTTATTATATTGCATCCCTTTTATTTACATCACATCTCGTTTACTATTTTGCAATCTTTACTTTCCAATCTATTCAACAAAAATACCAAAAATATTTAATTTACTATCTTTATTAGATCTCACTTTTGCGAGTGACCGTGAAGGGATTGACAACCCCTTTATCGCGTTGGTTGCAAGGTTCTTGATTGTTTGTGCAGGTACTAGGTGACTTGTGTGTTGTCTCCTACTAGATTAATACCTTGGTCCTTAAAAACTGAGGGAAATACTTACGCTACTTTGTTGCATCACCCTTTCCTCTTCAAGGGAAAACCAACGCATGCTCAAGAGGTAACAGTATTTCCCTTAGTGATGATACCAAGGTTGTCGAACCAGTAGGAGAACCACGCAACACTATGTAAACAGATCCTGCACACAATTAACAAATACTCGCAACCCGGCGTATTAAAGGGGCTGTCAATCCCTTTCGGGCAACGGCGCTAGAAATTGGCAAATAGATGGGATAAAAATTGTGATAGATTGATAAATGCAGATAAAAGCAAAAACAATTTAGCGAGGTATTTTTGGGTTTTTGGATAATATAGATCTAAAAATAAAAGCAAATAAAAATAGATCGCGAAGGCAAATATAATAAAGTAGATTTCACTAGTGGCTTCTCTCGAGAAAAATAGCATATGGTGGGTAAACAAATTACTGTTGGGGAATTGATAGAACTTCAAATAATCATAACGATATCCAGACAATGATCATTATATAGGCATCACGTCCAAGATTAGTAGACAGACTCCTACCTGCATCTAATACTAGTACTCCACACATCGACCGCTATCCAGCATGCACCTAGTGTATTAAGTTCATGGAGAAACGGAGTAATGCAATAAGAATGATGACATGATGTAGACAAGATCTATTTATGTAGAAATAGACCCCATCTTGTTACCCTTAATAGCAACGATGCATACATGTCGGTTCCCTTCTGTCACTGGGATGAAGCACCGTAAGGTCGAACCCATCACAAAGCACCTCTTCCAATTGCAAGATAAATAGATCGAGTTGGCCAAACAAAACCAAAATATCGGAGAATAAATACGAGTCTATAAGTAATCATGCATATAAGAGATCAAAGAAGACTCAAATAACTTTCATTGATAAAAACATAGATCTGATCATAAACTCAAAGTTCACCGGATCCCAACAAACACACCGCAAAAAGAGTTACATCAAATAGATCTCCGAGAGACCAATGTATTGAGAATCAAAAGAGAGAGAGGAAGCCATCTAGGTACTTACTACGGACCCGTAGGTCTACAATGAACTATTCACGCATCATCGGAGAGGCACCAATGAGGATGATGAACCCCTCCGTGATGGTGTCTAGATTGGATATGGTGGTTCTGGAACTTGTGGCAGCTGGAATTGATTTTCGTCAACTCTCTAAGGCTTTCTGGAATATTGGGGGTATCTATAGAGCAAAGAAGCGGTGCTGGAGGCCACCGAGGTGGGCAAAACCCACCTGGGCGTGGTTGGGCCCACAGGCGCACCCTAGTGGGTTGTGCTCCCCTAGGAGCACCCCTCGGGTACTTTCTTGGCCCATCTGGTGTCTTCTGGTCCATAAAAAATCTACAAAAAGTTTCACTGCATTTGGACTCCTTTTGGTATTGATTTCCTGCAATGTAAAAAAACAAGCAGAAAACAGCAACTGGCACTGGGCATTATGTCAATAGGTTAGTCCCAAAAAATGATATAAAGTTGCTATAAAATGCTTGTAAAACATCCAAGAATGATAATATAACAACATGAAACAATCAAAAATTATAGATATGTTGGAGACGTATCAGCATCCCTAAGCTTAATTCCTGCTCATCCTCGAGTAGGTAAATGATAAAAACGGAATTTTTGATGTGGAATGCTGCCTAACATGTTCATCACATATTCTTTTCTTTGTTGCATGGACATTTGGAATTTTATATGGTTCAAAGCAATAGTCTAGTTTTGACATGAGGACTTTAATACTCAAGCATATCAACAAGCAACCATGTCTTTCAAAATATCAATGCTAAAGCAAGTTTTCCCTAGCCCATCCTGCTCAATCATTGATCCAATAATGAAACACACTCGCATATTAGCTACACCTAGTGCTCAAGTATGATCATAGTGCCCCTTAGTTGGTGCTTTATAAGAGAAGATGGAGACTCAAGTAAAAATAAAAATCACATAAAGTAAAAGAAAGGCCCTTCAAGGAGGGAAGTAGGGATTTGTAGAGGTGCCAGAGCTCAAAGCGAAAAAGATAGAGATAAAAACATTTTGGGTGGCATGCTTTTCCTGTCAACGAAAACGATCGAGTAGTTCCTAATACTTTCCATGCTAGATATATCATAGGCGACTCCCAAACAGAAAATAAATTTTATTCCTTTTTCCAACATACTTTCACTTTCCATGGCTAACCGTATCCACAGGTGGCTTTCATACCGACACTTTTCAAGAAATTTATTATTTGACAACGTAAAGTAAATTCATTTTTTCATTCCGCGACTAGGCATCCCTAATACCTTTGTCGTACTCTCGTGTAATGAAAAATGAATGAACACTCATCTTCAGAATAACACATCTAGCATGGAAATATATTAGACACCCCCTACCGTTTCATGAGCGGTACGAGCACAAAAAAGAGAAGTTTATTTTAAAAATTAGAGATGACACATACAAATTTGCTTAGAACGACAAAAGAATAGCGCATATAGGTAGGTATGGTGGACTCAAGTGGCAAAAACTGTTTTAAATGAAGGCTAGCAAAAAATTGAGAAGCATCCAACCAAGAAACGAAAAATATCATAAGCGAGCATTAAGCATAACTAACACCGAATAATGCTACACAAGTAGGATGCAATTCCAGTGCATAACTATTGACTTTCGTGCTTGCATAGGGAATCACAAACCTTGACACCAATATCTATCTATTATATTCTTAAGACAAAAGGCAAACAAGCCATCACGTTAATCCACATATGCTAAAAATTTGTTATCCATTGATTCTAGTTAGAACGGTTGAGATTGAAAGATGAACAAAGTTACGTACAACATCTATTTGGTGCAATAAATTGTTGACACGTATAAAGGGATCTATCTTCGAATAAAAAGAAGTCCAGTCTTTGGAAGAAGTCCAGTCTTTGGTTGGGCATGTATGCGATCATGTGTCATAGAAGGAAAGCCAAGGAGATCTATGCTTGGCTAGAAAAAAAGCCAATCCGGTTTAATAACTTCAAATTAGAGTAGAAGTCCAGTTTTAAGACTGCTGCTTCGTTGCCGGAATTTAAGCCGATGCCAAAACTAGAGTCACATATACAAATAAAAAGTCAAGGTCATACTGTGATACACATGGAGAAAGTCACCTACAAAAGAAAAACAAGGTCCTTCGAGTTCGAGGACACATATGATGCAAGCTTATGCAAAACCTAGAGAACTTTACATACAACTATAGTTGTCTACAAATCAAGTGTTATTTAAAAAAAACAGCAAAGTCCTACTAGGACACGTACAATCCAAGTAGGTTTTTAAAAAAATGTATGATGAAGCCTAAATAGGAACGTACACACAGTCAGCCCAGCGTACATGTTGTAGATTCTAAGAAAAGAACATGTTGTACACGGACCCATTTTTTTTTATCGTTGAGCTGGTACATGGGCACAAATTAATAACGGCTGGAGAGGCTATAGGCTTTTTTAGATGGAGGCTATAGGCAAAAAGGAATTCACGTTGGGAAAGTCAGTGCTGATGCCACCTGTTCGATTGATCAAATCTTACGTACAAATATCATAGATAATACGAGCAGCCTAATTGATCAAATCTTGCATCCAATTAGCGTTTCAGTGGCACTCAAGAACTGGCCGATGCATTTGTCTGCATATCCTTCCAAACAATGTAAAAAACCTTAATATACTTACTTTTAGTTTCACGTAGATTTTCATCCTTTCGTGTCTAATTAGCTATCAACGATGAACCACAAGGCACTGATTTTTCTTGCACACAAACAAACTTCATTAAAAAGGATGGTTCCAGTCAAACTTTTGTACCGTTGGTTATGAATATATATGAAAATATTTAGTTCGATCAAGTAAAAGAAATATATTTTATCTTTTATGGGACTTTTTTTAGCACTGTAATTATAATTTCATGTAAGGATATTCACATGAAGAACGATGCTGAGAGTTTTTTTTTACCCGAGATCATTTGAAAATCTAAGTCAACTGTATACAAATTGTTAGAAAGTGACTGGCAAATGCGATGGTTGCCCAGAAACTTAAATGAAATGATAAACTAAAAGATAATAGCAAGTTTGTTTTTTGTATGAAATCAATACATGTATAGTCCACAAATAACGAACATTGCACTCACTTTATATGAAATTGTTAGTTTGATTTATAGAAAATCAAAATTAATAAGTAAACAGTATCAACAACTATTTTGTACAGTGATACAATATCCCTAAATCACTAAATTCAGACTAACCTTTATATAGGCACCATCTTATATGCGAAACAAATACATCACATCTCTTCAGATATGGATATGGAAAATCAAAATTAATAGGTAATTTGACATTCTTCTTTCCTGCAAAATCTAAAAGAGTCTATAATTAGCTAAATTTTGGAAATTGCCGATCAATAGTTAATACATGAAACCAATTCTAAAATTCAAATAGAAATACAATGTTATAGAGTGAGCAGATTTCATTCCATGACATGCACTCATTAGCTTAACAGAGGTTAGTGATGCATGTATTTAGAAGTACTCCCTCTGTTCCTAAATATAAGTCTTTCTAGAGATTTCAATATGGACTACATACGAATGTATAGAGACGTATTTCAGAGTGTTGATTCACTCATTTTGCTCCATATGTAGTCCATCCTGAAATCTCTAAAAATGCTTATATTTAGGAACGGGGGGAGTATAACAAAAGGGATGGATGTAATATAATATAGGTCATATTGTAAGCAATAAATTATTATCAATGATAGATATCATGGTCCGAGAAAATCCAGAGAAGTGGTACATGTAAAAAAACCAGAGAGTATGTGCATACATAAAAATCTTCTATCAGGTGTGGATGACATATTATAAGAGGAATCGTTGAATCACTTCAAATGTGCTACGCATGTTTAACGAGTGAATTGCATCAAGGAGGCAGCACAATGTTGTGGTAGTAGAGGTAAATGTTGTACTCTGCAAGCAATGGAGAAAGTGTAGTAAGGTAGTTTAGTTGTGTTCAAAACATAAGTTAATACAAATAATATGGGCATGGGAAAACAAAGATAAGTGACAATGATAGTGCAGCAGAGATATTATTTTCCATATTTATATGAGAGAACACCAGTGGCTTTACATGGCACTTACGTTAGCAACAATATAGGAACTTATAGTAAGATGAGTATGTACAAACTTTGCCTATCTATCTATAAACAAGTACATGATTTTTGAAAGAAAATTAGTGCATTTTATTTATCAAGGGTGTTTATTATTAAATAATTTCACTTATTGTTAGGGATTCCTACATTCAATTAAAAACATGTATAATGATATTTATAAAATCTAGCCGCGCAATTGCGCGGGTCACCCTGCTAGTACTTACTAAAGCATAATTACTCATCAACATGACTCACATATCACTTTCATCATATCTCAAAACTATTACAAAGAATCGAGTTTATTTTGTCCAATGATATTCATGAAAGTTTTTATTATATCCTCCTTGGATATCTATCACTTTGGGACTATTTTCGTATGTTGCTTTTGATAGCTCAAACAAATATAAGTGAAGAACCTGAGCATCATATTTGTTCTCTCAAAATAATTTAAGTGAAGCAAGAGAGACTTTCTGGAAAAAAATCTAACTCTCAAATAAATCTAAGTGAAGCATGAGAACATTTCTTCAAAAATACTAAAGCACACCGTGCTCAAAAAAATATAAGTGAAGCACTAGAGCAATTCCATAACTCATAAAGATTTAAGTGAACCATAGAGAGCAATTCTAACAAGTCATAGCATAATTTTGGCTCTCTCAAATAGGTGTGTCCAGCAAGGATTCATGACTTAAAATAAAAATAAAAGCAAGCAAGGACTCAAACCATACAAGACGCTCCAAGAAAAATTCATAATATGTGACGAATAAAAATATAGCTCTGAGTAAAATACCGATGGTCATTAGAAGAAAGAGGGGATGCCACTCGAGCATCCCCAAGCTTAGTTCCTTGCTTCTCTTTGGATAATAGCTTGGGATTCCATGGGCATCCCCAAGCTTATGATCTTCTTACACCTTATTCCTTCATCCATCGTAATATCACCCAAAACTTGAAAACTTTAATCACACAAAACTCAACAAAACCTTCGTGCGATCCGTTAGTATAAGAAAACAAATCACTACTATAAGTACTATTGCAAACCCATTCATATTTTCTTCTTGCATTATATCTACTGTATTCCAACTTTTTATGGCAAAAACTCTTTAAAGGAAACCATAGAATCATCAAAACAAGCACACAACGCAAAGAAAACAGAATCTGTCAAAAACAGAACAATCTGTAGCAATCTGGATATTTTGAAAACTGTTGTAACTCCAAAAATTCTGAAAATTTAGGAAAACTTGAGCAATTTTATATTAATCTTGTGCAAAAATAATCAGTATTTTAACACACTTCTGTTAAAATGAGAATTATTTTTGTGAGAGCAAAAGCTTCTGTTTTTCAGCAAGATCAAATCAACTATCACCCAACATGATCCCAAAGGCTTTGCTTGGCACAAACACTAACTAAAACACAAAAACACAATCATAACAGTAGCATAATTGTGCAAACACTCAAGAACAAAAAAATACAAAATTTCATTCATTGGGTTGCCTCCCAACAAGCGCTATCATTTTATGCCCCTAGCTAGGCATAATAATTTTAATGATGCTCACATGAAAGATAGCAATTGGAACACAAAGAGAGCCTCATGTAGCATGTGAAAACCAAGTTTAAGTCTAACATACTTCCAATGCATAGGCATTTTATAATCAAACAAATTATCAAGACAAGCAAAAACTAGCATATGCAAGAAAGAAGAAAGAAACAATAGCAATCTCAACATAACGAGAGGTAATTTAGTAACATGAAAATTTCTACAACAATATTTTCCTCCCTCATAATAATTATATGTAGGATCATATTCAAATTCAACAATATAGCTATCACATAATATATTCCCTATATGATCCACATGCATGCAATGTTGACACTCTTCCAAAATAGTGGGATTATCATGAAATAAAGTCGTGACCTCTCCAAGCCCACTTTCATCAAAAATCTCATAAGACTGAACACTCTCCAAATATGTGGGATTATTTTTACCTAAAGTTGACTCTCTTCCAATCCCATTTTTAATATTATCGCAAGCATATTCATCATGAGGTTTAAATAAATTTTTAAGATCATAAGAATCATTATCACCCAATCATGATCATTGCAATAAGTAGCAGACATAGCAATATTAGCATCCCCAAGCTTGGGGTTTTGCATATTATTAGCACAATTAACATTAATAGAATTTATAATAACATCATTGCAATAATGCTTTTCATCTAAGGAGCTATCATGAATCACTTTATAATTTCCTTCTTTTAACACTTCATCATAATTTTCAGATTAATGAATCTCAAGCAAAACTTCATAAAGATAATCTAGTGAACTCAATTCACTAGCAATGGGTTCATCATAACTGGATCTCTTGAAAAGATTAGCAAGTGTTTGAGGGTCCATATCAATTGATTTTTAGCAAGCGAAGATGCAAGCAAATAGAAGACACATGGCAACACAAGCAAACATGAGATCTAATGAGAAAACGGCGAACGAAAAAGAGGGCGGATAAAACGACAAATTTTTGTGAAGTGGGGGAGATGAAAATGAGAGGCAAATGGAAAATACTGTAAATTGCAAGGAGATGAGATTTGTGATTAGGAACCTGGTAGATGTTGATGATGTCTCCCCGGCAATGGCGCTAGAAATTGGCACGTTGACGGGAGACTATCTTGACTTGATCCTCCCTGGCAACGGTGCCAGAAATTCCTTTTGATGTCTACTTGAACTACGTCGGTATTTCCCCAAAAAGGAAGGGATGATACAACACAGCGACGGTGGGTATTACCCTTAGTGATGAGACCAAGGTTATCAAACCAGTAGGAGAACGACGCAACCCCACGTAAATAGCTCCTGCACACAAATAACAAATACTCGCAACCCGACGTATTAAAGGGGCTGTCAATCCGTTTCAGGTAACGGCGCCAGAAATTGGCAAATAGACGGGATAAAAATTGTGATAGACTGATAAATGCAGATAAAAGCAAATAAAATTCAGCGAGGTATTTTTGGGTTTTTGGATAATATAGATCTTAAAATAAAAGCAAACAAAAATAGATCGCGAAGGCAAATATAATAAAGAAGAGACCGAGGCGCCGTAGATTTCACTAGTGGCTTCTCTCGAGAAAAATAGCATACGGTGGGTAAACAAAATACTGTTGGGCAATTGATAGAACAAATAATCATGACGATATCCAGGCAATGATCATTATATAGGTATCATGTCCAAGATTAGTAGACCGACTCCTGCCTGCATCTACTACTATTACTCCACACATCGACCGCTATCAAGCATGCATCTAGTGTATTAAGTTCATGGAGAAACAGAGTAATGCAATAAGAATGATGACATGATGTAGACAAGATCTATTTATGTAGAAATAGACCCCATCTTGTTATCCTTAATAGCAACGATACATACATGTCGGTTCCCTTTCTTTCACTAGGATCAAGCACCATAAGATCAAACCCATCACAAAGCACCTCTTCCCATTGCAAGATAAATAGATCAAGTTGGCCAAACAAAACCCAAATATCAGAGAAGAAATATGAGGCTATAAGTAATCATGCATATAAGAGATCAAAGAAGACCCAAATGACTTTCATGGATACAAACATAGATCTGATCATAAACTCAAAGTTCATCGGATCCCAACAAACACACCGCAGAAAGAGTTACATCAAATAGATCTCCAAGAGACCATTTTTATTGAGAATCAAAAGAGAGAGAGGAAGCCATCTAGCTACTAACTACGGATTTGTAAGTCTACAATGAACTACTCATGCATCATCGGAGAGGCGCCAATGAGGATGATGAACCCCTCCGTGACGGTGTCTAGATTGGATCTGATGGTTCTGGAACTTGCGGTGGCTGGAATTGATTTTCGACGACTCTCTTAGGGTTTTTGGAACATTTGGGTATTTATAGAGCAAAGAGGCGGTGCAGGAGGCCACCGAGGTGGGCACAACCCACCTGGGCGCGCCTGGGCCCCAGGCGCGCCCTGGTGGGTTGTTCTCCCCTCAGAGCACCCCTCAGGTACTTTCTTGGCCCATCTGGTGTTTTCTGATCTAGAAAAAATCCACAAAAAGTGTCACTGCATTTGGACTCCGTTTGGTATTGATTTCCTACGACATAAAAAACAAGCAGAAAACGCAACTGGCACTGGGCACTATGTCAATAGGTTAGTCCCAAAAAATGATATAAAGTTGTTATAAAATGATTGTAAAACATGCAAAAATGATAATATAACAACATGGAACAACCAAAAAGTATAGATACGTTGGAGACGTATCAACATGAATATAATGTTGGTGGAAATACGTACTCCCCCAAGGTTAGGCGTTTGGCCTAGCTTGGTAATCACCACCCGTAGCTTGGATAATAGTCAGAATGATAGCTCGTGGAGACTCTCGGTGCAGCCTCCTTAGCCTGGCGGGCAGCCTCTACCCCCGCGTTGCACTCATGCGCCTCTCTCTCTCTCATAGATGTAGCATCTTCCTTTACTCTGATAATCAAAGAGAGCAGGTGCAGGCAAAATAACAGGTTTAATGGGTTTTTATCAAACATAAAGTTATAGTTGTAGTTCGTGGCCTTATATTTAATGAATTTATGACGCTGCATGGCCCCAAAGTCTAGGTATTGGGTAGGCAAAATAGGATCATTGGGCCAAGGTGACACACCGAGCTTCCTAGCTAACGAGAGGCATAAATCCCTCCATAAAAATGACCACAATCAGCATTGCGTTGCAACCTTCGTGCAATGATTACTCCAAGATTATAACATTTAATTCCTGTTAGAGTAGTGTGTATGAGGCTCAAGTCCGGGGCACAGAGGGTACTGCAATCTTGTTTGCCCACGATGAAGGAAATATGCCCTAGAGGCAATAATAAGGTTATTATTTATTTCCTTATTTCATGATAAATGTTTATTATTCATGCTAGAATTGTATTAACCGGAAACATAATACATGTGTGAATACATAGACAAACATAGTGTCACTAGTATGCCTCTACTTGACTAGCTCGTTGATCAAAGATGGTTATGTTTCCTAACTATAGACATCATTGTCATTTGATAAATGGGGTCACATCATTAGAAGAATGATGTGATTGACTTGACCCATTCCGTTAGCTTAGCACTTGATCGTTTTAGTTTACTGCTATTGCTTTCTTCATGACTTATACATGTTCCTATGACTATTAGATTATGCAACTCCCGATTACCGGAGGAACACTTTGTGTGCTACCAAACGTCACAACGTAACTGGGTGATTATAAAGGTGCTTTATAGGTGTCTCCGATGGTGTTCGTGGAGTTGGCATAGACCAAGAATAGGATTTGTCACTCCAATTATCGGAGAGGTATCTCTGGGCCCTCTCGGTAATGCACATCACTATAAGCCTTGCAAGCAATGTGACTAATGAGTTAGTTGCAGGATGTTGCATCACGGAACGGGTAAAGAGACTTTCCGGTAACAAGATTGAACTAGGTATTGAGATACCGACGATCGAATCTCGGGCAAGTAACATACCGATGACAAAGGGAACAATGTATGTTGTTATCCGGTTTGACCGATAAAGATCTCCGTAGAATATGTAGGAA
Source organism: Triticum urartu (assembly GCF_056163025.1). Classification (NCBI taxonomy): domain Eukaryota; kingdom Viridiplantae; phylum Streptophyta; class Magnoliopsida; order Poales; family Poaceae; genus Triticum; species Triticum urartu. Next base: position 611,044,100 of record NC_141876.1, read on the forward strand.
CCAACATGAGCATCCAGGTTCCGCTATTGGTTATTGACCGGAGACGTGTCTCGGTCACGTCTACATAGTTCTCGAACCCGTAGGGTCCGCACGCTTAAAGTTCTGTGACGATCAGTATTATGAGTTTTTGTGTTTTGATGTACCGAAGGTAGTTCGGAGATCCGGATGTGATCACGGACATGACAAGGAGTCTCGAAATGGTCAATACATAAAGGTCGATATATTGGAAGGTTATATTCAGACACCGGATGAGTTCCGGGGGTTATCGGATAAATACCGGAGAACCGGGAGGTTACCGGAACCTCCCGGGGGGTTATTGGGTCTTATGGGCCCAAGTGGAGGAAGAGGAGAGGCGGCCAGCTAGGGGCGTGTGGCCCCCCTAGCCCAAACCGAATTGGACTAGGGGGCCGTCCCCCCTTTCCTTCTTCTTCTCCTCTCCTTCCTTCGCCTCTCCTACTAGGACTAGGAAAGAGGGGGGAATCCTACTTGGATTAGGATTGCCCCCCGTTGGGCACGCCTCCTCCTCCTTGGCCGCCCCCTCCTCCTCTCCTTCCTTTATATACGAGGAGGGGGCACCCCTTGGAGACACAACAATTGATCAGTTGATCTCTTAGCCATGTGCGGTGCCCCCCCTCCACCATAATCCACCTCGGTTATGTCGTAGCGGTGCTTAGGCGAAGCCCTGCGTTGGTAGCTTCATTAAAATCGACACCACACCGTCGTGCTGACGAAACTCTTCCCCGAGCTCTACTGGATCGTGAGTTTGCGGGACGTCACCGAGCTGAACGTGTGCTGAACGCGGAGGTGTTGTACGTTCGGTGCTGAGGATCGGTCGATCGTGAAGATGTACGACTACATCACCCGCGTTGTTATAATGCTTCCGCTTAACGGTCTACGAGGGTACGTGGACGACACTCTCCCCTCTCGTTGCTATGCATCACCATGATCTTGCGTGTGCGTAGGAAATTTTTTTGAAATTACTACGTTGCCCAACAGTGGCATCCAAGCCAGGTTTATGCGTAGATGTTATATGCACGAGCAGAACACAAGTGAGTTGTGGGCGATACAAGTCATACTGCTTACCAGCATGTCATACTTTGGTTCGGCGATATTGTTGGATGAAGCGGCCCGGACCGACATTACGCGTACGCTTACGCGAGACTGGTTCTACCGACGTGCTTTGCACACAAGTGGCTGGCGGGTGTCAGTTTCTCCAACTTAAGTTGAACCAAGTGTGGCTACGCCTGGTCCTTGAGAAGGTTAAAACAACACTAACTTGCCGAACTATCGTTGTGGTTTTGATGCGTAGGTAAGAATGGTTCTTGCTCAGCCCATAGCAGCCACGTAAAACTTGCAACAACAAAGTACAGGATGTCTAACTTGTTTTTGCGGGGCATGTTGTGATGTGATATGGTCAAGACATGATGCTATATTTATTGTATGAGATGATCATGTTTTGTAACAGAGTTAACGGCAACTGGCAGGAGCCATATGGTTGTCGCCTTATTGTATGCAATGCAAACGCCCTGTAATTGCTTTACTTTATCACTAAGCGGTAGAGATAGTCGTAGAAGCAATAGTTGGCGAGACGACAATGATGCTACGATGGAGATCAAGGTGTCGCGCCGGTGACGATGGTTATCATGACGGTGCTTTGGAGATGGAGATCAAAGGCACAAGATGATGATGGCCATATCATATCACTTATATTGATTGCATGTGATGTTTATCCTTTATGCATCTTATTCTGCTTTGTTTGACGGTAGCATTATAAGATGATCTCTCACTAAATTTCAATGTAAAAGTGTTCCCCCTGAGTATGCACCGTTGCCAAAGTTCGTCGTGCTGAGACACCACGTGATGATCGGGTGTGATAAGCTCAACGTTCATCTACAACGGGTGTAAGACAGTTTTACACACGCAGAATACTCGGGTTAAACTTGACGAGCCTATCATATGCAGATATGGCCTCAGAACACTAAGACCGAAAAGTCGAGCGTGAATCATATAGTAGATATGATCAACATAGTGATGTCACCATTGAAAACTACTCCATTTCACGTGATGATCGGTTATGGTTTAGTTGATATGGATCACGTGATAAGTTAGATGATTAGAGGGATGTCTATCTAAGTGGGACTTCTTATGTAATATGATTAATTGAACTTAAATTTATCATGAACTTAGTACCTGGTAGTATTTTGCTTGTCTATGTTATTGTAGATAGATGGCCTATGCTGTTGTTCTGTTGAATTTTAATGTGTTCCTTGAGAAAGCAAAGTTGTAAGATGATGGTAGCAATTACACGGACTGGGTCCGTAACTTGAGGATTATCCTCATTGCTGCACAGAAGAATTACGTCCTGGAAACACCGCTAGGTGCCAAACCCGCTGCAGGTGCAATGCTAGATGTTATGAACGGCTGGCAGAGCAAAGCTGATGACTACTCGATAGTTCAGTGTGCCATGCTTTACGGCTTAGAACCGAGACTTCAACGACGTTTTGAACGTCATGGAGCATATGAGATGTTCCAGGAGTTGAAGTTAATATTTCAAGCAAATGCCCGGATTGAGAGATATGTAGTCTCCAATAAGTTCTACAGCTGCAAGATGGAGGAGAATAGTTCTATCAGTGAACATATACTCAGAATGTCTAGGTACCATAATCACTTGACTCAGCTGGGAGTTAATCTTCCGGTTGATAGTGTCATTGATAGAGTTCTTCAATCATTGTCACCAAGCTACAAGAGCTTCGTGATGAACTATAATATGCAAGGGATGGATAAGACGATTCCCGAGGTCTTTGCAATGCTAAAGGCTACAGGGGTAGAAATCAAGAAGGAGCATCAAGTGTTGATGGTCAACAAGACCACCAGTTTCAAGAAAAAGGGTAAAGGGAAGAAGAAATGGAACTTCAAAAAGAACAGCAAACAAGTTGCTGCTCAAGAGAAGAAACCCAAGTCTGGACCTAAGCCTAAGACTGAGTTCTTCTACTGCAAAGGGAGATGTCACTTGAAGCGGAATTGCCCCAAGTATTTGGCGAATAAGAAGGATGGCAAGGTGAACAAAGGTATATGTGATATACATGTTATTGATGTGTACCTTACTAGAGCTCGTAGTAGTATCTGGGTATTTGATACTGGTTATGTTGCTAATATTTGCAACTCGAAACAGGGACTATGGATTAAGCGAAGACTGGCTAAGGACGAGGTGACGATGCGCGTGGGAAATGGTTCCAAAGTTGATGTGATCACCGTCGACACGCTACCACTACATCAACCTTCGGGATTAGTTTTAGACCTAAATAATTGTTATTTGGTGCCAGCGTTAAGCATGAACATTATATCTGGATCTTGTTTGATGTGAGACGGTTATTCATTTAAATTTGAGAATAATGGTTGTTCTATTTATATGAGTAATATCTTTTATCTTCATGCACCCTTGAAGAGTGGTATATTTGTATTGAATCTCGATAGTGGTGATACACATATTCATAATGTTGAAGCCAAAAGATGTAGAGTTGATAATGATAGTGCAACTTATTTGTGGCATTGCCGTTTGGGTCATATTGGTGTAAAGCGTATGAAGAAACTCCATACTGATGGACTTCTGGAATCACTTGATTATGAATCACTTGGTACTTGCGAACCATGCCTCATGGGCAAGATGACTAAAACGCCGTTCTCCGGAACAATGGAGCGAGCAATGGATTTATTGGAAATCATACATACTGATGTATGTGGTCCGATGAATAGTGAGGCTCGCGGCGGGTATCATTATTTTCTCACCTTCACAGATGATTTGAGAAGATATGGGTATATCTACTTAATGAAACATAAGTCTGAAACATTTGAAAAGTTCAAAGAATTTCAGAGTGAAGTGGAATATCATCGTAACAAGAAAATAAAGTTTCTACGATCTGATCGTGGAGGAGAATATTTGAGTTACGAGTTTGTTTTACATTTGAAACAATGTGGAATAGTTTCGCAACTCACGCCACCTGGAACACCACATCATAATGGTGTGTCCGAACGTCGTAATCGTACTTTACTAGATATGGTGTGATCTATGATGTCTCTTACTGATTTACCGCTATCGTTTTGGGTTATGCTTTAGAGACAGCTGCATTCACGTTAAATAGGGCACCATCGGAATCTGTTGAGACGACGCCTTATGAACTATGGTTTGGCAAGAAACCAAAGTTGTCGTTTCTTAAAGTTTGGGGATGCGATGCTTATGTGAAAAAGCTTCAACCTGATAAGCTCAAACCCAAATCGGAGAAATGTGTCTTCATTGAATACCCAAAGGAAACTATTGGGTACACCTTCTATCACAGATCCGAAGGCAAGACATTCGTTGCTAAGAATGGATCCTTTCTAGAGAAGGAGTTTCTCTCGAAAGAAGTGAGTGGGAGGAAAGTAGAACTTGATGATGTAACTGTACCTGCTCACTTATTGGAAAGTAGTTCATCACAGAAATCGGTTCCTGTGACACCTACACCAATTAGTGAGGAAGCTAATGATGATGATCATGAAACTTCAGATCAAGTTACTACCGAACCTCGTAGGTCAACCAGAGCAAGATCCGCACCAGAGTGGTATGGTAATCCTGTTATGGAGGTCATGTTACTTGACCATGACGAACCTACGAACTATGAGGAAGCGATGATGAGCCCAGATTCCACAAAATGGCTTGAGGCCATGAAATCTGAGATGGGATCCATGTATGAGAACAAAGTGTGGACTTTGGTTGACTTGCCCGATGATCGGCAAGCCACCGAGAATAAATGGATCTTCAAGAAGAAGACTGACGCTGATGGTAATGTTACTGTCTACAAAGCTCGACTTGTTGTGAAAGGTTTTCGACAAGTTCAAGGGGTTGACTACGATGAGACCTTCTCACCCGTAGCGATGCTTAAGTCCGTCCGAATCATGTTAGCAATTGCCGCATTTTATAATTATGAAATTCGGCAAATGGATGTAAAGACTGCATTCCTGAATGGTTTTCTGGAAGAAGAGTTGTATATGATGCAACCTGAAGGTTTTATCGATCCAAAGGGTACTAACAAAGTGTGCAAGCTCCAGCGATCCATTTATGGACTGGTGCAAGCCTCTTGGAGTTGGAATAAACGTTTTGATAGTGTGATCAAAGCATATGGTTTTATACAGACTTTTGGAGAAGCATGTATTTACAAGAAAGTGAGTGGGAGCTCTGTAGCATTTCTAATATTATATGTGGATGACATATTATTGATTGGAAATGATATAGAATTTCTGGATAGCATAAAAGGATACTTGAAAAAGAGTTTTTCAATGAAGGACCTCGGTGAAGCTGCTTATATATTGGGCATCAAGATCTATAGAGATAGATCAAGACGCTTGATTGGACTTTCACAAAGCACATACCTTGATAAAGTTTTGAAGAAGTTCAAAATGGATCAAGCTAAGAAAGGGTTCTTCCATGTATTACAAGGTGTGAAATTAAGTAAGAATCAATGCCCGACCACTGCAGAAGATAGAGAGAAAATGAAAAGTGTTCCCTATGCTTCAGCCATAGGCTCTATCATGTATGCAATGATGTGTACCAGACATGATGTGTGCCTTGCTATTAGTTTAGCAGGGAGGTACCAAAGTAATCCAGGAGTGGATCACTGGACAGCGGTCAAGAACATCATGAAATACCTGAAAAGGACTAAGGATATGTTTCTCATTTATGGAGATGACAAAGAGCTCGTCGTAAATGGTTACGTCGATGCAAGATTTGACACTGATGTGGGTGATTCTAAATCGCAAACCGGATACGTGTTTATATTGAACGGTGGAGCTGTCAGTTGGAGTAGTTCTAAACAAAGCGTCGTGGCGGGATCTATGTGTGAATCGGAGTACATAGATGCTTCGGAAGCAGCAAATGAAGGAGTCTGGATGAAGGATTTCATATCTGATCTAGGTGTCATACCTAGTGCATCAGGTCCAATGAAAATCTTTTGTGACAATACTGGTGCAATTGCCTTGGCAAAGGAATCCAGATTTCACAAGAGAACCAAGCACATCAAGAGACGCTTCAATTCCATCCGGGATCAAGTCCAGGTGGGAGACATAGAGATATGCAAGATACATATGGATCTGAATATTGCAGACCCGTTGACTATGCCTCTTCCACGAGCAAAACATGATCAGCACCAAGACTCCATGGGTGTTAGAATCATTACTGTGTAATCTCGATTATTGACTCTAATGCAAGTGGGAGACTGAAGGAAATATGCCCTAGAGGCAATAATGAAGTTATTATTTATTTCCTTATTTCATGATAAATGTTTATTATTCATGCTAGAATTGTATTAACCGGAAACATAATACATGTGTGAATACATAGACAAACATAGTGTTACTAGTATCCCTCTACTTGACTAGCTCGTTGATCAAACATGGTTATGTTTCCTAACCATAGACATGAGTTGTCATTTGATAAACGGGATCACATTATTAGAAGAACGATGTGATTTACTTGACCCATTCCGTTAGCTTAGCACTTGATCGTTTTAGTTTACTGCTATTGCATTCTTCATGACGTATACATGTTCCTATGACTATGAGATTATGCAACTCCCGATTACTGGAGGAACACTTTGTGTGCTACCAAACATCACAACGTAACTGGGTGATTATAAAGGTGCTCTACGGGTGTATCCGATGGTGTTCGTGGAGTTGGCATAGATCAAGAATAGGATTTGTCACTCCAATTGTCGGAGAGGTATCTCTAGGCCCTCTCGGTAATGCACATCACTATAAGCCTTGCAAGCAATGTGATTAATGAGTTAGTTGCGGGATGTTGCATCACGGAACGAGTAAAGAGACTTGCCGGTAATGAGATTGAATTAGGTATTGAGATACCGACGATCGAATCTCGGGCAAGTAACATACAGATGACAAAGGGAACAACGTATGTTGTTATGCGGTTTGACAGATAAAGATCTTCGTAGAATATGTTGGAACCAATATGAGAATTCAGGTTCCGCTATTGGTTATTGACCCGAGACGTGTCTCAGTCATGTCTACATAGTTCTCGAACCCGTAGGGTCCACATGCTTAAAGTTCTGTGATGATCAATATTATGAGTTTTTGTGTTTTGATGTACCGAAGGTAGTTCGGAGATCCGGATGTGATCACGGACATGACGAGGAGTCTCGAAATGGTCGAGACGTAAAGGTCGATATATTGGAAGGTTATATTCAGACACCGGATGAGTTCCGGGGGTTATCGGATAAATACCGGAGAACCGGGAGGTTACCGGAACCTCCCGGGGGGTTATTGGGCCTTATGGGCCCAAGTGTAGGAAGAGGAGAGGTGGCTAGCTAGGGGCGTGTGGCCCCCCTAGCCCAAACCGAATTGGACTAGGGGGCCGCCCCCCCCCTTTCCTTCTTCTTCTCCTCTCCTTCCTTCCCCTCTCCTACTAGGACTAGGAAAGTGGGGGGGAATCCTACTTGGAGTAGGATTGCCCCCTTTGGGCGCGCTTCCTGCTCCTTGGCCGCCCCTCCTCCTCTCCCTCCTTTATATACGGGGAGGGGGTACCCCTTGGATACACAAAAATTGATCGGTTGATCTCTTAGCCGTGTGCGGTGCCCCCTCCACCATAATCCACCTCGGTTATATCATAGCGGTGCTTAGGCGAAGCCCTGCGTCGGTAGCTTCATCAACATCGTCACCACACCGTCGTGCTGACGAAACTCTTCCCCGAGCTCTACTGGATCGTGAGTTCGCGAGACATCACCGAGATGAACGTGTGTTGAACGCGGAGGTGACGTACGTTCGGTGCTGAGGATCGGTCGATCGTGAAGACGTACGACTACATCAACCGCGTTGTTATAACGCTTCCGCTTAACGGTCTACGAGGGTACGTGGACGACACTCTCCCCACTCGTTGCTATGCATCACCATGATCTTGCGTGTGCGTAGGAATTTTTTTGAAATTACTACGTTCCCCAACACACGATGCATTCTGCATTAAAGAGTGCAAAGTAACAAATGTATGGAAATTGTATACTTTTTATTCTAGCTTGTGTCACTCCTCTATTCTCACCACAACAAAGACTAGTTAAAAACCTCTCATACTCATATTTTGGTGGTTTGTCCAGCGAACCCCAATATGGAATTTTGCAAGCAACACATAATTCTTCTAGAGGCATGGTAAAGGCACTATCATAAAGGCTAAATGAAACTCTAGAATCACGAGAATGATATTTAAAATTCTTGGTGAATGTCTAGGTTAGCTTGACATGTTGAATGCACTTATCTGCGATGAAGGGAGCGAGCTCGGTGTTGGGAACATACTATTCAAATTCTTCCTTGATACCTGCTCCCATCAAGAACTCGTCACATGACCATAAACACAATTTGGTATCGGCATCCCGCATCGATCTTGCACTTGGCTCAACATAAGACTGTCGTATCGAGCTCCCGCTCAATGATGCATCTAAGGACCTCTACCTCGAAGAACTCTTAAAGAGGCGCATTTTTCTTTGCGAACAATTTTCAAAAATTTTGGGGACACAAAATGATATCAATAAAACTTCACAAGATCAATAACAACTACTCATATGGATGTCTAGAAGCTATATCAAGCTTTCAAACTACTTAGAACTCAAAGGATTCAACATGCAAGCTCATTTACAGCAGCACCAAGAGTAGCTAATTACTCAAAATATAAACCACTAGAACAAAAACTAATTGGAGCAATGGAGGAGTCACATACCAAGTAGCAATCCCCCAAAACAGTTTTGAAAATGGAGCTTCGAGCTAAGAGATCGAAATCCGCGGGTTTGAGAGCAAGAACACGAGGGAGAGAGAGAGAGAGCCAGGGTGAATTTTTTCTAGAGGTAGGTGACGAAGTGAGCTAACGGGATAAGTGAGGGGGCCTTGTGGGGCCCACTACCCACTAGGGCGCACCTAGAGGGTGTGGCGCGCCCTGGTGCCTAGTGGGCATGAGGGGCACCCCCTATGGTGTTTTTGTATCAGAAATTCTTAAATATTCAAAAAATCATGTCAAAATTTCACGGCATTCTGCGCACTTTTATTTTTGGGCACTTTTTTATTGCACTGAAAATTAATAAAACAAGATAAACATGGCATTTTTTGTATCTAACTAGAAATAACAGAAAACATAAAGTGGGTACATAAGGTTGTGCTCACTAAATTCATCGACCACATGCCTCTCGAAAATAATCCATTAATAAGGTTGATCAAGTCTTATTAACAACCACTTTCGATTAGCATGAACCCCGAAGAACTTTCACAAAACACAAAGTTACCTCAAAGGGAATATGCATATCCCCAACAATAAGTATTTCATATTTCATTTTGGCAGTAGGAAGAGGGTGTTGAAAACTTCCAATAGTAATTGTCCGAGACTTTTCAATGACGTTAATACCATTCACTAGTAATTTTCGGGTCCATAGTAGTAGATAGATGCCCCCCTGTTCTTGACGACAATGTTCTCTTCATAGATCAATATGATGTAATCCTTTTATGAGGTGTACTTGTTGGGATCCGATGAATTGTGGGTTTATGATCCGATTGTTCCTTAAAAGTAATTGAGTTATTTCTAAACTTTATTATGTATGATTGTTATAACTATGTAATGATTTCTGATCTATTAGTTATCTTTGTCCAAGTTGATAATTACATCTTCAGTGGAAGTGGTGCATAGTAGTAGGTTCAATCTTGCCGTACCCTCACCTCGTGACAAAAGAGGTAGCGTGGGACTTATTTGTATTGTTGCTACTATGGATAAAACGACCCGGTTTGATCTTATTGATTGATCTTATTTTGTCTACATTATGTCATCATAGTTAAAGCATTACACTGTTTTTCATGAACTTAATACCTAGAGAGGCAAGCATAAAAGCGCTCTCGAAGTGGAGTAATAGCAGTAGGCATCAGTAAGTTTAACAGTCTACTTGTCATGGACGTAATGCCTATGTACCTGATCATGCCATGAATAATATTATAACTATGCACTTTTCTATCAATTGCCCAATAGTAACTTGTGTACCCACCGTTTGCTATGTTCTTGAGAGAGATGCCTCTAGTGAAAGTTGTGGCCCCAATACGTCTCCAACGTATCTATAGTTTTTTTATTGTTCCATTCTATTATAATATCAATCTTGGATGGTTTACATACACTTACAAGCAATTATATATCATTTTTGGGGACTAACCTATTAACTTAGTGGCCAGTGCCAGTTGCTATTTTTTGCCAGTCTTTTTCAGAATATCAGTACCAAACAAAGTCCAAATGCCACGAAACTTTTTGTAGATTTTTTTTCTGGCAACAAGATAACATGGAAGCTTTGGGAGGGTACGTGAAGATGGAGTAGTGGCCCATGAGGCACCAGGGCATGCCCAGGGGGTGGGGCGAGCCCTGGTGGCTTGTGGGCCCCATGTTGCTCTGTTTGACCTAACTCCACCTCTATGAATTCTCTAAAATCGGGAAACCAACAGGGGAGTCTACCAAATAATTTTTCCGGCCTTTTCCGGCACTCTGCTGGAGGGGAACCAACAGAGGGGCTCTACATCATATTGCTCCCCTTTCGATGATGCGTGAGTAGTTTACCACAGACCTACCGGTCCATAGTTAGTAGCTAGATGGCTTCTTATCTCTATTTGATCTTCAATACAATGTTCTCCTCGATGTTCTTGGAGTTCTATCCGATGTAATCACTTTTTGTGGTGTGTTTGTTGGGATCCGATGAATTATTAGTTTATGATCAGATCTATCCATTAATATTATTTGAGTTTTCTCTGAACACTTTTATGAATGATTGTTATAGCTTCATATTTCTCTCTGATCTATTGATTTGGTTTGGCCAGCTAGATTGATTTATCTTGCAAGGGGGGAGGTGCTTTGTAATGGGTTTGATCTTGCGGTACTCAATCACAGTGACACAAGGGGACATGACACGTATTGTATCGTTGCTATTTGGGTAAAAAAGGGGGTTTATTCATACTTGAGTTTATATTTTCTACATCATGTCATCTTGCTTAAGGCGTTACTCCACTTTTTATGAACTAAATACACTAGATGCATGCTGGATAGCGGTCGATGTGTGGAGTAATAGTAGTAGACGCATAATTGTTTCAGTCTACTTGTCTCAGACGTGATGCTTATATACATGATCATTGCCTTGGATATCATCATAATTATTTTCTTTTTCTGTCAATTTCCCAACAGTAATTTGTTTACCCACCATATGCTATTTTCAAGAGAGAAGCCTCTAGTGAAAACTATGGCCCATGGGTCTATATTTTATCATATATTAAAACCAAAAATGCCTTGTTGCGTTCTTACTTTATTTATTTTATTATATATTTTTCTCTGATCTATCTATCGAACACCATACAATTTAATCTTGCTTGTAACAGTCGAGGGATAGACAACCCCTTATTCGCGTTGGGTTGCAAGAATTTCTTGTTTGTGTGCAGGTGCTGCTATCGAGGTGTTGTTTAGTTCTACTACTAGATTGATAACCTTGGTTCTTAACTAAGGGAAATACTTATCTCTACTATACTGCATCATCCTCTCTTCTTCAGGGAAATCCCAACGCAATCCACAAATATCAGGAAGAATTTCTGGCGCCGTTGCCGGGGAGACATCATCAACATATATCAAGTACCTACACATAAACTTTCATCTCCTTGCATTTATTTTATTTGCCATTTGCCTCTCGTTTTCATCTCCCTCACTTCTAAAAAGTTTTTACAACAAAATAAAAATATTTTTCGTTTGCCTTTTTTGCGTTTTTTCTTGTTCGCTTGCTTGTCCACTTTATTGTTATGGCTAGTTTTTCCCTTGTTACGAGTACCTTTGAAAATGAAGTTCTCAATTTTAAGCAAAGGGGAGGGGAGAATTTAAGAGATTTTTGGTATAGGATTTGCGATGCTCATAACAGATCAAAGTGTAAGCAGTCCACTACCGTTCTTCTTCGCAATTTTTATGTGGGTATTACTATTTGGTATAGATTTGTGCTTCATACTATTGCCGGAGGGAATTTCTTGAGTAGTCACCCTATGGATTCTTTCAATGCTATGGGAAATTTGGTGGGTTCACCACCTATCACTTATTGTTTGAATTCATTGGACTGCTTACCACATGTGTCACATGGTGGTTCACAACCTATCACTATTAATGAAACAGTCTTAACTTTGGAACATGTTATGTAAAGGTTAGATGCCATTGAGAAGAAAATGCCTATCGTAGAACATATTGAAACTTTGGATAAAAATATTCATAACCATGTCACACAATTTGGATTAAATGTAGGAATTACCCTCAAGATGCTAAAGGAGAAAGAACCAATAATCAATGAGAGGGTAGAACAAAGTCCCGCTAGGATCAATAAGTTGGAAGAAATTATTAATCACTTTGGTTCCGCGTTTTCTGCTGTTAAGACTATTGAAAAAACTCCTCCTAGCAAGAATTGCAAGTTTATATATGTTCCTAAACACAAAGTAAATAAACCCTATGTTCGGGCTTGACTCATGGCACATAGATATTTCGAAATCCTTTCATTTTAGAATAAGGGCTAAGCAAAGAACACAAATAATATTTTTCAGCCCGATTTTACTTTTTTCATGCACTTATAGTTCAAATTGGAAATATATGCACTGAATGACCAAAAATATGCACTACATGACTATAAAGGAAAATAGAGGGGGTAAATAATGTAGAAAAGAACAGGGCATAAAATGCAAAAAAAAAATAAAACAAAAATGAAATGAAACAAAGGAAGGGAATAGAAAAAGGGGGAAATGAGTCTAAGTGCCACGTGGTAGGAACTCGTCAAAGCATGTCTTTGTCGAATGACATGTGGCATGAAATCAACAAACATTTGATTTATCGAGTGTAGTATTTTTGCCTAGTGTTTTCTTCGTGAAACTTAGCCAAGGTCAGGTTCACCTAGTACCGATGAAATGCACTGGGCAAACAACTTGGTACTAGGCAAAATTATACGTTTTGGTGATGTGTGGGCACAAACTCATTATGGAAATCTGGACCATGTTGCTAGCTATGAAAAGTTAAGACCTGGTGATAACCCACAAGTATAGGGGATCACAACAGTTTTCGAGGGTGGAGTATTCAACCCAAATTTATAGATTCGACATAAGGGGAGCCAAAGAATATTTGAAGGCATTAGCAGCTGAGTTGTCAATTCAACCACACCTAGAGATTAATTATCTGTAGCAAGTAATCAGTAGCATAGTAATATGACAGTTTTGATAGTAGTGACAGCAGCAACGGTAATAGTAACAGTGATAGCAGTAATTTTGTAGCAAGTGTAACAGTGATGATAGCAGTAGTAGCTTAGCAGAAACAATATAAGATAAATTCGTAGGCATTGGATCAATGACTTGTTGGATGATATTCATCATGTGACAGTTATAACCTAGGGCGATACGACACTAGCTCCAATTCATCGATATAATGTAGGCATGTATTCCGTAAATAGTCATACGTGCTTTACTAAAAGAACTTGCATGACATCTTTTGTCCTACCCTCCCGTGGCAGTGGGATCCATATTGGAAACTAAGGGATATTAAGGCCTACTTTTAATAGAGAACCAGAACAAAGCATTAACACATAGTGAATACATGAACTCCTCAAACTACGGTCATCACCGGGTGTGGGCCCGGTTGTTGTCACTCCGGGGTTGCCGGATCATAACCGTAGTAGGTGACTATAACTTGCAAGATTGGATCTAAAACATGGATATAATGATGAATTCATAAACGGTTCAGATCTGAAATCATGGCACCTGGGCCCAAAGTGACAAGCATTAAGCATGGCAAAGTCATAGCAACATCAATCTAAGAACATAGTGGATACTAGGGATCAGGCCCTAACAAAACTAACTCGATTACATGATGAATCTCATCCAACTCCTCACCGACCAGCGAGCCTACAAAGGAATTACTCACTCCCGGTGGGAAGCATCATGGGATTGGAGATGGAGAAGGGTTGGTGATGACGAAGAACGAAGATCCCCCTCTCTGGAGCCCCAAACGGACTCCAGATCTGCCCTCCCGAGGAAGAATAGGGCTTGGTGGTGGCTCCGTCTCGTGGATTGCGATAATTCTTTCTCCCTGATTTTTTTTCTAGAATAATGTGAATTTATAGTATCAGGGGGGGTCGTCAGCGGGGCCACCAGGTGAGTACAACCCACCTGGGTGCGCCATGAGAGGGGGCGCGCCCTGGTGGGTTGTGCCCACCCAAGGGCCCCTCTCTGGTGGGTCTTGGCTCCAGTAATTCTTATTATTGATATAAAAAATCTCTCAAAGTTTCGTTCCATTCTGAGAACTTTTATTTCTGCACAAAAACAACACCATGGTAGTTATGCTGAAAACATCGTCAGTCCGGGGTTAGTTTCATTCAAATCATGCCAATTAGAGTCCAAAACAAGAGGAAAAGCATGATAAAAAGTAGATACATTGGAGACGTATCAACTCCCCAAAGCTTAAACCTTTGCTTGTCCTCAAGAAATTCAGTTGATAAACGGAAAGTGAGAAAGGAAAATTTTACGAACTCTTTTGCTCTTGTTTGTATAAATAAGCTTAAACAGCACCCAGGTTTTCAGCCAGCATTATAACTAACCATGTCAACAATAACATTTTAAAGATTATAATGACTCGTATCAATAACACAATCAGCTAGCAAGCAATAATAAGATATCTCAAATAGAAACACATTATCAAAACAACCATGATATAATATGACAATAGTGATATCTCGCTAGCCCTTTCTGAGTACGCAGAACAAAAACGCAGAGTACCTCTAAAGTTCAAGCAGCGACTAAACATTGTAGTTCATGGTAGAAAAGATCCATTCATGATGCACCCAACATTAGCTACACACAATGCATAAAGCATGACCGTTGTGCTCTACTTAGTTTCTGGCACTTGTTTATAGAAGGTGATGGCACAACATAAAAGTAAATAGATAGTCCCTTCGCAGAGGGAAGCAGTGATTTGCAGAGGTGCTAGAGCTCAATTTTTAAAAACAGGGTTAAATGATATTTTAAGACATGCACTCTTCTCATTCACTTCACGACCATCAGTTATCAACATCTTTCATGCTAAGCACGCTAGTGGCGGTTCCCAAGCGGTAAAAGTAAAGGTTTTGACTTCATTGGGAGTTTTTGTTTGATTATTTAGGAGATGAACTCTTTTTGTATTTTGCAATTTGGGACTGGGCATCCCTATTACCGCTCATTTTCTCGTGCGATGGCGAGTGAATAAACACTCGACCTGAGAATAACCTACTTATCACGGAAAATATCAACCACCTCATGTCGTTCCATGAACGATCCAGGCACACAAAACGGATAATTTTTAGAAGTTTTTAGAAGTGGCACATGAAAATTTACTTAGGATGGCAGAGTAATACCGTATATAGGTAGGTATGGTGGACTTATCTGGAATAACTTTGGGTTCAAGGTTTTTGATGTACAAGCAGAATCCCCACTTAGTACAGGCGAAGGCTAGCAATTAAGATTGAGAAGCGACCAGTTAGAGAGCAACAACGATCATAACCATGCATTATGCATAAGTAACATTGGACACTAGCATGAGTAGGATATGGACACCATGAACATAAACATTATAGAGGCTATATTGGTTTTGATTCAACTACATGCATGAACATGTATCAAGTCAAGCCGTTCGAACATTCAGAGGAGGATACCATATCATCATACTACATCACAGTCATTTTAACACTATGTTGATATCCAAGATAAATCATTATCAACTCCCAGCTACTTATGCATGGCATGAGAAACTATAATCTCTAATTGTCATTACAAACATGTTTAATCATAATGGGTTGAATCATGGGCACTAGGTTAAACATATTTACACAGACAGGACAAGTTGAGTTCATACCAGTTTCTCTTTGCCACGACCAGTTCATCGAATGTCGTCATATTGTCTTTCACTTGCACGACCGAATGATATGAAAATAATAATAGTGCAAGAGTGCCATGGACTAAGCTGGAATCTGCAAATATTTTATTCAATGGGAGAAAACAAGGTAAAATTGACTCTTTATTAGTTCAATAATTATTCATATGAGAGCCACTCAATATTTTCATTGTGGTCTTCTCCTTGGTACAACTCGAATAAAAGAAGAATTTTCGAAAAACACACTGAAATATTTTTAAAATTTTTGGTTTTCTTCAACAAGCAAATAGAAAGCAACAACGAGAAAAACTATTTACACACCAAGTCATTCAAAAGATAAAATAATAGATCACATTCATATATGAACCAAGATAATACATAGAGAATTCAGTTGTTGCCACCTTTTAGACCACTCAATTGTTAAGGTGATCTACTAGAGGAGCGTTCAGTTCAGCATCGAAGCATGGCCTTCCTTTTTAGGAACTTGGTTCTTCGTGACGCCGTTTAGCAACTACTCGCTTCGTTCCCAAATATAAGTTTTTCTAAAAATTTCAACAAATGATTATATATGAAGTAAAATGAATGAATCTATACTTTAAATATGTCTACATACATCTGTATGTTGTATTTCATTTAAAATGTCTAAACTTATATTTAGGCACGAAAGGAGTAGTATTTTAGCACGGTCTCCTCACGGCAGATCTAAGGACTCTTGTTTTCTTTGTGGTCGATTCGAGTATAACGTTTATTAGGAAAGACGGGATATATTAGTATTTGTTCTGTCTTGTCTTGTACTCTAAGTAGATGACTTGTTTTGTACTTCAAATAAATGATTGTATTTCTATATATATGCCCACGAGGCTCAAACAATAAAAAAAACAACGATTCCACCAAATCTCTCTCCCTTCTAACATGGTATCTATCGCAAGTCGATCATAAACCCTAGCCGCCGCCGCTTCCGCACCCACGAGCCGCCCCCGGGGTGGTCGGCCTCCATGACCGCCGCCAGGGGCCACGCCGCCCGTACCTAGGGTTCATCCGCCGATCGTGTTGATCGTTGCCCTAAAGAGTCTTTTTCCCGAGTCTTGCTCCGGGGTTTTCTCTCTCCCGCCGGTCATCTTGATCGCGCGGTTTCTTTTTGGTTTTCCGATCTATTCTTGATCAGTTTGCGTCGCCCACCGCCGCCGTCAACCCCGAGCGCCTCTACTCTGACCCTGACGCAACCAGCCGGCCTCTCCTCCGACCCGAAGGCCACGCGTGCCGAGGCGGCCCGTCAGGGCCAGCTGCCGTCGGTTCGCCCGTCGCCCTGCGCCGGCCGTCACCGCCCTGCTCCGACCGGGACACCTACATCGCCTCGACCCGGCGGCCTCGGGCCATGCGACGGCCAATCATAGCCGTCGCTCGCGCGCCTGCCCGCCCATCGATCCACATCACCCACCTCCGCCGCGTCTGCACGGCGGCCCGGTGGTCTACCTCGCCGGCATCGTCCTCGGCTGCGTCGGCTGCCTCAACTCGGGCACCGCTGCTCCGTTGGTCGCTCGGGCCTCGCTGCCCGGGTGCCGGTGTTGCTTTGGCAGCCTGGGTGCTAGTGTTGACAAGCTCGTCCGCACGACGTCCCACGCCGTCCGTCGTCGCCGGCTTCACCTCGGAATCCGCCGTCACCACGCCTCTACCGAGCGGCGTCCCTGACCTCGCGCGCAATCGGCTTGATCACCCGCTCGCCGTCGTGATCCGCCTCATCTACGCCGCGCGACCGACCTGGCCCGTCGGTTACGCGCGCCTCCGCAGGTCCCATGAAGATCATCCCCGAGTTCAGCGCGCCTCTCCACCGATCGAGCATCGGGCTGCCGCTGCGTCGCCCCGTCGGACCGCAGCGCCGCCGCCCCGTGGTTCTCCTCGCGGCTGCATCGACTCGTGCGTCGCCACTGCGTCGTCCCTTCGGGCCATACTGTCGCGATACGCGGTCCCCGCCGCCGCCCCGAGGCCGTCCCCGTCGTTGCACCGACTCGCGAACCGCCGTTGTGTCGCCCCTTCGGGCCGCAGCGTCGCGGCTCGCGGTCCCCGCCGCTGCCCAGAGGTCTTTCCGCCGTTGCCCCGACCCGCCTACTGCCGTTGCGTCGCCCCTTCGAGTCGTAGCGTCGCGGCCCGTGGTCCGCTACGCCATCATCGCGCGTCGACCTCCCGTGGTATGTGCCGCGCCGTATTCCTTGGCGGGGGAACGCCACCGTCCGCGCCGGTCATCGTCACGCTGTCAGGGTTCTTCGCCTACTTCGAGCACCGCCGCCGCACTCCTAACCTAGCCGCCGCCGTCGTCAGGCCGCCGCTGCCGCTCTTCTTTGGCCGCCGCCGCTGCTGCCCGTCCAACCCCTTCGTCTTCGTCCAGCACCAGCTCATCGCCAACGTCGCCGTCATCTACCCCGACCGCTTCATCTACTCCGACAATCACGGGCGACATTGGCCCCGCGCCGATTGGCGCTGCAACCGTCGTCGAGTCCTTCTCTGCTGGCCTCTCCGACCTCTTCGACATGACGTACAACTTGTGCAGGTCCCAGTCTACGCATGCCCGGTGCTGGCAACACCGCCGCGTGCCTTCGTCCACGACGTGTCCCCGGGCCTGGCAAGCCTGGTGCGGTGCTTCGTCAACTTCGTCTTCGTCCGTCTACGCATGCCCGGTGCTGGCAACACCGGTGCGTGCCTTCGTCCACGATGTGTCCCCGGGCTTGGAAAACCCGCCGCGACGCGTCGTCAACCATATATTCTTCCCGGTGCACCACTACTTCGACACTACTGCGCCCATGCTAACTCGGCGCCCCCTTGCACCTACGGCTCCACGGCGACTTCCTCGACACCGGCCACCCCGACTCGACATCGACCACGGCATTCTTCGCATGGCTACCTCGACCACGGCTCCACCACCCACGCTCCCGGCTACATCGACAAACGGCACAAAGGGCTACCGCCTGCTTGAGCAACCCCGTTGGTTTCCACTCCAGCCACGACTCCGCGATGCGTCGACCGTTACAACTGTGGGGGGTGTCTGTCGGCTGGCTTGCCTTCGGATTCTTCTCCAGTCTCACCGTCTGCGTCGCTACCGTTGTAACTGTGGGGGAATGTTGAGTATAATGTTTATTAGGAAAGACGAGATAGACTAGGATTTGTTCTGGCTTGTCTTGTACTCCAAGTAGATGATTGTACTCCTATATATATGCTCACGAGGCTCAAGCAATACAAAAAACAACGATTCCATCAAATCTCTCTCTCCCTTCTAACAGAGGACACTTTTTTTTTCTGGCGGCGGATCTAAAGAGGGATGCGCATCACGATCAAATAATACACAATTAGAAGAAAAATACAACAGATAATGAAAAAGGAAACCACGTAGCCGTTGAAGGATTCCAGTGCTTATTTCTTGCGCCAAGGAAGGTACCTAGCAGTCGACATTAGGCAGATCTTTAGTTTCCGCACCATCTGGGTGAGATCCATGAGGCGGTACAGTGCATCCATGTAGTGGTCGAGATCCATCGGCGCATGGCTAAGAGGTGGGAGGGCAGGGACCAAGAGGTGGAGAGAAGAGAAGAATAGACTACCATGATGGAGGAGTAGCGGGCAAGGGGGATCGAGCGCGTAGAGGGGAGCGACCACCGAAAGGTGGAGGGGCGGCGATGGGGGCTGAGAGAGAGAGAGGCCACCGTTGTCTCGTTCATATCTGGAGAGAGTGATAAGGGTTAGCAATGAGCGAACTTAAAACCTGCACACTCAATAATATGTGTTAGCAATGTGACACCTCACATCGCATATGGGTCTTTCGGGCTGAGTGTTTGTCAGCAGTTGCGCCTGCCGCTCTGGGCGCACTAGCCTTTTTGGCCCACCTCTTCCCAAATACACACAATTGGGCATGCGTGTGTGGAAGTTGTTTCAGAAATGAGTTTTGGCTGACCGTCTCCAATGAGGGTCTTGTTAGACCTGATCTGTAGTAGTGCCCGCCACTCAAAACAAGAATACCCATAGATTCCCATATTTATATATTTTGCAGACTCATGAAAGCCATGGCCACCGGTTTTCCTATAAATATAAGTCCTAAAGCACTATTGTAAAACAACAAGTGTAAGCTGCTACTTCCATTCGGGTATGTAAGGCCCCCTCGTATTTTGAATCAAACTTTTATCATGAATTTGACTAATAAAATGCGAGTTATATGTAACAAAAATTACAACATTGGAAACTTCCTTCGAGTACGAATCTAATAGTATACTTTTTGTATCATATAGCTTATATTTTGCTACTCAAATTCATGGTTAAAGTTTGACCCAAATACAAGGGGTCTTAGATAGCCTAACGAAGGGAGTTGTATAACCGTCATAGTAAATCAAGCTACTGCTATGCAAAAATTATAATTGTTTATGAAAAGTTTTGTAGAGGACAAATGTATTGATGTGGTGTACTTTTTTTTTAGAACGAAGGCTCGAGAGAGAGCCCGGCTTTAAATTAACAAAGCCACCAACCGGCCAGGAGTTACATCGGACAACACCTTACAAGAGGAAAAGAAAAGGACGGCGGATACATGGTGCTACTAGACAACTCACAAACCTCAACAACACCAAACACTACAACATAATGGACAACAAAGCTTGGCTTGATGTCGATGATGTCCCCAGCCGCAGGATGAGCACCATAAGTGGAGCGGAAGCACTAACAAGATGAGACCCATCATAGGCAGGGAGCATGCCCTCATCTGCATCAGGAGTGGTGAGCTGCAACAACCTACCCAAAACCATCTCCGAAGAGGACCCCTGCCCCTCGTCCTGGCTCAAAGGACACCGTACCGTCGGAAGATGGGGAAGCTCACCCTAGAGCCAGATAAGATGGCAGCCACGAACAACTTTGAGAGATACTCAGCCCCGCCCCCAGCTGAGTCGAGCTCGCCTTGGAAGATCCTCGCCCATACACATAGAGCCACACACGAAGGGATGAAGCTATCAAGATCGAATGTGCTGAGGAAGGAAGCGCAGAACGATAAAATCGGACCACGCGACCGTCGATCCCCCAATCTCCAAATCAGAACGCCGTCACATCTCTCGAACCACCAGAGCGGCACCTCCAGGAAGGTGACGGCGGAGAGCGCTGCTGCCGCCCCATCCAAAAGGATGAGGTTTTCACCCGGGGCGAGAGGGGGGAGAGGGGAACAGAACCTCGACGGAGCCTCCAGGGAGGGGCACGGCAACAGTTGATGTCATCACCGTCGTGGCCGGGCCACACCGGCCAAGGATTTCTCCCGGACTGCCGCCACTCCCGCACCCCAAACGCACCAGATCCGGCGACTAGGGACCGCCAAGGACCAGCAACGCCGGGGTGGAAGGAGCTATGAGAGGGGGAGGGAAAGACCTGCAGATCTGGCGCCGTCCGCCAGGAGGGAAAGACACTATGCATTCTAAAGTTAATTAGTCGATTGGCATCAATCACTCTATTCAATTAACAGGTGGGATGGTTATAAGAACGCGGTGGGTTTGGATGAAGATGTGAAGACACTTGAGAAAATGCTGCTTCATAAAGACCAACCTCAGCAAATGTTTATCTCCATACTTGGGGAGAGTGGTGTCAGAAAGAAAACACGGTTATGTGCTATCATCGGACATACTGATGCGATTTATGAGTTTGAAATTGTAGTTTGGTTCAACATGCCGGCAGATTACACCACAGAAGATCTCCTCCAAGAAATCTACGATAGAGCATGTGAAAGTGCACCACAACATCATCTGAATGAAGGCATTAATATCGCTGATAAGCTCCGACACCTCCTGAAGAAAAAGAGGTATTTGGTGATTATCGGAGGCATATGCTCCAAAACCATTCTCAACTGTGTGAGGGTGAGCCTACCAGATGACAATAATGGTAGCCGTATTGTGCTCGTGTTGGACACTGAGAGCGAAGAAGTAGCATGGCATGCTAACACCATGAACAAAGATGGCATAAATGGAATCCACATGTTGGGCCGTTTGGATGAAAAAAGAAGTGGGCAATTGTTCTGTTCGAGGGCCTTGAGGAAAGAATTGTCCGATGTGAAGGAAAACAGGGAAATGAGCAAATACAGCAAAATTGTGTATTATATAACTGGGGGCTACCCTCTGGCTATAGCGCTCCTGGCTGGACTCCTCCGATTCAAGGAGAAGCCAGGGCAGTGGGAAGCAGTGTTGCAACAGCTCAGGCATATACCAGGAATGGAAGAAGCACAAGGTGTTGAGGGAAACAAGATAACTGAATCTGTACTGTCCAAGGGGGGGCATATCGAGTGGCAGATGAGCCCTATAACAAAAGCTAAGCTCTCCATAAGAACAACCACCATCGAGAGGGTCTTCTTGGCAAGTTTTGAAGACATTCCAAATGACCTCAAATCTTGCTTTCTCTACTTGGCCGCCATCCCAAAGAATACAACTATATATGCTGATGAGGTTGTGAGGATTTGGATGGCTGAGGGCTTCATCAAGCGGCAGCAGGGCAAGACTTTGGAGGAGCTGGGTCACACCTACCTCAAGGAACTGGTCTTGAGATGCCTTGTTCATATTGATAAGATGAACAATGTTGGCATCATTGAGAAGGTCATCGTTCACCGAAGCCTCTATGGGTTCCTCCATTCAGAGACTCGCGAGGCTGGATTCATGGATGTTCATGGCATGAATGAAGTCTTTGTTCCACCATCGGTGCGCCGGCTCTCTTTCACGAGCTTCAAAGGTGGACACACGACATTCACCAACAAGTTCTGTAAGCTGCATTCCATCATATGCTGGGTCCAGGAGAAAGACCCGAGCAATGACGGCCAAGGAGTGAACCAGAAGCACCAGCAATCCGGCATGATCTCAAGTTTCTTTGTGTGTCCAAGTTCCTTCGTGTAATCTCTGTACATGGATTATGGATTAAGGAACTGCCGAATGAGATTGGTGGCGTGGTACACTTGCGATACCTAAATGTTAGTGGCTGCAATGACCTGAAGAAGCTTCCCTCCAGCATCAAGAGTCTGCTCAACTTGCAGACATTGGACATAACGGGGACTCAAGTCGAGGAGATTCACCCATCCTTCTGGAAGATAAAGACGCTGCGTCATGTGTTTGCAGACGAGCTCAGGCTTCCAGGATCCATCAAAGAAGAATTGGACGAGCTGCAGACTCTATGGGGTGTAAAACCTGCCCCAGAAGGAGAATGGGATCAAGGGAATTGCCCACTGCACAAGATGACCGAACTCCGGACACTGGGTCTGCAAGGATTCAAGCAATCTAAACATGGGGGCGCACTTGAGAATGCTCTCAGGAAGATGAGTCTCCTTCACCACTTGGACTTGATAGGCGATGAGATCCCTTCATGTGTCTTCACGGCACAGAGCCTTCGAGACCTTGAGATGGTAGGGCTCCGTGGCACAATCAAATGGCCCGAGGTTGCATCAGATGTTCGCAAGGTCCGGCCGAACCTCGCTCGGCTCACAGTGGGAAAGGGTACCAGTCAGGAGGTGCCCGAGCACATCAAGGACCAACTGCACGGTATACTAGAAGTAAGCGATGTATAGAGCCGGGCTCTGCCTTGTCATATTATTACAAGCTTTTGTTCACAGTTCAATCAAATGCTTTGGCGCCTTACAAACAAGAGAAAGAGATGCGGCAACGGCTGCCACTCATGTCTCCAAATATCTTTATTGTGTACATAAAACGATTACTGTAATATTGTATATATATAGTGGTGTTCCATATGTACTACTAGTATTTGTTTGGCATCTCTATTCACGCATTGATGTTGCAATCATGATCTGTAATGTCAAACAAAACCAAAAATAGTAAATGCATTTGCATTTGGACCCCGTTTGTTGTACGGTACACACACTTTGGCCTCCTTTGGTTTAGAGGAATTTCATAGGAATTCTAGAGGATAGGATTCTTATAGGATTTTTTTCTTTAGAGCCCTTTGGTTCATAGGAATGGATTCCTATTCCTATATAGGATTGGTTCCTATCCTTCACATTTCATAGGAAAATAAAAAGGAGCCTAGACTCAATGGAAAAATTCCTTTAGTGTCAACCAAATGACATCTTGTTTCCTATTCCTACTCATAGGATTTGAGATACATGTCATCTCATTTCCTACAAGATTCCTATTCCTATAATAATCCTATCCTATAAACCAAAAGAGGCCTCTGTGTGCAGCTCCTCACTGCTGGCCTCGTTTAGTACGTAGGGTAGGAAAACTATAGGAATAGAAAAATCATAGGAAATGAGATGACATGCATCTCAAATCATATGAATAGAAATAGAAAAGAAGATGTCCTTTGTTTATTTTCCATTGAGTCTAGGCTAATGTTTATTTTTCTATAAAATATGGAGGATAGGAAGATTTCCTCCATAGGAATAGATTCCATTCCTACAAACCAAAGAGCTCTATAGGAATTTTTCCTATAAAAATCCTACCCTATAAAATCCCTACAAAATTCCTCCAAACCAAAAGAGGCCTGAAGCTCTATGATCCAGGGTGTTGGTGGTAAACTACAGCAGCCCGTTTGCTCAAAGTGTACTCCTGATTTCCTTTTGTTTCAGGTGAAATCTTTTAACAGATAATTTTAGGGTAGATAATGCAATGCATTGTACGTGAAATAATGTTCAAAACGCAAATCATCTTCAGAAAAATCATGCCTTCACCCTCCATGAAAGAATATCATGTAGCACTACATGAAAAAAGATGGACTAGTCGATAAATGATTCCTTGCTAGTAGAGATCAACCTCATCGCATCGGCAGTGATGATTGCACATTTGCACCTAAAGGCGCTACTAACAGCATGAAAAAAGCGACTGGTTCTTGCTATGCGGACAGCAGCGAAATTCCACCACCTGGGCCTACTTCTCTTATCAGCAAAGAGACCTGCTATTCAGATACCAAGGCCTCCAGCTTCTTGCAGAACTTCGGAATCGCTTCGGCTTTAACGCACATCACCAAGCCCATCTCCTTGTAGTTCTTCAGCTGCATGGGCAGACACAGGATTGTACTTAGCTACATGTTTTAATTTCAAGAGGCAGATAAGTTGCTGATTAAACTTTCAATCTGAGCTCAGCTGTGTGTTACTATGGGCACGCGATAGCTACTTTACAGTTGCAAGGTGCAGAACCAGATGAGAAACCAATATTGTGTTGCTGGATTATTGACAAGTCGGCTAGCAGTGTGGCGGTAGCTAGGTACTAACAAGTGTTATCTCTGAACAAGCTGCAGGGAGAGACATGAAATTTGTGTAATTGTATTCTCGAAAAAATGCATCTCCCATGGAGTTAGACTGAATATGTTCAGCTCATGTTCAATGAGAGGCCTAACCATATGGCCTACACAAGTGACACGTAGGCCTCGCATCAGTGATCCCACAAACCAGGAGAGATCGAGTACATGCGTGTGAGACTAGACAATCGTACAACAATATACAGGACTAGCACATGTACACGTTAACACATGGGGGCTTGATAGGAAAGGGGCAAACTTGGCTTGTAGGTATAAACAACACCAGATTTCAATAGACTGGTGGTAATGGGAGAACTGAAATAACTTGTTAGAAGGAAAATACGAACAAGAGTTCAGGACAGAACAAAAAGGCAACAAAAGCTCCTACTGCTCAGCATGCTTGTCTACAACTACCGGCATTTCCTTATAACACAATACAAGGTTATGCCTTCCAAAACTAAACAGAAGAAACTAGCAAAGAAACAAATGCACCACGAAGACAAGTAAAACAACCACAGTTGCACACTTGCACGTGGTAAATAAGTATGTACATGTCAAGACATAATAAAGCATCAAAAGATTAGGCACAACTGACCTCCTGCTGAGCTGACTGTTCGGCACAAATTGGGAAAGTAAAAGACCACGAACTAAGCTGGCAAAGAAAGAAAGAAAGATGTGTCAGTACCTGTCACAGAAAAAAAAAACACCCCAGCAGAATGCTTTGATACCTCACGGAAAATTTCGTCCTCCAACTTCGGATAGATAACAGGTTCATCCTCATCTTTGCTGTTCTTTGCTTTCTGCTTTGGAGGAGTTTTTCTCTGCACAAAGTGACAGAGACAAGTTTGTTTGTATGAACAAATAGATTGCCAAAACAATATAGGCTCTTCAATATCAAGGGTACAGTTATACTTGAACCAGACCAACGCATTTGGCTCTACGGATTAACAAAACATGCCACTATGTACATTCAAGCAAAGCAGGCACTGTCATAAGAAAAAGGAAACATCATGTATATTGAGCTCACCTCCAAGATTCTCACAAGCAACAGGTACTGCTTGAATCGGAAGGAGTCCTGGAGTTCTTGTGTTGGCTTCAGACATGACGGTAAAGGTTTCAAATTCATTAGGCGCATAAAAATGGACAGAACCAAATGTGCTTGACAAACTGATAACCCACCTCATCTTCTGTCGCCCAGGCAACCTCGTCAAAGAGAGAATCATACATCTTAGGGACCATTTCATACGGGAAATTCACAAATCGGCGACAGACCAGCAGGCCGACTGTAGACACCTTGTCTTCCAGCAGCGACTTGAGCTTCTTCTTGGTGTCCTTGTCGCCGCAAACAGCAAGCAGATACTCCTTAAGATCCTTGATGCAGCGGTTCTCCTGCAAGGCACCAGCAAGGTTTTCAGTCTGAAATCCACCTAAGCATCAACGAATCAGACGACACGAGTCAGTCAATTGTGCATCATACCCCGTATCTTCCCAAATTGAGCACGGTAATGAGACCGAACAGGTCCTCATCGTCGTCGCCCCCGTCGCTCTTGTCACCGCCATTCGCTTCCCCATCCTCATCCTCGTCCTCAGCCATCTTGACGACGGTACCGACGGTGGTCTGCTCGAGGACGAGGTCGACAAAGCCGGTGAGGTCCCAGGGCTTGGAGTCGAGGTAGGTCTTGAGCAGCAGCCTCACGCCGTGGAAGTCGGTGGGCTTGGGGTCGAAGAAGGCGAAGTCCGCCTGCACTGTCTCCATCTGCGAGCGCCGCCAACACGAGGAGCAAATCACCAAACTTTGCCGGTGAAACAGTAAATCAACAAGAGGAGGAAAGAGTTAGACACCTCCTGGGACGCGTCGTCGTCGTCGCTGCTCGAGCACTCCAGGGAGCTGTCGCTGTCGCTGTCGCCGTCGCTGCCCGAGAGCTCCTCGTCGGCGTCGCTGCTGGGGCGCTCCTCCTCGTCGCTGGTGGGCTCGGCCTGCTTCGCGCGCTTGGCCGGTGGCGGCGGCATGTTGGCGGTGTCTGGCGAGCGAACGAGGCGTGAGAGGCGCGTTCGGTAGGAGGGGTCGGGGGGTTGGCAGGAGCTTACCTTGATGGGGTTTGGCGGCGGGGCCTGCGTTGGTGAGAGGCAGCCTGGAGAAGCCGGAGGCGGGGGAGAAGAGGAGGGAGCGGGCGAAGGGGGAGAAGCCGGCGAACGGGGATGGAGCTGGGCGCTTCCGGCCGGCGGGCATGTCTCGTCGCGGGCGGCGAGGGTGGCGGCGCTGAGGGGAAAGGGGGAGAGAAATAATCGGACTCAGCTCCGCAGCCCTCGCTACCCTCCTTTTTCTTGGAGGCTGGGCCGAGAGGGGGAGACGCTGGGCCCATAATAAGATTGGCAACCAGCGCATCTTGTCTCTGTATTTTCTTTGTCTAACCCAAAAAAAATATTGTCACGTCTAGGAAAATATATAAATTGCCAATCAAGAAATAATACGTAAACTGCCACATCTATAAAAAAATGTTTATCAAAAACTGCTAATTGGCAAAGTGAACAAAACCAGTATTTTAACCAAAATGCCATCATATAAAGACCCTACATGGCAAGTTTAAAAATCAATACAAAAAAGGAAGTTGCTGTTGTCAATAAAAATAAAAATGCCATCAAAATAAAAATAAAAAATGCTATGATACAGATACGTATATATAAAATAATAGTTCTAGGATAAATAAGTTTGATATCATTCTCATATTTGCACTTTGCACGAGAGCGGTGGGATAAACAAGAAAAAAGTTTCCCTGGCTGGAGCGATAAATCCGGATAACGTGAGAAACTATCGCGTGGGGAATACGTGTCGAACAGCAGTCAGATCGTTCGGATCTGTCGCTAAATCCAGGTGGTTCGAAAATAAACAAAATTGCTTATTTATATATAAAATAATACTTTTAGGATAAATAAGTTCGAGATATCATTCTCATATTTATGGTACATTTTTCAAAATAAAAAGCAAAGTCAAAGAATCTATTTATATATGCAATAAAAAATAGGATAAAAAAGTTTGATATATAATTATCATTTATGGAACATTATTATATCACAAAACACCGGAATTCATCGTTAGGTGAAAATAATTAAATTTTGAAAATCAATCAAAAAACTATCGTCTCAAGATTCGTCATAATTAACATAAACATAACTAGCAAATTAAACCCGCTCTCCAGGGTACCACGACATACAACCGGGGTATGTTTGCTGTTGGTCGGCCCTCGGTTCGATCGGGACAACAAAGAAAAATTCTTCAAACGCAGAGGTGGACGATCGACTCGTGTCGATTCCTCGGTCCAGCTTCCACAACATTGATGGTTGAGAGATAGCGAGGCCAACGATGGTGAGCTGGGGCTTGTGACCATGTGCTCACTTAAAGACCATTCGACAGCGTCCTGGTACACAACTCCTTGTACCGAAGAGTTGTCGGTGCTGCTGTCTGAGGTCTGTACGAGGCCTCCTGCACTGGATAGGTGAACATGAGCGTGTTTGGGTCGACGGTCACGCGCACCTCGGGGGCATGTCCACTTTGGTCGTGTATGTCTTCGGCGTCCCCGGAGGCGCGGCATTCGTCAGCATCCTCACCACGGAGAACCTCGCTGGTTGTAGCGGGGCCATGATACTCGGGTAGTTGACCTTGGACGAGCACGTGGTGGGAAGCTCGGAGCATCTCCACGAGTCATTGCACGAAACGGCCCAAAGTGCGGCCTCACCGAGCATGAAGCAGATGTGGACGGCGTACTGCCGCTCATACACGAGCCCAGAGTACATGGCCCTGGACACGTTGATGTGCCCAACTCCCATTTTGTACGCATTCGAAGTGGTTAGCTAGTCGTCTTGGATATGATGCTCGGAGTTGTCGACTATGTCGGCCCTTGTCATGAGCGCGGACCTGCAAATCATAGAATCCAAAAACAATCAGTATGATTGCGGGGGTTTTTTCGATTGCTACCCAGTTCAGTTAGTGGGCAGGCTCCCTAGTCTTCTTACTTAATTGCGCCCGGACTCCAACTCCGATGCAGGCTCTTCAACAGGATGGCTGTGACACTCCCATGAAGGTGTCCCACATGAACCCGAAGTACACAGAACCGTTCTCGACCTGGTATGTTATCCTGTCCAGAATATTAACCCCGGGTGCCAACAAGTCGGGCTTCAAGATGGTGGTGAAGTACCAGCTTGGGCCGTGGACGAGAAGAAGGCCACTACGGGGGCCAGAGTAACACCCAGAACGGGGGCGAGGGTGTAGTCGACGACCACCCTGGGGAGCGGCGAAATAAGTAGGCCTTCAAATACTCGCCATCATTATAAGGCACTGAAGAATTGGACGGTTTCCCATATCCATCAAGCTTTCTGGTGTATCCACACACCTCTATGTCCACCATAACGATCGCGGACACGTTACTGCTCCGTCTCATTTCACCGTCGGCCTAACAAATGACAAGACAGCCCGGAACCCATGGTACAGCTAAAATTTCAAATTTGGGTGTACATAGCACTCGGCAAATTCCGTCTCACATATCGGCCTGCTTGATGCATACATATTTTGTACTAAAATTTTATACTTACCATTCTGCAATGTTAAAGACTATAATTTTTCATTACCTATTTGGCATACTTAACAACATAACAAAGTTAAATATTAGTTGTATTATTTATATATTATATATTTGTAATGTAGTATATGATTGAAAAACACTCATGTGAATGTTTTGAATTCAATTTGTACTTTTAAAAAAATGAATTTTAATTAGTTATTTATACTTCAAATTATCTACTCTCTTCGTTTTTAAATATAAGTCCTTTTAGAGATTTCAATACGGACTACACACGGATGTATATAGACACATTTTAGAGTGTAGTCACTTCATTTTGCTTCGTATGTAGTCTGTATTGAAATCTATATAAATCTTTATATTTAGGAACAGAGGGAATAGTTTATAAGTACATAAACATATGCTTTAACCAATATCGTAATGTGACTATTCTATACGATTAGGAGAACATATCTGTAGAATACTCTAGCGTACAAATTAACTATATGCAAGGGATTCCTTCAGATATGCTTGTTTTGGAGCATCCATGTATAAATTTAATCATATATTTACTAAATTATATGGTTTATCCCATGTACCTATATGATCTTTCTTAAACAGAAATAATGGTCGAACTGCTCCGTTCATGCTCGGAACACGCACCGGCATCTCGTCTTCTGGATAGTCGTTGTAGAGGAGATCGTGTGTGACCTCTGGTCGAACTGCCGTCAGCCATGCCTATCGACGAGCGACTGGCCAAACACCACATCGTCGGCATACACATCATTACTGACAACCCTGGCCATCAGTGACAGGTCCATGGTGCCGGCTCCCACGATCATAAGCCAAGGCACGTCGTTGTGAACAGTCGATTGACATGGGCCTTTGTTGCCGGCGGTAACAACAACAAGGACGCCAGCCCGCATGGCGGCGAAGGAGGCCACGACTATCATGTCGTGTTCGTACGTCGGTATGGAGGTTCCGCCGAGGGAAGATGGCGTTGACACCATCGTCCACCGCCGCAAGGATAGCGGACTTCAGTGATTCGTCGGGCCAGTCCCTTTGGACGCACGCCTCCTAGATGGAGACGTGCGCCCGTGGAACCATGTTGGATGTGTTGCCATTGGCGAGGCCATTGATGGGACGAAGTTGTCGCTTGTGATGGTCGTCACATCACGTGGGTGTCGTGCCCGTCAGCAGCGTCCAAAGGTGGTCTGAAGGCAAAGAAATTATTGGCTGCGATGAGCTTGTGGAGGGGCTAGCTTAGGATGACTAGGGGACAATGACAAAATACGAACTCTTGAAGGGGTAAAAATCTATCTTTTGTGCAATATATGTAGCTATAGAAAAATTTTCTGTAGAGAATATCACAAGGCCGGGGGCAGTGCCCCCCCCCCTCCCTCCCCCCCCCCCCCCCCCGGCCCTCAACATAGCTCCGTCGTTGCTTCCTGTTGCATTTGATGTCCTTGTCGTAGGAGCCCCTTCATCGCTGTGGCGGCTCAATGTCCTCGAATCCAGCGTCGTCCATCGACGGGAAGAGCGTTGGCGATTGATGCCGCCAACGACGACGCTAATTATCATCCCAAGACCGCCAAAGTAGGGCCAGTGATCAGGCGACTCCCCCTTGTGTTGTGGTAGGGGTGTCTGTGTGAGCATCGACATCCATTTCTTGGCCTCCTGCAGGTGGCTCGACAAGGAGTATGTCCCTCCTATCTTTCAGCACGCCCCGGTAGTCATTGCAGTCCTGCTAACATGGTTCTCGCATGTGGCAGCCCACGGCCCCGTTGATAGTGCACCATGGATATGAAGGAAATATGCCCTAGAGGCAATAATAAAGTTATTATTTATTTCCTTATATCATGATAAATGTTTATTATTCATGCTAGAATTGTGTTAACCGGAAACATGATACATGTGTGAATACATAGACAAACAGAGTGTCACTAGTATGCCTCTACTCGACTAGCTCGTTGATCAAAGATGGTTATGTTTCCTAGCCATAGCAAAGAGTTGTCATTTGATTAACGGGATCACATCATTAGGAGAATGATGTGATTGGCTTGACCCATTCCGTTAGCTTAGCACTTGATCGTTTAGTTTGTTGTTATTGCTGTCTTCATGACTTATACATGTTCCTATGACTATGAGATTATGCAACTCCCGTTTACCAGAGGAACCCTTTGTGTGCTACCAAACGTCACAACGTAACTGGTGATTATAAAGGTGCTCTACAGGTGTCTCCGAAGGTACTTGTTGGGTTGGCATATTTCGAGATTAGGATTTGTCACTCCGATTGTCGGAGAGGTATCTCTGGGCCCACTCGGTAGTGCACATCACTTAAGCCTTGCAAGCATTGCAACTAATGAGTTAGTTGTGGGATGATGTATTATAGAACGAGTAAAGAGACTTGCCGGTAACGAGATTGAACTAGGTATTGGGATACCGACGATCGAATCTCGGGCAAGTAACACACCAATGACAAAGGGAACAACTTATGTTGTTATGCGGTCCGACCGATAAAGATCTTTGTAGAATATGTGGGAGCCAATATGAGCATCCAGCTTCCGCTATTGGTTATTGACCGGAGACGTGTCTCGGTCATGTCTACATAGTTCTTGAACCCGTAGGGTCCGCACGCTTAAAGTTTCGATCATGATTATATTATGAGTTTATGAGTTTTGATGTATCGAAGGTTGTTTGGAGTCCCAGATGTGATCACGGACATGACGAGGAGTCTCGAAATGGTCGAGACATAAAGATTGATATATTGGAAGCCTATATTTGGATATCGGAAGTGTTCCGGGTGAAATCGGGATTTTACCGGAGTACCGAGGGGTTACCGGAACCCCTCGGGGATTAATGGGCCATAGTGGGCCTTAGTGGAGAAGAGGAGAGGCGGCCAGGGCAGGGCTGCGCGCCCCTCCCCCCTAGTCCGAATAGGACAAGGAGAGGGGGCGGTGCCCCCCCTTTCCTTCCTCTCTCCCTCCTCTTTCCCCTCCACTCCTAATCCAACAAGGAAAAGGGAGGCCCTCCTGGCCGGCCGCACCTCCCCCTTGCTCCTTTATATACGGGGGCAGGGGGCACCCTAGAGACACAACAATTGATCCCTTGGATCTCTTAGCCATGTGTGGTGCCCCCCTCCACCATAATCCACCTCGGTCATATCGTAGCGGTGCTTAGGCGAAGTCCTGCGTCGGTAGAACATCACCATCGTCACCACGCCGTCGTGCTGACGGAACTCTCCCTCAAAGCTCGGATGGATCAGAGTTCGAGGGACGTCATCGAGTTGAATGTGTGCAAAACTCGGAGGTGCCGTGCGTTCGGTGCTTGATCGGTCAGATCGTGAAGACGTAGAACTACATCAATCGTGTTGTGCTAATGCTTCCGCTTTCGGTCTACGAGGGTACGTGGACACACTCTCCCCTCTCGTTGCTATGCATCACCATGATCTTGCGTGTGCGTAGGAATTTTTTTGAAATTACTACGTTCCCCAACAGTGGCATCCGAGCCAGGTTTTATGCGTAGATGTCAAATGCACGAGTAGAACACAAGTGAGTTATGGGCGATATAAGTCATACTGCTTACCAGCATTGTCACAGCCCTAGAATTGTTTGGAGATAGTTGCATCAGTGAGCATCATGCATCCTATTAATTTCAAGAAACTTGAAATGAGGAAAGTGAAAGCCTCAGAAATCAATTTAAAAGAAGGGCAAGAACCCTTTAAATTGCATTCATTGTTTCCAAAATGCCTTCATAAATGTTTGTTAATTTTGGCAAGGCTTTGAGACCAAACCAAAAATAGGGAACATTTTTGTGGAATATTTTGGGCACTGAATTTAAATCACTATCCTATTTGAATTTGGAAATATACCCAAGTATATATAGGATATATCTCCAAATACCTCTGATATATTTTACGTGCATTTGGATATTTTGCAACATGAAATTATTAGAGGATAATTGACACTGTTTTTGAAACTATTTTGAATTTTAAAAGCAGTGGCAAAGATAAAATAAAAACAAACAGAACAAAAAAACAGAAATAGCCCCTAACCCCGCTGCTCCTCTCGCCCTCTAGCTGCGACTCCCACCGTGGCCAAATCCCGCCGCCGCCCGGGCTCGTTGCCGGAGTTGCTCCGGTGACTTTTTGGTCGTGCCAGCATGTCCAAAGGGTTTGTGGGCACGCGTATGTATCGTAGGCATCAAGAACCAGTCGATTTGCACACCACAGCGACGAATCAGTCGTCACCCGAACTCCGGCCGCCGTCTTTGAGCTCGCCGCGGTCGTCTCCGGCCGCCCCAGCACCTGCCACCACCACCGTTGGACGCGCTGCTTTGCGGGCATTCCAACGAGCCCAATCCCGCCTCCTCTCGTCGCCGGAATCGCCGGGACGAGCGACGCCGCCGCGCTCCAGTTATCGCCGGAGTTAATCCGGTGACGTGGTAGAAAGTTAGGGTTAATGACGTAGTTAGTTAGTACTTAGTGACACTGACAGCCGGGCCCCGCGGCCTAATTAAACTTGGTTTAGTTACTTCTTAGGATTAACTAACCACAGTAGCCCCACGTGTCAGTTTTGATCGTGCTGATGTGGCCGTTGACTGGGCCCACCCGTCAGCGACACAAATGACACTGTGTCACTGAGGTGTGGACCCCACACGTCAGATTTGACCTGGACGGTGCCTGTTGACCTGCTGAGGTCAGCATGACACAATGCTGAGGCAGTAAATGATTTTCTGGATTTTAAATAATTCAGGAAATTCCAGAAAAATTGCCTAAACTTCTAAAAATCATAGAAAATCAACCGTAACTCCAAATGAAATAAATTATATATGAAAAATGATCAGAAAAATCTAATCTATCCATCTGTACCATTTTCATGCATGTTAGAACAACTTATGGCTGCTGTTTAGACCAAATCATATTAAGGGCATTTAAACCTTCACATATGAAGTTGAATTTGAACATAGGGTTCAAACCAACTTCATTTAACCCGTTGCTAGTTGCATTAACTCAAATCACAGCATATTGATATGTCACGATCATGCATCATATTGTGCATTGCATTGATTGTGTTTCCTTCTCTATTGCTGGTATTTGTCCCCTCTTGATAGACGTGGTTTCGACGATGAGATCGATGACACCAGTGAAGAACTATATTATCTTCAGAAGTGCCAGGCAAGCAAAACCCCCTTGTTCATTCCGATACAATCCCACTCTCTCGCTCCTGCTCTCTTTTACTGCATTAGGACAACAACGATTCAACTGTTACATGCTGCGGTAGTTGAACCCCTTTCCTTTGCATGACCTGTCATTGCCACAGTAAATAGATGAAACCCACTAGCATGAGTAGGAGTTGTTTGAGCCCTGGTGTGCCTACTCATTCATGCTTGTTTGTCATGCCTGCTATTGCTTAGAGTTGAGTCAGGTCTGGTTCATCGGGGATGAATTGGAATGTGGTGAACACGTCCTACTGTTGAGAGCTAAGTGTGTGAACACGATTTGGTAAAGGTAGCGGTGAGAGGCCATGTAGGAGTACATGGTGGGTTGTCTCATTGCAGCCGTCCTTAGGAACTGAGTTCTGTGTTTGTGATCCATGAACAGCTACTACCACGCATTGGAATGCTTAAGTGCCCCTCTCGACTTATTAATCAACCTGATCTCTGTCCAGGAGTTGCAACTAGTTTCTGGTGTTTGTAGGTAGTGTTAGTAGTCTACCAAGTGGCACCCGGTACAGGTGGGCTTGGGATAGACTAGGCACAGTGGCACGGTGTACCAAGTGGCACCCGGATGGTGGGCCTGGGAACCGTTCTCACATCGGTTGGGGCCGTGAGCGACACCCCGGCCGGATCTCCTTGCGGATGGAACCCGAATAGGCGATAAACCTGGACTAGAGACTTGTTGGTTAGTCAGGTCGTGGCCGACTCCCTCGCCCGGCTTCCGCTTGAAGGTTGCCGAGGTACATGACGTGTACAGAGCGATAAGTGGCGAGAGCGTGTGTGAAGAAGTACACCCCTGCAGGGTTATCATTATCTATTCGAATAGCCGGATTCCTCGGATATGGAAACTTGGACCCCTTGCATAGTTCATAGACAAGTGAAAGTGGATACTCTAAAACACGCAAGATAAGCGTGAGTGCTATGGATGGCCTTCTCGCAGGGAGACGGGAGCGGATCCATAGTGGTGTATTGATATGGTGAATATGTGGACTCGTGTGCGCCACCTCAAAAGAGTTGCTTGCAGTCGTAGTTCAGGATAGCCACCAAGTCAAAGCTGGCTTGCTGCAGTTAAACTCCACCACCCCCTTTGTTGATACCGATGCATATGTAGCTAGTTCTGATGTAAGTCTTGATGGGTACATTTGTACTCACGTTTGCCTATTTTATGTTTTGCAGAGAGACGTCAGTCTCGCTGGTAGTTCCGTGTGGACTTCGACGTTTAGCTTGATACCTCAGCTACGATCCCGTGTCCTCGGCAGGATCTGGTAGATAGTCAGGCTTCTCAGCCTTTTTCATTTGTAGATGTCTGTACTCAGACATGTTAAGCTTCCGCATGTGTTTGACTTGTATGCTCTGAATGTTGGGTCATGAGACCCATGTTTGTAATATCTCGCTCCTCGGAGCCTAATGAATAAATACTTTGAGTCATAGAGTTATGTTGTGATGCCATGTTGTATTTGCACATATCGAGCATATTGTGTGTATGATTGAAAGGCTTGGTATGTGTGGGATCCTGTAAGTGCATCTAGTGCCACCCCTAGTTGGTTTTGGAGTATTGACGACAAACCTAGTTGAGGGACTAATGTGTTTGTGAGAATTGCAGGAAAACACAGGTAGAAGTCCCTCATTGATTCGGTTTACTACTAGAGATGACCCCTAAAAATGAATGAAGACATTGAAGACAAAGGTGGTATATGAAGATATTCACATTGAAGACTATGACAACAGAAGACACGTTATGAAGCCTATGGAACTCGAAGACTTAGATCTTTCGTAGTTCTTTTTATTTTTGTTAGGAACCACCGTACTGTTAAGTGGGGTCCAGGAGAACAAGTCAGAATGACTTAAGTGATGCCTAAATCAAAAACCTATGTCTTCGAGTGAAGACAATGAGAGCAAATCTTGTCCAGAGCCGGACAAGTCAGCTTTGCTTGTAGCCCAAGTAAAGTTGCCATGAGAGTTCGAAATCTGACCGTTGAGACACGTGTCAGTTCCTTAGTGACCCAGGGTCATTTCGGACAAATCAGGTCGGGTTGCCAAGTGGCTATAAATAGCCCACCCCCACAACCATAAACGGTTGGCTGCTCAGATTTCAGTGCACGGCTTTTGTCGTTTGAGAGCAACCCACCTCGAAGCCTTTGAGAGAAAATTCCTAGTGAGGAGAAAAGCCCTAACCACCCAGAGCCAGAGTAAATTGGGCATCACTTAAGTCTTCTTGTCTGTGTGATCTGAAGACTTATTACACTTGAGGACTGTGAATCCTCCAGACGGTTAGGCGTCGCGTTCAGAGCATCCAAGAGACATTGTGGATTGCCAGTGAACGAAGTCTGTGAAGGTTTGGGAGTCTACCTTGAAGACTTACCAGAGTGATTGGGCGAGGACTAAGTGACCTTAGCTCAAGGAGATTACGGTGAGGACTTGGTGTCCTGAACTGTGTGTTCAGGACTGGGTGTCCGGGACTGTGTGTCCTAAGGTTTAAATACCTAGCCGCTCCAACCAGACGTACAGTTGTCACAGCAACTGGAACTGGTCCAACATATCATTGTCTTCAACGAGTCACTGGTTTCATCTTCACTTCCTTCTCTTGCTGTTACTCATTGTGAAGTCATTGCGTGCTTGCTTTATCATTTGTCTTCACAACGTGAATGCATGATCTGTTTGGCTTCATAACTTCTTCCTACTTGATCCTTATTACACTGAAGCTGTTTGTCACTGTGCTTTCACTCTATTGAATACATGACCATGGCTGGCCTAGTGTAATCTAACTTCCGCTGCATAGTAATAGGAATAATCTTCACTGTTTGTCTTCATAACTCCTAAGTTTTGAAGACTTTCATAAAAATCGCCTATTCACCCCCCCTCTAGTCGATATAACGGACTTTCAATTGGTATCAGAGCAAGGTGCTCCCTTGTTCTGTGTGATTCGGTTTAACCACCTGGAGTTTTAGCTATGTCGACTGCAGGGATAATCAAAGTCTCCGCTGCATGCCCCGTCTTTGATGGAACTGAATATCCCTACTGGAAGAATAAGATGCGCATGCATCTTGAAGCCATTGATGTCGACCTATGGTATGTCGTCGAGAACGGCGTTCCCAAGGCTAGAGAAGGTGTCACTGCTGCTGATGTCAAGAAATTCGTTCAACTGGACTCTACTGCCAAGAACATCATCTGTGGTCATCTGACCAAAGGACAGTATGGCCGTGTGAGTGCCTTGAAGACATCCAAACTGGTCTGGGACTGGCTCTCCAAGGTCAATGAAGGCATCTCAACCCAAAGAGATCAACGAATCAGTGTCCTTCGCAATCTCTTCAACCGCTTCAAGCGAAATGACAATGAGAATGTCCAGCACACATTTGATAGACTCACTGACATCACAAATGAGCTTCAAGCCCTCGGCGCAACTGAAATCACCAAACATGAAATCGTCAAAACGCTGCTGAGATCACTTGATAATTCGTTTGACATCCTGGCCCTGATGATTCAAGAACGTCCTGATTTCAAGACACTCGATTCGTCTGACATACTTGAGAGGCTCAACACACACGAGTTTCAGCTTTCTGAGAAAAGAGATATCTACGGTCCAAACTATGGGCGAACTCGCGCCTTGAAGGCAAAAGTTGTCTCCTCATCTGAAGAAGAATCTGACTGCAGTTCTGATGATCCTGAAGACATTGGAAGAGAACTTGCAATGCTAGTGAAGAAGTTCCAAAAATTCACCAAGAAGAAAGGCTTCAGAAAATCTTCACGATCAAGCTCAAGGAATGATGAAGCTTCTGCTCATGACTACAAGAAGAAAACATGTCACAAGTGCAAGAAAACTGGACACTTCATCTCTGAATGTCCACAGTGGGACAATGAGAACAGAAGGAAGAAGAAGAGCAAGGAATATGATTCTGACGACAAGAAGAAGAAATACTCAAAGTCTTCTTCCAAGTCTTCATCAAAGTCTTCATCACACAAGAAGAGCTCATCTGGCAAGGCACGTGCGTTTGTTGGAAAGGAGATGGATTCAGAGGAGGAGTCCACATCTGAGGAGGCAGAGGTGGAGTCTGAGGAGGAGTCTGATTCTGGCATTGCGAGTCTGGCTACAGCATACGTCGCCAAGTCCATCTTCAATACTGAAGACAATGACTGCATCACCGACACCAACGCAAATGACAAGAACGACTCCACTCCTACCTACTGCTTCATGGCACGCGGTGCCAAGGTAAACACACGCACTACTCGCTATGAAACATCTAGTGACGATGACTCTGAATGTGATTCAAAACCTAGCTACAAAACACTTGCTAAAATTGCAACTGAACAACAGAAAGCTATGGAACATATTCAAAAACTGTTAGACAGAAGCAATGATCTGTTGGGTGCTGAAATGACTCGATCTGAATCCTTAATTGAAGACATAAAAAACCTTCACGTTAAGTATCAGGAACTTGAAGATCGTCATGATACTCTCTCAACAACTCATGAAAAGCTTTCCTATGATTATCTTCAAAGGAAGCAAGAACTTGAGAAATTGAGGGTGGCTCATGAAGATCTTCAAAAGGAAAACGAGTCACTTCGCTCCGAACAGATCAGTCCCGCTCAGGAAGGATTTGAACCACCATGTCTTAAATGCATTGAGCGTGATAATGCTAATTCTGTTGCTGAATGTTCCACTTCTACTGCTGTTGCAATATCTTCAACTGTTGACATGGTAACTAACCCCTCTGCTGAGGATACCACTGCTATTGCTGATGAGAATGCTATGTTGAAGACATTGCTTGAAACAGGGATGTACAAAAGTCTTAAAGGACATCAGACACTATGTGATGTCCTCAAGAAGCAGATCCTGAATCGAAACCCTAGGAAAGAGGGTGTTGGATTTGTGAGGAAAATCAATGCAGATGGCTCTTACTGGAAACCTGAGCAGTACCCCAAAACTACATGGGTTGCTGCAAAGGAACTTTCAGCAGATCCATCCAACTTATCTGGCTTCACTTGTGCTAACCCCATTATCATTGATGAATCCTTTGATGCAAACTATAAACTGTTTAAGAATCAGAATGGTGAAGTGTTTGCCAGGTACATTGGTACTAACTGCAGGAATGGACCGCCTATGAAGAAGATCTGGGTTTCCAAAAAGTGTCTGGAAAATCTTCCTGTGAATGTCTTCATGACACCTCACTTGAAGAAGACAAATCTCAGACCAAAGGCTTCATACGGTCCAATGGCTTCATACAAACAGAGGACTCACCTGAGTCACACTAACACAAATGTTTTGCAGGGAAACCATACTCAGGCACATGAGTATGAGAGCGGTTCATCGAACCGTGTTCATGTGACCAAAAATTATTCTGCTTATTCCTATGAGTATTATTGTCCACCTGCTAGACTGTTTGCTAAGGCTTCAAAGCCAAAATTCTCAGATGCTGCACTTAGACTTATTGCTTCTAAGCCACCCTTGAAGATGTGGGTGGTTAAGAAAGCTTAACTCTCTTTTGCAGGGAAAGGTCTCCAGCAGAAAAACAAAATCTTCTGATGCTATTGCTGGGGACCTTAAAAATCTTGTAGGGCGCAAGATAAAATGCCCGAATGGGATCATTATGTACTTCGTTCCTGAATCGCATGCTACTCTCCCTATTAGTCCTAATCTGGATTTAAGTTTTCATAACCCACTGGTTCGTCAAATGTTTATGCTTCACAATTCTCTTTGTGAAGCCTATCCCCCTAACTGTACTGTAGGGTAGGACACCAGCGACTTCAAAATCTTCAGAATGGATTATTGACAGTGGGTGTACAAATCACATGACTGGCAGAAGAAGCCTTCTTATGGACTCAACATTACGTCCATCCGACAAGAGCCACATCACATTTGCTGATACTGGTAAAAGTAAGGTATTGGGTCTAGGTAGAGTTGCAATCTCAAAGGATCAACACATGGATAAAGTCATGCTTGTTGAATCCCTTGGCTTCAACTTAATGTCTGTCTCAATGCTTTGCGATCTGAATATGATTGTAATGTTTGGAAAATATCGCTGTCTGGTGCTAATGGAATCTGACAAATCTCTAGTGTTTGAAGGGTATCGGAAAGGTGATTTGTACGTGGTAGATTTCTCAGCAGGACCACAACTTGCGGTATGTCTTCTTGCAAAAGCTTCAGAATGCTGGCTTTGGCATCGGAGGCTTGGGCATGCTGGCATGAGGAACCTGCACACCCTTGCGAAGAAGAAGCATGTCATAGGCATCGAGGGCGTCGAGTTCAAGAAAGATCATTTATGCGGTGCCTGTGAAGCAGGGAAGATGACAAGGGCAAAACATCCTTCGAAGACAATCATGACTACTACACAACCCTTCGAACTGCTCCACATGGATCTTTTCGGTCCCACTCACTACTCAACTTTTACTACTACTGCTTGCCTCTATGGCTTCGTCATTGTTGATGATTACTCTAGATATACTTGGGTACACATAATCCTTTACAAGACTGAAGTGCAGGATGTCTTCAGATGCTTCGCCAATCGAGCTATGAACAATTTTGGCGCCAAGATAAAGCACATTAGAAGTGACAATGGCACTGAATTCAAGAACACTGGCCTTGATACATATCTTGATACCTTGGGCATCACACATGAATTCTCAGCTCCGTACACGCCACAGCAGAATGGCGTCGTCGAACGCAAGAACAGAAAACTCATTGAAATGGCCAGAACAATGCTAGATGAATACAAGACTCCAAGAAAATTCTGGACTGAAGCCATTGATACTGCATGCCATACAATCAATCGTGTTTATCTTCACAAGCTTCTGAACAAGACATCTTATGAACTCCTAACTGGCAAGAAGCCAAATGTCAGTTACTTCAGAGTATTTGGCGCAAAGTGCTGGATCAAGGACCCACATCACACCTCAAAGTTTGCACCAAAAGCACATGAGGGCTTTATGCTTGGATATGGAAAGGATTCACACTCCTACAGAGTCTTCAATCTCTTCCATTACAAAGTGGTCGAAATAGTGGATGTGCGGTTTGATGAAACAAATGGTTCACAAAGAGAGCAACTGCCAAATGTGCTAGATGAAGTCCCAGCTAGTGAATCAATCAAGCTTATGGGAACTGGAGAGATTATGCCTTCTGAAGCTCATCCTGAAGAAGAACTCATCATCTCAGCACCTGATCAACATGAAGACAATGCTCAGCATGAAGACATTCCTCCAAACAACAACGCAGATCAGCAAGAGCAAAGTCTTTGCCCTATACATCCTCGTGTTGCAAATGAAGTGCAGATTGACAGAATACTTGACAGCATCAATGCACCTGGTCCACTCACTCGTTCAAGGGCAACTCAGCTAGCAAACTTCTGTGGGCATTTCGCATTCGTCTCAATATCAGAACCCAAGAAATTTGAAGAAGCCTTCATGGAACCTGAATGGATTCAAGCTATGCAAGAAGAGCATCAACAGTTTGAGCTGAATAATGTATGGGGACTGGTTAAGCGTCCCGATCCACGGAAGCACAACATAATAGGCACCAAATGGATATACCGCAACAAGCAAGATGAGCATGGTCAAGTTGTCAGAAACAAAGATCGTCTTGTTGCTCAAGGATATACTCAAGTAGAGGGCATTGACTTCGATGAAACTTTTGCTCCTGTGGCTAGGCTTGAAGCCATACGCATACTGCTGGCCTATGCAAATCATCATAACATACTTCTATATCAAATGGATGTGAAAAGTGCCTTTCTCAATGGCAAGATTGAAGAAGAAGTGTATGTTGCACAACCACCTGGTTTTGAAAATCCAAAACATC
The DNA here is from genome assembly GCF_056163025.1 of Triticum urartu. Lineage (NCBI taxonomy): Eukaryota > Viridiplantae > Streptophyta > Magnoliopsida > Poales > Poaceae > Triticum > Triticum urartu. Next base: position 611,086,842 of record NC_141876.1, read on the forward strand.
CTGATATGGTATACAAGCTCAACAAGGCACTGTATGGCCTCAAACAAGCCCCTAGGGCCTGGTATGATACACTCAAGTACTTTCTGAAGAGCAAAGGCTTCATACCTGGTTCCCTGGATCCCACTCTTTTCACGAAGACATACGATGGTGAACTGTTTGTGTGCCAAATATATGTGGATGACATTATCTTCGGCTGCACCAATCGGAAGTACAGTGAAGAGTTTGGATATATGGTGCAAGAGCAATATCAGATGTCCATGATGGGGGAGCTGAAGTTCTTTCTTGGTCTTCAAATCCGACAATAGCGCAATGGCATCTTCATATCTCAATAGAAGTATCTCAAAGATTGCCTGAAGAAGTTCGGTATGCAAGACTGCAAAGGCTTCACAACACCAATGCCAGCCAAACATCATCTAGGTCCTGACAACAATGGTAAAGAGTTCGATCAAAAGGTATACCGCTCCATGATTGGGTCTTTGCTTTATTTATGTGCATCTAGGCCAGATATCATGCTTAGTGTTTGCATGTGTGCTCGATTTCAAGCGGCACCAAAGGAGTCGCATCACTTAGCTGTGAAGCGAATTCTTCGATATTTGGCTCACACCCCAACTCTAGGATTATGGTATCCAAAGGGCTCAGAGTTTGATTTGGTTGGATTTTCGGATGCTGATTATGCTGGTGACAAAGTTGATCGCAAGTCTACATCAGGCACATGTCACTTTCTGGGAAGATCACTTGTATGTTGGTCTTCAAAGAAGCAGAACTGTGTATCTTTCTCCACTACTGAATCTGAATACATTGCTGCTGGATCTTGCTGTGCCCAGCTTCTGTGGATGAAGCAAACACTCAAGGATTATGGCATTCATCTGAAGCAAGTGCCACTTTACTGCGACAACGAAAGCGCCATCAAGATTGCCAACAACCCAGTTCAGCACTCGAAGACAAAGCACATTGAAATTCGCCATCACTTTCTCAGATATCATGTTGTGAAGGAAGACATTGATATCATACACGTCAACACTGAAGAGCAATTGGCAGATATCTTCACCAAGCCCTTGGATGAGAAGAGGTTTTGCAAGTTACGGTGTGAGCTAAATATCTTGGAATCCTCAAATGTCCTGTGATCAGGCACACATCCTAACACTTATGCATATTGATGACTTAGATGTGCAACGCACAAAGTAAAGTATATCTTCAATCAATGAAGACATACATTCTAAGTGTGAATACATTAATGTGGAATTTGACTTCGGAGCGCCACAATAATTGTGCGCCGTGTCTGGGTCTAATACTTCCTATACGGTGGGTAACGCCACCACCAAACGTTCCATTTTGAAGTGTTTAACTCATGGCGTTACCTTGCAATATCTTCACATTGGTTTGGCTTCGAACTTAACATGTCTTCATGATTATCTTCACTACGATGATTATATATATATATGCTCTAAGTGTTCTGTCCTCTACAACATTCACTTATAGCTATGTCTTCTTGGTTGAATCTTTTGAACTAAGTGAATGTGATCGGACCCTAACCTCTCTATGCTTTCTATCTCAAACTCTATCTCTCCAAGTCATATGCATTCTGTTGAAACTGTCGAATGTCTTCACTATGTCCTTGTCAGCTGAAGACATAGAGACAACCATAAAAGTCCGTTTTTAATGCTCATTCCTCCACATAAGATCCGGAGAAGCAGGAATGACCGCCCGACAATTTAGGCGTGCGTGGGACGTGGAACAAACCCCAAACTTCCGCTAACTGGCCACGCGTGCCTCAAATGCGAAGCGCCAGGGGCACCTGCGTAATAGCACAGTGCCGCCTCTGAGTCTATAAATTCACACTTACCGCAGTCATTATCTCCTTCTTCCATCCTCGCACGAACCCTAGCGCCACCCCTAGCACTCGACGACGCCGGAGACGAAGCGCTTCGCTACCGCAACCTCTCCAATGCCGTCCTCACGCCGACCGCGGACATCGTCCTCTCCGCCGTCGCCGTAGGTGTTTTCCGTCGCCAAGTTAGGGCACGGAGGACTGAACTGCTCGGCATCAACTTCCTTCCGTCTAGCAGTTCCAGTGTGGTAAATAAAACTTCTTTTTACAGCCTCTTTTGATCTCTTGGTTCTGTCACTTTCAACCATAAGAAGTTTCTCTTCACACCAGTTAGATCTCTCGCTGCATCTCATAACATGCCTACTATATTCACTTGTGCTTCATAAAGTAGTTAGATTCCTCACTTGTACTGATCTATGGGTTCGTACAAATCTGGAACCAACTTCTTATCTATAAGTGAATGTCTTCGCACAATGAGGTCAATGTCTTCTAAACTGATTAATCTTCAAAACCTTCTGAGAATTCATATGACCTCTTCCCCTTCCCTCGCACCTTAATGCTGTCACAGGTACATGTCCGTGGGAGAATCCTTCGGCTCTCATAGTCTGCATTCATTTGCAGAATTCCTATAGCATCACATAAACTCTCCTGAAGCCAGTTCCTGTTTGTCCAGAAAAAGAAAGCCTTTGAAGCCTTTGAAAGTTTTGAAGCCTTTCAAGTTAAAGTTTATGGCTTCAGTTGCAGCAGCAAGAAAGGGGGGCAGACAGAGACGTGAGGGAACTTCCAAGGATCTGCCTGAAGACTTGGCAGAAATGTACAAAACAGATCCAGAAGAGAGCTATGGGCAGCGCAAAACCCGAATCCAATGGATTCGACGCTATTGGGCAGAACAGTGGTTCAAATACCGCTTCGTCACCCAGGAGTATGCTGAAAAGAATGCAATTAAGAGTCCATGGGGGGATATCTTATACAAGAACCTTGTACCCAGAACCAGAGATGAAGCCATTGCTCAAGGCTTCTACCCATGCATGGTCCGAGGACCACAGCCTGATGATGCACATCCGTCGTCACTTCTCTGGTGTCGTGACGACAATCTCTTCAAACGCAACTTTCAGTTTGCTCAACAGTCTGCGAAGCTAAACAAGAAGAAATTTGGGCTTGACTTCAACCCTGGTCCCTCCTCACCAAGGGCAGATGGCACACGCGACGCGGAACCCAATATCATCGGTCCGTTTGCCAATCTTGAGGGCCTGATCACCCACATCTTAGTCCAAGGGACTGCTGTGAATGACCCTCCAGCTGATTCTAAGTCTGATGAAGCTCCTGCTGTGCCGAAGCCAAAGCAGACAAAGAAACCAAAAGCTTCAAAGCCGGCCCCTGCCTCAAAAATCTCAAGGGCGAAGCCATTGAAAACTGCACCTCCTGAAGTCAGTGTGCAGTCCGAAGATGTATCCCGCATCTCCAAGCCCCTGAAGGATAAGGAGCCCCAGCAACACACAGGCAAAGAGCTCACTGCTGCTGCCATTCTGCGCAGTGAAGCCATTGATCTATCAAGCGATGAAGATCTGGGCGATGACGCACTAGAACAGCTCATCAAAAGCAAGGAGGAAGCGGAAATCTTCAACAATCTGCCTCTCTTTGATGTCGCCATCATCCACAGCTTCATCGATGAATGGTTTGACACACCAGATATAAGCTTCAATGATCTGCAGCTGCCTGTTGGACTCAACGTCGCCTTCCAAGGTGCAATTGCTTCAGAACTGGCCATTGCTCAGCGCATTGTTGAGCTGAAGCAGAAAATTGATCACGAAAAAGCTCAGTTCAAGAAGCACGTGGCCAGTCTCAGCGTGCAGGAAGTGAGAAGCTTCAAAATCATGCTGCATGATCTCAAAGAAAACTTTCTGAAGAAGCGTGCTGAAGCTCAAGGCTCGCGTGAAAGGATGAAGTCATTGGCTGACAAATGTGTTCAAGCCTACAACGAGGCTGAAAAGCGCAAGGCACTTGGGCGTCCAAGCATCGACCCCAAGATGGCCGTAAAGAAGAAGAAGCAGCCTGCTGTGAGTGAACCAGAGGCATCAAGACAAGCAGCCACTTCCATTGTCTTCCCAACCGCCACGACTGGCTCGAAGCCAAAGAGCCGGCCAACAGCTTCAGAGCTAAAGAAGACAAGAGCTGCAGAAGCTGAAGCCAGAAAAAGGAAGAGCTCTAAAGCCTCTCCTTCTGCCCCCAGTAAAAAGAAGCGCAAGACTAAGAAATCTAGGGCTGCTCCCACAGAGCCCTTGATGGTTGAACCCCTTTCTGTCATTCACCCCAATGCAGAAAGAAGACTAACAGTTCATGAGCCTGCTCCCACAGAGGCACCTGACGCTGAAGATATTCCAGCACCCGACCCACTAGCTGCTGAAGACATTGGTCATCAGGACAATGTGCAAGGTGATGCAGCCCTTCCTCAGCTTGAAACAAGCGAACCCATCAGCATTGGTCGTCCTCTGACGCCAATGGCACAAGATGAGTCATGGGCGGATCGCCCTCAGGAGGAAGAAGACATTCAGGCCCAGCCCACTCCGACACCACAAGCGTCGTCTGCGTTCCGTAGGCTTCGCAAAGGTCCACGGCCTCAAGTCCAGTCTGCAGAAATTCCGGCTGCATCAGCCGAAGACAATGAAGAAGCACCTCCAGAACTCACTTCCTCGCTCCATCAAGATGCAGTTCCCCAAGAGAACGTGCCTGAAGATGTCCCTCAAACTACTAACACTGAAGCCAATGTGGAGCCCGCCCCACCAAATGCTTCAGCGGACAGCGAAGCCACTGAGCCAGACACTTCAGTTCCTGAGTCTGCTGCAGGTCCACAATTTGACTATCACATAGAGCACAGGCCTCATGTCCAGAAGCCAGTCCTAAGGCTTCCAAGGTTCCCAGGTCCTGCATCAGCACCTGGCTCCTTTGATGTAAACAGCTTCAAGGCAGACAACACATTTTTCGATAGCTCCAAGAACCCCTATTCAAGGGAAAGGATTGTATCAGACAGGTTCTGGAGCTATTCACAGCGCAGCTATTATTCTTGCATCCTATACAACCAAGGTCGCATCTTCCCACACAAGCGCCTTGAGGTTGAAGCTATTGCTGGTCTGCCATGTCTTGAGGAAGCTTTGGACTGCTTCAGGCAAGTGGGCCTGCTGCCGTTCGTGACTGATAAAGAGCACTGGAACGAAGAGCTTCTGCTTCAGTTTTATGCCACTCTCCACATCAAAGGCTACAACAGAGATCCTAAGACTTGGATCCTGGAGTGGATGACCGGAAATGTCCATCATGAAGCCAATGCATTCAATATCATTGAGCCCACTGGCCTGCCCACTCCAGGCGAATTCTTCGAGGAAGGGTGTCAACTTCATTCTGAAGCTATTGAGAGCATATTTCAGAGACCTGAACCCAATATGAGTCTGATGCTCTCAATGATGAAGCCATTGCCTCAAGATGCACCCTATCCAACTGAGTTCTTCGTTGAAGACCTAGAGTACCTGCCCAGGACCATATATCATATTATCCGGCGGACTCTCTGGCCCATTAAGGGACACTCTCCACATGCCAAGATTGAGGGTGCAATGAAGACTCTCATATTCTATATCATGCATGGCAAATGCTTCAATGCACAGGATCTTTTCATACGACAACTTGCTGCGTCAGGCTCGAACTTATTTGGTCTAAAAATCTATGCCCCTTGGGTGATGAGGCTGATCAAACTGCACTCTACAATTTCGTATCAGCCCTCAGCCCGAAACCATCGCATCTTCCTGCCAGATGTGGATATCTCTGCTGAAGCAATATACCCTGAGCCTGCCAAGCAACCAATAAGTCTTCAGAATGCCGAACACCAGAGCTTCACGCAGAATGTTGAAGGTGTTGAAGCCATGTCTAGGGTCTATCCTATGGCTGGCACTACACGTGCACCAGCATCAACTGAAGCCACAGATAGCACAAACGCTCCAAGACCCAAGAAGCGTGCTCGTGTCCTCACTGACCGAGAGCTTCTTGTGGCCCTTCACCAAAAGCAAGATAGGCATCACGACTGGATGAAACGTCAGATGAAGAGCCTCTTGGTGGATGTCAATCATCTTCGAAACCTGGCCACCAAGAATGCCTTCGTTACGCATGCGACTTGCCGTCGTACGTGGAAAGGGCTCTCAATGATCTGCACTGAAGCTGAACTTGAAGAGGATGGCTTCACAGAGCGCTTCAAATTTGACACCACACCTCCTAGGAGGGCTGTGATGCGCAACACACCGTCACTTGAAGACTCTGAGTATTCCTCATCTGCTGCCACCGTCACTGCGAGGATCATTGATGAAGATGATGATGCTACTTCACCACCACCCGCTTCAGCACCTCAAAGCTCAGCACCGCCAAACAACTCCACCGACCCTGCTGCGCCTGGGAACGCGTAGAAAACTCTATGTCTTCAAACCTTTTTGGTCATTCCTGACAAAAGGGGGAGAAGCATATGATGTTTATAGTCTTCAAACGGGTCAATATGGGCGGATGCCTTGTTTTGTTATACTTGCTTCGTGTTTGCAACTCTTATTTTGCTTCATTTGGTTCTTTTGAGTTGTAAACACTAAAACTTGATGGTCGTTTGCTACTTGTTTTACCACTCCTTTTTGCGAAGATAAATTCCACATGTGCGACGATAAATTCCGCACTCATCTCATTCTGCAGACGTCCATTTTCCATTATGCATGTTATTATCTTCATATACTTTCACATGCATAGTGGATTGTCATCATAAGCTGAAGCTGATCTCCACAAGTACAACCTGCCATGTGCATTTGCATTCCAAAAGCAAATTAACTTATATGCACATCTTCAGGGGGAGCACTTGCAACTTATGATGACAATTCTTTTACAGACTTCACACTTTATATTCCCCGTTGAAAACTTCAACTAGTTTGTCATCAATCACCAAAAAGGGGGAGATTGTAAGTGCATCTAGTGCCACCCCTAGTTGGTTTTGGAGTATTGACGACAAACCTAGTTGAGGGACTAATGTGTTTGTGAGAATTGCAGGAAAACACAGGTAGAAGTCCCTCATTGATTCGGTTTACTACCAGAGATGACCCCTAAAAATGAATGAAGACATTGAAGACAAAGGTGGTATATGAAGATATTCACATTGAAGACTATGACAACAGAAGACACGTTATGAAGCCTATGGAACTTGAAGACTTAGATCTTTCGTAGTTCTTTTTATTTTTGTTGAGTCATAGGAACCACCGTACTGTTAAGTGGGGTCTAGGAGAACAAGTCAGAATGACTTAAGTGATGCCTAAATCAAAAACCTATGTCTTCGAGTGAAGACAATGAGAGCAAATCTTGTCCAGAGCCGGATAAGTCAGCTTTGCTTGTAGCCCAAGTAAAGTTGCCATGAGAGTTCGAAATCTGACCGTTGAGATACGTGTCAGTTCCTTAGTGACCCAGGGTCATTTCGGACAAATCAGGTCGGGTTGCCAAGTGGCTATAAATAGCCCACCCCCACAACCATAAACGGTTGGCTACTCAGATTTCAGTGCACGGCTTTTGTCGTTTGAGAGCAACCCACCTCGAAGCCTTTGAGAGAAAATTCCTAGTGAGGAGAAAAGCCCTAACCACCCAGAGCCAGAGTAAATTGGGCATCACTTAAGTCTTCTTGTCTGTGTGATCTGAAGACTTATTACACTTGAGGACTGTGAATCCTCCAGACGGTTAGGCGTCGCGTTCAGAGCATCCAAGAGACATTGTGGATTGCCAGTGAACGAAGTCTGTGAAGGTTTGGGAGTCTACCTTGAAGACTTACCAGAGTGATTGGGCGAGGACTAAGTGACCTTAGCTCAAGGAGATTACGGTGAGGACTTGGTGTCCTGAACTGTGTGTTCAGGACTGGGTGTCCGGGACTGTGTGTCCTAAGGTTTAAATACCTAGTCGCTCCAACCAGACGTATAGTTGTCACAGCAACTGGAACTGGTCCAACATATCATTGTCTTCAACGAGTCACTGGTTTCATCTTCACTTCCTTCTCTTGCTGTTACTCATTGTGAAGTCATTGCGTGCTTGCTTTATCATTTGTCTTCACAACGTGAATGCATGATCTGTTTGGCTTCATAACTTCTTCCTACTTGATCCTTATTACACTGAAGCTGTTTGTCACTGTGCTTTCACTCTATTGAATACATGACCATGGCTGGCCTAGTGTAATCTAACTTCCGCTGCATAGTAATAGGAATAATCTTCACTGTTTGTCTTCTTAACTCCCAAGTTTTGAAGACTTTCATAAAAATCGCCTATTCACCCCCCCTCTAGTCGATATAACGCACTTTCAGATCCAACAACCTAGTTGTTTATCCTTGGTAGTCTCTCTTATGGGGAAATGTAGTCTTGTGCTTGCATGAGCCATAGTAGTCCGCTACAGCCCGGTTCACCGGAGTTCTACTAGCCTAGCACTATTGCTCAGGACACTTGACTGGCCAGCATGTGTTTCACATTGTTCCTGTGTCTGTCCCTTCGGGGAAATGTCACGCGGTGAAATCCGGAGTCCTGCCTAGCCTGCTACAGCCCGGGTTACCGGAGTCCTGTTAGCCCAGTGCTACAGCCCGGATTCACACGCTGCTGACCGACATGCTCGAAGTTGATTCATGTATGCCTGTCCCCATGGGTTAGTGCCGCTTTGGGTTCACGACTAGCCATGTCGGCCCGGGTTCTCTGTCATATGGATGCTAGCGACACTATCATATACGTGAGCCAAAAGGCGCAAACGGTCCCGGGCCATGGTAAGGCGACACCCGTGGGAATACCGTGCGTGAGGCCGCAAAGTGATATGAGGTGTTACCAGCTAGATCGATGTGACTTGGAATCGAGGTCCTGACAGCGTTGGTATCAGGCCTGACTGCCTGTAGGATTACCAAGCCAAACCGGTCGAAGTTGAGTCTAGAAATGCTTTAGTTATGTAAGGGAATTGATTGTGGAAGGGAACATAAGGCTCTCTTTTTACTCCTTATCCTTATGCCCTTCTGCTCTGAGTCAACCTCTTCTTTTCTACGGGGTTAAGAACTAGGCTTCTCTTCTATCTCTCAGGATGACGTGTTACTAAACCGTAGTTTCCTAGGATTGTTGAGTTCAAGCCTCAGTTCAGTTCCTCCTACTTCCATATGTTCATAGCTAGCCTCAGAACCTTGATATTGTGATGTTGAGTGGTTATGCCACCATTTTCGCAGGATGTCTCAAATCATTTTGAGCATTTACAGCCGTTATGCTGTCCGAGTCATCCCAGGTTTCTAAACTATCTGATGCATTTGCAAATTCTTCTTCCCGTTCCCGATGTTCCTTTGGGCCAGATTAACCACACTAATCGGTGGGTTGAGGTACTTTATTGCCTCGACATATATGTTGGAGCTATTATAATGACCCGAGGTGTCTTATATTATCACTTAGTAATCTAGAAATGCTTTGCATCCCCAGTGTGATGATTCTGGCCATTATTCTCGAAAGCATCCCGTGATGACATTTAGTAGTAGGTATTCTACTCCTGGGTTCTTGACCCAAGATTCACTCTACCTACCTCGTGTTGATAGTGTTGCTCGTACCTTTAGGATATTAGTAACCTTTGTGATAGTCTTCGAGGTCCGTGGTATTTCCTTCTTCCAAATACCATGAACTACTTATGGCAGAAGTTCTTTTGAACCAAAAGGTCGCAACCAGAGTGCTCTTGATGAGTTCTCCATTCTACATTGTGAATCTGCCAGTTCTACCTTTCTGCATGGGTTATCCGGAAGAAATGTTGAGCTTTGCTCGACATACTAATTCATGAGTCCACACCTCAAAAATTATATGTTCCTTGAGCTGTACCTCTTTAGTTGTATTCTGACCTCCATCTATCAATTGAGAGTCAAGAGTATGTGTGCATTCGTGTTCATCGATGCCTATTATTCTTGTAGTCCGTCAAGTCGTTCTATTCTGGAATGACTAGGAGAAACAAACTCCAGTACCTCATCCATATCCAAGATTGGGTCAAAGTAGTTGTATTTCGCAGATCGAAATGCCAATCCAGCTTTTGCTCTGTTCTACCTCAGAGTATTACCCCCTTTATGTCAGGATTTTCATGAGAATTGCACCAGCTCTCATGAATTTTTGACGTAGTGATACTTCTTGCCATCATTTTTCATTCCTCTGTCCCGTGTTGTCACAAACGGAATACCAACAAGTGAACCGTGATGTGTGAAATCAATACTCCTAGCAACTAGTTGCTTGGTAGTAAATGGAAAATATTCTCATTCTTAGCGTGTTGGTTATTGAATCATCATTCTAAGATAGATTGTGCTACCTAGTCCTTATTCCTGGTGAACTTTTCGATCAATGAGTTAGGATTGTGTCAATCCCTTGCTTATTTGATCACATCATCTTGCCTCGAAAGCAAGAATGCTCCCGAGCTTAATAACATATCAGTGGTTTGTGATTTTTTGAATACCCTCTCGGAAGTATCACCGGGTTGTCCCCTGACCGTTATGTTGAGCTCGCGATCAAGTTGGTTTTCTTATAAACCACCCCTTCTCCAAGAATCTGTGTTGGATATCCCTGAGCTAGTTGGTTGAGCTAGACAACAACTTGGAGAGTTGGAAGATGAAAGCTTGTCCCACTTAGTTCATCTCCAAAGGGATATCTTTCTGTTTGTGTGTGTTGAAGATAGGTGATATCTTCATCGATTGATCCTCGTGATCAGTTGATCTATTACCTTGTCAAAACTTTGACTTGAGTATGGGCTATCGTCAAATCAAATCAGAACCAACGATATTCGTAATGTTGTCTTACTCGTGGTTGATTCCTCGAGCATACACCATTACATCTTTTGGTCTGACCAATGCTATCACCGTGTTCACATGATGGTGGAAGTCCAGTGATATGGAAATTCCGATGAGTTGTTGTTGAGACCATCAGCAATATTTTCATCTTACCCATGATTCATGTTGGGCATCTATGTTAGTGTTACAAAATTTTATAAGCATTATCTTCATGTCCCGTTCATGAAGCATATGTTGGATGAAAGAAGTGACTTCCTCTAATTCATGTGAATTTGATGCAAGTTGCCGCCATGAACTCGAGAAAGTTTGTTTTTGCCTCCTCTGGAACCATCCCAAGTTAGTCATGCACGTGCAAAGTGCTCTATGGTTTGATAGGTTGGCCGCCTCCACTCCATATGTGTTCCTAGCACACCAAGCCACTGATTGATTTGTACAAGGAAAAGAAGTTCCTTCTTAAGACCCGGGGCTTATACAAGGACTTCGATACCTCAATGATGGTTCCCAACCTGAACTCGGTAGTGTTTATTATAAGACTACTGTGTGGTCATGCTTGTCTGGGACAGCATGTTCACATGTTGTAGCAAAACCTGCTCATGTTTTGGAGCTTGCTATCATAGTTCATTCCCTGAGAATCTTGCAACGTCATCTCGTCGATTTGTGTTGCAACCCTTCTTTCCAGGCATGTTGTCTGAAATATCATGTTATCAACCAGATCTAAATCTCAGGCAGATATGATGGTTGGAACATTTCCAACATTAGCATTTTGTTTCCAGCTTGCATGGCCATTGTGCCAGTTTCCCATGGGCTGCCATTCTCAATTGCTGAAGAAGGATCATCTTCAGAAGTGGACTTACCATGAGTCCCATCCATTTCTGGTGATAAGCAAAAATCATTCGTTGCGTTGTCTTCAACAAGGTAGTCCACATCACCCATTTGAGTCCGGGTATGCCATTCCTTTGAACTCTGCCAAATGTCTGTTGGTGATTTGTCTTAGGCTGGTGTAGAGAGTTTCAATGATCTTTGTATCGAAAGTAATTCTTTTTGCCACTTAAGGGGATAGATCTATGATTCACCTTCCCCAAGGTGCCCGTTGTGGAATCATGGCAGTTAACTCCTTGCTACGTCGTGATCGAGCATGGATTTGTTGCCTACTTAGTGGACCTTCGTCATCTGTTACACCCCATCCCCCCGAATGTATGTTTCGTGTCTCAGCTCAAGAGAAGTTTTATATCTCACCCTAAGAGTTGATCTTGAGTTGCCTGATCTTCGAGAAGATCGATTCCGGTAGAGTTCCTGTCCGTCGTCATCGTGTTGGATGAAGATCTTGAAAGGAAGGACGCCAAGATCGATCTGAAGCAATGGATCATGAAGATCATGATAGTTTGTACCCCCTCTGCTTCTTACCTCACGTCATGAATCTCGGGACGAGATTCTTGTTTAGTGGGGGTGAGTTGTCACAGCCCTAGAATTGTTTGGAGATAGTTGCATCAGTGAGCATCATGCATCCTGTTAATTTCAAGAAACTTGAAATGAGGAAAGTGAAAGCCTCAGAAATCAATTTAAAAGAAGGGCAAGAACCCTTTAAATTGCATTCATTGTTTCCAAAATGCCTTCATAAATGTTTGTTAATTTTGGCAAGGCTTTGAGACCAAACCAAAAATAGGGAACATTTTTGTGGAATATTTTGGGCACTGAATTTAAATCACTATCCTATTTGAATTTGGAAATATACCCAAATATATATAGGATATATCTCCAAATACCTCTGATATATTTTATGTGCATTTGGAAAAGTCCATTTTGCAACATGAAATTATTAGAGTATAATTGACACTGTTTTTGAAACTGTTTTGAATTTTAAAAGTAGTGGCAAAGATAAAATAAAAACAAACAGAACAAAAAAACAGAAACAGAGAGAGAGAGAGAGTTACCTGGACTTACCTCTCCAGCCCACCTGGCGGCCCAAGTGGCCGGCCCAGCCCACCACCGCCTCCTTCCCTGTTGTCTTCCAGTTGGAAATATGCCCTAGAGGCAATAATAAATTAAGTTATTATTATTATATTTCATTGTTCATGATAATCGTTTATTATCCATGCTAGAATTGTATTGATAGGAAACTCAGATACATGTGTGGATACATAGACAACACCATGTCCCTAGTAAGCCTCTAGTTGACTAGCTCGTTGATCAATAGATGGTTACGGTTTCCTAACCATGGACATTGGATGTCGTTGATAACGGGATCACATCATTAGGAGAATGATGTGATGGACAAGACCCAATCCTAAGCCTAGCACAAAGATCGTGTAGTTCGTATGCTAAAGCTTTTCTAATGTCAAGTATCATTTCCTTAGACCATGAGATTGTGCAACTCCCGGATACCGTATAAATGCTTTGGGTGTACCAAACGTCACAACGTAACTGGGTGGCTATAAAGTTTCACTACAGGTATCAACGAAAGTGTCTATTGGGTTGGCACGAATTGAGACTGGGATTTGTCACTCCGTGTAAACGGAGAGGTATCTCTGGGCCCACTCGGTAGGACATCATCATAATGTGCTCAATGTGATCAAGAAGTTGATCACGGGATGATGTGTTACAGAACGAGTAAAGAGACTTGCCGGTAACGAGATTGAACAAGGTATCGGGATACCGACGATCGTATCTCGGGCAAGTATCGTACCGATGGACAAAGGGAATTGTATACGGGATTGATTGAATCCTTGACATCGTGGTTCATCCGATGAGATCATCGTGGAGCATGTGGGAGCCAACATGGGTATCCAGATCCCGCTGTTGGTTATTGACTGGAGAGTTGTCTCGGCCATGTCTGCATGACTCCCGAGCCCGTAGGGTCTACACACTTAAGGTTCGATGACGCTAGGGTTATAGGGAATAGATATACGTGGTTACCGAATGTTGTTCGGAGTCCCGAATGAGATCCTGGACGACACTAGGAGTTCCGGAATGGTCCGGAGGTAAAGAGTTATATATGGGAAGTCATCATACGGTCACCGGAATAATTCGGGGGGTTACCGGTATTGTACCGGGACCACTGGAGGGGTTCCGGCGGTCCACCGGGAGGGTCCACCTGCCCCGGAGGGCCCTATGGGCTGTGTGTGGAGAGGGACCAGCCCCTTAGTGGGCCGGGCGCCTCCACCCCTAGGGCCCATGCGCCTAGGGTTTGGGGGAACCCTAAAGGGGGGCGCCCCCCTTGCCTTGGGGGGCAAGGAAACCCCCCTGGCCGCCGCCCCCTCCTCAGATTGGATCTGAGGGGGCCGGCCCCCCTCTCCCTTGCCCCTATATATATGTGGGGGGTAGGAGGGCAGCCGCACCCAAGTTCTGGCGCAGCCCTCCCCCTCTCCCAAGTCCTCCTCTTCTCCCGCGGTGCTTGGCGAAGCCCTGCAGGATTGCCACGCTCCTCCTTCACCACCATGCCGTCGTGCTGCTGCTGGATGGAGTCTTCCCCAACCTCTCCTTCTCCCCTTCCTGTATCAAGGCGCAGGCGACGTCACCGGGCTGCACGTGTGTTGAACGCGGAGGCGCCGTGGTTCGGCGCTTAGATCAGAATCAACCGCGATCTGAATCGCTACGAGTATGACTCCTTCATCCGCGTTCTTGCAACGCTTCCGCTTAGCGATCTACAAGGGTATGTAGATGCACTCCCCTTCCCCTCGTTTCTAGATTACTCCATAGATTGATCTTGGTGATGCGTAGAAAATTTTAAATTTCTGCTATGATCCCCAACAGTGGCATCCAGAGCTAGGTCTATGCATAGTTTCTATGCACGAGTAGAACACAAAGCAGTTGTGGGCGTCGATATTGCTAATTTACTTGCCGTTACTAGTCTTATCTTGATTCGGCGGCATCGTGGGATGAAGCGGCCCGGACCGACCTTACACGTACTCTTACGTGAGACTGATTCCACCGACTGACATGCACTAGTTGCATATGGTGGCTAGCGGGTGTCTGTCTCTCCCACTTTAGTCGGATCGGATTCGATGAAAAGGGTCCAAGGGTAAATAGAAATTGGCATATCACGTTGTGGTTTTGGCGTAGGTAAGAAACGTTCTTGCTAGAAACCTATAGCAGCCACGTAAAAACTTGCAACAACAATTAGAGGACGTCTAACTTGTTTTTGCAGCATATGCCTTGTGATGTGATATGGCCAAAAGGATGTGATGAATGATATATGTGATGTATGAGATTGATCATGTTCTTGTAATAGGAATCACGACTTGCATGTCGATGAGTATGACAACCGGCAGGAGCCATAGGAGTTGTATTAATTTATTTATGACCTGCGTGTCAACATAAACGTCATGTAATTACTTTACTTTATTGCTAAAGCGTTAGCCATAGTAGTATAAGTAATAGATGACGAGACAACTTCAAGAAGACATGATGATGGAGATCATGATGATGGAGATCATGGTGTCATGCCGGTGACAACGATGATCGTGGAGCCCCGAAGATGGAGATCAAAAGGAGCAAAATGATATTGGCCATATCATGTCACTATTTGATTGCATGTGATGTTTATCATGTTTTACATCTTATTTGCTTAGAACGATGGTAGCTTAAATAAGATGATCCCTCACTAAAATTTCAAGAAAGGTGTTCCCCCTAACTGTGCACTGTTGCGAAGGTTCGTTGTTTCGAAGCACCACGTGATGATCGGGTGTGATAGATTCTAACGTTCGAATACAACGGGTGTTGACGAGCCTAGCATGTACAGACATGGCCTCGGGACACATGCGAAACACTTAGGTTGACTTGACGAGCCTAGAATGTACAGACATGGCCTCGGAACACGGAAGACGGAAAGGTCGAACATGAGTCGTATAGAAGATACGATCAACATGAGATGTTCACCGTTCATGACTAGTCCGTCTCACGTGATGATCGGACACGGCCTAGTCGATTCGGATCATGTTTCACTTAGATGACTAGAGGGATGTCTATCTGAGTGGGAGTTCATTAAATAATTTGATTAGATGAACTCAATTATCATGAACATAGTCTAAATTGTCTTTGCAAATATGTTGTAGATAAATAGCTCACGTTGTAGCTCCCTGTTTCAATACGTTTCTAGAGAAAGATTAAGTTGAAAGATATTGTAAGCAACGACGCGGACTAGGTCCGTAGTCCGAGGAGTGTCCTCGCTGCTACACAGAAGGCTTACGTCTTTGATGCACCGCTCGATGTGCAAACCCCTACAACGTCGTCTGTGGATGTTGTGAACACCTGACAGACACATCCTGATGACTACTTGATAGTTTAGTGCACCATACTTTACGGCTTAGAATCGGGATTCCAATGACGTTTTGAACGCCATAGAACATATGAGATGTTCCAAGAGCTGAAATTGGGATTTCAGGCTCATGCCCATGTTGAGAGGTGTGAGACCTCTGACAAGTTCTTTTGCCAACAAGATGGAGGAGAATAGCTCAGCTAGTGAGCATGTACTCAGAATGTCTGGGTGCTACAATCACTTAAATCAAGTGGGAGTTAAACTTCTGGATAAGATAGTGATTGATAGAGTTCTCTAGCCACTATCACTAAGCTACTAGATCTTCGTGATGAACTATGACATGCAAGGGATGGAGTTGATCCCGGAGCTGTTCGCAGTGGTTAAGACCGCAAAAGGTAGAAATCAAGAAGGAGCATCAAGTGTTGATGGTTTAACAAGAGCACTGGTTTCAAGAAGGGCAAGGGCTAGAAGGGAAACTTCATGGATGGCAAACAAGTTGCCGCTCCAGTGAAGGAACCCAAGGTTGAACCCAAAACCGAGACTAAGTGCTTCTATTGTAAGGGGAACGGTCACTGGTAGTGGAATTACCCCAAATGCATGGTAGATAAGAAGGCTGGCAACTTCAAAGTATATACGTGTTATTAATGTGTACCTCACTAGTACTCCTGGTAGCACCTGGGTATTGGATACCGGTTCAGTTACTATTATTGGTGACTTGAAGCAAAAGCTACGGACTAAACGGAGACTGGCTAAGGGCGAGGTGACGATGTGTGTTGGAAGTGTTTCCAAAGTTGATGAGATCACCATCGCACACTCCATCTTCCTTCGAGATTAGTATTGAACCTAGATAAATGTTATCAGGTGTCTACGTTGAGCATGAATATGATTAGATCATGTTCATTGCAATACGGTTATTCATTTAAGTTAGGGAATAATGGTTATTTTGATTACATGAATAATACCTTTCATGGTCATGCACCCTATGTGAATGGTTCATTGAATCTCGGTCGTGGTAATACACATGTTCATGCCAAAAGATGTAGAGTTAATAATGATAGTACCACTTTCTTGTGGCACTGCCGCTTAGTTTATATTGGCGTAAGATGCATGAAGAAACTCCATGTCGATGGATGTTTGGAGTCACTTGATTTTGAATCGCTTGACACATGCGAGCCATGCCTCATGGACAGGATGACTAAGACCCCGTTTTCAGGTACAATGAAACGGGCAAGTGACTTGTTGGAAATCATACATGCTGATACGTGTGATCCAATGAGAATTGAAGCGTGCGGTGGATATCGCTATTTTCTCATCTTCACTGATGATTTGAGTAGATATAGGTATATTTACTTAATGAAGCACAAATCTGAAACGTTTGAAAAGTTCAAGCGATTTCAGAGTGAAGTTAAGAACCATCATAACAAGAAGATCAAATTCCTACGATCTGATCGATGAGAATTTCTGAGATATGAGTTTGGCAATCACTTAAGACATTGTGGAATTGTTTCACAGTTGAAGCCACCTGGAACACCACAGGGTAATGGTGTGTCCAGACATCGTAATCGAACCTTATGAGATATGGTGCGATTTATGATATCTCTTACCGATCTACCGTTTTCATTTTGAGGATATGCGTTAGAGACAGCTGCATTCACTTTAGATAGGACACCATATAAGTCCGTTGAGACGACGTCGTGTGAACATTGCTTTGGCAAGAAACCAAAGTTGTCGTTTCTTAATGTTTGGGGCTGCGATGCTTAAGGCTTCAGCCGGAGAAGCTCGAAACCAAAGCGGACAAACACATCTTCATAGGATACCCAAAGGTGACAGTTGGGTACACCTTCTATCTCAGATCCGAGGGCAAATTGTTTGTCGCTAAGAACGGGTCCTTTCTCGAGAAGGAGTTTCTCTCGAAAGAATTGAGTGGGAGGAAGATAGAACTTGATGAGGTTGTCGAACCTTTACTTCAACCAGAGAGTGATGCAACATAGAAAAATGTTTTCTATGGAGCCTACGTCTATTGAATAGGAAGTTAATGATAGTGATCATGAAGCTTCGGATCAAATTGCTATCGAACCTCGTAGGTCGACAAGGATATGTACTACTCCTGAGTGGTACGTTAATCCTGTCTCAGATATCATGTTGTTGGACAACAATGAACCTACGAGCTATGGAGAAGCGATGGTGGGCTCGTATTCCGACAAATGGTTAGAAGCCATGAAATCCGAGATAGGATCCATGTATCAGAACAAAGTATGGACTTTGGTGGACTTGCCCGATGATCGGCAAGCCATTGAGATAAATGGATCTTTAAGAAGAAGACAGACATGGGCGGTAATGTTACCATCTATGAAGCTCGACTTGTGGGAAAGAGTCTTTTCACAAGTTCAAGGAGTTGACTACGATGAGAATTTCTCACCCGTAGCGATGCTTAAGTCTGTCGGAATCATGTTAGCATTAGCTGTATTTTTCGATTATGAAATCTGACAGATGGATGTCAAAAAAAAACAAGTTTTCTTACCAGTTTTCGTAAGAAAGAGTTGTATGTGATACAATCAATGTTTTGTCGATCCTAAGGGTGCTAAAGGGTATGCTGGCTCCAGCGATCCTTCTATGGACTAGAGCAAGCATCTCGGAGTCAAAATATATGCTTTGATAGAGTGATCAAAGCTTTTAGGTTTATACAATGTTTGCTAGAAACTTGTATTTACAAGAAAGTGAGTGGGAGCACTACAACATTTCTGATAAGTATATGTGGATGACATATTGTAGATCCAAAATAATGTAGAATTTCTGGAAAGCATAAACGGTTGTTTGAAGAGTGTTTTTCAAAGGAAGACCTGGATAAAGCTGCTTACATATTGGGCATCAAGATCTATAGAGATAGATCAAAACGCCTCATGATACTTTCAAAGAACGCACACCTTGACATGTTTTTGAAGGAGTTCAAAATAGATCAGTCAAAGAAGGGGTTCTTACCTGAGTTGTAAGGTGTGAAGTTGAGTAAGACTCGAAGATTGATCACGGCAGAAGAAAGAGGAAGGACAAAGGTCGTCCCCTATGCTTTTGTCATAGGCTCTATATGGTATGCCATGCTGAGTACCGCACCTGATGTGTACCTTGCCACATGTCTGGCAAGAGGGTACAAAGGTGATCTAGGAGTAGATCGCCAGATAGCAGTCAAAATTATCCTTAGAGGAATAAGGAAATGTTTCTCGGTTATGGAGGTGATAAAGAGTTCGACGTAAAGAGTTACGTCGATGCAAGTTTGACACCTATCCGGATAGCTCTGAGTAGAGATACCGGATACGTACAATGGAGCAACAATTTGGAATAGCTCCAAGTGGAACGTGGCAGCAGCATCTACGATATAAAGTTTTGCGAAATACATAGGGATCTGAATATGGCAAGACCCGTTGACTACAACCTCTCTCACAAGCATAACATGATCAAACCCAGAACTCATTGAGTGTTAATCACATAGTGATGTGAACTAGATTATTCAGTCTAGTAAACTCTTTGGATGTAGGTCACATGGCGATGTGACCTGTGAGTGTTAATCACATGGCGATGTGAACTAGATTATTGACTCTAGTGCAAGTGGGAGACTGTTGGAAATATGCCCTAGAGGCAATAATAAATTAAGTTATTATTATTATATTTCATTGTTCATGATAATCGTTTATTATCCATGCTAGAATTGTATTGATAGGAAACTCAGATACATGTGTGGATACATAGACAACACCATGTCCCTAGTAAGCCTCTAGTTGACTAGCTCGTTGATCAATAGATGGTTACGGTTTCCTGACCATGGACATTGGATGTCGTTGATAACGGGATCACATCATTAGGAGAATGATGTGATGGACAAGACCCAATCCTAAGCCTAGCACAAAGATCATGTAGTTCGTATGCTAAAGCTTTTCTAATGTCAAGTATCATTTCCTTAGACCATGAGATTGTGCAACTCCCGGATACCGTAGGAATGCTTTGGGTGTACCAAACGTCACAACGTAACTGGGTGGCTATAAAGGTTCACTACAGGTATCTCAGAAAGTGTCTGTTGGGTTGGCACGAATCGAGACTGGGATTTGTCAATCCGTGTAAACGGAGAGGTATCTCTGGGCCCATTCGGTAGGACATCATCATAATGTGCACAATGTGATCAAGGAGTTGATCACGGGATGATGTGTTACAGAACGAGTAAAGAGACTTGCAGGTAACGAGATTGAACAAGGTATCGGGATACCAACGATCGAATGTCGGGCAAGTATCGTACCGATGGACAAAGGGAATTGTATACGGGATTGATTGAATCCTTGACATCGTGGTTCATCCGGTGAGATCATCGTGGAGCATGTGGGAGCCTACATGGGTATCCACATCCCGCTGTTGGTTATTGACCGGAGAGTTGTCTCGGCCATGTCTGCATGACTCCCGAGCCCGTAGGGTCTACACACTTAAGGTTCGATGACTCTAGGGTTATAGGGAATAGATATACGTGGTTACCAAATGTCGTTCGGAGTCCCGGATGAGATCCCGGACGTCACGAGGAGTTCCGGAATGGTCCGGAGGTAAATATTTATATATGGGAAGTCATCATACGGTCACCGGAATAATTCAGGGGGTTACCGGTATTGTACCGGGACCACTAGAGGGGTTCCGGGGGTCCACCTGGAGGGTCCACCTGCCCCGGAGGGCCCTATGGGCTGTGTGTGGAGAGGGACCAGCCCCTTAGTGGGCAGGGTGCCCCCCCTAGGGCCCATGCGCCTAGGGTTTGGGGGAACCCTAAAGGGGGGGCGCCCCCCTTGCCTTGGGGGGCAAGGAAACCCCCCTGGCCGCCGCCCCCTCCTCAGATTGGATCTGAGGGGGCCGGCCCCCCTCTCCCTTGCCCCTATATATATGTGGGGGGTAGGAGGGCAGCCGCACCCATGTTCTGGCACAGCCCTCCCCCTCTCCCAAGTCCTCCTCTTCTCCCGCGGTGCTTGGCGAAGCCCTGCAGGATTGCCACGCTCCTCCTTCACCACCATGCCGTCGTGCTGCTGCTGGATGGAGTCTTCCCCAACCTCTCCTTCTCCCCTTGCTAGATAAAGGCGTAGGAGACGTCACCGGGCTACACGTGTGTTGAACGCGGAGACGCTGTGGTTCGGCGCTTAGATCGGAATCAACCGCGATCTGAATCGCTACGAGTACGACTCCTTCATCCGCGTTCTTGCAACGCTTCCGCTTAGCGATCTACAAGGGTATGTAGATGCACTCCCCTTCCCCACGTTGCTAGATTACTCCATAGATTGATCTTGGTGATGCGTAGAAAATTTTAAATTTCTGCTACGATCCCCAACACTTCCTCCTCTGCCAGAAGGACGGGCGCGTGCCCGACGCGCGCGCACCGCAGTGCGGCCACCTCCACCCTGCCTGGCTGCCCCCTCGTCGCTCTGGACCCTCCCCGTGACGCCATGCAACCTCCCCGACCCCCTCGAGCTCTCTCCCATGCCTCTCCCCTCCTCTGGTCCTCTCTCCCTCTCGCGACCGAGCACCACCGTCGCCGCCGCCCGTTGTCCCCGTGGCCACCGAGCTCCCCGCGCCTCTCCAAGCAGTCCACGGGCTCCGCCTCCATCTCCCGCGTCTCTCCGTCAGCTTGCACGACGCCGGACGCCCTGCCTCGCCCTCTACCACGCCATCTTCGTCGTCTCTGCCCCGAGATCGCCGACGGCCGCACGACCTCATCATCCCCTCCCCGAGCTCGCCGAAGCCACCGTAGCAACCGTCGTGAGCTCCTCTCTCTTTCCCCCTAACCCCGCTGCTCCTCTCACCCTCTAGCTGCGACTCCCACCGTGGCCAAATCCCGCCACCGCCCGGGCTCGTTGCCGGAGTTTCTCCGGCGACTTTTTGGTCATGCCAGCGTGTCCAAAGGGTTTGTGGGCACGCGTATGTATCGTAGGCATCAAGAACCAGTCGATTTGCACACCGCAGCGACGAATCAGTCGTCACCCGAACTCCGGCCGCCGCCTTTGAGCTTGCCGCGGTCGTCTCCGGCCGCCCCAGCACCTTCCACCACCACCATTGGACGCGCTGCGTTGCGGGCGTTCCAACGAGCCCAACCCCGCCTCCTCTCGTCGCCGGAATCGCCGGGACGAGCGACGCCGCCGCGCTCCAGTTATCGCCGGAGTTAATCCAGTGACGTGGTAGATTAGTTAGGGTTAATGACGCAGTTAGTTAGTACTTAGTGACACTGACAGCCAGGCCCCGCGGCCTAATTAAACTTGGTTTAGTTACTTCTTAGGATTAACTAACCACAGTGGCCCCACGCGTTAGTTTTGACCGTGCTGATGTGGCCGTTGACTGGGCCCACCTGTTAGCGACACAAATGACACTATGTCACTAAGGTGTGGACCCCACACGTCAGATTTGACCTAGACGGTGCCTGTTGACCTGATGAGGTCAGCATGACACAATGCTGACGCAGTAAATGATTTTCTGGATTTTAAATAATTCAGGAAATTCCAAAAAAATTGCCTAAACTTCTCAAAATCATAGAAAATCAACCGTAACTCCAAATGAAATAAATTATATATGAAAAATGATCAGAAAAATCTAATCTATCCATCTATACCATTTTCATGCATGTTAGAATAACTTATGGCTGCTGTTTAGACCAAATCATATTAAGGGCATTTAAACCTTCACATATGAAGTTGAATTTGAACATAGGGTTCAAACCAACTTCATTTAACCCATTGCTAGTTGCATTAACTCAAATCACAGCATATTGATATGTCACGATCATGCATCATATTGTGCATTGCATTGATTGTGTTTCCTTCTCTGTTGCTGGTATTTGTCCCCTCTCGATAGACGTGGTTTCGACGATGAGATCGATGACACCAATGAAGAACTATATTGTCTTCAGAAGTGCCAGGCAAGCAAAACCCCTTGTTCATTCCGATACAATTCCACTCTCTCGCTCCTGCTCTCTTTTACTGCATTAGGACAACAACGATTCAACTGTTACAGGCTGCGGTAGTTGAACCCCTTTCCTTTGCATGACCTGTCATTGCCACAGTAAATAGATGAAACCCACTAGCATGAGTAGGAGTTGTTTGAGCCCTGGTGTGCCTACTCATTCATGCTTGTTTGTCATGTCTGCTATTGCTTAGAGTTGAGTCAGGTCTAGTTCATCGGGGATGAATTGGAATGTGGTGAACACGTCCTACTGTTGAGAGCTAAGTGTGTGAACACGATTTGGTAAAGGTAGCGGTGAGAAGCCATGTAGGAGTACATGGTGGGTTGTCTCATTGCAGCCGTCCTTAGGAACTGAGTTATGTGTTTGTGATCCATGAATAGCTACTACCACGCATTGGAATGCTTAAGTGCCCCTCTCGACTTATTAATCAACCTGATCTCTGTCCAGGAGTTGCAACTAGTTTCTGGTGTTTGTAGGTGGTGTTAGTAGTCTACCAAGTGGCACCCGGTACAGGTGGGCTTG
Source organism: Triticum urartu (assembly GCF_056163025.1). Classification (NCBI taxonomy): domain Eukaryota; kingdom Viridiplantae; phylum Streptophyta; class Magnoliopsida; order Poales; family Poaceae; genus Triticum; species Triticum urartu. The sequence continues at coordinate 611,110,235 of NC_141876.1, forward strand.
GTACAGACTAGGCACAGTGGCACGGTGTACCAAGTGACACCCGGATGGTGGGCTTGGGAACCGTTCTCACATCGTTTGGGGCCGTGAGCGACACCCCGGCCGGATCTCCTTGCGGATGGAACCCGAATAGGCGATAAACCTGGACTAGAGACTAGTTGGTTAGTCAGGTCGTGGCCGACTCCCTCGCCCGGCTTCCGCTTGAAGGTTGCCGAGGTACATGACGTGTACAGAGCGATAAGTGGCGAGAGCGTGTGTGAAGAAGTACACCCCTGCAGGGTTATCATTATCTATTCGAATAGCCGGATTCCTCGGATATGGAAACTTGGACCCCTTGCATAGTTCATAGACAAGTGAAAGTGGATACTCTAAAACACGCAAGATAAGCGTGAGTGCTATGGATGGCCTTCTCGCAGGGAGACGGGAGCGGATCCATAGTGGTGTATTGATATGGTGAATATGTGGACTCGTGTGCGCCACCTCAAAAGAGTTGCTTGCAGTCGTAGTTCAGGATAGCCACCAAGTCAAAGCTGGCTTGCTGCAGTTAAACTCCACCACCCCCTTTGTTGATACCGATGCATATGTAGCTAGTTCTGATGTAAGTCTTGATGGGTACATTTGTACTCACGTTTGCCTATTTTATGTTTTGCAGAGAGACGTCGGTCTCGCTGGTAGTTCCGTGTGGACTTCGACGTTTAGCTTGATACCTCAGCTACGATCCCGTGTCCTCGGCGGGATCTGGTAGATAGTCAGGCTTCTCAGCCTTTTTCATTTGTAGATGTCTGTACTCAGACATGTTAAGCTTCCGCATGTGTTTGACTTGTATGCTCTGAATGTTGGGTCATGAGACCCATGTTTGTAATATCTCGCTCCTCGGAGCCTAATGAATAAATACTTTGAGTCATAGAGTTATGTTGTGATGCCATGTTGTATTTGCACATATCGAGCATATTGTGTGTATGATTGAAAGGCTTGGTATGTGTGGGATCCGACAACCTAGTTGTTTATCCTTGGTAGTCTCTCTTATGGGGAAATGTAGTCTTGTGCTTCCATGAGCCATAGTAGTCCGCTACAGCCCGGTTCACCGGAGTCCTACTAGCCCAGCACTATTGCTCAGGACACTTGACTGGCCGGCATGTGTTTCACTTCGTTCCTGTGTCTGTCCCTTCGGGGAAATGTCACGCGGTGAAATCCGGAGTCCTGCCTAGCCTGCTACAGCCCGGGTTACCGGAGTCCTGTTAGCACAGTGCTACAGCCCGGATTCACACGCTGCTGACTGGCATGCTCGAAGTTGATTCATGTATGCCTGTCCCCATGGGTTAGTGCCGCTTTGGGTTCACGACTAGCCATGTCGGCCCAGGTTCTCTGTCATATGGATGCTAGCGACACTATCATATACGTGAGCCAAAAGGCGCAAACGGTCCCGGGCCATGGTAAGGCGACACCCGTGGGAATACCGTGCGTGAGGCCGCAAAGTGATATGAGGTGTTACCAGCTAGATCGATGTGACTTGGAATCGAGGTCCTGACAGCATTGGTATCAGGCCTGACAGCCTGTAGGATTACCAAGCCAAACCGGTCGAAGTTGAGTCTAGAAATGCTTTAGTTATGTAAGGGAATTGATTGTGGAAGGGAACGTAAGGCTCTCTTTTTACTCCTTATCCTTATGCCCTTCTGCTCTGAGTCAACCTCTTCTTTTCTATGGGGTTAAGAACTAGGCTTCTCTTCTATCTCTCAGGATGACGTGTTACTAAACCGTAGTTGCCTAGGATTGTTGAGTTCAAGCCTCAGTTCAGTTCCTCCTACTTCCATATGTTCATAGCTGGCCTCAGAACCTTGATATTGTGATGTTGAGTGGTTATGCCACCATTTTCTTTGCATGACCTCCTGTTACATGCTGCGGTAGTTGAACCCCTTTCCTTTGCATGACCTGTCATTGCCACAGTAAATAGATGAAACTCACTAGCATGAGTAGGAGTTGTTTGAGCCCTGGTGTGCCTACTCATTCATGCTTGTTTGTCATGCCTGCTATTGCTTAGAGTTGAGTCAGGTCTGGTTCATCGGGGATGAATTGGAATGTGGTGAACATGTCTTACTGTTGAGAGCTAAGTGTGTGAACACGATTTGGTAAAGGAATCGGTGAGAGGCCATGTAGGAGTAAATGGTGGGTTGTCTCATTGCAGCCGTCCTTAGGAACTGAGTTCTGTGTTTGTGATCCATGAACAGATACTACCACTCATTGGAATGCTTAAGTGCCCCTCTCGACTTGCGGATGGAACCTGAATAGGCGATAAACCTGGACTAGAGACTTGTTGGTTAGTCAGGTCGTGGCCGACTCCCTCGCCCGGCTTCCGCTTGAAGGTTGTCGAGGTACATGACGTGTACAGAGCGATAAGTGGCGAGAGCGTGTGTGAAGAAGTACACCCCTGCAGGGTTATCATTATCTATTCGAATAGCCGGATTCCTCGGATATGGAAACTTGGACCCCTTGCATAGTTCATAGACAAGTGAAAGTGGATACTCTAAAACACGCAAGATAAGCGTGAGTGCTATGGATGGCCTTCTCGCAGGGAGACGGGAGCGGATCCATAGTGGTGTATTGATATGGTGAATATGTGGACTCGTGTGCGCCACCTCAAAAGAGTTGCTTGCAGTCGTAGTTCAGGATAGCCACCAAGTCAAAGCTGGCTTGCTGCAGTTAAACTCCACCACCCCCTTTGTTGATACCGATGCATATGTAGCTAGTTCTGATGTAAGTCTTGATGGGTACATTTGTACTCACGTTTGCCTATTTTATGTTTTGCAGAGAGACGTCGGTCTCGCTGGTAGTTCCGTTTGGACTTCGACGTTTAGCTTGATACCTCAGCTACGATCCCGTGTCCTCGGCAGGATCTGGTAGATAGTCAGGCTTCTCAGCCTTTTTCATTTGTAGATGTCTGTACTCAGACATGTTAAGCTTCCGCATGTGTTTGACTTGTATGCTCTGAATGTTGGGTCATGAGACCCATGTTTGTAATATCTTGCTCCTCGGAGCCTAATGAATAAATACTTTGAGTCATAGAGTTATGTTGTGATGCCATGTTGTATTGGCACATATCGAGCATATTGTGTGTATGATTGAAAGGCTTGATATGTGTGGGATCCGACAACCTAGTTGTTTATCCTTGGTAGCCTCTCTTATGGGGAAATGTAGTCTTGTGCTTCCATGAGCCATAGTAGTCCGCTACAGCCCGGTTCACCGGAGTCCTGCTAGCCCAGCACTATTGCTCAGGACAGTTGACTGGCCGGCATGTGTTTCACTTCGTTCCTGTGTCTGTCCCTTCGGGGAAATGTCATGCGGTGACATCCGGAGTCCTGCCTAGCCTGCTACAGCCCGGGTTACCGGAGTCCTGTTAGCCCAGTGCTACAGCCCGATTCACACGCTGCTGACCGACATGCTCGAAGTTGATTCATGTATGCCTGTCCCCATGGGTTAGTGCCACTTTGGGTTCACGACTAGCCATGTCGGCCCGGGTTCTCTGTCATATGGATGCTAGCGACACTATCATATACGTGAGCCGAAAGGCGCAAACGGTCCCGGGCCATGGTAAGGCGACACCCGTGGGAATACCGTGCGTGAGGCCGCAAAGTGATATGAGGTGTTACCAGCTAGATCGATGTGACTTGGAATCGAGGTCCTGACAAGCATGTCACACTTTGGTTCGGAGGTATTGTTGGATGAAGCAGCCCGGACCGACATTATGCGTATGCTTACGGGAGACTGGTTTTACCGCGGTGCTATGCACATAGGTGACTAGCGGGTGTCAGTTTCTCCAACTTTAGTTGAACCGAGTGTGGCTATGCCCGGTTCTTGAGAAGGTTAAAATAGCACTGACTTGACGAACTATCGTTGTGGTTTTGCTGCGTAGGTAAGAACGGTTCTTGCTCAGCCCGTAGCAGCCACGTGAAACTTACAACAACAAAGTAGAGGAATCTAACTTGTTTTTGCAGGGCATGTTGTGATGTGATATGGTCAAGACGTGATGAGATATAAGTTGTTGTATGAGATGATTGTTGGGGAACATAGCAATAATTCAAAAATTTCCTACGTGTCACCAAGATCAATCTAGGAGATACTAGCAATGAGAGAGAGGGAGTGCATCTTCATACCCTTGAAGATCGCTAAGCGGAAGCGTTACAAGAACGCGGTTGGTGGATTCATACACGCAGCGATTAAGATCGCGGTCGATTCCGATCTAAGCGCCGAACAACGGCGCCTCCGCGTTCAACACACGTACAGCCCGGTGACGTCTCCCGTGCCTTGATCCAGCAAGGAGAGAGGGAGAGGTTGGGGATGACTCCATCCAGCAGCAGCACGACGGCGTGGTGATGGTGGAGGAGCGTGGCACGCCAGTAGGGCTTCGCCAAGCACTGCAAGAGACGAGGAGGGAGAGGGGTAGGGCTGCGCCAAGAGGGAGAGAGACTCGTGTGTTGGGCAGCCCCAAAACCCCCACTATTTATAGGAGGATGGGAGGAGGGTGCACCCCCTTTAGGGTTCCCACCCCTAGGGGCGGCAGCCCTAGATGGGATGGACGGGGGCGGCCAAGAGGGGGAGTGGGGGGGCGCGCCCTAGGGTGGGCCTTAGGCCCATCTGTGCCTAGGGTTTCCCCCCTTCTCCTCCTAGATGCGCCTTGGGCCCTGGTGGGAGGCGCACCAACCCACTTAGGGCTGGTCCCTTCCCACTCTTGGCCATGCAAGCCTCCGGGGCTGGTGGCCCCTCCCGGTGGACCCCCGGAACCCTTCGGTGTTCCCGGTACATTACCGGTGATGCCCGAAACACTTCCGGTGGTCAAAACCTCACTTCCTATATATTATTCTTTACCTCTGAACCATTCTGGAACTTCTCGTGATGTCCGGGATCTCATCTGGGACTCCGAACAACATTTGGTAACCATGTACAAACTTCCCCTATAACCCTAGCGTCATCGGACCTTAAGTGTGTAGACCCTACGGGTTCGGGAATCATGCAGACATGACCGAGAAAACTCTCCGGCCAATAACCAACAGCGGGATCTGGATACCCATGTTGGCTCCCACATGTTCCACGATGATCTCATCGGAAGAACCACGATGTCGAGGATTCAAGCAATCCCGTATACAATTCCCTTTGTCAATCGGTACGTTACTTGCCCGAGATTCGATCATCGGTATCCCAATACCTCGTTCAATCTCGTTACCAGCAAGTCACTTTACTCGTTCCATAATGCATGATCCCGTGACCAACTACTTAGTCACAATGAGCTCATTGCGATGATGCATTACCGAGTAGGCCCAGAGATACCTCTCCGTCATACGGAGTGACAAATCCCAGTTTCGATTCGTGCCAACCCAACTGACACTTTTGGAGATACCTGTAGTGCACCTTTATAGCCACCCAGTTACGTTGTGACGTTTGGTGCACCCAAAGCATTCCTACGGTATCCGGGAGTTGCACAATCTCATGATCTAAGGAAATGATACTTGACATTAGAAAAGTTTTAGCAAATGAACTACATGATCTTGTGCTACGCTTAAGATTGGGTCTTGTCCATCACATCATTCTCCTAATGATGTGATCGTGTTATCAATGACATCCAATGTCCACGGTCAGGAAACCATGACCATCTATTGATCAATGAGCTAGTCAACTAGAGGCTTACTAGGGACATGTTGTGGTCTATGTATTCACACATGTATTACGGTTTCCGGTTAATACAATTATAGCATGAACAATAGACAAATATCATGCACAAGGAAATACAATAATAACCATTTTATTATTGCCTCTAGGGCATATTTCCAACAGTCTCCCACTTGCACTAGAGTCAATAATCTAGTTCACATCACTATGTGATTGTAATGAATCCTGTTGGGGAACGTTGCAGAAAACAAAAAAAACTTCTACGTTTTCACCAAGATCCATCTATGAGTTCATCTAGCAACGAGTGATCGGATGCATCTACATACCTTTGTAGATCGCGAGCGGAAGCGTTCAAAGAACGGGGATGAGGGAGTCGTACTCGTCGTGATCCAAATCACCGGAGAACCTAGCGCCGAACGGACGGCACCTCCGTGTTCAACACACGTACGGTCAGCGTAATGTCTCCTCCTTCTTGATCCAGCAAGGGGGAAGGAGAGGTTGATGAAGATCCAGCTGCACGACGGCGTGGTGGTGGATGCAGCAGTCACCGCAGCAGGGCTTCGTCGTTCTTCTGCGAGAGGGAGAGGTGTAGCAGGGGAGAGGGAGGCGCCAAGACTTCAGGGTGCGGCTGCCCTCCCTCCCCCCCTTTTATATAGGCCCCTAGGGGGTGCGCCGGCCCTAGGAGATGGGATCTCCTAGGGGGGGCGGCGGCCAAGGGGAGGAGTGCCCCCCAAGGCAAGTGGAGGCGCCCCCTCCCCTAGGGTTCCCAACCCTAGGCGCATGGGGGGCCCAAGGGGGGGCGCACCAGCCCACTATGGGCTGGTTCCCTCCCCACTTCAGCCCATGGGGCCCTCCGGGATGGGTGGCCCCACTCGGTGGACCCCCGGGAGCCTTCCGGTGGTCCCGGTACAATACCGTTGACCCCGAAACTCTCCCGATGGCCGAAACTGCACTTCCTATATATAATTCTTCACCTCCGGACCATTCCGGAATTCTTCGTGATGTCCGGGATCTCATCCGGGACTCCAAACAACTTTCGGATTACTGCATACTCATATCCATACAACCCTAGCATCACCGAACCTTAAGTGTGTAGACCCTACGGGTTCGGGAGACATGTAGACATGACCGAGACGACTCTCCGGTCAATAACCACCAGCGGGATCTGGATACCCATGTTGGCTCCCACATGCTCCTCGATGATCTCATCGGATGAACCACGATGTCGAGGATTCAAGCAACCCCGTATGCAATTCCCTTTGTCAATCGGTATGTTACTTTCCCGAGATTCGATCGTCGGTATCCCAATACCTCGTTCAATCTCGTTACCGGCAAGTCACTTTACTCGTACCGTAATGCATGATCCCGTGACCAGACACTTGGTCACTTTGAGCTCATTATGATGATGCATTACCGAGTGGGCCCAGAGATACCTCTCCGTCATACGGAGTGACAAATCCCAGTCTTGATCCGTGTCAACCCAACAGACACTTTCGGAGATACCCGTAGTATACCTTTATAGTCACCCAGTTACGTTGTGATGTTTGGTACACCCAAAGCACTCCTACGGTATCCGGGAGTTACACGATCTCATGGTCTAAGGAAAATATACTTGACATCGGAAAAACTCTAGCAAACGAACTATACGATCTTGTGCTATGTTTAGGATTGGGTCTTGTCCATCACATCATTCTCCTAATGATGTGATCTCGTTATCAATGACATCCAATGTCCATAGTCAGGAAATCATGACTATCTGTTGATCAACGAGCTAGTCAACTAGAGGCTTACTAGGGACATGTTGGTGTCTATGTATTCACACATGTATTACGATTTCCGGATAACACAATTATAGCATGAATAAAAGACAATTATCATGAACAAGGAAATATAATAATAATCCTTTTATTATTGCCTCTAGGGCATATTTTCAACAGTCTCCCACTTGCACTAGAGTCAATAATCTAGTTACATTGTGATGAATCGAACACCCATGGAATTCTGGTGTTGATCATGTTTTGCTCTAGGGAGAGGTTTAGTCAAAGGATCTGCTACATTCAGGTCCGTATGTACTTTACAAATATCTATGTCTCCATCTTGAACATTTTCACAAATGGAGTTGAAGCGACGCTTGATGTGCCTGGTCTTCTTGTGAAACCTGGGCTCCTTGGCAAGTGCAATAGCTCCAGTGTTGTCACAGAAGAGTTTGATCGGCCCCGACGCATTGGGTATGACTCCTAGGTTGGTGATGAACTCCTTCACCCAAATTGCTTCATGCGCTGCCTTCGAGGCTGCCATGTACTCCGCTTCACATGTAGATCCCGCCACAACGCTCTGCTTGCAACTGCACCAGCTTACTGCCCCTCCATTCAAAATATACACGTATCCAGTTTGTGACTTAGAGTCATCCAGATCTGTGTCGAAGCTAGCATCGACGTAACCCTTTACGACGAGCTCTTCGTCACCTCCATAAACGAGAAACATTTCCTTAGTCCTTTTCAGGTACTTCAGGATATTCTTGACCGCTGTCCAATGTTCCTTGCCGGGATTACTTTGGTACCTACCTACCAAACTTACGGCAAGGTTTACATCAGGTCTGGTACACAGCATGGCATACATAATAGAAACTATGGCTGAGGCATAGGGGATGACACTCATCTCTTCTATATCTTCTGCCGTGGTCGGACATTGAGCTGAGCTCAATTTCACACCTTGCAACACAGGCAAGAACCCCTTCTTAGACTGATCCATATTGAACTTCTTCAATATCTTATCAAGGTATGTGCTTTGTGAAAGACCTATGAGGCATCTTGATCTATCTCTATAGATCTTGATGCCTAATATATAAGCAGCTTCTCCAAGGTCCTTCATTGAAAAACTCTTATTCAAGTAGGCCTTAATGCTGTCCAAAAGCTCTATATCATTTCCCATCAAAAGTATGTCATCTACATATAATATGAGAAATGCTACAGAGCTCCCACTCACTTTCTTGTAAACGCAGGCTTCTCCATAAGTCTGCATAAACCCAAACGCTTTGATCATCTCATCAAAGCGAATGTTCCAACTCCGAGATGCTTGCACCAGCCCATAAATTGAGCGTTGGAGCTTGCACACCTTGTCAGCATTCTTAGGATCGACAAAACCTTCCGGCTGCATCATATACAATTCTTCCTTAAGGAAACCATTAAGGAATGCCGTTTTGACGTCCATTTGCCATATCTCATAATCATAGAATGCGGCAATTGCTAACATGATTCGGACGGACTTTAGCTTCGCTACGGGTGAGAAAGTCTCATTGTAGTCAACCCCTTGAACTTGTCGATAACCCTTAGCGACAAGCCGAGCTTTATAGATGGTCACATTTCCATCCGCATCTGTCTTCTTCTTAAAGATCCATTTATTTTATATGGCTCGCCGCTCAACGGGCAAGTCAGTCAAAGTCCATACTTCGTTTTCATACATGGATCCTATCTCGGATTTCATGGCTTCTAGCCATTTGTCGGAATCCGGGCCCGCCATCGCTTCTTCATAGTTTGAAGGTTCACCGCTGTCTAACAACATGATTTCCAAGACAGGGTTGACGTACCACTCTGGTGCGGAATGTGTCCTTGTGGACCTACGAAGTTCAGTAGCAACTTGATCTGAAGTTTCATGATCATCATCATTAACTTCCTCTCTAGTCGGTGCAGGCACCTCAGGAACATTTTCTTGAGTTGCGCCATTTTCCGGTTCAGGAGGTAATACTTCAACAAGTTCTACTTTCCTCCCACTTACTTCTTTCGAGAGAAACTCCTTCTCTAGAAAGGATCCATTCTTGGCAACAAAGATCTTGCCTTCGGATCTGAGGTAGAAGGTATACCCAATAGTTTCTTTAGGGTATCCTATGAAGACGCATTTTTCCGACTTGGGTTCGAGCTTTTCAGGTTGAAGTTTCTTGACATAAGCATCGCATCCCCAAACTTTTAGAAACGACAGCTTAGGTTTCTTCCCAAACCATAATTCATACGGTGTCGTCTCAACGGATTTTGACGGAGCCCTATTTAAAGTGAATGCGGCAGTCTCTAAAGCATAGCCCCAAAATGATAGCGGTAAATCGGTAAGAGACATCATAGATCGCACCATATCTAATAGAGTGCGATTACGACGTTCGGACACACCATTACGCTGAGGTGTTCCAGGCGGCGTCAGTTGTGAAACTATTCCACATTTTCTTAAGTGTGTGCCAAATTCATGACGCAAGTATTCTCCTCCATGATCTGATCACAAGAACTTGATTTTCCTGTCACGTTGATTCTCAACCTCACTCTGAAATTCCTTGAACTTTTCAAAGGTCTCAGACTTGTGTTTCATTAAATAGACATACCCATATCTACTCAAGTCATCAGTGAGGGTGAGAACATAACGATAGCCACCGCGAGCCTCAACACTCATTGGACCGCACAAATCAGTATGTATGATTTCCAATAAGTTGGTTGCTCGCTCCATTGTTCCTAAGAATGGAGTCTTGGTCATTTTACCCATGAGGCATGGTTCGCACGTGTCAAATGATTTGTAATCAAGAGACTCTAAAAGTCCATCTGCATGGAGCTTCTTCATGCGTTTGACACCTATGTGACCAAGGCGGCAGTGCCACAAGTATGTGGGACTATCATTATCAACCTTACATCTTTTGGTATTCGCACTATGAATATGTGTAGCATTACGCTCGAGATTCATTAAGAATAAACCATTCACCATCGGAGCATGACCATAAAACATATCTCTCATATAAATAGAACAACCATTATTCTCGGATTTAAATGAGTAGCCATCTCGAATTAAACGAGATCCTGATACAATGTTCATGCTCAAAGCTAGCACTAAATAACAATTATTGAGGTTTAAAACTAATCCCGTAGGTAAATGTAGAGGTAGCGTGCCGACGGCGATCACATCGACCTTGGAACCATTCCCGACGCGCATCGTCACCTCGTCCTTCGCCAGTCTCCGCTTATTCCGCAGCTCCTGCTTTGAGTTACAAATGTGAGCAACGGCACCGGTATCAAATACCCAGGAGTTACTACGAGTACTGGTAAGGTACACATCAATTACATGTATATCAAATATACCTTTGGTGTTGCCGGCCTTCTTATCCGCTAAGTATTTGGGGGCAGTTCCGCTTCCAGTGACCCTTCCCTTTGCAATAAAAGCACTCTGTCTCAGGCTTGGGTCCATTCTTTGACTTCTTCCCGACAGCTTGCTTGCCGGGCGCAGCAACTTCCTTGCCGTCCTTCTTGAAGTTCTTCTTACCCTTGCCTTTCTTGAACTTAGTGGTTTTATTCACCATCAACACTTGATGTTCCTTTTTGACTTCTACCTCTGCTGATTTCAGCATTGCAAATACTTCAGGAATGGTCTTTTCCATCCCCTGCATATTGAAGTTCATCACAAAGCTCTTGTAGCTCGATGGAAGTGACTGAAGGATTCTGTCAATGACCGCGTCATCCGGGAGATTAACTCCCAGCTGAGTCAAGCGGTTATGTAACCCAGACATAGTGAGTATGTGCTCACTGACAGAACTGTTTTCCTCCATTTTACAGATGAAGAACTTGTCGGAGACTTCATATCTCTCGACCCGGGCATGAGCTTGAAAAACCATTTTCAGCTCTTCGAACATCTCATATGCTCCGTGTCTCTCAAAACGCTTTTGGAGCCTCGGTTCTAAGCTGTAAAGCATGCCGCACTGAACGAGGGAGTAATCATCGGTACGTGTCTGCCAAGCGTTCATAACGTCTTGTTCTGCAGGGAGAGCAGGTGCTTCACCTAGCGGTGCTTGTAGGACATAATCTTTCTTGGCAGCTATGAGGATGATCCTCAGGTTCCGGACCCAGTCCGTATAGTTGCTGCCATCGTCTTTCAGCTTGGTTTTCTCTAGGAACGCGTTGAAGTTGAGGACAACGTTGGCCATTTGATCTACAATACATGTTGTAAAGATTTTAGACTAAGTTCATGATAATTAAGTTCATCTAATCAAATTATTCAATGAACTCCCACTTAGATAGACATCCCTCCAGTCATCTAAGTATAACATGATCCGAGTTAACTAGGCCCTGTCCGATCATCACGTGAGACGGACTAGTCAACATCAGTGAACATCTTCATGTTGATCATATCTTCTATACGACTCATGCTCGACCTTTCGGTCTTCTGTGTTCCGAGGCCATGTCTGTACATGCTAGGCTCGTCAAGTCAACCTAAGTGTTTGCATGTGTAAATCTGTCTTACACCCGCTGTATGTGAACGTTGGAATCTATCACACCCGATCATCACGTGGTGCTTCGAAACAACGAACTGTCGCAACGGTGCACAGTTAGGGGAAACACTTTCTTGAAATTATTATGAGGGATCATCTTATTTACTACCGTCGTTCTAAGTAAACAAGATGCAAAAACATGATAAACATCACATGCAATCAAATAATAGTGACATGATATGGCCAGTATCATATAGCTTCCTTTGATCTCCATCTTGGGGCTCCATGATCATCTTGTCACCGGCATGACACCATGATCTTCATCATCATGAATTCCATCATCGTGTCTCCATGAAGTTGCTCGCCAACTATTACTTCTACTACTATGGCTAACACGTTTAGCAATAAAGTAAAGTAATTTACATGGCGTTTCTCAATGACACGCAGGTTATACAAAAAATAAAGACAACTCCTATGGCTCCTGCCGGTTGTCATACTCACTGACATGCAAGTCGTGATTCCTATTACAAGAACATGATCTCATACATCATATATATATCATTCATCATTCATCACAACTTTGGCCATATCACATCACAGAACACTTGCTGCAAAAACAAGTTAGACGTCCTCTAATTGTTGTTGCAAGTTTTACGTGGCTGCAAGAGGGTTCTAGCAAGAACGTTTTCTTACCTACGTTAAAGCCACAACGTGATTTGTCAACTTCTATTTACCCTTCATAAGGACCCTTTTCATCAAATCCGCTCCAACTAAAGTGGGAGAGACAGACACCCGCCAGCCACCTTATGCAACTAGTGCATGTCAGTCGGTGGAACCGGTCTCACGTAAGCGTACGTGTAAGGTTGGTCCGGGCCGCTTCATCCCACAATACCGCTGAAGCAAAATAAGACTAGTAGCGGCAAGAAAGTTGACAACATCTACGCCCACAACAAATTGTGTTCTACTCGTGCACTAGAGTCAATAATCTAGTTCATATCACTATGTGATTGTAATGAATCCAACACCCATGGGGTTTGTTCATATCTCGCTTGTGAGAGAGGTTTATTAGTCAATGGGTCTGAACCTTTCAGATCCATGTGTGCTTTACAAATCTCTATGTCATCTTGTAGATGCAGCTACCACGCACTACTTGGAGCTATTCGAAATAACTGCTCTACTATACGAATCCAGTTTACTCCTCAGAGTCATCCGTATTGGTGTCAAAGCTTGCATCGACGAAACCCTTTACGAAGAACTCTTTTACCACCTCCATAATCGAGAAAATTTCTTAGTCCACTAGTTACTAAGCATAAGTTCGACCGCTGTCATGTGATCCATTCCTGGATCACTCTTGTACCCCTTGACTGACTCATGGCAAGGCACACTTCAGGTGCGGTACACAGAATAGAATACTGTAGAGCCTACGTCTAAAGCATAGGGGACGACCTTCGTCCTTTCTCTCTCTTCTGCCATGGTCAGGTCTTGAGTCTTACTCAATGCTTACACCTTGTAACACAGCCAAGAACTCCTTCTTTGCTAATCTATTTTGAACTCCTTCAAATCTTGTCACGGTATGTATTCATTTGAAAGTACTATTAAGCGTTTTGATCTATCCTTATAGATCTTGATGCTCAATGTTCAAGTAGCTTAATCTAGGTTTTCCATTGAAAAACACTTTTCAAATAACCCTGTATGCTTCTAGAAATTCTACATCATTTCTGATCAACAATATGTTAACAACATATACTCATCAAAAATTCTATAGTGCTCCCACTCACTTCTTTGGAAATAAAAGTTTCTCATAAACTTTGTATAAACCCAAAATCTTTGATCATCTCATCAAAGCGTACATTCCAACTCCGGGATGCTTACTCCGGTCCTTAGAAGGATTGCTGGAGCTTTGCATACTTGTTAGCATCTTTCAGGATTGACAAAACCTTCTGGTTGTATCACATACAACCTTTCCTCAAGAAAATCGTCGAGGAAGCAATGTTTTGACATCCTATCTACAAGATTTCATAAATAATGCAGTAACTGCTAACATAATTCCAACAAACTCTTAGCATCGCTACGAGTGAGAAAGTCTCATCGTAGTCAACTCCTTGAACTTGTCGGGAAACATTTTAACGACAAGTCGAGCTTTCTTAATGGTGACACTTACCATCATTGTCCGTCTTCCTTTTAAAATCCATCTGCACCCAACAGCCTTACGACCATCAAGTAGTTCTTTCAAAGTCTATACTTTGTTTTATACATGGATCCTCTCTCGGATTTTATGGCCTCGAGCCATTCGTCGGAATCCGGGCCCACCATCGCTTCTCCATAGCTCGTAGGTTCATTGTTGTCTAGCAACATGACTTCCAAGACAGGATTACGTACCTCTCTGAAGTAGTACGCATCCTTGTCGACCTATGAGGTTTGGTAGTGACTTGATCTGAAGTTTCATGATCACTATCATAAGCTTCCACTTCAATTGGTGTGGGTGCCACAGGAACAACTTCATGTGCCCTGCTACACACTAGTTGAAGTGACAGTTCAATAACCTCATCAAGTCTCCACCATCCTCCCACTCAATTCTTTCGAGAGAAACTTTTCCTCGAGAAAGGACTCGTTTCTAGAAACAATCACTTTTGCTTCCGGATCTAAAATAGGAGGTATACCCAACTATTTTTGGGTATTCAATGAAGATGCATTTATCCGCTTTGGGTTCGAGCTTATCACCTGAAACTTTTTCACATAAGCATCGCAGCCCCAAACTTTTAAGAAATGACAGCTTAGGTTTCTCTAAACCATAGTTCATACGGTGTCGTCTCAACGGAATTGTGTGGTTCCCTATTTAAAGTGAATGTGGTTGTCTCTAATGTCTAACCCATAAACGATAGTGGTAATTCGATAAGAGACATCATGGTATGCACCATATCCAATAGGGTGCAGTTATGATGTTCGGACACACCATCACACTATGGTGTTCCAGACGGTATTAGTTGTGAAACAATTTCTACAATGTCTTAATTGTGTACCAAACTCGTAACTCAGATATTCATCTTTATGATCATATAATAGACATTTTATCATCTTGTCACGACGATCTTCAACTTCACTCTGAAATTACTTAAACCTTTCAATAATTCAGACTTGTGTTTCATCAAGTAAATATACTCAGCATCTACTCAAATCATCTGTGATGTAAGAACATAACGATATCCACTGCGTGCCTCAGCACTCATTGGACTGCACACATGAAAATGTATTACTTCCAACAAGTTGCTTTCTTGTTCCATCTTACTAAAAACGAGGCCTTTCAGTCATCTTGCCCATGTGGTATGATTTGCATGTCTCAAGTGATTCAAAATCAAGTGAGTCCAAACGATCCATCTGCATGGAGTTTCTTCATGCATATCTACCAATAGACATGGTTCGCATGCCTCAATCTTTTCAAAAACGAGTGAGTCCAAAGATCCATCAACATGGAGCTTCTTCATGTGTTTTATACCAACATGACTCAAATGGCAGTGCCACAAGTATGTGGTACTATCATTACTATCTTATATCTTTTGGCATGAACATGTGTATCACTACGATCGAGATTCAATAAACCATTCATTTTAGGTGCAAGACCATTGAGCTATTATTCAAATAAATAGAGTAACCATTATTCTCCTTAAATGAATAACCGTATGGCGATAAACATAATCCAATCATGTCTATGCTCAACGCAAACACCAAATAACAATTATTTCGGTTTAACACCAATCCCGATGGTAGAGGGAGCGTGTGATGTTTGATCACATCAACCTTGGAAATACTTCCAACATATCGTCATCTCACCTTTAGCTAGTCTCCGTAGCCTTTTATTTCGAGTTACTAACACTTAGCAACCGAACCGGTATTTATTACCCTGGTGCTACTAGGAGTACTAGTAAAGTACACAATAATATAACGTATATTCAAAATACTTCTGTCGACCTTGCCAGCCTTCTCATCTACCAAGTATCTAGGGTAGTTCAGCTTCAGTGACCGTTCCCCTCATTACAGAAGCACTTAGTCTCGGGTTTGGGTTCAACCTTGGGTTTCTTCACTAGAGCAGCAACTGATTTGTCATTTCATGAAGTATCCCTTCTTTCCCTTTCCCTTCTTGAAACTAGTGGTTTAACCATCAACAATTGATGCTCCTACTTGATTTCTACTTTCGTGGTGTCAAACATCGCGAGTTGCTCAAGGATCATCATGTCTATCCCTGATATGTTATAGTTCATCACGAAGCTCCAATAGTTTGGTGGCAGTGACAATGGAGAACCATCACTATCTCATCTGGAAGATTAACTCCCACTCGATTCAAGCGATTGTAGTACTCAGACAATCTGAGCACATGCTCGACGATTGAGCTTTTCTCCCTTAGTTTGCAGGCTTAAGAAACTTGTCAGAGGTCTCATACCTCTTGACGTGGGCACTAGTCTGAAATCCCAATTTCAGTCTTTGGAACATCTCATATGTTCTGCGATGTTTCAAAAACGTTTTTGGTGCCACAATTCTAAACCGTTAGCATTACGCATTGAACTATCATGTAGTCATCAAAACGTGTATGTCATATGTTTCCCAACATCTACAGACGACGCTCGAGGTTCAACACACTGGGCGGTGCATTAAGGACATAACACTTATGTGCAGCAATGAGGACAATCCTCAGTTCACGGACCCAGTCCGCATAATTGCTACTGTCAACTCTCAACTAAGTTTTCTCTAGGAACATATCTAAAACAGTAGAACCAAAGTGTGAGCTATGACATAATTTGCAAAGACCTTTTGACTATGTTCATGATAATTAAGTTCATCTAATCAAATTATTTAATGAACTCCCACTTAGATAGACATCCCTCTAGTCATCTAAGTGATACATGATCCGAGTCAACTAGGCCGTGTCCGATCATCACGTGAGACGGACTAGTCATCATCGGTGAACATCTTCATGTTGATCATATCCACTATACGACTCATGCTCGACCTTTCGGTCTTCCGTGTTTCGAGGCCATGTCTGTACATGCTAGGCTCGTCAAGTTAACCTAAGTGTATTGCGTGTGTAAATCTGGCTTACACCCGTTGTATGCGAATGTTAGAACCTATCACACCTGATCATCACATGGTGCTTCGGAACAACGGACCTTAGCAACGGTGCACAGTTAGGGGGAACACAATTCTTGATATTTTAATGAGGGATCATCTTATTTATGCTACCGTCGTTCTAAGAAAATAAGATGTAAAAACATGACAAACATCACATGCAAATCATAAAGTGACATGCTATGGCCAATATCATCTTGCGCCTTTGATCTCCATCTTCGAGGCGCGGCATGAACACCATCGTCACCGGCATGACACCATGATCTCCATCATCTTGTCTTCATGAAGTTTCCTCGCCAACTATTACTTCTACTACTATGGCTAACGGTTAGCAATAAAGTAAAGTAATTACATGGCGTTTTCATTGACACGCAGGGCATAAATAAATTAAGACAACTCCTATGGCTCCTGCCGGTTGTCATACTCATCGACATGCAAGTCGTGATTCCTATTACAAGAACATGATCAATCTCATACATCACATATATCATTCATCACATCCTTTTGGCCATATCACATCACATAGCAAACCCTGCAAAAACAAGTTAGACGTCCTCTAATTGTTGTTGCATATTTTACGTGGCTGCTAGGGGTTTCTAGCAAGAATGTTTCTTACCTACGCAAAACCACAACGGTGATATGCCAATTGCTATTTACCCTTCATAAGGACCCTTTTCATCGAATCCGGTCCGACTAAAGTGGGAGAGACAGACACCCGCTAGCCACCTTATGCATCAATTGCATGTTAGTCGGTGGAACCAGTCTCACGTAAGTGTACGTGTAAGGTCGGTCCGGGCCGCTTCATCCCACAATGCCGCCGAATCAAGATAAGACTAGTAACGGCAAGCAAATTGAACAAATCATCACCCACAACTACTTTGTGTTCTACTCATGCAAAGAATCTATGCATAGACCTAGCTCTGATACCACTGTTGGGGAACGTAGCAATAATTCAAAAATTTCCTACGTGTCACCAAGATCAATCTAGGAGATACTAGCAACAAGAGAGAGGGAGTGCATCTTCATACCCTTGAAGATCGCTAAGCGGAAGCGTTACAAGAACATAGTTGGTGGAGTCGTACACACAGCGATTCAGATCGCGGTCGATTCCGATCTAAGCGCCGAACAACGGCGCCTCCGCGTTCAACACACGTACAGCCCGGTGACGTCTCCCGCGCCTTGATCCAGCAAGGAGAGAGGGAGAGGTTGGGGAAGACTCCGTCCAGCAGCAGCACGACGGAGTGGTGATGATGGAGGAGCGTGGCACGCGAGCAGGGCTTCGCCAAGCACTGCAAGAGACGAGGAGGGAGGGGGGTAGGGCTGCGCCAACAGGGAGAGAGACTCGTGTGTTGGGCAGCCCCCAAACCCCCACTATTTATAGGAGGAGGGAAGGAGGGTGCGCCCCCTCTAGGGTTCCCACCCCTAGGGGGCGGCAGCCCTAGATGGGATGGAGGGGGTGGCCAAGAGGGGGAGAGGGGGGCGCGCCCTAGGGTGGGCCTTAGGCCCATCTGCGCCTAGGGTTTCCCCTCTTCTCCTCCTAGCTGCGCCTTGGGCCCTGGTGGGAGGCGCACCAGCCCACTCAGGAGTTGGTCCCTTCCCACTCTTGGCCCATGCAAGCCTCCGGGGCTGGTGGCCCCTCCCGATGGACCCCCGGAACCCTCCGGTGGTCCCGGTACATTACCGGTGATGCCCGAAACACTTCCGATGGTCAAAACCTCACTTCCTATATATTATTCTTTACCTCCGGACCATTCCAGAACTCCTCGTGACATCGGAGATCTCATCCGGGACTCCGAACAACATTCGGTAACCACGTACAAACTTTCCCTATAACCCTAGCATCATCGGACCTTAAGTGTGTAGACCCTACGGGTTCGGGAATCATGCAGACATGACCGAGACAACTCTCCGGCCAATAACTAACAGCGGGATCTGGATACCCATGTTGGCTCCCACATGTTCCACGATGATCTCATCGGATGAACCACGATGTCGAGGATTCAAGCAATCCCGTATACAATTCCCTTTGTCAATCGGTACGTTACTTGCCCGAGATTCGATCGTCGGTATCCCAATACCTCGTTCAATCTCGTTACCAGCAAGTCACTTTACTCGTTCTGTAATGCATGATCCCGTGACCAACTACTTAGTCACAATGAGCTCATTGTGATGATGCATTACCGAGTGGGCCCAGAGATACCTCTCCGTCATACGGAGTGACAAATCCCAGTCTTGATTCGTGCCAACCCAACAGACACTTTCAGAGATACCTGTAGTGCACCTTTATAGCCACCCAGTTACGTTGTGATGTTTGGTGCACCCAAAGCATTCCTACGGTATCCGGGAGTTGCGCAATCTCACGGTCTAAGGAAATGATACTTGACATTAGAAAAGCTTTAGCAAACAAACTACACGATCTTGTGCTACGCTTAAGATTGGGTCTTGTCCATCACATCATTCTCCTAATGATGTGATCCCGTTATCAATGACATCCAATGTCCATGGTCAGGAAACCATGACCATCTATTGATCAACGAGCTAGTCAACTAGAGGCTTACTAGGGACATATTGTGGTCTATGTATTCACACATGTATTACGGTTTCCGGCTAATACAATTATAGCATGAACAATAGAAAATTATCATGAACAAGGAAATACAATAATAACCATTTTATTATTGTCTCTAGGGCATATTTCCAACAATGATCATGTTTTGTTGAAGTTATCGGCAATTGGCAGAAGCCTTATGGTTGTCTCTTTATTGCATAAGATGCAAGTGCCAAATAATTGCTTTACTGTATCGCTATGCGATAGCAATAGTTGCAAGAGCAATAGTTGGCGAGACGACCATGTGACTACACATTGATATAGATCAAGATGATGGAGATCATGGTGTCATGCCGGTGACGATGGAGATCATGACGATGCTTTGGAGATAGAGATCAAAGGCACAAGATGATGATGTCCATATCATGTCACATATTTTGATTGCATGTGATGTTTATCTTTTATACATATTACTTTGCTTAGTTATGACGGTAGCATTATAAGATGATCTCTCACTAAATTTCAAGATAAAAGTGTTCTCCCTGAGTATGCACCGTTGCCAAAGTTCGTCGTGCCCAGACACCACGTGATGATCGGGTGTGATAAGCTCTACGTCCATGTACAACGGGTGCAAGCCAGTTTTGCACACGCAGAAATACTCGGGTTAAACTTGACGAGCCTAGCATATGCAGATATAGCCTCGGAACACTGGAGACCGAAAGGTCGAGCGTGAATCATATAGTAGATATGATCAACATAATGATGTTCACTATTGAAAACTATTCCATTTCACGTGATGATCGGTTATGGTTTAGTTGATATATATGGATCACGTGATCACTTAGATGATTAGAGGGATGTCTATCTAAGTGGGAGTTCTTAAGTAATATGATTAATTGAACTTTAATTTATCATGAACTTAGTCCTGATAGTATTTGCATATCTATGTTGTAGATCAATAGCTCGCGTTATTGCTTCCCTATGTTTTATATGTGTTCCTAGAGAAAACTAAGTTGAAAGATGATAGTAGCAATGATGTGGACTGGGTCCATGATCTGAGGTTTATCCTCATTGCTGCATAGAAGAATTATGCCCTTGATGCACTGCTAGGTGACTGACCTATTGCAGGAGCAGATGCAGACGTTATGAATGTTTGGCTAGCTCAGACTACTTGATAGTTTAGTGCACCATGCTTAACAGCTTAGAATCGGGATTTCAAAGACGTTTTGAACGTCATGGACCATATGATATGTTCCATGAGTTGAAATTAATATTTCAAGCAAATACCCGAGTTGAGAGATATGAAGTCTCCAACAAGTTCTATAGCTAAAAGATGGAGGAGAATAGCTCAAGCAGTGAGCATATGCTTAGATTGTCTGGGTACTACAATCGCTTGAATCAAGTGGGAGTTAATCTTCCAGATAAAATAGTGATTGACAGAATTCTCTAGTCACCACCACCAAGTTAGTAGAACTTCGTGATGAACTATAGTATGCAAGGGATGACGTAAATGATTCCCGAGCTTTTCATGATGATGAAATCGGTGAAGGTAGAAATCAAGAAAGAGTATCAAGTGTTGATGATTAACAAGACCACTAGTTTCAAGAAAAGGGCAAAGGGAAAGAAAGGGAACTTCAAAAAGAACAGCAAGCAAGTTGCTGCTCAAGTGAAGAAGCCCAAGTCTGGACCTAAGCCTGAGACTAACACTACTAGGGAAAAGGCTAGCAGCAGCACGGGTTTTAGACCTATCAGTAGCGCGGGGTGGTGCGCTACTGATAAGGCGCTACAGCTAACGAATAGCAGTAGCGTGCCTCCACCCACGCTACGGCTAAATCGACTTAGTAGTAGTGAGTTCTAGGAGGAGCGCTGCTGGTAATTAGTAGTAGCGCTTCTCTCTGCCCGTGCTGCTACTATTATTTCGTATTTTATTTCTTTTTTATTTCATGTTGTATTCGTACACCTTTACACAAATTTTCATACAACAGGAATTTACAAATTGTTTTTACATCATAATGAGTTATTACATCACGGGGTGAAAGAACCGTGTGGACTAGTTTCAAGTCGACGTACATCCACTTGAAACTAATCCGCGGTTCTTTCACCCAATGATATAATAAATATCATCATCGTCATATCATTAACAACTTATCATCATCATCATATCATTGGTCACTAGTCGTAATCACAAGTACTCCTGACATCTTCAACTCTAACACATTGTATCACATAATAAACATATTGTACCTCATAGGACCTACTACATTCTCTTAGGACCTACTATATTCTCTAAGGTAAAATAGCAAAAAACAAGATAGCCCCTCACTCTCCATTATGGAGAATGCAGATTATCCTGTCTCCAATTATTGCCTTTCGCTTAATGTTGCTTCCAAGAACCTCCTTACGAATGTCCAAACATTTTTTCCACTCTTTGATTAGCATGTGTTCACCGGTTTCAGAAATTCGATATGCACAGGTGAGATCCGTAGGATGACCTGGCTGTAGGTTCAGAACTTCAAGGCGACCATTGTAATACATCAGATGGCGCACACAATCCATCGGGATTTTCTGTTGAAAAACATAGTAATAACTTCGTAGTTAGCAATGATGTACTAGTTTTAGAAGTATGCAAAAGATGCACGGATGTCGTAATAGTAAAATATCTTACCAGGGTATCTCCATAGAAGTTATCGTGGTTCAACACGTGCACTAGTGGCACGTATTCACCATAATTTGGAGGAGTTCGATAATAGGTATTGTAATTCTCAAAAAAAGTACAATAAGCAATCAGATGATTTTTCTCCTTATAAGTTAATTCGGAGCCATCAGTGTAGTGGGTTTTGTCTACCATCTTCTGCACATTCTTTGAAGATTCAAAATAAGCTGTCAATGGAAATAAGCTGTCAACTATTTTGAAATAAACAATATAAATTAGTTAATAACTATGTTTGAGAAACTCACATTGCGGTAGAATCGGAAGCGTATCAACAAGGACCCAAATGTCCATATTGTCTTGCTCGATGTCAGGATGACCAAGATCCATGGTGACAATCATACCCTCATAAAAACCATACATTTTGCAAAGTGCTTCCCAATTTTGACAACCAAAATGGGTTACGCTCTGAGAATTATACAGATTTACTTCAAAATCGATATCATGATGGATCCTTAGGTGTATTTTCTTTGTTTGAAAATTTGCATGGTCTTCAAAACCCATCCTCTCCAAGACATAGCGTCTTGCATGGCATGGGATAAGCTAGTCGAATTGTAAAAGATGAAAATTAGACGTTGAAATAGTTGAAGTCATGCTTAATTACGAAAAAAACACTTGTCGTTGTTGCGTACTGTTTCAACATCGAAGGTCTCCTCGAGCTTAATGCTGAAGCGCCGATCTTCGTCCAGCTCAACGAACCTGTCGCACATACCTCGATCGTCGTGGCACCAGCTGCACTCCCCCGGGAGACTGTCGTCGTCCGAGTACGACATTTCCTACGTTCATAATTCAAAGATTAAACTTGTACAATTAAATATATGTACTAAAAAACCTAAATTAGATCATTATTTTTCAAAGAAAATCCAGGCCACTCGATATTTCCCACATATTCTAGCACAAGTCATGCCAGAATTCACGGAAAAATCCGGCATGACCTTTGCTAAAAAAGGACATATCGAGCGCCTGAAATTTGCCGGAACGGAAATTAATCAACACTCCGGCAAAACATAGGCCACTCGGAGGTGTAACCAAAACATGAAATAATTGCTTAAACTAAAAAATAACACCAAATATGGCATGTTCAACTAGTTCTATTAATTCAACTAGTTCTATTAATTCAACTAGTTCTTACAAATATAAACTTAGTATAAAAAGAAAAAAAACTAGTTCTTTCTAAAAATGAAGTAGTTCAACTAGTTATTAATTTACTTACTATACTAGTTCAACTAAAACTTAACTAGTTCAACTAAAACTAAACTAGTTCTATTAATTCAACTAGTTCTTACTAAATATAAACTTACTATAAATAGAAAGAAACTAGCACATCTACTACTACTAATTAACATCTAACTACTACATCTACTACTAATTAACATGTACTACTGCTAATTATACAACTAGTTTACCATCACTACTAGTAATTAATATCCACTACTTCTAAAAATCATTATCTATGAACCCTAAATTAACATCTACTACTACTAAAATCATCTACTAACTAAGCAAAGAGAGGGGGGGTTGGGGAGGGGTGGGGGGCTTACGGAGGGAGAGACGGTGGCGGGGAGGTGCTCGGCGATGGAGGGGCGGCGAGGGCGGGCTCGGGATCGGGAGGGCGGCGGTCCTGGGCGGCGGGCTCGGTCGAGGGCGGCGGCGGTGAGGTCGAGGGCGGCGACAGTGTGGTCAAGAGCGGCGGCGGTGAGGTTGAGGGCGGGCGGCGGCGGTGAGGGCGCAGGCGCGCCGCTCGGGCGGCGGCGACAGGGAGTAGGGGAACAGGCTGGTGGGGGGGAAGGAGGACTTAGCGAAATTTTGATGCGGGGGGTGGTTAACTCGAACTAGCAGTAGCGCACGTACAGAAAACGCGCTATAGCTAACTTATCTACAGCGCGTTTTGGGAAAAACCGCTACTGCTAATGGAAGCAGTTATTTCTTTTGTTTAGTAAAAACATCAAAAATATACATTGGTCATCATTGATCTTTTTGTGTATAATCTAAATAGTCAACATGAATCCTCACTGTACCTGTATAGGTACAGGCGAGGATTCATATTGCAAACACAAATCATACACATATAGTTCAATGAAGACCAAGTGCTCGAGATAGGTTGAGAAGCAACATATTTAAGGTGGTAAACACCTTGTTCGCTTAGCAGTATGGGACTAAACTTAATTAGTTGCGGTCATACTTACCAGCAGCGAGTTTTGAGCAAAACCGCTGCTACTAAGTTCTTTAGCAGTAGCGCGTCCACGGGAAGGGCGCTACTACTATATCTAGCCTGGAGGAAACACCGTGGCAATTATAGTAGTAGCGCTCTTTTCATCTAGAGCGCTAATGCTACTCAGTCATTAGCAGCGCTCTTTTCTAAAGCTCGTTGCTGCTAATTAGCAGTAGCGTCTATTTTTAGACCGCGTTGCTGCTAAGATTCTGTGTATAAGGTTTTCCCTAGTAGTGTAAGTGCTTCTACTGCAAAGGGACTGGTCATTGGAAGCGGAAATGCCCTGAATATTTAGTGCATAAGAAGGATGGCAAAGTGAACAAGGATATATTTGATATACAGGTTATTGATGTGTACCTTACTAGAATTTATAGTAGCCCCTGGGTATTTGATACTTGTTCGGTTGCTAAAAATTAGTAACTCGAAACAGGAGTTACAGAATAAATAGAGACTAGTTAAGGGTGAAGTAACGATGTGTGTTGGAAGTGGTTTCAAGATTGATATGATCATCATCGTACACTCCCTATACTTTCGGGATTAGTGTTAAACCAAAATAAATGTTATTTGGCGTTTGCGTTGAGCATGAATATGACTTGATCATGTTTATTGCAATACGGTTATTCATTTAAAATCAGAGAATAATTGTTGTTCTGTTTACATGAATAAAACCTTCTTTGGTTATACACCCAATGAAATTGGTTTGTTGGATCTCGATCATAGTGATACACATATTCATAATATTGAAGCCAAAAGATGCAAAGTTAATAATGATAGTGCAACTTATTTGTGGCACTGCCGTTTGGGTCATATTGGTATAAAGCGCATGAAAAAAACTCTATGCTGATGGGCTTTTGGAATCACTTGATTATGAATTGGTTGATGCTTGCAAACCATGCCTCATGGGCAAGATGACTAAGACTCCGTTCTCCGGAACAATGCAGCAAGCAACAAACTTTTTGGAAATAATACATACTGATGTATGCAGTCTAATGAGTGTTGAGGCTCGCGACGGGTATCGTTATTTTCTGACCTTCGCAGATGATTTGAGCAGATATGGGTATATCTACTTGATGAAACATAAGTATGAAACATTTGAAAAGTTCAAAGAATTTTAGAGTGAAGTGGAAAATCATCGTAACAAGAAAATAAAGTTTCTATGATCTGATCGCAGAGGCGAATATTTGAGTTACGAGTTTGCTCTTCAATTAAAACAATGTGGAATAGTTTCACAAACTCATGCCACCTGGAACACCACAACGTAATGGTGTGTCCGAACGTCGTAATCATACTTTACTAGATATGGTGTGATCTATGATGTCTCTTACTGGTTTACCACTATCGTTTTGGGGTTATGCATTAGAGACAGCTGCATTCACATTAAAAAGGGCACCATCTAAATCCATTGAGACGACACCGTATGAACTATGGTTTCGCAAGAAACCTAAACTGTTGTTTCTTAAAGTTTGGGGTTGCAATGCTTATGTGAAAAAGTTTCATCTTGATAAGCTCAAACCCAAGTCGGAGAAGTGCATCTTCATAGGATACCCAAAAGTAACTGTTGGGTACACCTTCTATCACAGATCCGAAGGCAAGATATTTGTTGCTGAAAATGGATCCTTTCTAGAGAAGGAGTTTCTCTCGAAAGAAGTGAGTGGGAGGAAAGTAGAACTTGATGAGGTAACTGTACTTGCTCCCTTATTGGAAAGTAGTTCATCACAGAAATATGTTTCTGTGACTCCTACACCAATTAGTGAGGAAGCTAATGATGATGATGATGTAACTTCAGGTCAAGTTACTACCAAACCTCGTAGGTCAACCAGAGTGAGATTCGCACCAGAGTGGTACAGTAATCCTGTTCTGGAGGTCATGTTAATTGACCATGACGAACCTATGAAATATGAGGAAGCGATGATGAGCCCATATTCCGTGAAATGGCTTGAGGCCATGAAATCTGAGATGAGATCCATGTATGAGAACAAAGTGTGTACTTTGGTTGACTTGCCCGATGATCGGCAAGCCATAGAAAATAAATGGATCTTCAAGAGGAAGACGGACGCTGATAGTAGTGTTACTATCTACAAAGCTAGACTTGTCGAAAAAGGTTTTTGACAAAGTTCAAGGTGTTGACTATGATGAGATTTTCTCACTCATAGAGATGCTTAAGTCTGTCTGAATCATGTTAGCAAATTGCCGCATTTTATGAAATCTGGCAAATGGATAAACAAAACTACATTCCTTCAAGGATTTATTAAAGAAAGAGTTGTATATGATGCAACCAGAAGGTTTTGTCAATCCTAAAGGTGCTAACAAAATATGCAAGCTCCAGCGATCCATCTATGGACTGGTGCAAGCATCTCGGAGTTGGAATATACGCTTTGATAAGTTGATCAAAGCATATAGTTTTATACAGACTTGCGGTGAAGCCTGTATTTACAAGAAAGTGAGTGGGAGCACTACATCATTTCTGATAAGTATATGTAAATGACATATTGTTGATCAGAAATATTGTAGAATTATTCTGCAAAGCATAAAGGAGTGTTTGAAAGGAGTTTTTCAAAGAAAGACCTCGGTGAAGCTACTTACATATTGAGCATCAAGATCTATAGAGATAGATCAAGACGCTTGATAAGTTTTTTCAATGAGTACATACCTTGACAAGATTTTAAAGTAGTTCGAAATGGAACAGTCAAAGAAAGAGTTCTTGCCTGTGTTACAAGGTGTGAAATTGAGTAAGACTCAAAGCCCGACCACGGCAGAAGATAGAAAGAGAATGAAAGTCATTCCCTATGCCTCAGCCATAGGTTCTATAAAGTATGACATGATGTGTACCTATTGTATACCCTACACTATTTTTTTGGCAAAGGAGTACAATAGTGATCTAGGAGTAGATCACTGGACAGAGGTCAAAATTATCCTTAGTGTAATAAGGATATGTTTCTCGATTATGGAGGTGACAAAAGGTTCGTCGTAAAGGGTTACGTCGATGCAAATTTTGACACTGATCCAGATGACTCTAAGTCTCAATCCGGATACTTTTTGAAAGTGGAAGCAATTAGCTAGAGTAGCTCCGTGCAGAGCATTGTTGACATAGAAATTTGCAAAACACATACGGATCTGAATGTGGCAGACGCGTAGACTAAAATTATCTCACAAGCAAAACATGATCACACCTTAGTACTCTTTGGGTGTTAATAACATAGCGATGTGAACTAGATTGTTGACTCTAGTAAACCCTTTGGGTGTTGGTCACATGACGATGTGAACTATGGGTGTTAATCACATGGTGATGTGAACTATTGGTGTTAAATCACATGGAGATGTGAACTAGATTATTGACTCTAGTGCAAGTGGGAGACTGAAGGAAATATGCCCTAGAGGCAATAATAAAGTTATTATTTATTTCCTTATATCATGATAAATGTTTATTATTCATGCTAGAATTGTATTAACCGGAAACATGATACATGTGTGAATACATAGACAAACAGAGTGTCACTAGTATGCCTCTACTCGACTAGCTCGTTGATCAAAGATGGTTATGTTTCCTAGCCATAGACAAAGAGTTGTCATTTGATTAACGGGATCACATCATTAAGAGAATGATGTGATTGACTTGACCCATTCCATTAGCTTAGCACTTGATCGTTTAGTTTGTTGCTATTGTTTTCTTCATGACTTATACATGTTCCTATGACTATGAGATTATGCAACTCCCGTTTACCGGAGGAACGCTTTGTGTGCTACCAAATGTCACAACATAACTGGGTGATTATAAAGGTGCTCTACAAGTGTCTTCGAAGGTACTTGTTGGGTTGGCGTATTTCGAGATTAGGATTTGTCACTCCGATTATCGGAGGGGTATCTCTGGGCCCACTCGGTAATGCACATCACTTAAGCCTTGCAAGCATTGCAACTAATGAGTTAGTTGCGGATGATGTATTACAGAACGAGTAAAGAGACTTGCCGGTAACGAGATTGAACTAGGTATTGGGATACCGACGATCGAATCTCGAGCAAGTAACATACCGACGACAAAGGGAACAACGTATGTTGTTATGCGGTCTGACCGATAAAGATATTCGTAGAATATGTGGGAGCCAATATGAGCATCCAGGTTCCGCTATTGGTTATTGACCGGAGATGTGTCTCAGTCATGTCTACATAGTTCTCGAACCCGTAGGGTCCGCATGCTTAAAGTTTCGATGACGGTTATATTATGAGTTTATGAGTTTTGATGTACCAAAGGTTGTTCGGAGTCCCGGATGTGATCACGGACATGAAGAGGAGTCTCGAAATGGTAGAGACATGAAGATTGATATATTGGAAGCCTATATTTGGATATCGGAAGTGTTCCGGGTGAAATCGGGATTTTACCGGAGTACCGAGGGGTTACCGGAACCCCCCGAGGGATTAATGGGCCATAGTGGGCCTTTGTGGAGAAGAGGAGAGGTGGCCAGGGCAGGGCCGCGCGCCCCTCCCCCCTAGTCCGAATAGGACAAGGAGAGGGGGGCGGCGCCCCCTTTCCTTCCTCTCTCCCTCCTCTTTCCCCCTCCACTCCTAATCCAACAAGGAAAAGGAAGGGAGTCCTACTCCCGGTGGGAGTAGGACTCCTCCTGGCGCGCCCCTCCTGGCCGGCCGCACCTACCCCCTTGCTCCTTTATATACGGGGGCAGGGGCACCCTAGAGACACAACAATTGATCCCTTGGATCTCATAGCCGTGTGTGGTGCCCCCTCCACCATAATCCACCTCGGTCATATCGTAGCGGTGCTTAGGCGAAGCCCTGCGTCGGTAGAACATCATCATCATCAGCACGCCGTCATGCTGAAGGAACTCTCCCTAAAAGCTTGGCTGGATCGGAGTTCGAGGGACATCATCGAGTTGAACGTGTGCAGAACTCGGAGGTGTTGTGCGTTCGGTGCTTGATCGGTCGGATTGTGAAGACGTATGACTACATCAATCGTGTTGTGCCAACTCTTCCGCTTTCGGTCTACGAGGGTACGTGGACACACTCTCCCCTCTCGTTGCTATGCATCACCATGATCTTGCGCGTGCGTAGGAATTTTTTTTGAAATTACTACGTTCCCCAACAGGATAGGCAACCCAGGCCATCCTCCTTACTCCTCCTTTTATGATCGAACTCGACTCCTTTGCGTGGTTATTCCACGCGCAACAGCTCACCTAGATGCCATTCTCTTCCTCATCTTCAGTTGGGTAGGCCGGCGATGTTGCCTCGGCCTTCTCGAGTTCATCATCACGTCATTTTTCCTATTGCCTGACTCACGGCCTTCCCCTGGCCCCACGCCGACGCGCTGACCGGACAACTCGCAGCGACCGTTGCCTAGTGCCTCGGTCCTGGGTACGCGTTCTTGTCGAGAGGGGTGGATAGAAGATGGACATGACAGGATGGACCCGTGTAGTCAAGGAGAGTAAAGTTCGACCCCGATCAGGTCGTTCCTTTCCTATCATGCCAAACTGGCTCAAGAAGTAAAGTTTGATCCCGAAGACACCCACGGAAAAAGTCTCCACGACTAGGTGACCAAGGTCTCGCAGGAGGACAGTTTGGATCGCTGAGGTGGAGTTGATGAAAGCGCTCGGCGGCTCAATGATGACCACCGTGAGCTGAAGGGCCCCGTCGTAGTCATCCTCGGGCATGAAGATGTCCAAGGCGTCCGGGCGCGTGGACTCAACCATAACTCGAGCCGTAATGGCGGTAGGCAGAGCAACCCCATCCCGTGAGTGCGAACCATGTTAGCCGCAGCGCGCGCAACGTCGAGGGAGAGGTGGACCCCAAGCCTAACCGATGCCGGGCCTGCCATGAAAGCAGCGACGGAGGTGTTGGAAATAAATGTTTTGGCAATGCAACTCGATGTATTGATCGGTGCATAGCGCACGTATATATGGAGTACAAGGTGGGCCACAACCTCAACTATACAATGACTAGGAGGTGGGCCGGACTATACAATATACATGCACAAACCATATATTCAACACCCCCACCCCCCCCCCCCCCGCGCGCGCAGTCGAAGCGTCGCCGGAGACGCAAAGACTGGACCTTAACTCCTCGAAAACAGAAGTAGGCAGTCCTTTTGTCATAACATCGGCAAACTGTTGCGCCGTCGGGACGTGGAGGACCCGGATGCGCCCAAGGGCCACCTGCTCACGAACAAAGTGTATGTCGAGCTCAATGTGCTTCGTTCGTCGATGATGGACCGGGTTGGCGGAGAGGTACACGGCGGAGACGTTGTCGCAGTAGACGAGTGTGGCCTTGTGAACATCACAAAGCAACTCCTGGAGCAGCTGACGAAGCCAAGAGCATTCGGCAACGGCGTTAGCCACTGCCGATACTCTGCCTCGGCACTCGAGCAAGAGACTGTGGGCTGTCGCTTGGAAGACCAAGAGATCAGAGACGGCCCAAGGTAGACACAGTACCCCGAAGTGGAGCGCCGTGTGTCCGGGCAGCCAGCCCAGTCCGCATCAGAGTAGGCGATGAGGTTGGTAGAGGCGGACGCCGTCAGTGTAAGTCCCATGGACGTAGTGCCGCGTATGTAACGGAGGATACGCTTCACCAAGGTCCAGTGAGAGTCACGCGGAGCATGCATGTGAAGACAGACCAGCTGAACGGCATACTGCAAGTCGGGGCGCGTCAGAGTGAGGTACTGCAAGGCACCCACAATGGAGCGATAGAAGGCCGCGTCGGATGCGAGAGAGCCCTCCAGAGCTGAAACCTTGGCCTTGGTGTCAACAGGCGTGAGAGCAGGCTTGCAGTTAAGCATGCCGGCACGATCGAGAAGCTCGTGGGCGTAACGCTGCTGGTGCAGAAAGAACCCATCTGGCCGTCGAACCACCTCAATGCCGAGGAAGTAGTGGAGGGGCCCCAAGTCCTTCAGGGCAAACTCATTGCGAAGACGAGCAGTAAGCCGCTGGAGAAGCGCGACAGTGGAAGCCGTCAGGATGATGTCGTCGACGTAGAGCAACAAGTAGGCCGTGTCAGCCCTGTGATGGTACACGAAGAGGGACGCGTCGGAGCGGGTCCATGTAAATCTGAGCGTCTGCAGGAAGGCAGCGATGCGCTGGTACCAGGCCCGAGGCGCCTGCTTCAAATCGTAAAGAGAACGGGAGAGCAAGCACACATGGTCCGGATGTGTGGCGTCGATGAAGCCGGTGGGCTGCTCACAGAACACCTGCTCGGCGAGGTGGCCATGCAAGAAGGTGTTGGAGACGTCCAACTGATGCACGGGCCAAGCTTGGGAGACGGCCAGCTGAAGCACGGTGCGGATCGTGCCCGGTTTAACAACCGGAGCAAAAGTGCCGGTGAAGTCCACGCCCGCACGTTGCCGAAAGCCTCGAACCACCCAGCGAGCTTTGTAGTGCTCGAGAGTCCCGTCGGGGCAAGTCTTATGCCGAAAGACCCACTTGCACGTGATGATGTTGGCACGAGGTGGCCAAGGGACAAGCTGCCATGTGCGGTTCCGTTGGAGCGCATAGAACTCTTCATGCATCGCAGCGAGCCAATGAGGGTCCCGAAGGGCGGCTCGAGCTGACGATGGGAGAGGGGACGGCTCGGAGACGGAAGCGGCGAGAAGATACTCATCGCTAGTGTACCACGTACTCGGGCGGAAGGTACCAGCCCGAGAGCGAGTCATCGGGCGGAGCAGCGAGTCCGGGGCGACGGGCGAGGACGAAGAAGAGCCCGCTGCCACTGATGCCGCGGGTGAGACCGCGGGTGAGGCCGCCGCGGGCGAGGCCTCCACGGGCGAAGCCGCTGGCGAGGGCGCGGGGAAGGCCGCTGCGGGCGAGGCCGCCGGCGAGGGCGCGGGGGGCGCCAAGGAGGCCCGCACCGATGGTGGCGCAGGGGGCGTCGCAGGCGCCGGGAGGGGTGCAGCCCCTAAGGAAACCGACCGGGGAGGAACTCGACCCGGGGCACGGGGGGCACCCTCAAAGCCAGGAGGCGGCCCGAGAGAAGCGCCCGAGCGGCCGTCACCAGGAGCGGGCAAAGCTGCAACATCCGAAGGTACCTGCTGAAACGGAAAAACCATGTCATCAAAGTAAACGTGTCGGGAAGTGATGACCCGATGTGAGATAGGATCATAGCAGCGGTAGCCTTTGGTGATGGGGGGATAGCCAAGAAAAATACAGGCCACGGACCGTGGTGCGAGCTTATGAGAAGTAGTGGAAGCGATGCTAGGGTAGCACAAGCAACCGAAAATGCGAAGCTCGGTGTAGGAAGGTGGCGTGCCGAACAAAAGATGATGAGGAGCAAAATTCCCGCGAGTGCGACAGGGACGGATGTTGGGGAGTAGTGATGCGGTGGCGAGCGCGTCAGGCCAGAAACATGGTGGCACGTTGGCGTGAAAGAGGAGGGTGCGAACACAGTCATTAAGAGTG
Organism: Triticum urartu; assembly: GCF_056163025.1. Taxonomy (NCBI): domain Eukaryota; kingdom Viridiplantae; phylum Streptophyta; class Magnoliopsida; order Poales; family Poaceae; genus Triticum; species Triticum urartu. Next base: position 611,143,097 of record NC_141876.1, read on the forward strand.
TGAAGCACGCGCTCAGCGCGGCCATTTTTTTGTGAAGTGTACGGGCAAGTGAGACGAAAAATCGTGTCGTGTGTGGCGAGAAGGTTGCGGATTGCAAGATTATCGAACTCCTTCCCGTTGTCTGTTTGCAACGCATGAATGGGGCGACCAAACTACGTGGAGACATAGGAGTAGAATGCGGTGAGAGTGGCAACAGAATCCGACTTTCGCCGCAATGGGAAGGTCCACACATAGTGCGAAAAATCATCAAGGATAACAAGATAATAGAGATAAGCCGTGTTACTTGCAACAAGAGAGGTCCAAACATCACTATGAATTAACTCAAATGGGTATGAAGCAATATGCGAGGAAGTGCTAAAGGGTAAACGAGTATGTTTGCCGAGACGACAAGCATGACAAGTGTGATCGTCGATCTTATTACACGTGAATGAAAAACTGCGAAGAATATGACGAAGGGTGGCAGGGTTGGGATGACCACGACGAGCATGCCAAAGGTCCATTCCAGCGGAAAGCGCCATGGGTGCAGCGATGGAGGATGTGGAGGAGTGGACCGGGTAGAGATCGTCGGGGCTGTCACATCGGTGGAGCACCATCCGGGTACGGGCATCCTTAACAGAAAAGCCAAACATGTCAAATTCAATGGTGACAGGATTTTCACGTGTAAGAGAACGAACAGAAACAAGATTTTTAATGATGTCAGGTGAAACGAGGACGGTAGAAAGATGTAATGGAACGGAGTTAGAAGGAAAAGCAGCATGGCCGACATGAGTGATGGGCATGGAAGAACCGTCGCCCACGGTAATGCGAGCAGCGGTGTGAACAGGGTGAGCGGTAAGAAGGTTACCGGGGTTGGCGGCCATGTGAGCCGTGGCTCCGGTGTCCATGTACCAGTCGCCACCGCCGGTGTACTGCTGTGGCGTGGGGGCGGTGTGGATGGCCGCTAGCAGCGCGGGGTCCCATGGTGCCGGCGGGAGGGCCGGGGCCGACGGCAGAGGCTGTGGCGGCGGCGCCATGAGCCCACCGGCCGGAGGCTGCCCATAGGCCGCCGAGGGGCCGTAGAGCGGTGCCGGCGGATACGCCTGAGGGGTCGCGTACAGAGCCTGATGAGGGGCCAGGCGGGTGCCAAAAACACCGGGGACGGGGGCGCACGGTATGGGCATGTAGTATGCGTGAACAACCCCCGTCCAGGGGTTCTGGCCGGCCTGCCAGGGCGCCGGCGGGAGCGGGTGCTGCGGCTGGCGCGGCGCCCCGCCATGGGCAGCTGGCGGCTGCTGCTGCTGCTTGCGGCCACCTCGGCCGCGACGCCCGCCCCGGCGCTGCTGCTGCCCGGCGGGGGGTGGCGGCGGCGGCGGCGCGGGATATGGGAACCCGGGCGGCGGCTGCACGTGGAGGGGCCCCTAGGCGGGCCGTGGCGGGGGAGCCGAAGCGGTGGGCGGCACACCGCCGCGGGTTCTGGCGATGAGAGCCGTATGGGTGGCCCGGGCGCGCGACATCCGCATCCTCTTCTCCTCCAGCTTCAGGTACGCGACGACCTTGGGGAAGGTCGGGTTGGTGATGAGAGGGATGTTGGAGGCGGCGTTCCCGAAGTCTTCGTTCAGGCCGGCGATGAGAGTGCTGAGGAGGAGCTCGTCGGAGACCTTCTCGCCGAGGTCACGGAGCTCGTCGACAAGCTTCTTGAGGCGCATGCAATAATCGTCGACCAACGAGTCAAGCTGCTGGCACCCAAAAACTCGTCGTGCAAGAAAACCTTGCGTTGGAGCGCGTTGTCGGTGAAGAGGCCGTTGAGCTTAGTCCAAACGGCGTGAGCGTCATCATCGGCGGAGACCACCGTGTGGAAGAGGTCCTTCGAGATGGTGGTGTAGAACCAGCGGATAAGAGTGGCGTCGATGGACGTCCACTCCTCATCGTCCTCCATGAAGCAGGAGTCCACGGAGCCATCGATGTGATCCCGGAGATTGTACTACGGAACACAAGGGAGAAGTACGTCTTCCAGGCATAGTAGGTGGAGGTGAGTTGATCAAGGACGATGTGAACCCGAGCGAGGATATTGAGATCACGGATGACGACGGGATCGGGGCCGTCGAAGGGGTTGGTGCGGCGGCTGTGGGTGGTACCGGTGGAACCGGGGAAGGCCATGGCCGAGAGGGGAGGGCGGCGGCGCGTGGTGAAGCGGCGCGGCGGGAGGGATGGCGGCGCGGCGCGGGTGACGGCGCTGCGGGTTGCGGGCGGAAGCGCGAGGCGGCGGCGGCACACAGGGGGCGGCGGCGCGGCGGCGAGGAGACGCCGCGGCGGCGGCAGGAGTTAGGGTTAGGATCGTAGGTATGATACCATGTTGGAAACGAATGTTTTAGCAATGCAACTCGATATATTGATCGGCGCATAGCGCACGTATATATGAAGTACAAGATGTGCCATAACCTCAACTATACAATGACTAGGAGGTGGGCCGGACTATACAATATACATGCACAAACCATATATTCAACAAGAGGGACTAGCCACAGTGACCGAGAGGACGAGATCGTCCACCATGAAGGCATGCAGGCGTGCGGTGGGGGGCAGAATAAGAGCGACGAGAGGGCAAACATGCCGGCGGCGGAGAAACAAGGCGCCGCCGACGGCGGAGTCACCCATACGACCCTCGGCGGGGAGAGGGAAGGGAAGGAAACGGGGTCAAAGACGACCCCGGAGCAAAACTTGGAGAAGGCACGGGCATGGAACGCAATACCTGGAGACGGGATCACGACGATGACAGACGACTTGCTACTAGCGCGTTTGGCTCCACGGACGGCGGCAAGGCGGCGCCCAGGGAGCGGATGAGACGGGGGGCTAGCAACGGTGCGGCGCTGGATTTTTGGTGACTAGTAGTGTCTATTCCAGTGTATGAAATAATCAATTCAAATGTGTATATACTCTATGTTGGCACAAAAAAGATTGTAGTAATTGACGATAAACGTCAAAATGGCATAGTATCTACTGCTTCTACGCACACACAATTTGACTATGTAGTATGCTCGCCACAATGTTGCAGGGTGTCAACTGCCTAGTTGTTTGAAAAGTACAAATCATCTTAAATATACGAAATTAAACATGAAGATTAATCCACTAGCAACATAAATCTTATGGATATAGCTAAACTATGCTTTAGACTTTACTAGCAAACATGCCCGTGCGTTGCAACAGGGGATACACTGTATGTGACTCTGAAAACGGGCAAGGAAGAAAATAAAAAAGTTTTTTCATAAATTCAAAATTTACAAAAAATGTTCATAACTACAAAAAGGAATAAATTTTGGAAAATTTGTTTGATATTCAAATTTTTGTTCATGATTTCAAAATTTGTTCACATTTTAAAAAATCAAATTTAAAATAAGTTCAAATTTCCAAATTCCAAAAAAGTTTGAAATTACAAATTTTGTTCATCCTTTCAAAAATTGTTCACATTTCAAAAAAGTTAACTGTACTGAACAAAAATGTTCATTCTGTATAAAAAATGTTCATCTTGTATAGAATTTTTGTTCAGCATGCATTTGAAAAAACTATATCATACATTATAAAAATGTTCAGTGTATATTTGAATATTGTTCACTGTATACTAAGAAATTTTCAGTGTGTATTTTAAAATTTTTGTTCACAGTTCCAAATAGTTGTTTGTAATTCTGTTTTCATAAATGTTGACATCTTAGAAAAAATTGTTTGCGTTTTCCAATTTTTGTTCACTTTTTAAAAAACTATTCATTGTATAATTATCATTTTGAAAAAAATCATGATTTTAAATATTTGTTCGAATTTCTGAATACATTTTGTTCACATTTTCTTCAAAGAAATATTGAATAACAGATCTGCTGCTGTCGTTATACTTTAAACTTAGTGTTATTACTTCTTAGTCATCCTCTAGTTAAAACTGGCCCTAAAAACAAAACTGCATCGATCGCTGATCGATAAAACTGTCGTTCGATGGCCCTAAAAACAAAACTGCTTCGATCGCTGATCGATAAAACTGACGTTCGATGGCTGAGCTCGACGTACACCAAGGGACGTAAAGAAAAAGACTTTGACCAAAAAAAAGTGGAGAAGCGAGCCTGGCTGCATCCTCCTCCTCTAGTGAACCGAACGATAGAAGTATCTGGGATATTATTTGGAAGGCCAAGGTTCCCGGAAAAGTGAGGATCTTCGGCTGGCGGGTGGCCACAGACACGCTTGCAACAAAGGAAAATAAATGGAAGCGCACATTGGAAACTGATAGCATTTGCAAGATATGTGGTAGCACCGAAGAAACAGAATTTCATGCGGTTATTGCATGCACAAAGAGCAGGGCTTTGAGATCAAAGGTAAGAGAAGTTTGGGACATCCCTGAGGAATATTGCTTTCGGGACTCCGGAAAGGACTGGCTGCAGAATCTGTTGGCGCCATGCAATTCTGAAATGCGTACAAAAGTGCTGCTGCTGTTGTGGCGTTGTTGGCATTTGAGGAACAATTGCGTCTTCAGTGACGGGAAAGAAACAATCGCACACTCAGTCGTATTCCTTGAACAGTATGTTGCTGAAACAGGGGAGACCACGTTGTGCTTGCAAACCTCAGACTCTGGGAAAACGCCATTGGGGCAGAGCAGTAGCAGTAGCAAGGACAGTGGCCACCAATCTGCATCGGACATGCTTCAGAGGGACCATATGGAGTCAAACTCAACGTTTCCATGCCGATGGATTCCACCTGAGGATGGATGGACTAAAATAAATTGCGATGCAGGTTTTGTACCTGGTACTGGGGAGAGCCCGGCGGGCATCATTGCTAGAGACCACAGAGGTTTTCCTTTCTTCTCACAGACACATCGTATGGGTTACAGCAACAGTGTAGAGGTGGCGGAGGCGCATGCAATACTGATTGGAGTGAAATCATTCGCTGCCTTGTTCAGGGGACTGGTGATTGTTGAAACTGATTGTGCTGCGCTGGCCACGGAACTTATGTCTGATAAAGTGATCAGATCAGAGGCTTTCCCCTTCATTTGGGATATAAAGGAGAACCTGAAAGTCTTTGCTGCCCACAGAGTTAATTGGGTCAAGAGAGATCAGAACAAAGTTGCCCACAAGCTGGCAGCACATGCAACTTTGAACGGAGACCACTTCTGGCTCGCTAGGGTTCCGGGAGTGATTAGCACGGATGTTGTGAAAGAATACCATCAGCTCTCCTGAGTGATTTTTCACTCTGTACCTCAAAAAAAAGTGGAGATATAATCCTCCCTTTAATATTAGGTAGAGAATTGGAGAGTCTCTACCTAAACTAGTGGCTACATCGATTAGAATACCCTATGTTCATGTGGTGCACTCTATTGCTTCGTGGTGTAGATTTAATTATGTATGGACTTCATTTTTTGTTATCTTGACTTGACTCCTTGCCGTAATGGCCTACTTGACTTGACTTGACTTCATTATTGCTCTCTCATTTCTTGGTCAGTAGTACGGTCTTTTTATACTAGTATACAAAGCCAGTCCACAGCACTCTCATTTCTTGCCATCTGGTAGTAACTAGTACTCCCTTCATTCCACAATGTAGTGCTTCCTCTATCCCCGTGCTTCAACTTTGACCATAAATTTAACTACCAAGACCGATTGTGGCGGGAGCAAAAATTATATCAGTGAATTCGTATTCGGAAGAAATATTCAATTATATTTTTTTTCTCCCGCCGCAGTTGGTCTCGTTGGTTAAATTTATGGTTAAAGTTGGACCTCGAGAAGCGCGGGTGCACTATATTTTGGAATGGAGGGAGTACCACACTCTATCACGCACTGCACACGCATGTGGTGTGACTGGAACCACAACCCACCACATGCATCGGCAAGGAGGTCGAGAACAAGCTCTCCAATGTAGCGGTGCACAAACGCGGCGCACAAAGCTAAATCACCATCACCATCTGGGGAGTTCATTTTGTGCTTGTGACAAGGTCAAAAGGCCCCCGTAAAGCTATGCCCTAAATCATCATGACTCTCTCTCTCTCTCTCTCTTTCTCTCTATGTGTGTGTGGGGGGGGGGTACGAGATGCCTATGAATGGCAGTGATGTGGATGCTTGATTGGTGGATGGAGGGCAAGTGTGAGTTTTGTGTGTGCGCGCGCTCGCGCGTGTGTTGGTACGAGATGGCTAGAAATGGGTAATCACCTCTAGCCATTCTCAAACACGGATGACGTTCCGGAAGGCCCGGGCCAATCCCGGCTTGGCAGACTCTCTGTGTGTGTGTGGGGGGGGGGAGTACGAGATGCCTATGAATGGCAGTGATGTGGATGATTGATTGGTGGATGGAGGGCAAGTGTGAGTTGTGTGTGTGCGCGCGCTCGCGCGTGTGTTGGTACGAGATGGCTAGAAATGGGTAATCGCCTCTAGCCATTCTCAAACACGGATGACGTTCCGGAGGGCCCAGGCCAATCCCGGCTTGGCAGAGACCCGCTCCACCTCTTCCTCTGACAATCGTGCAAAGAAGTCGTAGACGAGGGTTCGATACAACCGCCGGAGTTGTGGCTCGCCGAGGGTCGTCGTCATTGACGGCGGGAAGGACTGGTGCCATGCTCTATGACAGTGGCAGGGCTCCATGGGGGCCAAAGGGGTGCATTCCCCCCCTCCCCTACCCTAGAAAAATCTTAAGTGTGCCCCTAATTATTAGGCTTAAAGGTATCTCAGGGTTCATGCATAATTTATCTTTTTTGCCCCCTCAACAATCTTCATCAAGCTCCGCCGAGCATCGGCTCCATGCCTTGTGTTAGAATTAATGGGCTAGGCCCATAGCAATTTCTGAAATCTCAAAGCCCATGTGTAAAATGGCAAGTGGTGGTGCTAAGTTTAGTCCCACCTTGGAAGTTGAAGAAGAGTTGGACCTCTTTATATAGTGGGTTCTCTCTACCACTCTAAGTGATGTGTGAGAAGAGAAAGGGAAAACCACACGCGCGCGCTCGCTCGCCTCGCCTGGGCGGGGCGGGGCGGGGCGGGGCGGGGCGGGGCGGCGCGTACATGCGACATGCGCGTGAATGGTCCGCCGAAATCCGGTCCGTCTCCTTGCAGGAGCGCAGCTTCCTTTTGCCGTTTTATTTTTATGTCTTGGCAGACAAGTTTCTTTTGATTTCTTGTCCGGTAAGTATACGAATTAGAAACCGAGTCGGTTTGGGATTGTGGTCGCGACACAATACCGCCTCTGGTCCTAATATATATACAGCTACCGGTTGCGGCCAGAGACACACCGAAAAACACCTAGGGTTTTGCCTCATCTCACAACTTGCGCCGCCATCGTAGTCTACTCCATCCCAAACGCCGGCGTGCATCGGCGCGTGGGAGAGCAGGTCTCCGGAACCTTTCATCTTTGCGATCCTGCACCGGGAGAGGACGAATTAGGTTTTTGGGAAGCGTTGTGCGCGACTGCTCAAATTCGTCATCATGGGTCGTCTTCCGTCCAAGTCGGGCGGTGCTACTCATCGTCGTATTCATCGCCGTCAGCAGCAGATCGTCGCCAACATCGTCATCAACACTATCGCACCCATAATAGCTAACGATCAGTACGTCCAACATCCTCTGTTCATGTCTGCTTCTACAGCTACTGTTACGTGTTTGCTGCTGTTATGCATGTCTTGCTGTTCTTCTAGTTTGCTAGATTGTTGCATGCTAGTATCTCTTCTAGTCATGAATTATTCACTGGAATTAATAATGAACTTGCCTAATTTTCCAACAATCCAAAAACCTAATTGTAGGCAATTTCCTGAGTTAACTATGGCTGGATTCGCTGATGCACTGAGGCCGGATAAGTTTACCGGTGTGCACTTTAAGAGGTGGCAGGTGAAGACCACGCTCTGGCTTACTGCTCTGAAAGTTTTCCACGCTAGTGTTGGTGCTCCAGAGGGAATGACCGACGAAGATCGGAGAAAATTCCAGGAAGCCAATACTATGTTTGTGGGATGCATTCTGAGTGTTCTTGCTGACCGTCTGTGTGATGTGTACATGCACATAAACGACGGAAAAATTTTGTGGGATGCACTGAATGCAAAATTCGGTGCAACAGATGCAGGCAGTGAACTGTACATCATGGAGAGTTTTCATGACTACAAGATGGAGAATAACCGTTCTGTGGTTGAACAAGCTCATGAGATACAGTGCATTGTGAAGGAACTTGAACTCCTTAAGTGTGTTCTACCCGACAAATTCGTGGCTGGGTGCATGATTGCAAAGTTGCCTCCTTCATGGAGGAATTTCGCCACAACTCTGAAGCATAAGAGACAGGAGATATCAGTTGAAAATCTGATTGCATCTCTTGATGTTGAAGAAAAAGCTCGGGCTAAAGATACCACTGAAAAAGGAGGTGAGGTTCAGCCTACTGCTAACATGGTGCAGAGGTACCCACAGAACAAGAACAAAGGGAAGAACAAACCTGTTTCCAACAAGCCTACCAAGACTACTACCTTCAAGAAGAAGAAGTTCAACAAGGCTGAGCTAGAGTGCTACGCCTGTGGGAAGCCTGGACACTTTTCCAAGGAATGCCCTGAACGTGCAGACCGCAGAGGGAAAACAAGCTCCAAGACTGTCAACATGGTGACCGCTAGCAATACTGATGGGTATGGTAATTTACCTATTGTGCTTTCAGTATTTCAATCATCTTCGTGGTGGATTGATTCGGGTGCTAACGTTCATGTGTGTGCTGACATCTCCCTGTTTACTTCGTATCAGGTCGCAAGGGATTCTTCCGTCCTAATGGGGAATGGGTCACATGCTTCTGTTCGTGGCATTGGCACGGTGGATCTGAAGTTTACTTCGGGAAAGATCGTGCAACTAAGGAACGTGCAGCATGTCCCTACTATGAACAAGAATCTAGTTAGCGGCTCCCTTCTATGTCGAGATGGATTTAAAGTAGTTTTAGAGTCCAATAAAGTAATCGTGTCAAGATTTGGACAATTTATAGGAAAAGGCTATGAGTGCGGAGGCTTGTTCCGCTTTTCTCTTTCAGATTTTTGCAATAAGTCAATAAACCAAATTTGTGCTAGTGTTAATGATGATGCAAGTATTTGGCACTCTCGTTTATGTCATATTAATTTTGGTTTAATGTCTCGGCTATCCAGCATGAGTTTAATTCCGAACTTCACAGTTGCCAAAGGTTCTAAGTGCCATAGTTGTGTGCAATCTAAGCAACCTCGAAAGCCTCATAAGGCTGCCGAGGAGAGAAACTTGGCACCTCTAGAACTCATACATTCTGATCTTTGTGAGATGAATGGTGTGTTGACAAAAGGTGGAAAGAGATATTTCATGACTTTGATTGATGATGCGACTAGATTTTGCTATGTTTATTTGTTGCAAACTAAAGATGAAGCATTAGACTACTTTAAAATCTATAAAGCTGAAGTTGAAAATCAACTAGAGAGAAAGATCAAGCGTCTTAGGTCCGATCATGGTGGAGAGTATTTTCCAAAAGTTTTTGATAAATTTTGTGAGGAACATGGTATTATTCATGAGAGGACGCCTCCCTATTCACCTCAATCAAATGGAGTGGCCGAGAGGAAAAACCGCACTTTGACTGACTTGGTGAATGCCATGTTAGACACTACTGGTTTATCTAAGGCATGGTGGGGGGAGGCTCTATTGACTTCATGTCATGTCCTGAATAGAGTTCCCAACAATAATAAAGAGAAAACCCCTTATGAGGAGTGGGTTGGGAGAAAACCATCACTTTCTTATTTGCGCACTTGGGGATGTTTGGCAAAGGTCAATATTCCTATTCCTAAGAAACGCAAACTTGGACCAAAGACAGTGGATTGTGTCTTTCTAGGGTATGCTCAACGGAGCATTGCTTATAGGTTTTTAGTGGTAAAATCTGAAGTACCTGATATGCATGTTGATACTATAATGGAATCTCGTGATGCAACATTTTTTGAGAACATATTTCCTATGAAAGATATGCATAGCATTGCTAGATTTTCTTCTGAGATAATTCCTGAATCTAGTACAACTGATGAATATTTCGAACAATCACATGAGGAAGTCCTTGAGAAGGATAACAATGAAGTTCCTAGAAGGAACAAGAGACAAAGGATTGCAAAATCCTTTGGTGATGATTTCATTGTATACCTTGTGGACGACACACCCAAGACGATTGCAGAAGCATATGCATCTCCGGATGTAGATGATTGGAAAGAAGCTGTTCATAATGAGATGGACTCAATTCTTTCTAATGGAACTTGGGAACTAACTAATAGACCATATGGTTGTAAACCTGTGGGCTGTAAGTGGGTGTTCAAAAAGAAGTTAAAGCCTGATGGTACTATTGATAAATACAAGGCGCGGCTAGTGGCCAAGGGCTACACTCAGAAAGAAGGCGAAGATTACTTTGACACCTATTCACCCGTTGCTAGAATGACCACCATTCGAGTGTTACTTTCCTTGGCTGCCTCTTATGGTCTTATCATTCATCAAATGGATGTAAAGACAGCTTTTCTCAATGGAGAGTTGGAGGAGGAGATCTATATGGATCAGCCTGACGGGTTTGTGGTAAAGGGTGAAGAGAGAAAGGTGTGCAAGTTGTTAAAATCTTTGTATGGTCTGAAACAGGCACCTAAGCAATGGCATGAGAAGTTTGAAAGAACTTTGACTTCTGCAGGATTTGTCATTAACGAGGCTGATAGGTGTGTTTACTATCGCCATGGTGGGGGCAATAGTGTCATATTATATTTGTATGTGGACGACATACTGATCTTTGGTACAAACATTAATGCAATTAATGAGGTCAAGTCTTTTCTATCAAAAAGTTTTGACATGAAAGATCTGGGAGAAGCCGATGTAATTCTAAACATCAAACTTATTAAGGATGAGAGTGGGATTACATTAACGCAATCTCACTATGTTGAGAAGGTCTTGAACCGATTCGGTTTTATGGATAGCAAGCCTTCTCCAACACCTTATGATCCCAGTGTGACACTCAGAAAGAACAAGAAAGAAACGTGAGATCAATTAAGATACTCTCAAATTGTCGGTTCACTCATGTACTTAGCTAGCGCTACAAGACCAGATATCTCTTTTGCTGTGAGCAAACTGAGTAGGTTCATGTCCAACCCGGGTGATGATCATTGGCATGCACTAGAAAGGGTCTTGCGCTATCTGAGAGGTACTATGAGTTACGGAATTACTTATTCAGGGCATCCTGCTGTGCTAGAAGGATATAGTGATTCAAATTGGATCTCCGATGTTGATGTACTTTACGCAACAAGTGGGTATGTATTTACTCATGGTGGTGGCGCAGTGTCATGGAGGTCTTGCAAGCAAACCATATTGACGAGGTCAACTATGGAAGCAGAATTAACTGCTTTGGACACAGCTACTGTTGAGGCAGAATGGCTGCGTGAGCTCTTGATGGACTTGCCGGTTGTTGAAAAACCTGTACCGGCTATTCTTATGAATTGTGATAACCAAACGGTTATCGCTAAAGTGAACAATTCTAAAGATAATGCAAAGTCATCAAGACACGTGAAAAGACGTTTGAAGTCTGTCAGGAAGTTGAGAAACTCCGGAGTAATAACTATTACGTATATACAAACAGACAAAAACCTGGCAGATCCCTTTACAAAGGGACTATCACGAAATGTGATAGATATTGCATCGAGGGAGATGGGTATGAGACCCATAGATGTTACACCATAGTAGTAACCCAACCTTTGTGATCGGAGATCCCGTGAATTAGGATCTGGGAAGAACAAGCTATTGGTTAACTGAGGAGAGTAATAACTTATGATCGTCTCCAAGTGAAGATGCAAAACTCTCAGATCTGTAAGGCAGGTCGGCAACATGCCTTAATGTGGTTCTATTGGCTATAATTAGCAAAGATGCTATCCTACAGAGCAGTCTTGAAAGAACACACCTATATGAGTTCTGACTGTAAACGTCGCAGTCTATGAGATTTGGGTGATCTCTAGTAAACTCACGAAGAGACCAGGGAGTATGACGTATAAGCTCCAAACCGCGGGGTAGCCTACTGGCGGTCAGGTACTGGTTAAGACTTTGAGTGAAACCTGTTCACACAAAACTAGCAATTCAAGGCATAGTCCATTGTCAAGTTGTGAATGGATGTAGCTTAAAGTTCTAGGCAGAAGTTCAACTTAACAGTCTCTGCTGAAACACTGGTATATTAAACAAGTGGTGAGAGAAGGCAAATCTCTAAATGGGTATTTGAGATCTGGTGGGGGATTGTTAGAATTAATGGGCTAGGCCCATAGCAATTTCTGAAATCTCAAAGCCCATGTGTAAAATGGCAAGTGGTGGTGCTAAGTTTAGTCCCACCTTGGAAGTTGAAGAAGAGTTGGACCTCTTTATATAGTGGGTTCTCTCTACCACTCTAAGTGATGTGTGAGAAGAGAAAGGGAAAACCACACGCGCGCGCTTGCTCGCCTCGCCTCGCCTCGCCTGGCCGGGCCGGGCCGGGCCGGGCCGGGCCAGGCGGCGCGTACATGCGACATGCGCGTGAATGGTCCGCCGAAATCCGGTACGTCTCCTTGCAGGAGCGCAGCTTCCTTTTGCCGTTTTATTTTTACGTCTTGGCAGACAAGTTTCTTTTGATTTCTTGTCCGGTAAGTATACGAATTAGAAACCGAGTCGGTTTGGGATTGTGGTCGCGACACAATACCGCCTCTGGTCCTAATATATATACAGCTACCGGCTACGGCCAGAGACACACCGAAAAACACCTAGGGTTTTGCCTCATCTCACAACTTGCGCCGCCATCGTAGTCTACTCCATCCCAAACGCCGGCGTGCATCGGCGCGTGGGAGAGCAGGTCTCCGGAACCTTTCATCTTTGCGATCCTGCACCGGGAGAGGACGAATTAGGTTTTTGGGAAGCGCTGTGCGCGACTGCTCAAATTCGTCATCACGGGTCGTCTTCCGTCCAAGTCGGGCGGTGCTACTCATCGTCGTATTCATCGCCGTCAGCAGCAGATCGTCGCCAACATCGTCATCAATACTGTCGCACCCATAATAGCTAACGATCAGTACATCCAACATCCTCTGTTCATGTCTGCTTCTACAGCTACTATTACGTGTTTGCTGCTGTTATGCATGTCTTGCTGTTCTTCTAGTTTGCTAGATTGTTGCATGCTAGTATCTCTTCTAGTCATGAATTATTCACTGGAATTAATAATGAACTTGCCTAATTTTCCAACACCTTGGCCTCCTACAGGTGGCTCGAGAACGACTATGTACATCCTGTGGCCGGCTTCGTCGAGGTGCGCCTCCCTCCTATCTTCCAGCACGATGGAGGAAGCATCCCCCACCTCCTCCTATATGTGTGGCACTCCTATATATTTTAATGCCGTCATCTTAATATCTTGATAGGTTTTTGTAGTGTAGGATTAGATATAAGAAGATAGAAAATCCTAGAGTATATAAGGTGTCTTTGAGGATCTTTTTATTTAATCATTGGAATGTTGTTTTGTTGGATTTGTGGTGACTAGTTGTGTCTATTCCCGTGTATGCAATAATCAACTGAAATGTGTATATACTCTATGTTGGCACAAAAACGCACACACAGTTTGACTATGTAGTATGCTCGCCACAATGTTGCAGGGTGTCAACTGTACTCCTAGTTGTTTGAAAAGTACAAATCATCTTAACTACATGTATGAAATTATACATGAAGATTAATCCACTAGGAACATAAATCTTATGGATATGGCTAAAATGGTTTAGACTTTAATCAGAGAGTCTCTAACTATACTTCGATTAGAATATCCTATGTTCATGTGGTGCACTCTATTGCTTCGTGGTGTAGATTCATTTTTGTAGGACTTCATTTTTTGTTATCTTGACTTGACTCTTTGCCGTAATGGCCTATATTTTTTAGCGAAAGACTTCACGACTATTGGTGTAGTTACTAGTATGTTGTTAATATGTGTTCACTAGTATACGTGAACTCTCGTAACACATGTTACTCGAAGTTTATGAGATACCCTGGAGGCTTGGAGTGTGTGGTCGAGAAACACTCTCCAGCGGGTGAGGCAAAAGAGGAGGCACGACACCAAACACTCACTACCTCGTCCCTTTCATCTCGCACAGCTCAGGAGCCTTCCAAGGTGAGGTAAATCTTTGTATAGCCTACAATGGTTTGGAGGACCAACCATACAATGGACACGTCCTTGAGAGATCGATACATGTTGCGTCTGATTGCAAGCAGGTAGTTACGCAAATTGAAGAAATCCAGGAGGTTCTCGTTTGATGATTATTACGGAGACAGGAGCTCCAGCAGCTAACTTTGATCTTTGTAAATTTTTCCATGAAGGTCGGAGCTCGAATTATGAAGCTCTCAATCTTGCCAAGTTTACAATATCTTCCCTTTTTTGCGATGAAAACTTCCGGTCTATAAGGACTAGAGTGAACCAAGGTAGTAGAAAGAACACCAGAAGTAAAAAATACATTCAGATCCGTAGACCACCTAACGATGAATATTAGGACTAGAGTGAGCCAGGCGCGCCACCATCATTGCCCCTCCCTCATCGGAGCCGGGCAAAACTTTTTCTAGTAGACGGTCAGGACGTCGTCGTGCTAAGGCCCCATAGAACCAACGCATCCGAACAACAACTACCGCCGAAGAAGAGAGACGTAGATCGGAAGGGTCCAACCTGTAGAAACATGAACAAAGACGAATGAAGACCTGGTCCACATGGATCTATCAAAGACAAACACCGACCGAATGCCATGAGATCCGCTGGAGACAAATCTCCACACGCCCTCCGATGATGCTAGAAGCATAACCGGGACGGGGGCCAGGCAGGAAGAATCTTATTCCATCTTCAGAGAGCCGCCACCGCCTCGTCTCTCTAAGCAAGACACAAACCGTAAAAAAAAAACTCACAAAAGCACCTAGAAATGGAGCCCTCCCGCCGGCAATGACCGAGATCCACGACACCTTCATGGCTCTAAGACCATAGGAGATGCAGTAGACCAGCAACGACGCCGGCCGGGGAGTACAAGACACCCTAACGATGGGTGCCCTTGGGTACGAGCGAAGGGGTATGAGGCTGTCACATTATCTTTAGCGCAGGGTAGATATGTTTGGCTACTACAGCCGCATAATTTGAACACTATTTCTAAAAAGAAATGGTTTTCTGAGTAATAAAGCTTGGAGGATAGTTCTAAAAAATGTTATTTTTCACCCTGGCCGTGAACCTCAAGCATAGGATGGATTGGACCAACTAAGCATAGGGATACCTTTAGGATATTCTTCGTTGATTGACAAACTTTGTCATAACCGTAAGTCTAGCTGATGCTCATGGATAGTATTGTTTGTTCTACCGGTCATAGCTATGTACTATGCCTCACTTTCTTGACAACATGTCCTACACAATGTGAGCACAAAATTTTACCATATTGACGCTTGTGGTGGTCAATTTCGTCGTCTCACTTTCTTTATTTGGTATTACTATATAGTGAGAAAAGAGTTGTATTGTCTAGCTATGAACCAAATATTACCTCAACTTGTACCAAGATAGGTTGCATAATTTTTCTCCCAAGAACAGGCCTGGTAGGAATCGATCCCACTCGCGTGCACTCAAACAATGGAACGTACGGTGTACGTTTTAAATGAACAACCAATTCAGATAAGCATAAATTGCATGCACAAAAAGACAAGTAGTAGCATCATCAACCTGATCTATACAAGACTTTCAAAAAAAAACTGATCTATACAAGGTGACGACGGTTGTGCTTTGCTCGGGAAAATACGAGGGCGAACCTTCGGTAGCGTGTCTTCCCCGGGGTTGGAGAGGCCGGCTTGGATGCTTTGGCGCTTGTTTGCACGACATGTCTTTTTTTTTCTCTTTTTGCATAGCCTAAGTTCGGTCGCTAGGTTTTAATGTTTGTTTCATGATAGGTCTATGTTTTAAATATCATAAAATAATTCGGCACCTATTGGGAGAAATTCATACACAAAGTGTATCAAAATGGACAAAATGAAAGCATAAGCATAGCCGATGCATGGTCAGACGAGAGACAACTTGGGTCCCATGCCTGAAAATCACGGTGAGGAGCGGGGCAGGGTAACGCCGATGAGAAGTGGGTGGCTGTGAGATGGTGAAGAGAGAAGCCGGAATGGCCATCCAAGGGCTGAGAGAGGCTTCCCTTGGAGTGCAAGTAGTTCTCATCTACAGTACGATCTAGCTCTACAGCTGCACATATATTTTCCTTTTCTTTTCTTTTGAGCTCGCCGGTTCTGTCGATTCCGATGTGCGGCGTGGTCAAGAGAGAGTTGGTGCAAGCTAGCGGCCGTACACGCCGTGCTTGAGAGGGAGAATCTTTAACAAGAGGCAGAAGAGAAAATCTCTGTCACGTGCGGTGGTATGGTGCTTCTAGATGTCTCCACGTTTTCTTGTTGCCATCTGGCCGGCCGGCCATACCGATGTGGAGTGAGGCTTGTGTGGAAACAAGCCTCACTCCACATCGGCCGGACTTGTTTTGATTTATCATCCCATGTTGCCATGCATATCCCATCGGTCGAACATGCATAAGCATGTGCATGCACATTTTCTTCGTCAGGCCAGCTGAGCTAACCACGAAGAATGAGACAGCTGAATTTGAAATACCAATTTGAAAAGACTGAATTAGAAATTTCAAAAAAGTTTGAATTAGACAGACGGGCCGTGGCTGGATGTCACGAGGTGACCGAGACGAAAGCTATGGTCGCCGATGGCCGGCGAGGTGGGCCCACGCCACGTCAACCACCAGCCCACCCCGCGTCCCCAATAAATTCAGCACCCACCGCCACCGCACCAACCTACCAAACCAAGACCAAATCCCACCCTCCCCTGCCAATCAGCTCCGCCCGTCCGTACATCGCACCCACCCACCCATCCCCATGGGCGCCGCCGACGAGCACCCTCAGCATCAGCCGTCGCCGGCGCCGGAGGGGGAGGCGAAGAGGACGCTGGTGTTCACGTACGGCACGCTGAAGCGGGGCTTCTCCAACCACGGCCTGCTGCAGGACCTGGCGCGCGCGGGGGACACGGCCTTCGTGGCCGCCGCCGCGACGGCCGAACCCCTCCCGCTCGTCTGCGGGCCCTACCGCGTCCCCTTCCTCCTCAACCTGCCCGGCGAGCACGGCTGCCAGCGCGTCCGCGGGGAGCTCTACTCCGTCACGCCGCACGGCCTCGCCCGGCTGGACGAGCTGGAGGGCGTCTCGCGGGCCCACTACGAGCGCCTCCCCGTCTCCGTCGTTGTCGATGGGGGGGAAGGCGCAGCGGAAGAGGTGGTGGCGTACTACGCGCACCGCGGGTACGCGGCGGAGATGTGGGCGCGGAGCGGGCGGAGGGGCCACGCCGAGTACTCGCCGGCGGTGGCCGCCGGGTACGTCCGCCGCGTGGACCGGCCGCAGCACCTCACCTTCCTCGACCAGATCCGCGTCTTCGTCTCCTCCCAGTCCTAGCGCAAGATTTGGTCCTCGCTCGTCCTCTGCTTCATACTGGATCCTCGCTCTCTGTTTCGCTAGCTCCTAGCCGGCCGCATCGCCGCCGACGAGGACCGTACGGCCCAGTTGTTCGTCTGTTCCAGCCTCCAGGTTGGGTCTCGTGCCGTTTGTCACTTCGCTTCTGCGCTTATCTCATTGCTGGAAGATGCGTGCCGTGCAAGATTGATACATGGATACACGAAGTAATTGTTGGTACTTTCATCCGTCTTTCTACTTCCTTGGTGTTTTCATTGGGCTATATGCGTTGCGTAAGCGTGTGATCTATGAACGTTCGCTATTACAATGATTGAGCGACAAACAAACTTAGTTCTAGGCGTTGCGTGAGTGTAACATCTACACCACACTTACACATCCATGAATGCCTTTTTAAGCTGGACCGACAAACACATAGCTTTTGTATAGCTGGGCTTTCAATTTCCACAGTATCTAAGGATTAGAATGAGCACAACCTTTATTAGTGTGTAGCATATGATACTTGCACATCAGTGTCAATTAGGTGCATCCGTCACTTGCTTAAACTAACCAGACATAAACAAGAGGAGAATTTGGTTTGTGCAAGATTCTTCTTTTCAAATGATTACTAGTAAATTTGCACGTGCAACGCACGTCTCTGACTACCATCATATAATTTTGAAAATAACAGTTATATTTACATGTCTTACTACCAACAATAATGTTTAGCTTAAAAGAAAACCAAATCACATGGATGCTAAAAAGCAGGATATACAAATGAATCCAACGGGCACATCCTCATTCAAGTTACATTTTTTTTAGAAGCCTGCGACCACTGATTGCTCTATTCTGATTGTTGTCGAGTCTAGGGATGCCGTTGATTAATATTCAAGCCACGGATGCTGATTTCAAGATAAAACTTGCCATGCCATGAGCTATCTTCAGTGATCTCAACAATATTTAAAAATTTCACGTGCACCCCACTTGGACTTGCCTTAAGTAGCAACGCCAGAAATGTTAACCTTTTCTTTATAAATATGATGAAATAGTAGATACTGAACAATTCCAGATAAGGACCTCACTTCCAGCTTACCCAAGAATGTTATTGCGATTTTCTCTGTAATAGTCAAAGAATATGTATACAGTTACAATAATAGAACATTACTTCAACATTAAAGCTTGATCAAGTGTAGACCTTTGACTGAAGATAAGGAGCATCCAAGCATGTTAGATGATTAGGCCAAACTTTTCTATTATCTACAACAATGCTTGTAACAATTTTGGCATGTGTTTTTTTTTATTGAATCATGCAAATGAAAGAAACAAAATGCTTCAGAACACAACTGGTTTAAGACTGAAAAAAATGTCCTTTGTAAGTTTAAAAACCTGCAACTCCTACATTCTGTAGAAAGGAACATATTTATCCGAGCACCTTGGTTACAACTTATTGGCTGTGATTAGCAAAGTGGGATCAAATGTCTGGCTGCTGTCACCTGCTCCCCTGCTACTCAGGTTAAGTATTTTCATGGATATGTGATACAGATAAAACTACTGTACAACACCATGGATGCTAAAACTACTGTCATAGGTAGAATATATATTTTGTAAACATGAATCTCAGAGCAAATTCACACATAGCAGGTATCACAGTACATAGAGCAGAAAGGCTAATCAATAAAAGTATTCGCTATTGCTTGGCATAACAAGTTGTGCAAGAAAAATGGAAAATATGGCACCACAATATGTTCTCTTGCAAGGGAAGCGTTGAATTTATGCTATCAACCTTTCCAAATGTTCACCGCATTATTAGCAAAGAAACAACATCAGAAAATCAGAGCAAATTACCTGCATGAATGAGTGAGTCAGGGAGGAGCCAAATGAGATTCATCCAACAATGGAAGGGGCCAATCTCCCAGACCCACATGGTGTGGGCTATCTACTTACACATGCTGGAGAAATACATCTACAACATCTATCATATGTGAATGTCAACAGAAGCTATGACACTATCAAGTACATTCGACACCCTATGAAATGCACAACAACTAAAATTAAGCCTATTAATTTGTTTTCGTTCTTATCAAGCTCTAAGTATAGAGAGTCAAGTAACACTTCTAAAGAGTCAAGCTTAGAACCAAAGAACAATCCCTAGAGCAGGACCCAATAGATTTGTTGATTATATCAATTCTTAATTATACCAATTCTATAGCAAAACAGAGAGTTAACCATGCCGATTCATAGCTAAACTGTACAGGAAATCGTAGCACAAACCAGGGTCAGATGACCACCAAAGAACAATCCCTCATTGGCGTGATCGTAGTAGTATGATTAGAGAGCAGGAAGAAAAGGTTTTCGTGAGAATGCAATATAATTTACATCCACAATATGGAAACCAGGAAGAAATTGTATTATTTGACTGAACTACAGAAACTGCGAGTAGTAGAATGGTACTGAATTTATAAAACCGACAGGACACTCCTCCCCAGTTATGATGATCCGTTGGCGTATATTGCCTTTAAGAGTGATGCTTGGAAATGAAGTAAACAAGAAATCTTGAATATTGTTGCCTTGTTGCTGTAGGCATGACTCGTTTGTGAAGATGTGCCATGACAAAAAAGAGCACTCCATGGCCGGCCGACTAATCCCCACCGTCGTTAGTCGGTAATGGATGTCCCCGACGGTGACCGCATTGCAGTATTGACTAATGTATAGGAATATTGCCTGACCCATCTGAAAAAAAAATGTGTGCCTATATCTTGCTTATATGTATCTGTAATTTGCCTGCATCCTACCGTGTTTCCCTACTTATCTCTCAAAGTGTTGCGTACATCATGGTACCTACAAAAATTACTCCTCTCTTGGTTATCTGCCTTACAAAAAGATGTACATGTACAGTATTGCCAGACCCCCCTAAAAATCACACTGTTGCATACCTGCATATGTTCCTGTTTGAAAATTTGCCTACATCCCTGAAAGTGTTTTGCATCACCATGAACATCTACTACGTGAGTATAAAAATGCTAAATCCCTGAGAAGTGTTGCATCTACATCCATTCATACTTGCCTGCATCGGGGGGTGTTGTTGGCTACCTGAATTTGCCACCTTGCTCGTGAAAAGCAGTGTTGCCTGTGCCACGAAAAAGCTATAGCAAAGACCTAATTGTATGATGTCGGCCACCCTTCCCCTCCACCCTTACTTTGCTCAAACATCATCCAAAAAAGACAGATCTTCTTACGTGCTGATACGCCAATGATCGTCAGAATATTTTAAACATGCATGAGAAATTTGGTCCACTCACTACAACACGACTCAGATTAGAAGGCGTTTTAAAATGCCTCCCAAAGTCTCTAAAATGCCTTCAAATATGTTCTGGGGCGTCTTTGAAAATTGCTAGAAATGGTCGTGAAGGGGAATGTTAATCAAGGCGTTAAACAATAATGCCTCGGAAGACTTAATTCGATGGCGTTTTTGAAAAGTGCCTCGAAAGCTTTTCGGCGATTTGCAGAAGTGCCGCTAAACTCCAGCAAAAGGAAAACGTAAATAGTGGATCGGGCCCAGCTAAGCTAAGCGCTTATCTATTTCCTGTAGGTCTCCTTTTTTTTTATTTGAGGTGTGAAGCGCTTATTAGTCCCTCTTCTCACTACCTTCAGTTGGGCTGTTACATTGTATTACTTGGGCTGAAATGGACAGGCCCGTTAGCACAGGCTCCTTCTCTCGTAGCTGTTATCCTGAAGCAACCTGATTGCCCTGTCTTTTTAAGGTGGTCAAACTACTGTTCCCTAAGCAGTATGGGACTAAAACTGCTTTGCCTGAGACGCAGCGAACGAACTGATTGGTCAGCACCGCCGCCAAAATACATCTACTCCATCATATGAATCTTCAGGAACCATGCATCATTAGCTTCGCCTGTTCAGGTTGAGATGACAAATTCGTTTAATTTTGTTTTCAGCAAATGACGAGGCAGATTTTTCGTATTTCTCTCCCAACTCCGGCGACACGTGTACCGGCGACCATAACTTCTATATTTCTTCCCTGCTCAGAGACAATGAATCATCGATTTTACACCGCTGGGCCTCGTCGGATTGTTCGAACACAGCACATCTTGTGTGTAACAGCTGATCACCGACCAGTACACCAAGGTAGCTGTCTGTACTCCAATGGGAAGGGACGTCTTTTAACATATATATACACAGGCATGTCTCACGGTCCAAAACAACGTCACCGTCTTCTCCAGCGCCGGCGTTCGGCTGCCTCGACGTTGCGATTAAACGGTGACACCCGCGAGCTGAGAGTCTCATTCATGCACATAGCAGCAGCTCGGCCACCTGCAGTCACCACCTTCATTCCGAGGCAATTTTCTAAAATGCCTTCATAGCTCATCAATCCGAGGCACTTTCCTAAATCGCCTCCATAGCTACATCAATCCGAGGCACTTTCTTAAATCGCCTCCATAGCTACATCAATCAGAGGCAGTTTCCTACAACACCTCCATAGCTGCATCAATCCGAGGCACTTTCCTAAAACGCCTCCAAAACTGATCAATCCGAGGCGTTTTCAAGGTGCCCTTAAAAAAATGCCTTCAATCAACGACCGTGGTGTAGTGACTGGTGTGGATTGCACTCGGGAGGATGCATCACTGACCTCTAGCTGTGCATTCCCTCGGTGATTCTGGCGCCCCGCTGCCTCTACCTCCCCGCCATATTGCTGCCGTGGGCGATGTCTGCCGCATCAGCAAAAGCCTGTATCCCTGTTTGCCTGACAAAAATTCAGAGAGGCCGGAGAGCATGGGCTAACCTTCCCTTGTAGATATGCAGATCACCGCGTTGTCGTCCTGCCGCCGCCTCAAGTCGCAGGTAGCCCCCATCCCTTCTCGTCTTCATCAAACGCACAAGGCGGGTCGATTCTGGTGCCCGTATGCCCCAATGTGGGACTTCGTTGTCGCTGATTTGCACCCCTCCTCGCTCCTTGCCGCCGTCGTTGGACTGCCACCGGCCACGCTTGTCGAGGAGCCCTTGAACCCGAAGGGTGAGGCGTGGCAAGTGGCAGCCACGCAGCAGGCGCCCCAATGGCGAGGCGGCGCTGAATCAGGGCTGAAGCGCGCGGAGCGGCGGCGGTTCAGGGCCTATGCGTGCGGGTGCTGGCGCGTGGGAAGCGGATCTAGGCAGAGGTGCGACGCAATGGGCGGCGCGGCCACCGGAGCTAGTGCTTGGCGGCGGAGGGAGGCGCAGCTGCGATGGGCGGCATGGAAACGGACCTAGAGCTGGGAGGCGGGGAGAGGTGCGGCGGCGTTGTTTGGCCGAGGGGATCATGGTGGCTGAGGGAGATTGCGAGGGTAGGAGTAGGATGGCACGACGTGCGTGGGCTGCGGGGATCAGGGACGCGGAGCGCGCTAGGAGATTGGCAGACCACGCGTCTGCCCTCGGCAGAACATTTGATCTATGCCGTTGATCTGAATATCAGATCGTTGGTATAATACAGACAGTTAGATGTATTTAAATTGATTTGATCCGAGGGTTCTGGTTATCCTGTGTACATTTTATGATGTGGCTTTAGAAGAATTCTTGTTTGCTTTTTTAATAATAGTATAGATATAGATATAGATATAGAATATAGAATTTGTTGTTGTCCACCGGTTGACCTTTCCATCCCGAAGCGGCCCAGAACCAATTAGCCATCACACAAGTTGCCTCCTGCAATGACATAAATGAAAGATATTATAAAAGTGAAGGGCAAAAGCAAGAAAAGGATGTTTATAAACCAAAGCTATACTAAAACCAGTCTTGCACGGATTCTGTTTTGATCATGCATGGCCATGTTCATTGCACAGATGGTGATGCTTTCACAAAAGCTCAGCCGCAAATTTTGAGACAGCAACACCGATGTGTGCTGTGCCAGATTGATCGACTGATACACTTACCAGAGTCCCAATATTTGTTAATGTGTGTATCAAATAATCTCTGTTTATTGATAACCTACATGGCTTGTGTGATGACGTTGAATATGATTGTACTTCACCTTATGTCCTATTTATTTGTTGTGTTATCAGGCGGTAAATATTTTTGATAATAACATATTTATTGCAAAATACTCAAATATTAGTAGGAAAAAATACAATTATTTGCGTTAAAGAAGCGTGGGGTAGTGTGCTGTTTTTGCGAATAAAGATCCACTAGCCAGAGCAGTAAATTATCTTTCTTGCGAGGTTAAAGAGGACGCTTAGCAAAGGATTAACCGTGGGGTATTAACTCGAAAACATTGGCGTGAATCATCATCATCTTGTGGCACATCTGTAAATATCAAAATGACGATGTTTATAATGATTTGTCTTGTTTTGTCATCGACATTCTTTATCGTTGCGATGTCGGCTTTGTTATTTGGAATAACCAGTTCAAAAACAAAGTCAACCCATTGGCTTAGCTATAGTAAAACCACTGATTTTTTGGGCAATTATATCTATTAATAGTAAAACCAAGAATCTCTTTCTTTTCTTTCCAAATACTTTATGAAGTTAAGAGGCTCGGTGAAATAGACATGTCTGTGAAGATGCGGACTACCTGCACCTGGACAGAAAGACCCTATGAAGCTTTACTGTTCCCTGGGATTGGCTTTGGGCCTTTCCTGCGCAGCTTAGGTGGAAGGCTGACTTTTGCTTGCAGAGTTGCTTTTGAAGATGATCCACCCCATTTTCTCAGAAAAGAAGTCAGAACATGTGTTTTTCACGCATTTCTTATAGAGGTTAGTAAATCAGCAATAGTGTCCTTGCCCATAAGACTCTACTTCTAGGTTCCTCCGTAGCGAGCGTAGTTCAATGGTAAAATATCTCCTTGCCAAGGAGAAGATACAGGTTCAATTTCCGCCGCTCGCCCGCTTAATTTCTCAAAGTACTATGAGAAAAAGTTTAGTCTAGTTAACTGTTTAACTACTTATATTAAATTAAGTATTAATTAGGTGTTAGCTACGCGCGACTTCAATTGACAAAAGGAACAAGGTAGCGCTAGCGCCCACGGAGAACTTTTGTTTGTTCGCCTTCTAAAAGGCCTACTGACCTGCCAGTGAAAAGCCGGTCACCAAACAAATAATAAGACGTAGGAGCCTAAATCGAATCTGTACTATTGGTACAAAGCCATAAAGAATGGTCATAACCATAGATCCATCATCTTCGAGGAGGAGGAAACATAAGTCCAATACGCGTTATGGAATACTAGGGATTGCTAATCCGTCTGGGGTCCTCGAGATCACATTTTAGGTCGAGTAGAGACGCTAGGGAGTCTGTGGGCTTACCTTGGCATTTCAAGATGGCCTCTATCGTCTTTTCGAGCCCGTCACACTATAGGAGATGGCCATGTTTGAAGTCATTACCCTTAACCGTAAGGAGGGGGATGCCTAAGGCTAGGCTTGCGACTGGAGTGAAGTCATAACAAGGTAGCCGTACTGGAAGGTGCGGCTGGATCACCTCCTTTTCAGGGAGAGCTAATGCTTCAAAAGGGGTCCCAATCCCTGGGGATAGGGTAATACATCTAAGAAATTATTCCATCGAACGTACTCCCCCTGGATGCGGGAATAGCAACATGAACTAAATGTCCTGTCCAAGCCAAAGAACTTACCCCGAAAAGTCCTGACAAATGATGATTGAGATGAGATTCCGCGTTTTTGAACCACGAAAGGCTTGGTTTCCATTTGGGTTCGTCCATGAATGTGAAATCATAGATCAAACTGCCGAATTGGCAAAATTCGAATTTGTCGATTTCAATCTAAGGTGCACCTTGCCTTTTTCAGGTAGCTTTGTTACGCCTATTCAGCTAGGTGGGGCATTGGTCATAGCCGGGGACTCATTCTGACTTAAACAAGGGGTGGGTCTTTACCAACTTCCAAATCCAAGATTTAGGGGGAAAAAAGAGGGGCAGGGCACTCTTCATTCTTCATTCGAAACTCATGAATGTCGGGTCGGAGGTTTTTACCTTGTTATCAAAAAGGGGAGTTGGGTAAAGCAAACTCCGTCGACGTTTGCTGGCTTATTTGGCAAAGAAAAATAGAATACGTTATAAGACATTAATCGGTCAGTTGAATATTCGGGAGCAGTAATTTAATCGTTCAAATTTTTTTCTCGTTCAAGAGAGAAGAAAATCTATTTTCCCATTGTTTGGCAGGAGAAAGCATATTTGAAAGGAAACCAAAGTGAATTATTGCAAATCAAGCCAAATGGAGCAACTTCCATACTGGGAATTTGGTCAACAGGCGCACCAGAATGCAAGGTATCCTTCTATACGAGCACATGCTCTTGTATATATTGCCGGTCGTATGAAGTGCCAGGGGCACCCTCTCATCTACAGAAAACACTTTCGTGAAGAAACAATATACATTACAGAAACCTAGTCGCCGCCACTCCATCCAGAATAGAGAGAGAAGAGATCTGGAGAGGAAGAACTACCAGATATCCTTTTAGTTTTGTTCTTCCACCTTCATACTCGTTATCATTCCACTTTCACCATTGTAAGAGAATTCCAAGTTGTAAGATCAGTGTGTAAACTCTATTCATACTCATATGAAGATTGGTACTTGTTTAATCATTTATCTTATTGTGGATCTTCACGGTATTATCGATATGGTTTTCATGGATTTATTTTCTGAGATGATTTTCTTCCGATGTATGAGTACCCACTAGGTGCGGGAGATGTAGGTGAATGGTAAGATTCATTTGTGCATGTTTTATATGTCGTCGTCATTCGTGTTTATAGTCTTATGATATGTCTAATAAGTTGTTATTCGGTGGTGAACTCTATGTGTGTTGTCCGATTTAAGGGCCCCATGCAACATGATCTCAAGACCTACACAGGTAACACATATTGTTTAGGAAATATGCGACTTTTTACGTGATAGATGGAGACATCTATGAGGACCAAGGACAATTAAACCCATTAAGCGTCGCCAGAAGGGCGGTCAACCAGATATGCCATGTGGCGCAAGCTGGTTGGCCGAATGGAAAAGCATTTTGGAAAAAATAGATAGAGGTGAGCAATTGTTTTAAATACTTTTTTTTCTTTTTAGATGGAGGTGAGGACTCACGTATTCTTTTTAAATGAAGGGCTATGCAAAGTGACGCTTATTGATAAGCGGCGGTGGTATTTGCTTTTCTTTTTTACTTTCTTTTTAAGACGGAGGCGAGAATTTTTTTTTTCTAGGCTATTTGTTTAGATGGAGGCGAGGGCTTCATGTATTTTTTTAATGAAAACATGCACACAACTTTCTCTCGAGCGATGTCATAGGGTGACGCCTCAACCACTAGTATGAGATAACGGTGAGTCCATTTGAACTGAATGCATTGTTCCGATTTAACGACCTTAATTGTGAAGGCGACCACGTTGTGGCAATGGTGAAGCAGGACCATATTATGGAATATAATCCCGCGAGAAGTTCCATAACCAAGCATCAGATCGGACACCACCGTAGCGTGCAAACAATTATACTTACACACATATGTGTCAACCAGATGCATCCGTCACTTGCTTAAACTAACAAGACACAAGAGAATTTTGTTTGTGCAAGATTTTTGCTCAATGATCAGCGTACAATCTATTGCTATCGACCACGTATCAATCACACAAGTTGCCTCCAACATTGAGACCAAGAAACTATCATCCAACATTGAGACACAAAAAGTATCGTAAAAAAGTGAAGAGAAAACGCAAGGAATAAAAATGTTCACAAACCTAAATTATATTGCCAGCTTGCTTGGAGTCCATGTCATCATGCATGAGGACTCATTTTTCTAGGGAATCATGCACTCAGCCACAAAATCCGAGTCAGCTTTCGCATACTCTACTTTTTTTTGACAGATAGTAAGGAATCCATCTATGCAAATTTCTATTTTATGTTGCCAGAAGTCCACGGTTTTAAGTTACTTCGCATATTACATATGTTCCAAATGAAATTAAGTTTACAATGATGAATTTAATAGCATTTGTTTGACACTATTACAATCATGCATGAATTTGTTCATAGCACTCATGGCGATGCTTTGACAAAGCTTGGCCGCAAAATCCAAGTCAGCTTCCTCATACTCTGTTTTTTCTTATAGATGGTACAAATTCATCTATCCTTTTGTATTTTATTTTGCCAGAAGTATGTATTCCACCGTTTTAAGTTTACAAATACAATGTTAACATTTAGATTAACAAATAATCTCTCTCTATCAAAATATAATAGTACATTTTCTTATACTAAGGGAGTATAAAAAACATCTTATATTTTAATATAGAGGGAGTATATATGTTGTAGAAATATATTTAATGATGAATTTGCTAGCATTGATTTGCTATTGTATAAGTTGATGAGCTACTGATAATGATTATAGAGAACTTGACTAGCACAGCACAGCGAGGAAAAGAAAAAATAGAGCTCGATCTGTTTAGAAAACAGTAGCACCACAATAAAATCTTTATCACGGCACATCAAGCTGGAATAAGTACAAAATCATATGTTTTGTCTATTGTCATGAAATGAATAATAACAATATTTCCATTGTAACAAGATTGCGATCAATGTGAATGATAAGACATTCATGATAGTAGTAACAACCCCCTAATATTCTCTACATAGCTGTGCAAGAAATGCTTGAGTCACTCAGAGTTGCCCTGCGATTCGCAGCAGTACTTCTGCGTGCAGAGAAATGCCCACAATTTCCGCTAATCAACACCTCACAGAATTCTGTCGAGGTCGGTGATGAAATTCGAGGCAAAAGATGTCAGCTTTTTTCCGGTTTCTCCGGCCATGTTCTTCAGAGATGATAAATCCTGGGAAGCCTACAGAAAGATTCAGATCAAATTAGAGATGTATGTCAGTTTGTGCAGGTTTGGTTTAATACTAGGGCATACACTAGTATATGATTTTCAGAAGTACACCAGATTGGAAAGCAGGAGCTAAATATGAAAGGAATGGAAAACTATGGTGGAATTGCAAAAAATAGGATTACCTGGAAAGATATTCTGTTGATGAGATCTGCAGCACTTGCGTCCAGATCAGAATCATTTGTATCACGGCCAAACAGATCAGCGCTTGAAATGGATGATGAACCCTGTAGTAAAGCAAACACATTAAACATAAGAACAAATGGTGGTGGATATTTCAAAACGAATATAGTAGAACATGTATGACATATTATTATTCTGGAGCATGCACACTCAAAACACGAGTAGCTTAAAGTGAGATCAAGTACATACCGAAAACTTTTGAAGAGATAACTGAGCCTCCTTTTGCTCTCTGTCTGTGTTACCAAAATACTGTGATGATGAAATTGCTTTCGCGTTCGAAAATTTCTTCCTTGCTTCATCAGTTTCCTCTATCTGCAAGGTATTGTACCACTCAGGATCAGAATGGGTAATAGTAGAACTAGATCCTAAAGGAAACCTACTTACATTAACGATTGCTAATGTTAAGAACATGAAGTGTCAAAATATAAAAGTCAAAGGAAAACTGTAGCCTCTGTTTTTGCTTTTGACATATCTTGCTTTATCAATATGCAGTTGCAACAGGGAAAAGTCTAAATTATCGAGCAGCAGCTTTGATTAGAAACAAAAGACGCTGCTTGTTGCGTGTTAAAGAAGCAGCCAGAATAAATAAAAAAGTTTGAACTTAGATGTTGGACCAGATATGTAAAAGCAGCAAGCGCGTGAATATTGTCAAGCAAGCGTGGAACGAATACAGAGATCATTTGGTGAAATAATACAAAGACCATTTGTGAAAAAAAGGACATGCTACCAAATGTTTGCACACCAGAGTACCCTGAACCAAACAAGAGATTCCATAACTTCCAAGAAACAACAGACTAGCCAACAAAGTAATTCAGAGGGAAAAAGTGTCTTACTAAAAGCACATAAGAAACATATGTATGCATACAACTCAAAACAAGGGAAGCTATAAGAATCATGGAAATCTAGTGCATCACTGTGTGCTTTGATTGATTACTCTTACTATCGTAATACTAGCATCAACCCAGCTTTTACCTGAGTCTTTGAGGCAGCTGTGCTTGTTTTCCTTTGGAAGCCATTATCCATTCCATACTCATGAAAGAAGTCTGAGGTTTTTGGTGCTGCTACATGGCCAGTCTTGTTGCCTCCTCCAGTTTTTGATTCTGTTGATGGCTCATTTTCCATGTATTGAAAACGTGAATGTGAGGATGGGCCACTTTTTGCAGCTGAAGTAGTAGTCGTCATTGTTGGTAAAGCAGGTTTTGGCTCTTCAGGTTTCTGATCATACAGGCTTTCATTTGACTGCCGTACAAAGTAAAAAAAATTTTGGCAAAAGTCAGTCAATGGTTCGCACAGCAAATACAAGAGTGATAGTACGCTATTTTTAGAACGTCAGCCCCACAGACGTGCATATATCTAAATTTAGAAACAAGAATAACTCAGCTGATTTGCAGTATTACCTTTGTAGTGAGCTTTTTTACACCAAGGCCTCCAGTCTTGGCACCAAGCTTCTTTGCACCAAGGGGCTTCTTTACAGAACTGACATAAGTGGGGTGTGTAGGGGCTTTTGGTGCCTGGGCAGGCTCTTTTGGTGGATTGGCGACAACAGGTTCATGCTTCCCGTTGGTAGTCTCTTCTGGTGCATCAGCAAGCTTGAAATCAGGGAAGTCGTCGGACGGGTTCGGTGGCTGAGACGCTGCAACAGGGGATGATGGCAAGACGTTGACGGTGGAGCTTTTAGCAACTTCCTTTTGCAGTATCTGCCTGTACAATTCAGCAGCCCTGGATGTGTACTTTGAATCGACTTTGCCGCTCCCCTCAGTCCAACCATGCTGTTTAAAGAAAGCATGTGCACGGTTGTTGCCTCCAAAAGCCATCATCTTTAGCTGATCCGGAGTCCATGAGTCCAGGTTTGTTGACCTACAAAATATTATGTACAGTTTGTGTAAGAGAGACAGGAAACCACATGAAACTGGTGGCAAATAGCAGAAATCAGTTGTCCTGGAACTTGGTAAGCACCAGAACAAAGTTTACTAACTCTTAGCACAGCAAATTGACAAAAACATAGACAAGAAAATGAGTAATGCATCAGCAGGTGGCAGTGGTGCATGCACAGAGTAACGCATACGCGCACACGACAAACGACAAACTTGGCATTGCTTTTACTCTGAAAAGCCGACAAATTCCACATTGTTGATTGGCTTACAAATGCACGGTATGGATATGTTAGGAGCCCAATGTGCCGCTTGTGGACCATAGAGGTTTGAAGTCCCTCATTGTTCTACCAAGACCAAGCAAGCCCGCTCTAAACTCCATGTTTCCCGGCAAACGAGATGGGCATCGGTGTTTGGCTCTGTGCCGCCGAGGGCACAAAGGCCCATCCCAGGTTTAATCCATTCGTATATCAGGTGGCTGGATGTCGGCCACCGGGATTGGACCACACAAATGCATCAAAGAGATTAGTTTTAGGTCGATCAAGTGGTGCAGGGTGAATGAATTGATTGCGGCGCGGCATATCGATGAGATCCAATAGCAGTAAGGAGGATCTGGAAGGAGGGAGCAAGTAGTAGGTACCTGACGAATGTGATGTGCACGCCGAGGCTGCGGTGGAAGGCGGAGCAGTCGAGGCAGAGGAAGATGCCGTAGGTGACGGAGGCCCAGGTGGGGTTCTTGGCGCTGCAGTCGAAGCACATCTGGCATTCATTCATAGCACACATGGATCAGATCTGTTCCGGGGCGGCTCGCAGATCTGGCCGAGCTAACCGGTAGGTAGGCAGGCGGGTGGGAGGAAGAGGAAGGGGAAGAAGAGGCATACCTTGTTCTCCGGCTTGGCCTTGAGGCGGCGGAAGACGGCGGTCTTGTCGGTGAAGGCGTCGAACGCCATGGCTCCGGCGGCAAGGGAAGGGAGATCTGGCTGCTGGTAGGGGTGGAGGTTGGGTTAGGCAAGTGGGGGGAGGAGGAGAGCGCGTGAGTTGAGTATATACTAGTAGCACGGAGAGGAGAGGAGAGGAGAGGGAGACCTCGGGGGCCTTGACGGCGAGGTGAAGAAAGGAGGAAGCCGCGGTGTCCAGTCCACCGGTTGGTGCTCTGTCGGTCGGCGGCCAGTCCAGCCGCTTCAGGTTGAGGTTGAGGTCCTGACCTGAGGGGTGTCGCGCACAGTCAAATCTGCCCGACTCCGGTAGCGGTCTACGCGTCCGCTCATGTTAGGCATGGAGTAACTAATTTTTCGCCCACGTTTTAGGCTTCACGTTTCCTTTCTCTTTTATAGTATGCTCTATCTACTAATTACTTTTTCCTAGTACTAGTGAGTAATCGATCTTCTTTTTCTTGCCTACCAGTAGGAGTACAATTTTAGACATGGCATCTCATAGTCATGTCTAAACAATAGCAATGTATGGCTTTTTTTCGCCTACTTTTCCATCCTCATCAAGCGCTCGCTCGCGAGGGATTGAAAGCTTTTCCTTTCCTTTCACCGCATGCCCCTCATTGGTCGTCGCCGAGGGCCTCCACATGTTGAATCCGTGTCGCCGAGGAGCTCACTCGCGCTTTTTTTTCTTTTGAAATGGTCGTCGGGGGGCAAAGGCTCCCCACCTAAATATATTTCAAAAGCACCACAGTTTCGGAAAGAGAGGAACTCCCGCCACAGACCGGTGTCATTTTTGAGACAACAATATCAAATAATCAAGTCATTAAAGATGTCAGTAATAGAGGAGTGTACATCGACAACTGGATTCTGAAAACCTTTCTTGTTTCTAGCATCACAGCTCTTCCACAAGATGAGGAGCAGCATGAAGGGGCAAACGAAGTTGGCAGGGCGTGGGGTAGCGGGGTGGAGAAGAAATCCGCCAAGGGCGTGGAGTGCAGTCGAATACAGTTGCAAGTCAAATCCCACGAGCCGCCGGGCAGGAGAAGAACATATGGTCACGGTCTTCCATAGCGCGGCTGCACCTAGAGCACACATCCAAGTCAAGAATGGACTTCTTGCACATATTCTTCCTACTATTCAGCCGATCAAGGTAAAAACTGCCAACCAAAGATCATAACTTTTTTGGAACTCTTGAGTCCCAGATCATGGTAAGTATGGGGTCCGCGAGTTGAGAAGAAAGAGCCGTGTGCGCTCCCCGAGTGGAGAATCATTCAACAGTCGCCGATTGTCCGATACATGAGAGAGAGAGAGAGGCAAGCTCTGCAAATGCAATAGAGGTTAGACGATTAGGAAGAGCAAGTTAGATCCCATCCTATATAATAGTGGCTACCATGGTGTTTGGTTTGTGTGGTGGGAAAAAAAGAGTGGCAAATACTAAAGCCGGTGGTTCCGGCTTTAGCCAACTATCTAAACAAAAGAAGGTGGAGTGACCATCACCGATGGTACACTGGAAAATCTATCTCAAACTCTGAAGGTGTTTAAAACTGGTTCGGGCAAGGAAGGAGTTGTTCTTGCCAAGGCCAATATGGAGGGTGGAGTGATGGAGAACCCAATCCTTCCAAGGGATGTTGGTGGCATGTAAAAATTTGTAAGAAAACTTCAGTGGTAGATAAAAAATTTGTGCACCTAAGTTTTTTACACCCAAACCACCTGCATCTCTAGGAGTACAAACTTTGTCTCAAGCGACCAGGCATTTTTGCCCCAGAGCAAGTCTTGTCATTGGACCGGATAAAAGTACGTCTACGCTTGTCAATGGCTTCCAGAACCTGGATGGGGAGGGGAAAACACAACATGAAGTAGGTGGGTAAGTTGTCAAGGACAGCTGAGAGGAGGACTAATTTTCCACCTCGAGAGAGAAGTAAAGCACATCAACCAGAGTGGTAGATATCGCAACTGTCAATAATGGGTTGAAAGGCAGATGGTGGTAACTTGTGGGGGGGAGAGGGGTAGTCCAAGATAGGTTTGGGGGAAGGAGGAAACATCAGTGGCAAGGTCCGAAGCCATACTGGCAGCAACGATAGGGTCAACATTTAGGGGAACGAAAGTTGTTGTTGTGAAGTTGATCTGGAGGCCAGTGGCAGCTGCAAAACTATCGAGAATAAGTTTTAGGTGCAGAGAGCCGCCTCTGGAGTGGCTTTGACTAAGATTGGGGTGTCATCTACATACTGCAGAACGGGGCAGGGGAGGTGGGCTAAGAGGGTAGAAAAGGAGGCCCTCACTCTTGCCTCCAATAATTATTTGCCGAAGGATATCCACCACAATAATAAACAAGCAGGGGAGAGTGGGTCCCTTTTGTTGAAGGATATCTACTACGCCACTCACGTTTTGTCATTGTTGTTGGGGAACGCAGTAATTTCGAAAAATTTCCTAGGCACATGCAAGATCTATCATGGTGATGCATAGCAATGAGAGGGGAAGAGTGCTGTCCACGTACCCTCGTAGACCGTAAGTGGAAGCGTTATGACAACGTGGTTGATGTAGTCGTACGTCTTCACGATCCGACCGATCCTAATACTGAAAGTACGGCACCTCCGCGATCAGCACACGTTCAGCTCGGTGACGTCCCACGAACTCTTGATCCAGTTGAGTGTCAAATGAGAGCTTCGTCAGCACGACAGTGTGATGACGGTGACGATGAAGCTACCGGCGTAGGGCTTCGCCTAAGCACTACGACGATATGAGCGAGGTGGATTATGGTGGAGGAGGGCACCGCACACGGCTAAGAGATCAATGATCAACTTGTGTGTCCTAGGGTGCCCCCTGCCCCCGTATATAAAGGAGCAAGGGGGGAGGCCAGCCGGCCCTTGGGGCGTGCCAAGGAGGGGAGGAGTCCTCCTCCTAATAGGAGTAGGACTCCCCCTTTCCTAGTCCAACTAGGAGGAGGAAGGGGAAGGAAGGAGAGGGATAGAGGGAGGGAAAGAGGGGGCGCTGCCCCCTCCTTGTCCAATTCAGACTCCTCAAGGGGGGGCGTGCGGCCAGCCCTAAGGCCCCCTCCTCTCTCTCACAAGGCCCATGTTGGCCCATTAGTTCCCTCGGGGTTCCGATAACCCCCCGGCACTCCGATAATTATCTGGTGACCCCCGGAACACATCCGGTGTCTGAATATAGTCATCCAATATATCAATCTTTATGTCTCGGCCATTTCGAGACTCCTCGTCATGTTTGTGATCACATCCGGGACTCCGAACTATCTTCGGTACATCAAAACACATAAACTTATAATACCGATCATCACCGAACGTTAAGCGTGCGGACCCTACGGGTTCGAGAACTATGTAGACATGACCGAGACACGTCTCCGGTCAATAACCAATAGCGGAACCTGGATGTTCATATTGGTTCCCACATATTCTACGAAGATCTTTATCAGCCAAACCGCATAACGATATACGTTGTTCCCTTTGGCATCGGTATGTTACTTGCTCGAGATTCAATCGTCGGTATCTCAATACCTAGTTCAATCTTGTTACCGGCAAGTCTATTTACTCGTTCCGTAATGCATCATCTCGCAACTAACTCATTAGTCACATTGCTTGCAAGACTTATAGTGATGTGCATTACCGAGAGGGCCTAGAGATACCTCTCTGATATACGGAGTGACAAATCCTAATCTCGATCTATGCCAACTCAACAAACACCATCGGAGACACCTGTAGAGCATCTTTATAGCCACCCAGTTACGTTGTGACGTTTGATAGCACACTAAGTGTTCCTCCAGTATTTGGGAGTTGCATGATCCCATAGTCATAGGAACATGTATAAGTTATGGAGAAAGCAATAGCAACAAACTAAACGATCATCGTGATAAGATAACGGATGGGTCAAGTCAATCACATCATTCTCCAATGATGTGATCCTGTTAATCAAATGACAACTCATGTCTATGGTCAGGAAACATAACCATCGTTGATTCAACGAGCTAGTCAAGTAGAGGCATACTAGTGACACTCTGTTTGTCTATGTATTCACACATGTACTAAGTTTCCGGTTAATATAATTCTAGCATGAATAATAAACATTTATCATGATATAAGGAAATATAAATAACAACTTTATTATTGCCTCTAGGGCATATTTCCTTCAGTCTCCCACTTGCACTAGAGTCAATAATCTAGATTACATTGTAATTATTCTAACACCCATGGAGTCTTGGTGTTGATCATGTTTTGTTCGTGAGAGAGGCTTAGTCAACGGGTCTGCAACATTCAAATCCGTATATATCTTGCAAATCTCTATGTCTCCCTCCTTGACTTGATCGCGGATGCAATTGAAGCGTCTCTTGATGTGCTTGGTTCTCTTATGAAATATGGATTCCTTTGCCAAGGCAATTGCACCAGTATTGTCACAAAAGATTTTCACTGGACCCGATACACTAGGTATTACACCTAGATCGGATATGAACTCCTTCATCCAGACTCCTTCATTTGCTGCTTCCGTAGCAGCTATGTACTCCGCTTCACATGTAGATCCCGCCACGACGCTCTGCTTGGAACTGCACCAACTAACAGCTCCACCATTTAATAAAAATACGTATCCGGTTTGTGACTTAGAGTTATCTGGATCAGTGTTAAAGCTTGCATCGACGTAACCGTTTACGACGAGCTATTTGTCACCTCCATAAACGAGAAACATATCTTTAGTCCTTTTCAGGTATTTTAGGATGTTCTTGACCGTTGTCCAGTGATCCACTCCTGGATTACTTTGGTACCTCCCTGCTAAACTAATAGCAAGGCACACATCAGGTCTGGTACACAGCATTGCATACATGATAGAACCTATGGCTGAAGCATAGGGAATGACTTTCATTTTCTCTCTATCTTCTACAGTGGTCGGGCATTGAGTCTGACTCAACTTCACACCTTGTAACACGGGCAAGAACCCTTTCTTTGCTTGATCCATTTTGAACATCTTCAAAACTTTATCAAGGTATGTGCTTTGTGAAGTCCTATTAAGCGTCTTGATCTATCTCTATAGATCTTGATGCCCAATATATAAGCAGCTTCATCGAGGTCTTTCATTGAAAAATTCTTATTCAAGTATACTTTATATGCTATTCAGAAATTCAGTATCATTTCCGATCAACAATATGCCATCTACATATAATATCAGAAATGCTACAGAGC
This sequence comes from Triticum urartu, assembly GCF_056163025.1. NCBI lineage: Eukaryota > Viridiplantae > Streptophyta > Magnoliopsida > Poales > Poaceae > Triticum > Triticum urartu. The sequence goes on from NC_141876.1 coordinate 611,179,525, forward strand.
TCCCACTCACTTTCTTGTAAATACAGGCTTCTCCAAAAGTCTGTATAAAACCATATGCTTTGATCACACTATCACAGCATATATTCCAACTCTGAGAGGCTTGCACGAGTCCATAAATGGATCGCTGGAGCTTGCACACTTTGTTAGCACCTTTTGGATCGACAAAACCTTCTGGTTGCATCATATACAACTCTTCTTTAATATATCCATTAAGGAATGCAGTTTTGACATCCATTTGCCAAATTTCATAATCATAAAATGCGGAAATTGCTAACATGATTCGGACGGACTTAAGCATCGCTACGGGTGAGAAGGTCTCATAGTAGTCAACTCCTTGAACTTGTCGAAAACCTTTTGCAAAAAGGCGAGCTTTGTAGACAGTAACATTACCGTCAGCGTTAGTCTTCTTCTTGAAGATCCATTTATTCTCTATGGCCCGCCGATCAACTGGCAAGTCAACCAAAGTCCATAATTTGTTCTCATACATGGATCCCATCTCAGATTTCATGGCCTCAAGCCATTTTGCGGAATCTGGGCTCATCATCGCTTGCTCATAGTTCGTAGGTTCATCATGGTCAAGTAACATGACCTCTAGAACAGGATTACCGTACCACTCTGGTGCGGATCTTACTCTGGTTGACCTACGAGGTTCGGTAGTAACTTGATCAGAAGTTTCATGATCATCATCATTAGCTTCTTCACTTACTGGTGTAGGAAGCACTGGAACTGATTTTAGTGATGAACTACTTCCCAATAAGGGAGTAGGTACAATTACCTCATCAAGTTCTACTTTCCTCCCACTCACTTCTTTTGAGGGAAACTCCTTCTCTAGAAAGGATCCATTCTTAGCAACGAATATCTTGCCTTCGGATCTGTGATAGAAGGTGTACCCAACAGTCTCCTTTGGGTATCCTATGAAGACACATTTCTCCGATTTGGGTTCGAGCTTATCAGGTTGAAGCTTTTTCACATAAGCATCATAGCCCCAAACTTTAAGAAACGACAACTTGGGTTTCTTGCCAAACCACAGTTCATAAGGTTTCGTCTCAACGGATTTTGATGGTGCCCTATTTAACGTGAATGCAGCCGTCTCTAAAGCATAACTCCAAAACGATAGCGGTAAATTAGTGAGAGACATCATAGATCGCACCATATCTAATGAAGTGCGGTTACGACGTTCGGACACACCATTATGCTGTGGTGTTCCGGGTGGCGTGAGTTGCGAAACTATTCCGCATTGTTTCAAATGAAGACCAAACTCATAACTCAAATATTCACCTCCACGATCAGATCGTAGAAACTTAATTTTCTTGTTACGATGATTTTCCACTTCACTCTGAAATTCTTTGACTTTTCAAATGTTTCGGACTTATGTTTCATCAAGTAGATATACCCATATCTGCTCAAATCATATGTGTAGGTGAGAAAATAACGATATCCGCCGCGCACCTCAATGTTCATTGGACCACATACACCACTATGTATGATTTTCAATAACTCTGTTGCTCGCTCCATTGTTCTGGAGAACGGAGTTTTAGTCATCTTGCCCATGAGGCATGGTTCGCATGTACCAAGTGATTCATAATCAAGTGATTCCAGAAGTCCATCAGAATGGAGTTTCTTCATGCGCTTTACACCAATATGACCCAAACGGAAGTGCCACAAATAAGTTGCACTATCATTATCAACTCTACATCTTTTGGCTTCAATATTATGAACATGTGTATCACTACTATCAAGATTTAGTAAAAATAGACCACTCATCAAGGGTGCATGACCATAAAAGTTATTACTCATATAAATAGAACAACCATTATTCTCTGAATTAAATGAATAACTGTCTCGCATCAAACAAGATCCAGATATAATGTTCATGCTCAACGCTGGCACCAAATAACAATTATTTAGGTCTAAAACCCGAAGGTAGATGTAGAGGTAGCGTGCCGACGGCGATCACATCGACTTTGGAACCATTTCCCACGTGCATCGTCACCTCGTCCTTAGCTAATCTTCGCTTAATCCATAGCCCCTGTTTCGAGTTGCAAATATTAGCAACTGAACCAGTATTAAATACCCAGGCACTACTATGAGCATTAGTAAGGTACACATCAATAACATGTATATCAAATATACCTTTCACTTTGCCATCCTTCTTCTCCGCCAAATACTTGGGGTCGTTCCGCTTACAGTGACCAGTCCCTTTGCAGTAGAAGCACTCGGTTTCAGGCTTAGGTCCAAACTTGGGTTTCTTCACTTGAGCAGCAACTGGGTTGTTGTTATTCTTGAAGTTCCCCTTCTTCCCTTTATCCCTTTTCTTGAAACTACTGGTCTTATTGGCCATCAACACTTGATGCTCCTTCTTGATTTCTACCTCCGCAGCCTTTAGCACTGTGAAGAGCTCGGGAATAGTCTTATCCATCCCTTGCATATTATAGTTCATCCCGAAGCTCTTGTAGCTTGGTGGCAGTGATTGAAGAACACTGTCAATGACACTATCACCAGGAAGATTAACTCCCAGCTGAGTCAAGTGGTTGTGGTACCTAGACATTCTGAGTATATGTTCACTAACAGAACTATTCTCCTCCATTTTGTAGCTGTAGAACTTATTGGAGACTTCATATCTCTCAATCTGGGCATTTGCTTGAAATATTAACTTCAACTCCTGAAACATCTCATATGCTCCATGACGTTCAAAACGTCATTGAAGTCCCGGTTCTAAGCTGTAAAGCATGGCACACTGAACTATCGAGTAGTCATCAGCTTTGCTCTGCCAGGTGTTCACAACATCTGGCGTTGCTGCTGCAGCGGGTTTGTCACCTAGCGGTGCTTCCAGGACGTAATTCTTCTGTGCAGCAATGAGGATAATCCTCAAGTTACGGACCCAGTCCGTGTAGTTGCTACCATCATCTTTCAACTTAGCTTTCTCTAGGAATGCATTAAAATTCAACGGAACAACAACACGGGACATCTATCTACAACAACATAGACATGCAAAATACTATCAGGTACTAAGTTCATGATAAATTAAAGTTCAATTAATCAAATTACTTAATAACTCCCACTTAGATAGACATCTCTCTAATCATCTAAGTGATCACGTGATCCATATCAACTAAACCATGTCCGATCATCACGTGAGATGGAGTAGTTTCCAACGGTGAACATCACTACGTTGATTATTGAAGGAAATATGCCCTAGAGGCAATAATAAAGTTATTATTTATTTCCTTATATCATGATAAATGTTTATTATTCATGCTAGAATTGTATTAACCGGAAACATAATACATGTGTGAATACATAGACAAACAGAGTGTCACTAGTATGCCTCTACTTGACTAACTCGTTGATCAAAGATGGTTATGTTTCCTAACCATAGACATGAGTTGTCATTTGATTAACGGGATCACATCATTAGGAGAATGATGTGATTGACTTGACCCATTCCGTTAGCTTAGCACTTGATCGTTTAGTTTGTTGCTATTGCTTTCTTCATAACTTATACATGTTCTTATGACTATGAGATTATGCAACTCCCGTTTACCGGAGGAACACTTTGTGTGCTACGAAACCTCACAACGTAACTGGGTGATTATAAAGGTGCTCTATAGGTGTCTCCGAAGGTACTTGTTGGGTTGGCGTAATTCGAGATTAGGATTTGTCACTCCGATTGTCGGAGAGGTATCTCTGGGCCCTCTTGGTAATACACATCACTCAAGCCTTGCAAGCATCGCAACTAATAAGTTAGTTGCGGGATGATGTATTACAGAACGAGTAAAGAGACTTGCCGGTAACGATATTGAACTAGGTATTGGAATACCGACGATCGAATCTCGGGCAAGTAACATACCGATGACAAAGGGAACAACGTATGTTGTTATGCGGTTTGACCGATAAAGATCTTCGTAGAATATGTAGGAACCAATATGAGCATCCAGGTTCCACTATTGGTTATTGACCGGAGACATGTCTCGGTCATGTCTACATAGTTCTCGAACCTATAGGGTCCACACCCTTAAAGTTCGGTGACGATCGTAATTAGGGTTTTCTGTGTTTTGATGTACCAAAGGTTGTTCGGAGTCCCAGATGTGATCACGGACATGATGAGGAGTCTCGAAATGGTCAATACATAAAGATTGATATATTGGAAGCCTATATTTGGATATCGGAATCGTTCCGGGTGAAATCGGGATTTTACCAGAGTACCGGGGGGTTACCGGAACCCCCCGGGGGTTAATGGGCCTACATGGGCCCTAAGGGAGAAGAGGAGGGCCGGCCAGGGCAGGCCGCGCACCCCTCCCCCCTAGGCTGAATAGGACAAGGAAGGGGGGGGCCCTTTCCTCTTTCCCCCTTCCCCTTTCCTTCTCCAACAAGGCAAGAGGGGGGAGTCCTACTCCCGGTGGGAGTAGGACTCCTCCAGGCGCACCCCTAGGGGCCTGCCGCACCTCCCCCCTCCCTCCTTTATATACGGGGGCAGGGGGCACCCCATGACACACAAGTTGATCTTCGTGATCGTTCCTTAGCCGTGTGCGGTGCCCCCTTCCACCATATTCCACCTCGGTCATATCGTAGCGGTGCTTAGGCGAAGCCCTGCGTCGGTAGAACATCATCACCGTCATCACGCCGTCGTGCTGACGAAACTCTCCCTCAACACTCGGCTGGATCGGAGCTCGAGGGACGTCACCAAGTTGAACGTGTGCAGAACTCGGAGGTGCCGTATGTTCGGTACTTGGATCGGTCAGATCGGGAAGACGTACGACTACTTCCTCTATGTTGTGTCAACGCTTCCGTTGCCGGTCTACGAGGGTACGTAGACAACACTCTCCCCTCTCGTTGCTATGCATCACCATGATCTTGCGTGTGCGTAAGAATTTTTTTGAAATTACTATGTTCCCCAACAGTGGTATCCGAGCCAGGTTTTATGCGTTGATGTTATATGCACGAGTAGAACACAAGTGAGTTGTGGGCGATATAAGTCATACCGCTTACCAGCATGTCATTCTTTGGTTCGGCGGTATTGTTGGATGAAGCGGCCCGGACCGACATTACATGTACGCTTACGCGAGACTGGTTCTACCGACGTGCTTTGCACACAGGTGGCTGGCGGGTGTCAGTTTCTCCAACTTTAGTTGAATCGAGTGTGGCTACGCCCGGTCCTTGCGAAGGTTAAAACAGCACCAACTTGACAAACTATTGTTGTGGTTTTGATGCGTAGGTAAGAACGGTTCTTGCTAAGCCTGTAGCAGCCACGTAAAACTTGCAACAACAAAGTAGAGGACGTCTAACTTGTTTTTGCAGGGCATGTTGTGATGTGATATGGTCAAGACATGATGCTAAATTTTATTGTATGAGATGATCATGTTTTGTAACCGAGTTATCGGCAACTGGCAGGAGCCATATGGTTGTCGCTTTATTGTATGCAATGCAATCGCGCTGTAATGATTTACTTTATCACTAAGCAGTAGCGATAGTCGTGGAAGCATAAGATTGGCGAGACGACAATGATACTACGATGGAGATCAAGGTGTCGCGCCGGTGATGATGGGGATCATGACGGTACTTCGGAGATGGAGATCACAAGTACAAGATGATGATGGCCATATCATATCACTTATATTGATTGCATGTGATGTTTATCTTTTATGCATCTTATCTTGCTTTGATTGACGGTAGCATTATAAGATGATCTCTCACAAAATTTCAAGATAAAAGTGTTCTCCCTGAGTATGCACCATTGCCAAAGTTCGTCATGCCCAGACACCACGTGATGATCGGGTGTGATAAGCTCTACGTCCATCTACAACGGGTGCAAGCCAGTTTTGCACACGCAGAATACTCAGGTTAAACTTGACGAGCCTAGCATATGCAGATATGACCTCGAAACACTGAGACCGAAAGGTCGAGCGTGAATCATATAGTAGATATGATCAACATATTGATGTTCACCATTGAAAGCTACTCCATTTCATGTGATGATCGGTTATGGTTTAGTTGATTTGGATCACGTGATCACTTAGAAGATTAGAGGGATGTCTTTCTAAGTGGGAGTTCTTAAGTAATATGATTAATTAAACTTGAATTTATCATGAACTTAGTACCTGATAGTATCTTGCTTGTCTATGTTTGATTGTAGATAGATGGCCCATGCTGTTGTTATGTGGAATTTTAATGCGTTCCTTGAGAAAGCAAAGTTGAAAGATGATGGTAGCAATTACACGGACTGGGTCCGTAACTTGAGGATTATCCTCATTGCTGCACAGAAGAATTACGTCCTGGAAGCACCGCTGGGTGTCAGGCCTGCTGCTGGAGCAACACCAGATGTTATGAATGTCTGGCAGAGCAAAGCTGATGACTACTCGATAGTTCAGTGTGCCATGCTTTACGGCTTAGAATCGGGACTTCAACGATGTTTTGAATGTCATGGAGCATATGAGATGTTCCAGGAGTTGAAGTTAATATTTCAAGCAAATGCCTGGATTGAGAGATATAAAGTCTCCAATAAGTTCGATAGCTGCAAGATGGAGGAGAATAGTTCTGTCAGTGAACATATACTCAAAATGTCTGGGTATCATAATCACTTGACTTAACTAGGAGTAAATCTTCATGTTGATAGTGTCATTGACAGAGTTCTTCAATCACTGCCACCAAGCTACAAGAGCTTCGTGATGAACTATAACATGCAAGGGATGGATAAGACGATTCCCGAGCTCTTCGCAATGCTAAAGGCTGCGGAGGTAGAAATCAAGAAGGAGCATCAAGTGTTGATGGTCAACAAGACCGCCGGTTTCAAGAAAAAGGGCAAAGGGAAGAAGAAGGGGAACTTCAAGAAGAACAACAAGCAAGTTGCTGTTCAGGAGAAGAAACCTAAATCTGGACCTAAGCCTGAAACTGAGTGCTTCTACTACAAGCAGACTGGACACTGGAAGCGGAACTGCCCCAAGTATTTGGCGAATAAGAAGAATGGCAAGGTGAACAAAGGTATATGTGATATACATGTTATTGATGTGTACCTTACTAGAGCTCGCAGTAGCACCTGGGTATTTGATACTGGTTCTGTTGCTAATATTTGCAACTCGAAACAGGGACTACGGATTAAGCGAACACTAGCGAAGGACGAGGTGACGATGCGCGTGGGAAATGGTTCCAAAGTCGATGTGATCGCAGTCGGCACACTACCTCTACATCTACCTTTGGGATTAGTATTATACCTAAATAATTGTTATTTGGTGCTAGCGTTGAGCATGAAAATTATATCTGGATCTTGTTTGATGCGAGACGGTTATTCATTTAAATCAGAGAATAATGGTTTTTCTATTTATATGAGTAATATCTTTTATGGTCATGCACCCTTGAAGAGTGGTCTATTTTTGATGAATCTCGATAGTAGTGATACACATATTCATAATGTTGAAGCCAAAAGATGCAGAGTTGATAATGATAGTGCAACTTATTTGTGGCACTGTCGTTTAGGTCATATCGGTATAAAGCGCATGAAGAAACTCCATACTGATGGAGTTTTGGAATCACTTGATTATGAATCACTTGGTACTTGCGAACCGTGCCTCATGGGCAAGATGACTAAAATGCCGTTCTCCGGTACTATGGAGAGAGCAACAGATTTGTTGGAAATCATACATACAGATGTATTTGGTCCGATAAATGTTGAGGCTCGTGGCAGATATTTTTATTTTCTCACCTTCACAGATGATTTAAGCAGATATGGGTATATCTACTTAATGAAACATAAGTCTGAAACATTTAAAAAGTTCAAAGAATTTCAGAGTGAAGTTGAAAATCATCGTAACAAGAAAATAAAGTTTCTACGATCTGATCGTGGAGGAGAATATTTGAGTTACGAGTTTGGTCTACATTTGAAACAATGCGGAATAGTTTCGCAACTCACGCCACCCGGAACACCACAGCGTAATGGTGTGTCCGAACGTCGTAATCGTACTTTATTAGATATGGTGCGATTTATGATGTCTCTTACTGATTTACCTCTACCGTTTTGGGGTTGTGCTTTAGAGACGGCTGCATTCACGTTAAATAGGGCACCATCGAAATCCATTGAGACGACGCCTTATGAACTGTGGTTTGGCAAGAAACCAAAGTTGTCGTTTCTGAAAGTTTGGGGCTGTGATGCTTATGTGAAAAAGCTTCAACCTGGAACCCAAATCGGAGAAATGTGTCTTCATAGGATACCCAAAGGAGACTGTTTGGTACACCTTCTATCACAAATCCGAAGGCAAGACATTCATTGCTAAGAATGGACCCTTTCTAGAGAAGGAGTTTCTCTCGAAAGAAGTGAGTGGGAGGAAAGTAGAACTTGATGACGTAACTATACCTGCTCCCTTATTGGAAGGTAGTACATCACAGAAACCGGTTTCTGTGACACCTATACCAATTAGTGAGGAAGCTAATGATAATGATCATGAAACTTCAGATCAAGTTACTACCGAACCTCGTAGATCAACCAGAGTAAGATCCGCACCAGAGTGGTACAGTAATCCTGTTCTGGAAGTCATGCTACTAGATCATGATGAACCTACGAACTATGAAGAAGCTATAGTGAGCCCAGATTCCGCAAAATGGCTAGAAGCCATGAAATCTGTGATGGGTTCCATGTATGAGAACAAAGTGTGGACTTTGGTTGACTTGCCCGTTGATCGGCAAGCAATTGAGAATAAATGGATCTTCAAGAAGAAGACTGACGCTGACGGTAATGTTACTGTCTACAAAGCTCGACTTGTTGCGAAAGGTTTTCGACAAGTTCAAGGGATTGACTACGATGAGACGTTCTCACCCGTAGCGATGCTTAAGTCTGTCCGAATCATGTTAGCGATTGCCGCATTTTATGATTATGAAATTTGGCAGATGGATGTCAAAACTGCATTCCTGAATGGATTTCTGGAAGAAGAGTTGTATATGATGCAACCGGAAGGTTTTGTCGATCCAAAGGGAGCTAACAAAGTGTGCAAGCTCCAGTGATCCATTTATGGACTGGTGCAAGCCTCTCGGAGTTGGAATAAACACTTTGGTAGTGTGATCAAAGCATTTGGTTTTGTATAGACTTTTGGAGAAGCCTGTATTTACAAGAAAGTGAGTGGGAGCTTTGTAGCATTTCTGATATTATATGTGGATGACATATTACTGATTGGAAATGATATAGAATTTCTGGATAGCATAAAAGGATACTTGAATAAGAGTTTTTCAATGAAAGACCTCGGTGAAGCTTCTTACATATTGGGCATTAAGATCTATAGAGATAGATCAAGACGCTTAATTGGACTTTCACAAAGCACATACCTTGACAAAGTTTTGAAGAAGTTCAAAATGGATCAAGCAAAGAAAGGGTTCTTGCCTGTGTTACAAGGTGTGAAGTTGAGTAAGACTCAATGTCCGACCACCGCAGAAGATAGAGAGAAAATGAAAGATGTTCCCTGTGCTTCAGCCATAGGCTCTATCATGTATGCAATGCTGTGTACCAGACCTGATGTGTGCCTTGCTATAAGTCTAGCAGGGAGGTACCAAAGTAATCCAGGAGTGGATCACTGGACAGCGGTCAAGAACATCCTGAAGTACCTGGAAAGGACTAAGGATATGTTTCTCGTATATGGAGGTGACAAAGAGCTCATCGTAAATGGTTACGTAGATGCAAGCTTTGACACTGATCCGGACGATTCTAAATCGCAAACCGGATACGTGTTTATATTGAACGGTGGAGCTGTCAGTTGGTGCAGTTCTAAAAAAAGCATCGTGGCGGGATCTACATGTGAAGCGGAGTACATAGCTGTTTCGGAAGCAGCAAATGAAGGAGTCTGAATGAAGGAGTTCATATCCAATCTAGGTGTCATACCTAGTGCATCGGGTCCAATGAAAATCTTTTGTGACAATACTGGTGCAATTGCCTTGGCGAAGGAATCCAGATTTCACAAGAGAACCAAGCACATCAAGAGACGCTTCAATTCCATTCGGGATTTAGTCCAAGTGGGAGACATAGAAATTTGCAAGATACATACGGATCTGAATGTTGCAGACCCGCTGACTAAGCCTCTTGCAGGAGCAAAACATGATCATCACCAAGGCTCCATGGGTGTTAGAATCATTACTGTGTAATCTAGATTATTGACTCTAGTGCAAGTGGGAGACTGAAGGAAATATGCCCTAGAGGCAATAATAAAGTTATTATTTATTTCCTTATATCATGATAAATATTTATTATTCATGCTAGAATTGTATTAACCGGAAACATAATACACGTGTGAATACATAGACAAACAGAGTGTCACTAGTATGCCTCTACTTGACTAGCTCGTTGATCAAAGATAGTTATGTTTCCTAACCATAGACATGAGTTGTCATTTGATTAACGGGATCACATCATTAGGAGAATGATGTGATTGACTTGACCCATTCCATTAGCTTAGCACTTGATCGTTTAGTTTGTTGCTATTGCTTTCTTCATAACTTATACATGTTCCTATGACTATGATATTATGCAACTCCCGTTTACCGGAGGAACACTTTGTGTGCTACCAAACGTCACAACGTAACTAGGTGATTATAAAGGTGCTCTACAGGTGTCTCCGAAGGTACTTGTTGGGTTGGCGTAATTTGAGATTAGGATTTGTCACTCCGATTGTCGGAGAGGTATCTCTGGGCCCTCTCGGTAATACACATCACTCAAGCCTTGCAAGCATTGCAACTAATAAGTTAGTTGTGAGATGATGTATTACGGAACGAGTAAAGAGACTTGCCAGTAACGAGATTGAACTAGGTATTGGAATACCAACGATCGAATCTCGGGCAAGTAACATACCGATGACAAAGGGAAAAACGTATGTTGTTATGCGGTTTGACTGATAAAGATCTTCGTAGAATATGTAGGAACCAATATCAGCATCCAGGTTCCGCTATTTGTTATTGACCGGAGACGTGTCTCGGTCATGTCTACATAGTTCTCGAACCCGTAGGGTCCGCACGCTTAAAGTTCGGTGATGATCGTAATTAGGTTTTTTTTGTGTTTTGATGTACCAAAGGTTGTTCGGAGTCCCGGATGTGATCACGGACATGACGAGGAGTCTCAAAATGGTCAAGACATAAAGATTGATATATTGGAAGCCTATATTTGGATATCGGAATCGTTCCGGGTGAAATCGGGATTTTACCGGAGTACCGGGGGGTTACCAGAACACCCCGGGGGTTAATGGGCCTACATGGGCCCTAAGGGAGAAGAGGAGGGCCGGCCAGGGCAGGCCGCGCGCCCCTCCCCCTAGTCTGAATAAGACAAGGAAGGGGGGCACCCCCCTTTCCTCTTTCCCCCTTCCCCTTTCCTTCTCCAACAAGGCAAGAGGGGGGAGTCCTACTCCCGGTGGGAGTAGGATTCCTCCAGGCGCACCCCTAGGGGCCGGCCGCACCTCCCCCTCCCTCCTTTATATACGGGGGCAGGGGGCACCCCATGACACACAAGTTGATCTTCGTGATCGTTCCTTAGCCATGTGCGGTGCCCCCTTCCACCATATTCCACCTCGGTCATATCGTAGCGGTGCTTAGGCGAAGCCCTGCGTCGGTAGAACATCATCACCGTCATCACGCCATTGTGCTGACGAAACTCTCCCTCAACACTCGGCTGGATCGGAGCTCGAGGGACGTCACCGAGTTGAACGTGTGCAGAACTCGGAGGTGCCGTACGTTCGGTACTTGGATCGGTCAGATCGGGAAGACGTACGACTACTTCCTCTACGTTGTGTCAACGCTTCCGTTGCCGGTCTACGAGGGTACGTAGACAACACTCTCCCCTCTCGTTGCTATGCATCATCATGATCTTGCATGTGCGTAGGATTTTTTTTGAAATTACTACGTTCCCCAACAATATATCTACTATATGATTCACGCTTGACCTTTCAGTCTCAGTGTTCCTAGGCCATATCTGCATATGCTAGGCTCGTCAAGTTTAACTCGAGTATTATGCGTGTGCAAAACTGGCTTGCACACGTTGTATGTGAACGTAGAGCTTATCACACTCGATCATCACGTGGTGTCTCGGCATGACGAACTGTAGCAACGGTGCATACTCAGGGAGAACACTTATACCTTGAAATTTAGTGAGAGTTCATCTTATAATGCTACCGCCAAACTAAGAAAAATAAGTTGCATAAAGGATAAACATCACATGTAATTAATATAAGTGATATGATATGACCATCATCATCTTGTGCCTTTGATGTCCATCTCCAAAGCACCGTCATGATCACCATCGTCACCGGCTTGACACCTTGGTCTCCATCGAAGCATCGTTGTCATCTCGCCAACTATTGCTTCTACGACTATCGCTACCGTTTAGTGATAAAGTAAAGCAATTACATGGCGATTGCATTTCATACAATAAAGTGACAACCATATGGCTACTGCCAGTTGCCGATAACTGTGTTAGAAAACATGATCATGTCATACAATAAAATTTAGCATCATGTCTTGACCATATCACATCACAACATGCCCTGCAAAAACAAGTTAGACATCCTCTACTTTGTTGTTGCAAGTTTTACGTGGCTGCTACGGGCTTAGCAATAACCGTTCTTACCTACGCATCAAAAACCACAACGCGGTATAGTGATTGCTATTTGATCTTCAAAAAGAACCCTGTTCATTGAATCCGATTCAACTCAAGTTGGAGAAACGGACACCCACCAGCCACCTGTGTGCGAAGCACGTCGGTAGAACCAATCTCGCGTAAGCATACGCGTAATGTCGGTTTGAGCCGCTTCATCCAACAATACCGCTGAATCAAGAATCAACTAGTGACAGCAAGCAATATGTATATACCCACGCCCACAACTCCTTTGTGTTCTACTCGTGCATATAACATCTATGCATAGACCTGGCTCGGATGCCACTGTTGGGGAACACAGTGTGTTCAAAAAAATTCCTACGCACACGCAAGATCTCACTACAAAAAAATACACTTCCGTGATGATACGTGTTTGTCACAGTAGGTCGCTTTTTTTGTCATGCATGTACATCCATGACAAATTTATGATAAAATCAAGATAGTCATACCTGTGCTGTCGTAGAAGTGTTCCATGACATTACCAAAATTATCATCATGAAAGTGTCCACTTCCATGACGATAAATCGCGCGTCACAGAAGTGCTTTCGTCAAGGGTGACCGACACATGGCATCCATCGTAACGAAACGCCGTTAAGCTATCGGGCCGGGTTTTGGATCCGATAACCCGTTAACAGCCCCAACCAATGGGAAATTTCCACGTGTAAAATTCTTATTGGCCGGACGAAATACGTGTCAGCTCGTCAGTGGGTCAGATAGGCGCCTATGATATGTTGACACGTGGCACGGCCCAACAGTGGCCCATTTAGCTTACAAAGCCGGCCCGTTTGACTTGGTCAAAAGTTAACGGGCTGGCCCATGAAAAGCCTGTTAACGGTCTATTCGCAAATAGCCCATTTTACGGCCCGTTAACTCACGGCCCGTTAGGCCCTAAAGGAAATCGGACCAACAACGTCATGTGGGCCGTTAAATATAATACCAGCCCATTTCACTTTCGGCCCATGTATGGCCCACGACGTCTTTCGGCCCATATGAGGCCTTCATATCTTTCGGCCCATTACAGGCCCACGGTGAGTCTAGCCCATAATGAACAGTAATTTTCTTTATACCCGTTAACGGCCCGTGATTTACATGGGCCGTTTCCAGCCCGTGTTAGCTTTCGGCCTATTGACGGCCCATACATTCTTGGGCTCCTTTTCGGCCCTCGATTACTTCCGGCCCATTACTGGCCTGTTCCACTAATGGGCCAAATTCGGCCCATGGAAAGAGTCGGCCCGTTACTGGCCTGTTACCCTAATGGGCCAAAATCAGCCCATGGCAAGAGTCGGCCCGTTTCTGGCTTGTTAACCCGTTGCCCCGTTTCCAGCCCGTCCTATATTCTGGCCCCTTAACGACCCGTTATGCCTATGACAGAATTAAGCCTTTGCTGTCCTACGGCCTGTTACCGTGCTGGGCCGATACCAATTACGCCTGATTATGGCCCATGTAGACACATTTATCTGACGGCCCGAGGCCCACCGACTACAGACCCATTTATCGACGGCTCGTAGGTGACCCATGGATCCTACGGCCCGTATATGGCCCATGGTAGTTGCGGCCACTAGCAAACCAGGGAAAAAGAAGACTAGGAAATAAATAAGGCCGAAACTAACGCTAGGCTATTAAGGCGATTGCACAGATTACATCCACTCGGCATCAAAGATCGCCACCAGTGCAAATATAGGGAACACCCTACACTATACAAAAATGGCTTGCTGTTTTCTTCAGGCGGTGGCTGCATGTTAAGAATACATTTTGTATCGCACCAAAACAAATTACAACTATATAACAAAAGGAAGGTTGGCATAAAACTTAATACTCTAGCAGATAAATGCACCACCAAAAGTTCAGAAGCTCAGTTCATTTGACCTGACTGTTACATTTTCATGCTGTATTGTCTGATGGAGCACCATAACCCTCGCCTTCATTTCCCCTAGGCTCCTGAACAACATAGCAAATGTCTGATAGTCTGGTTTCAAAACCATGCATATCTTTATGACATTGAGCAATGTTTCTCCTTGTTTCACAAAGGGTCTCTGTTAGGGGATGGACTTGTGTCTGGAGTGCAGATACAACATTGCTTTGAGCTTGCATATCTTGATCATGAGGCATTTTGGACGATATTGCCTTAAGAACCAACCGAGTATTACGCAGGAACGTGCTTTTGGCACTGTTAGTGGACAGGTACTGACCCACTGCAGCAAGAGCTAACATTGCGGTTATAGTTGCCTCGCCACCTTCAGAAGGTGGCGGTTCCACCATTTTTTCCATAGCTCGCTGAAAAGTTGAGGTTTTACATTAGTAGTACCAGAACAGAAGATATTAAGGAGGCAGCAAAACCAAACAAAATAGCTTTGGTCTATATACACAACTTATTCTGGTGAACCCATGTAAAATATTAGTTGTATTTTATTGCAAAGTACATAATAAAACCAGGTTCCAAACATATGACCATGTACCATCGCTAATGTATTGTCTATTTCTTCACATTGTATTGAGGGCTAAGGATGAAGAGACGAAGTTTACAATACGGTAAGCATAGTATGACGTCATTCATATCACAAAACAACTGAGAACAGATAAACAGGCAATTGTAACATTGTGTGGGCAAGTCCAGCACGGAACTAGATTACGGATCAAGATGAAAGGAACATCACTCCTCTCTTTTAAACCTTGTAAGGTGCAATGATACGCTAAGACAATTGTGTCTAAAATTGAAAAGAGTAATAGACATTGACTGCAAACCATGCAGTTCAAGGCACAAGTCAGAGTAAGTAGTAGTTAAAAGGCATGAGGATTAAGGACTTACAACAGCGGCTTTGACTGGTGTAGTCATGCCCTTCTTCTTGCTGGTGTGACAGTCCTTGAAGATTTCAACAACATTTGGTTCAGGTACTTTTTGGTCCTTGCGGGCTTTCCTCTGCATTTGGAACAAGTCAATATAGATCTGATAATATGGTACAACAAAAAGAGTGAAACAACAGCTAATTACAAGAGCCTCGCAGTGTGCAATATAGCTACGAGATCCTGTCGTCTGTTGGAATTTCACTTTCGTACGGTTGGCCTTGTTCTTTAAACAGTTCACCTACAAGAAGATAAATTTGTATGGCACATGCGTAAATAGGACTTCAACATGTGATCTGATGACATATATATAATGTACCTGATACTTCGGATCGGACCAGTGTTTAACGAGGCCTCTCCAGTCTTCATCAGATATATTTTCCACTGAAGATGTTTGGGCAAGTTCACTGTTAGCCTTGCCTTCAAGGTGAGTTTTCCTCAAGTTATACCGACACTGTTGCAGAGCAGACTTGAAAACATGGGTGCAAGCTTGTCTGGTTGCATCATCTTGGCTATCCAACTTGAACCTCATATGTTGAAAATTATGGGAGTCTCATTATCAGCAACCTAGAAAGTATTGGACAGAGCAAGACGATATTACTAGTTTCCATACATAACCATACTTACAGATAAATGGTCGAGGAAGGTGTTGAACTGGGTCTCGTCTTTGTCATTCCTGTACTGAATCCATGTTGGGAGGATACGTACATGACACCTAACAGCAACCACTGCCTCTGATACTAACTTGGCTGACTCTGTAGCATCACGTGGCCTTTTTAAACCCGCCTCAAAATGGATCTCCATTCTTCCTCCTGTAGATTTAGTTAACCTATCGAGCATTATCCCTGATGTTTGTTTCCTCTTGCGCCTAGGTGCTAGTCCAACAACAAACATAGGAAGTGTTAGTGTACATCAAACTGTGAGACTACATATAAAGAAGCATGCAACTGTAACTTGACTCCAGCAACTACCTTCTTGCTGTTGAAGCTCACAAGGTTCATCTAATATTGCCAACTCGTCTTGTGTCAAGAGTGCTTGGGAAGTAGTGTCAGGTGGCAAGGGAGCTTGGGAACGTGCTGCTAGCTCAGTTGACGCACGAGTATGTCGTGCAGCTGGTAGTACTGTGGTAGGTGTTGCAAGAACTAGGGCTGTCTCTGCTTGTTTGGTGGCAGCTATTTGTTTCTGTTTGTCTTTTTTGCAACTCGTGTAGCATGGGGTGCCATGTTTGTAGAATTTTCTGCTGGACTTTGACCTTCTATTGCACCATCAGTACCAGCAGAATCTGCAGGATTCATCCGCTTCTCATTCCCTGCCATTCTGTGTTTCTTCCTCTTTCTCTGTGCCATGTTAAGTCAAGCCGACAAGAAAAACGAATAACAATTTAGTTCTTCAGAACAAATTGATGCGTGATGCAGACGAACTGAACTTTGATGTTAGACAACCACATGATAGGAGGATGTAATATGTATGAAAAACAGGACGGAAAAGATAACCAGAACTATGATGTTAAACTAAGAAGAAGACATTTCACCAAATTAGAAGCAATGCAATGGAAGGCAGACACCATATGAAAGATGCTACAAATATCGCTCTGCCAAGTTAACAGTGTCTCATCATAAATGGCGTTTAAACAAATGTGAAGCAGTACAAGAAATAAATCATATGCAAGATGCAAACAACATCACACTACCATGTTAGAGGTCTCTCATCATTAGTGCCATTGCATATTCACAGCATTGCATATTCACAACTTATGATGTGTAAACTAAGGAGAAGGCATTTCAACAAATTAGAAGCAATGAAAGCTAGACACCATATGAAAGATGCAACGAATATCACTCTACCAAGTTAAAACTGTCTCGTCATAAGTGCCATTTCAACAAAGTAGTAGTACAAGCTAGAAAAGAATGTGAGATGTAACCTATATCACACTCCGAAGTCAAACGTGTCTTATGATAAGTGATCGTTGCAGGTTACACAACAGTAGTAATATGATGTAAGAACATGGTGTGATAGACAGATATTGTATGTTCTAGAAACAGTAACACGTGTCTTACTCAAGTATAATGTGTAAAGTAAGCAGATGGTATTCAACAAAATTAGAAGCAATACAAGCTAGACATCACACATAACATGCAACCACATATAACAGTGCCAAGTTAGAGGGAGCACCGGTGATGCTGCACTAGGGGGGACGTGCTCATCATAAACACAACTTTGTTGAGTGTCTATGCATGTGTTGTCTTGGAAATCATCTTGGGGGTGTGGAGGAGTAGAAACTGTAGAGGCCCTCCGTTCGGAAGGAGCACCTTTATCCGCTGCCTTGCTAACTTCCTTCCGCTTTATTGATTTTGAATTGTCAAGTAAAACCGACAAGAAAAAGCAATAAAATTGTCTCTTCAGAACTCATTCATGCATGATACTGACAATCACTACTTTGATGTAAGGCAAACACATGATACCAGGATGGAATATGTATGAAAAACAGGACGGCATGGCATGTTCACAACTATTTGTGTAAACTAAACAGAAACCATTCCAGCAAATAAGAAGCAATGCAAGCTAGACACCACATGAAAGATGCAACCAATATGACTCTGCCAAGTTAAAAGCGTCCCATCATAAATGGAATTTCAACAAATTAGAAGCAGCGCATGCTATAAATCATATGAAAGATGCAACTAATATCGCACTGCATATACTAAAGGTGTCTCGTCATGTTGATTGATGCGGGATACAAAAAACAATAGTTTTATGTAAGGACATGCTTAATAGACAGATGTACTATGTACTAAATACAGGAAGGCATGTCACATTAACAGGTATAATGTATAAGCTAAGCAGACTAGCACATGCAGTTTAACCAGATTGGAAGAATTACAATCTAGACACCATATGCAACATGCAACCATATATCACGCTGCCAAGTTAGAGCAAGCACCTGCGATGCTAGTGTAGGGGAAATGCTGTAATCAACTACAGAGCTACGTTCACTATCTTCATGTAGCATTTCTGTTTCTTGAGAATCATGTCGGGAGGCTGACGCTGCATTCTTTAAATGAGGAGTAGTCCCCTTGCCTGCCTGCCTTGTCATAAGTGATTGATGAGGGAAACACAAGAACATTAGTTTGATGTAAGAACATGGTTAATACACAGATGTACTAGTATGTACCAAAAACAGAAAGGCATGTCATATTCAAAGGTATAATGTGTAAGCTAAGCAGATGCAATTTAACCAAATTGGAAGCAATACAAGCTAGACATCTGACTGGAGTGGTGAGCATGATCATCTAGGACCTGAGAGCCTGGTGGGAGGCGGGCTGCTTCGCCACCATCACAGCTTTTTAGTTGGCTTCCAGGTGATGCCTATCTTTGCTAGGCTTGTCACTGGCTCGGCCAGTGCCCTGACTAGCTATTTGTCTTCTGGTGCTCACGGGATGGTGGTTCATGTAAAAAAATATCTTTCCTTATCTTATCGACTTCGGCCTTTCGAATACAAGCTAGACACCATATGGAACATGCAACCACATATGACACCGCGAAGTTAAAGCAAGCACCTGGGATGGTGGTTCATTGCGAGCGAGGTCATCAACTCCAGAGCTACGTTCCCCGTCTCCATCTGCTGACACTGCACCCATTAAAGCGTTGAAACGTGTCTTGGCTAGCCACACAACAAGCTGGAGCGACTTATCTTTTTTCTTTTTGGCTTCTGTCATGGCAGCAGAGTCTGAAATACCCTTGCATAAAAACACAACAGTGAGAGTAAGGGTGAAGTGTGTGCAGAACTAGTGCACTATGAAAGTAGCAGA
Organism: Triticum urartu; assembly: GCF_056163025.1. NCBI lineage: Eukaryota > Viridiplantae > Streptophyta > Magnoliopsida > Poales > Poaceae > Triticum > Triticum urartu. Next base: position 611,198,785 of record NC_141876.1, read on the forward strand.
TAGCAGGTGGCTGAAAAATAAATGACAGGAGACATATGATAGCTTTACAACATTGCATGGCAAACAAAATTAGATTCTACTCCGTATGATTTTGTAATATATGAGCACAGGAAATGCAGGTACTCCTCTAGCACACCACCACATGTGGTCATATCTAAGATAACAGTCGACTGAAAATAAATAGGTCAGTCAATTTTTTAATGAACCGTCCGATCTATAAGGAACGGGCAGATGGCCTTCGTCTACCTCCCGCCAGTCACTGTTGACGATCTTTCTCGAACCGCCAGCGACCACCGGCCCAGACCCCTGCCTCCGCCGCCCCGCCCTCCCATCGACCTCACACCACCACCGTGCTTGGCAGCGCCCCCAGGCCATCCCTTTAATCTCGGCCGACCTTCAGATCGGGCGCCAGTAGCTCTAGGCCGCACACGCCCCTATGATAAACACCAAGGCGCTGCTTCCCCGATGTAATAGGCGTACTAGCGCCTGTTACACCGGGGAATGCTTCCGTTAATTGGGAATCAAGTGGCCAGAAATTGAAATTCAGGGGGGCGATGGACCTCTAGCTAAGGTGAAATAGTATATGAGGAGAAACCTTGTGCATCTTGAGTTACTAGGAACATCTAGTATCAAGAAGAAGCGGTCAACTAGTGTCTTCTGTGGGATGAATACCGTGCAAGCAGAGACGTAAGATTTGCACGAATAAGGGAAGAGGAGTACCTTTTTCGGTTGCCGGTGTGGTCACCCCCACATGTCACGCTGATCTTCTTGTTTTTACCGGGGAAACCGATGTTCTGGAGGGTGCATGCTTGGATGAACCAATGGCCAAATTGTTGACTGTGTTGCCGTGGCCGTATGTCGGTGGAGGGGAAGCAGATCCGAGGCGGCGAAGGACGGCGTAGCAGGAACAACTCTGGTGCGGTGGAGGGTGGCGAAGTTGGATCGGCAACGGTGAGGCGCAGGACGGTGTGGTTGAAGTGGCTCGGGTACGGACGACTCGGCCTCGGCTTCAACTACTAGCCGTGGAGGGCGTTGCGGTTGAGGTTGCGGTGGACGACGACGTCGGGGTATCGGCTCCGGCGTGATGGAGGAGGGCGGCGGTTGATGGGTGGGATGGGGTGGCGGACGGAGGACGCCGGGGTTTCGCGACTGGTGGAGAGGTAGTTTTGGCGCCCACGGAGTACGAATGGGGAATCGGACGGGTGGGGGGGGAACCATGTTTCGGTCTGGGACGCGCTTGTTTTTGACTTTTTTGAACAGAAGATGGGACGCACTTGTTTGAAATTTGGGAAAAGTACAAACTTTTCCCCCCTCTTGAATTTGGGACCTACTGCGGGTCGGGGGTAGGATGGTAATCCCAGGTGTCCCAAATAGTGGGCGGGAGCTATTTTGGCCGCGCGCATGTGTGCTTAGGCGCCATTGTGTATGAATGTTTTTCGGATGCGGTTGCGTGGTGTCTAGATGAAGCTACAAACCTACCCCGGTTTAGACCTTTGGACGTCGGGCCAGTAGGTTTCACGGGTCGAAGTTATTAGAAAAGTAATTTCCCTTGTACTACCAAACATTGGTCTCACGCGGTTTCGGGCGAGTAGAGGCTCTTTTGGCGCTTCGTTCGAAATTTTGAAACACAAGCATTCACGTTTAGAGTACTCTTGAACTATGAGGATTGACCTAAATATACAACGTTATATTTGACCTTGTATGTTTGAAAACCTCATTAAATTATCCACTTCTTTTTGAAATTTTGACACTTGAAAATCCTATAACTACGATTATTTTGGAATGGAGGAGCTAAATTTGAATCTATTTTGTACACGACTACATATGCTATTATGTACAAAATCAGAGCAAAGATTGGTGCCCCCATAATTTAGGTATGGTTTACAAATGCCATGATATCAAATTCAAATAATTGAATAGACTTCATGTTGAATTCAATTTTTTTAACCACCTTAAGTTGAATTCAAATGTATGCTAGTTCATAGGTAGTAGCTATTTATAATGTCCATTGTGTAACTTTCGTATGTATAATGTGATTTACACACACAACATGAACTATACTCACGTTTATATTCGATTGCTAAAGCGATGCATTGTCTGGAGTTCAAAATACTAACTATGTGGATCAATTGTGTCGAATAATAACATAGACATGCTCAAATTCGATATAATCTAGATGTCTGATGGATCAATGACCGCTCATTACGCGAATTGCAAATATCATGATCCCATCCTAATATTTGGATACAACTTATATCTTTAATCAATGTGTAGAGCAGTCTTTTACGTGTAGTTTCACTCTCCATCGGTGGTCTCTCACACATGCTCACACACTCTCTCCCGAGGTGTCTTTCTCGCACACATTCTCTAGATATAACCCTCCCTCTCTCTCTCTCGTAACCATTTACAACTGTTTTCACTAACCTTTATCACAAGCACTCTTCCTCTCATAAACATACACACGCACAATCCTCATCGAACCTTTCTATATACATGGACCTGCCTACGTGTCTCATGTACGCACATTATCTTTACGCCCGTCTCTCACGCATTGTCTCACACCTCTCTTCCTAATCGACGAGTATGATTCTGGCAGAGCATTCTGTAGGATGCCCCTTAAAGTTAGGTTGGATGAATAGTAATATCAGAGATAAAGGGGTTACCTTAGTCCGAGAACCTAGGGTTACAAATCCTAGCCGGCTTTGTCAGTGGACACAGAGTCCTTCACAATTCTGCTATCTTTGTCTTGTATGACTAGTCATCCATGGGTATTCCTAAATGCGTCACGGGCCAACCAATGTGGCGTAGGATGGAACAGAACGAAGGGCCTCACCTCGACCCACCGGACCTCACGTGGTGACACACCCTCTGCCCCCACGTCTCATTATCTTCTCACACCCACAAATACCAACACAAACACCACACACATAGAAAATTTCTCTTGGTGCCTCTATTCCCTCCCCCTTGCATATACACACTCAACGGAATGGAATCTCTTGTCGTGACGTCATATTCGTCTCTCTCTCTCTAGACCACTCTCATTTCTCGTGCTATCTCTCCCACGCCCCCGTCGGCCCCTCTATCCATGCCTTTCTCGAATACGTAATACACACACATACCTCTCTAGGCCCCGCCAAATGCATCAACTACACATTCACACATGTTACACCACGTACCCCATTGATCTAAAAAGCCCTCTCTTCATGTTTATTTCGCATACAACATTCCTTTTGAATAAAGTGTGGCCAAAAAAATATTTTAGAGTTTCTACATATATACAACATTACAAAGTTATATGGAGGAGTACGAACGCTAATTTGCATTGCATGGTGCCCACAATGATATTTATTCCGCACTGTGAATTTGTATATTTTTATACTATATACAAAGTTAGTCATAATAAAGAGAAACGAAGAGCATCTCTCTCTCCATCGCATACCCCCCTGTACGCCCTTTCACGTATGCATACAAAACTATCTCCAGGTCCTCTAAAAGTAAGCCCCCTAGAAAATTCAGGCATGTTTCATCTTTCTCTCGCGATATATGCAATGACGATCATTGTATTTGAAGCCAAAGCACGATACGTACATTGGACTTCAGAATCCACTCATTACGGTCACCATTTATGTTTAGTGGTTATTATGCAGTCATGGGCTCACCGTACAACTCTGTATTTGCTCATGACATAACTAGTTGACCAGTTAAACGCTCCACGTGGCACCTCTAGTGTTGCATCACATTATCTCACTACCATCGTGCCCACCTGTCGACTTGGATCTACTCTACATCTACACTCTTATAAAATACATAAAATACACTCTTATAAAAAACAGAGTTGGTGATGATGGTGTGCCTGCCATCCTGCAATATAGGCCGTCCGATTTATATCTGACGGATAGGAAAGACACTATGGCAATTTTGCAAAAAGGTACCCACACACCTCTCCACATTTGCAAATAAGACCTTCCCTCATTCATCCTTTTCTCTCACAAGATAAACAAGTCATACAAATGCATCTTGATGTTACGTGCAACGCACGGGCATCTTGCTAGTAAGAATGAAAACAAACGACAAAAAAATATTTGGACGGTGGTTCGAAGTCATGACCGCGGGCACAACGGACAAGGTGGCCTTGTATTGGTATGCTGAGTCATCTGTTTTAACACACAGGAGCTGGTGTGGTGATTATACACACACGCACGCATGCACACGAATTGCATCCACGCAACACTCACACAAACACATGCACCCACGCACGCACGCAACACTCACACGTAAACACGCAGCCACGCACGCGCACAACACTCACACGCACGCATGCAACACTCACACGCACACACGCACACATGCATGCACACACCAGTACACCACACGACCAACACACACTCTCACCTCAAGTGCTCAACCTACACGTGCATGCGCACACATCAGGCCCTGACAGACACATACACAACCAGGTGATTCCCGTGCACGGGTTGGAGCCTTGTCGCGCCTGCGTAAATTTGTGTTTATCTGACCTTTTGCCTATGCAAACTGACAGGTGGGACCCACAATGAACGTGGTCAATTTAACTAGTCAACATGGCACCACGCAGACTATTTGGCCGGTCAACAGAGTGCAATCCGATGCTGAGCTATGAGCAAGTGACCGTATAATCACCGCAAAACATATATAGTGACCGTAATCAGCTTATTCTGAAGTTCGGTGACCTTATTACGCTTTTCTCTCTGTAGGCCCTCCAAAACTACATCTCTACACGTTCTCGCATGTTACATCTAACAACTATGCAATACAGCACTACTACTACACTCTAACACAATAAATCATATGTGTTTTTAGTTTTACTAGATATCATATTGTTACTTATAATTATTCAGTTTGCATACATTAAAATTGCCTTTGAAATGTATGGCCAGTATCATCTACCGCGCGGGAAAAATCCCGCCCTTTCCTGTTTAATCGGGTTTGTATCGATGGATCGTGTGAAACAGCAAAACTATACTAGTACTATACAGTACAAGTGACAGTTCACTGGGCCGTCGTGTCGTCTACTCCTCCGTCGTAAGAGTAGAGCGCTCGCTTTCATAAATCTTCTAGTCCCTTTCTCCGACATGTGGGACATCAAGCTACTGGGTCCACGTGCCATACCGGAATACAGTGCAGAGCAGCCGGGGTGAAGCACCCCAGTCATGGCGCTGGTGTAGTAATGAGCAATGAGGCGTCAAATCACAAAGCTGCACCTTTCCCGCAGTTAAGTTGGAGGGACGAAGCAACCATCAGTTCGTAACTTTACATAAACCATTACGTGGATGTAGCATTGCTCAAATAAGAAACCTCCCCCGCCATCCGCGCGGCAAAATCACCTCCTTTTTACTAATCTCGATTCTATAATTTTTTAGATCAATATAATTGAGATTTGTATAGATAGCACACAGGAGCAAAACCAAGTGGTACGGTTAAGGGCATCCACAATGTGTTGCCAAATGTGAAAATAACTTTTGGCATCGTGGGAACCATTGTGGACGGTGTTGCCAAAGCGAAAAAGATGGAACCGAAGCTCCGTGATTGATTGATTGAAGGAATAGAAAAATGCAATGTCTCTCCTCTTTCTCCCATGCTTGGACGCATGTAGTACTACAGTATAGAGCACAGAGTCTACTCCCCTGTCCCTTCTATCACAAATCACAAAGCAGCGAGGCGTCAAATCACAAAAGCACGGACGAAGCAACCATCATTTCACTCTTCGCTGACTCCGCTTCTCCATTGTCTTCTTCGAGAAGCCATCTCACCGCATTAGTTACTCCTAGTAGTACTAGTAAAGGACTTTCTGGATGCAAATGGTGTTCTCCGTCGAACGCACTTCGCCAAACCACCACAAAAAAAATATCGTCGACGTCACCGCAATGGGGAAGGAAGTCAAATATAGTTACTACCTCCATTTTTTTGTACACAAGGCCAGTATATCAAAATTACAATTTGGAAAGGTCCACTAACACTAATCGAGGCAAAATTGATGGGGTTAGCAACCAAGGACATTAATATCCCCTGCATGCATGCGGAAGTGAGAAGGTTGGTTTGCATGGCGCTGCATTAATCAAGTGATGAGGAGTGAGATGGTTAGCTCTTTGGTCTTTGGAGAAGAAAATACGCATTAATTGACACATGAAACGAGGATTTGTATCGATTAAATCCCGCCAAGGAAAACCCAACCTTTCTTTTTTAACACTAGTACTCCTAGTACGTACTAAAAAGAAACGGAGGGAGTACGTACTTGTCCTGTTTGGGTCTAGGCCTCATTGCCAAACTTCGCCACATATTTTTGCCAAGCTTGCCTAAAGTTTTCAAAATGAGAAGAAGGTACACTTGCGCACGGCTATCGCGGTCGCACCGCACCCTCACACGGTCGCTCCTGCACGCCGCGGTCGCACCGCACCCTCACACAGTCGCTCCTGCACGCTGCAAACCCAACCAAGGGAATGCACCCTCACTGACACGTGCTGTCGCATGTGAAAACACCAAACTCAGCCATCCTATCGCTGACACATAATTTTCGTTCATAGAGTATGTTTATCCAACCACATGTTGGGGAGTATCCGTACGGCCCGTGCGGTGGTCTGTTGGGGAAGAAGAAGAGGTGAGGAAGAAGGAAAGAAGGGTTAGGAGACGTAGGATATTCATGCAACCGCCTGAAATGGTAGAACCCAAGTCAGGCGACTTGCATAACAAATATATGTTTTTACATAGCAAAAGATCCATGAAAACAACAACATAAAGAAAAACTATCACTGCTCGCGGAAAGAGACAACCTCGTCATCTTTGGCTGCCGGCGCGAACCAGCCGTCGCTGCCGACGTGTGTCTCCGCACCGTGGTTGTCCTCGGCCTCCAGCTACTCGTTCAAGTGGAGCGTGCGGGCGCTCTGCACAGACGAGAGCATAGCCCGGTTCAAGTCGAGGACGTCCGGTTCCGCCTGCAAGAAGGCCTCGATGGCAGTGGCATCCGCACGCTCTGCATCGAGTCGAGCCTCCGCCGTCCGGTTCAAGTCCAGGACGTCCGGTTCCGCCTGCAAGAGGGCGTCGATGAGAGCGGCATCCGTGCGCTCTGCGTCGAGTCGAGCCTCTGCCGCCCGGTTCAAGTCCAGGACGTCCGGTTCCGCCTGCAGGAGGCCTTGATGGTAGCGGCATTCGCGCGCTCCGCCTCAAGTTGAGCCTCCGTCGCGCGGTTCACATCCACGACATCCGGTTCCGCCTGCAGGAGAGCCTCGATGGCAGTGGCATGTGCGCGCTCCGCGTCGAGTTGAGCCTCTGCCTCCCGGTCCTCCTTTAGTATCGCCATGTTGAACCGCTGGTCCGCCTGCACCATGCGGGACTCGGACGCTGGCACGAAGTCGACGTCCATCGTCTCATACCCATCGGGGGCCTTCTGTGCCGCGACCTCCGCCATGAACATTGGATCGGCTTCCTCCTCCTCGTAGCTTGGCTCCAGAGAACTCAGGGATTGGCCGCCGCAAAGCGAGCTTGGGAACGGAGGTCTGTGGCGCCAACCGCCACCGCGATTTCTGCGCGGCGCTCCGGTGTCAGCATCTTGTAGTAAGTGATCTTGCGGCGCACCATGGCTTTCCGGCGAACTAGGGGACGCTTGATGCGGGCTAGGGGATCGAAAGGTGGGGGAATGGGATGGAGATTTGGTGTGGTTTTAGGGCAGTGGCTGGCGTAGGCCGAGCAGCGAAGGTTCTGCTGTGAATAGTGGTTCCGGTGATGACCGGTCAATCGGTTTTGACTGTACATCGCTCTTGTCGCGTTCGCGTTACAGCCCGGCACGCTGGACCCTCCACGCCGCCCACCGAATGGAACGCGCTTCGTCTTGCGTTTTCGCTCGCTTGTGGGACCGCAGTTGAGAGCAAACCGACGTCCCTCCCCCTCCCCCGCCCGCGTCATTTATTATACCACCACTCCCTCCGTTTTATGCAGAGTAAATAAAAACAGAGGGAGTATTAGTACGGATGAGGATCCCCTGACGTGGCCGAACCCATTGAGTAACTGACATGCGGGGCCTAGCAAGCATGGGGTCTGCCAGTAAGTGACCAAAAGGGAGGGTAAGGCAGGGATACCTACGTCAGAGGATCCACTTCCACTATACTACTTTGACCAAATGTTAGAGTAATAATATATGACATGCAACTTACACAAATGTTAGAGTAATAATATATGACATGCAAGTTACACAAAGCATACATGGTCTAATGCGTTTTTCGAGGCTAACTTTGACCAAATGTTAGAGCATGCAACTTACACAAAGCATACGGTCAAATTCATATGTGAAAGGAGTTTCCAATGATATAATTTTCACATTATACATCTCATGTACTATTAATCTTGTCAATAGTCAAATTGGAAACCATCTCGAGTACAAATCTAGGAGTACGTACGAATCTAACAATATTGATTGGGCGTTGTTGAATGTTGATACCTTTTTTTATCAAAGTAGATATACTTTGACTACACATAAAACTTATATGTAAACTACTCCCTCCTTCCATATGTATAGGGCCTAATGCGTTTTCGAGGCTAACTTTGACCAAAAGGTAGAGCAATAATATATATGCAACTTAAATAAAGCATACCATCAAATTCGTATGTGAAAGGAGCTTCCAATGATATAATTTTTGCATTATACATGTCATGTACTATTAATCTTGTCAATAGTCAAAGGCGGTCTTGAAAAATGCATTAGGCTCAATATAGATGGAAGGAGGGAGTAGAAAGGATAGGAGGGAGTATATTGTACGTTCAAAAACGAAACGAACATTGAATACCCTTTATATATGATTTGCGGATGCTATGATCGCCGGTTCAAAATTTTTGAATCCGCCTTAGGTATCACGTGCCCCACTTGTTCCCTCTCGATTTCATCTCGGGGTCCGGAGATCTATTGAAAGAGGACTAGGGTGGGTACATGCAAATGATACTCGGAGGAATGTTTAAATGAGGCATGCGGGAGGATGGACTCGACTGGAGGGCGACATGATCGATGGAGAAGAGGGTTGGAGAGGAATGAGAAATAAGCAAACACCACATGATTATACTTGAACGGCTCAAATAAACAATAAGTTGTCTCACTTGGCCTACATAGTGAAAGGCCTAATGCGCAACGCGGAGCACTGACGCTCGAATATGGCCGGGAAAAAAGGGAAATAGACATGTGGGGCACACCCGTCGGGACGACGTAGCGCAGACTAGTCCAATGGAGGAGCTGGCCCACGACCTCCTCGCCACTGGCAACCGTTCAGGTGGTTCGTTGGTGCCAACAATGGGGCGCAGCTCCAGCACCGCCTCTGGACATGGCGACCGCGGTGAGCGACATGCTCATATCGTTGCTAGACACGGTCGGTTTCAGTTTGCCGAGGGTGGCGTTAGTGCTATGGTACGACCAACGCTATGTTTGGTTTGTGCCCAAGGTTGCCCCATCAAAGCATTGGGTAGCCAAAATTTTGGTTGCGGTATTGGTTGCCCATGATTTGGCCGACATTGGCAAGAAAAATGAACTTGAGTTGGCTAGAGTTCATTGGCATGCCAAAGAAATGGCAACCATCCAAACAAAGACCAATCTTTGGGTCATGACCAAAATTTTGGTTGAGGTATTGGTTGCCCATGATTTGGCCGACATTGGCAAGAAAAATGAACTAGAGTTGGCTAGAGTTCATTGGCATGCCAAAAAATGGCAACCATCCAAACAAAGACCAATCTTTTGGTCATGACCAAAATTTTGGCAAGGTGCACTTTGGCCACAATCCAAACACACCCCGACACCCGGCTCGTCGAGGATGCACGGGGCGCCGCGACACGTCCGCGGAGTGGTGTAGCGCGGCCAACTGCATTCTCTGGACCTGAGACCATGCCGGGTCGTCTTGCTTTTTCAATGACATGCGGGGATCACATGTGAGCAAAGGGCATCTCCAACGTTGCCACAACCGCAGCTGACTACCCTGGCACACCAAAACCCTCGTCCCTTGCGCCGTCGTGTGGTGCGTTCCCAGCCGGCGCCAGCTGCCCGCATTCATGCCGTCCGTTCGTATGTCGTCATTAAGAGGCTCGGTGCCCGAGGAACAACTCCGGCGACTTAATGACGCACCCGGACGCTTGGCCTCACCGGAATGCGCTACTTAAAGCGGCAACGCCCAGCTAACCTCCACACCATAGCGCATCATCCTCCTACCTGGAACCACATCCGCCATGACTGCAAGCGCGAACGCTCTGCGGGAGAGCTTGTCTTCGGGGATGGAGCTCGAGGTCGCCGCCCTCGCTGAAGTCGCCGCACAAGCGGTGGCCACGCTGGCGGCCGACGACGGGAGCACCGTCAGCCACGCATCCTACTTGCCGCCGTCCAACGTCCGGCATCGCCGAGGTCGGGGACTCCTCCGAGGATGAGTAGGGCATGGGAGGCGGCAGGGCATGGTGTGCCAACTGGCCGGTCCGTCTCCTGTGTTCTACTTTTCCTCGCCGGAGACCGCACCTTCACTTCACGGGTCTTGAACCCCGCCCCCGTACATGGAGATCACAGATGGAGGACGTCGGTCGCCGCCGTAGAATAGGTTTAGGGTCGGGTTTCTTTTATTTTTTTGTCCTATAAAAGTTCGAAATGTATTGAAAATCTGCCGTGTTTGCATTAATCTCGGCCGGTGTATATGAACTTTCACAATAATATACATATTGTAGGAGTACTAGCAAGTTGCCCGTGCGTTGCACGGAAGATCAAGATCTTGTGGGAGAAAAGGATGAACGAGGGAAAGCCTTATCTGCAAATGTGGAGAGGAGTGTGGGTAAATTGTCATAGTTTCCTTCCTATCCGTTAGATATAGATCGGACGGCCTATATTGCAGGATCGGACACATTTTTCTACATCTACGGGAACCTACGAAAGGGTTAACGTAAATTGCCTCTCTCTCTCCTCCCCTGATTTTCATGGTGGTGGGCCCCTCCCTCCCCCCAATCTACAATCAACAGCTCACACGTTTCACATTACATTAATTATGTAACTGGGATTACGTAGGTGTAGCATTACTCGTCCTAAAAAACCCAACTAATCCAACCTCCCAGCATATCGCGCGGGAAAAGACCCGGCCGCGCCGTTTTAGTCAGGATTACCAGATTACTAGTAGTAGTATCGATGGATCGCGTGAAGCAACAGATTTTTTTGTGGGGGTGAAGCACCTAGTTTAAAAGGAAAAAATGCGGTACACTCACAGCACTCCTGTCGCGGTCGCATTGCACCCCACACACGTTCGGTCCTGCAAACGGCTCACGTAAACGGAACACGCTTCAGCTTGCCTCTTCACTGACACGTGGGACTGCACTTGGAGAAACCGACCATGCGCCAAACTCCCCCCGCCCATCGCGCGAAAATCCTCCCCCCCACACCCAAAATTTTCCCCCAAATCCGATTCAACCGGCCTTCGGCCAACTAGCCAATAATATTCCCCAAACCCCCTCCCCCCTGTCCCCCTCCACTCCATTGCTCCGCCAAAGCCGCCCTCCCCGCCGCGCTGATACGTCGGTGCCGCGGTTCGGCAATCCTCTCGCTCCCACAGTACGCTCTCATAGACTGCCGTCCTCTAGCCGCGCCGCCACCTCTGGCTACGTTCTTGTGGAGGCGCACGGCGGTCAGCGCCACCACCGCTGGCGATGTTTGTGTGGAGACGCACGGCGGTCAGCGCCACCACCGCTGGCGATGTTTGTGTGGAGACGCACGGCGGTCAGCTTCTCCCACGGTACACGCATTCTAGACTGAGGCCCCGTTCATGTCGGTGTAGCGCTGAATGTTAGCTGATAGACGCTGTTAATCTCACTGTTTGCTGAAGTAGTTTACTGTCAATATGCTCTGCTTAAGAAGCTTCCTTGCCCTGTTCTGCACTCAATCTGCTTAGCTGAGATAGCATGCCAAGGCTGATTAGTTGCTAAAATATCCTGCCATATATTTATTGTGACGTAGATTGCCATGGTCTAGTAGCCAATCTGTTAGGTGAAATAGCTCTACACCGTTTTATACTCGATCTTTGTTGCTGCGATGGCCTTCGATAGTTCGATGGCTGTGTGCTCGGCCTCATTGACTGCTGAAACAGCCTGCCATAATTTGGCACTCAAATCTGTTTGCTGAATTAGCTTTACATATATTTCGTTACTTAGATCTGCTCGTCCAAATATCTTGCCATAGCTTTAGACATTGACCTAGATATTTTTTTCTGGACTTCATAAAAAAGCATATATGTTTTTCCTGTTATATCTAGTAGAAGAACTAATTTGTATGTCTAACAGATGGACATGACTTGGATAACTTCTGCTCGAAGATTCTCCGTTGCATATGTCGAGGGGGTTGAAAACTTCATGAACTTTATCAGAGCTGAGTACGGTGGTCCGAAATCAGATGTGCTCTGCCCGTGTAGCAGTTGTATGAATTCAGTTACAAGACCCCAGTCAACTGTGCAAAATCATCTACACTTGTATGGGATGTCGGTCACATATACTAGGTGGGTTCATCATGGTGAAGCTGTGAATGTCAATGTTATTGACTACGTGGAAGCAACAGATCACCATCTTGATCTGCCTGATGCTCAGGTGGAAGAGGAGGAGGAGGTGGTGGTGGCGGAGCCAGTGAGTTTGACCAACATTGAAACAATGCTACGAAATGCTCGTGCATTCCGTGAACTTTCACCCGTAGAAGAAAAACGGTGGGCCCGCATGTTGGAACAATGCAACGTTGCTGTCACCCCAGGAAATAAGCTGTCAGTATTCTCAGCTATGGTCACCTTTCTTCAGGTGAAGACATCTGAGCGGATGACCAACAAATCATTCAATGCGATGTTGGCTGCTTTCCGTGAATCCTTCCCAGATGCGTCTGAGCTGTCACACACCTACAGTAAAATGAAGAATTTCCTTCGTGCAGTTGGAATTGGATATGATATGATCCATGTTTGTAAGAATAATTGTGTTCTGTTTCGGAAGATTATACCAAATTAAGTGAATGCCCGAAATGCAAATCATCAAGATGGAAAGATGGCGATGTTGTGAAGAGGATTCCTCATAATGTTCTGAGACATTTTCCAATTACACCAAGATTGCAGAGGTTGTTTCATGATGCTGAAACAAGAGAGGATGTACTGTGGCATTCTAGGAACCCGGAGTACAGAGATCAGAATGTAATGAGCCATCCATCTCATGGTAGTGAGTGGAAAAGCTTCAATGATAAACACAAAGAGTTTGCTACTGACCCGAGAAACATTAGACTTGACTTAGCTTCAGATGGATTTAACCCATTTGGCCACCAGAGCGCCACATATAGCATGTGGCCAGTGCTTGTTATCCCTTACAACATGCCTCCAAATGTCTGCACCAAAGAATCAAACTACATGATGGCCTTGCTCATCCCAGGTCCAAAAAGTCCTGGAAAGGATTTTGATTTGTTCATGGAGCCTCTTGTGGAGGAACTTCAACAACTATGGAAGGGTGTTCTCACTCGAGACCTATATAGTAGCCCACCAACTGATTTCTTTCTGCGTGCTGTTATAATTTGGTGCATCCATGATTATCCGACTTTGGGCACTATGTCAGGGTGAATGACACTGTTGGGGAACGTTGCAGAAAACAAAAAAATTTCCTACGTTTTCACCAAGATCCATCTATGAGTTCATCTAGCAACGAGTGATCGGATGCATCTACATACCTTTGTAGATCGCGAGCGGAAGCGTTCAAAGAACGGGGATGAGGGAGTCGTACTCGTCGTGATCCAAATCACCGGAGATCCTAGCGCCGAAAGGACGGCACCTCCGCGTTCAACACACATACGGTCAGCGTGATGTATCCTCCTTCTTGATCCAGCAAGGGGGAAGGAGAGGTTGATGAAGATCCAGTAGCTCGACGGCGTGGTGGTGGATGCAGCAGTCACCGCAGCAGGGTTTCGCCGAGCTTCTGCGAGAGGGAGAGGTGTAGCAGGGGAGAGGGAGGCGCCAAGGCTTGAGGTGTGGCTGCCCTCCCTCCCCCCTTTATATAGGCCCCCTAGGGGGTGCGCCGGCCCTAGGAGATGGGATCTCCTAGGGGGGCAGCGGCCAAGGGGGTGGAGTACCCCCCAAGGCAAGTGGAGGCGCCCCCTCCCTAGGATTCCCAACCCTAGGCGCATGGGGGCCCCAAGGGGGGGGCACCAGCCCACTAAGGGCTGGTTCCCCTCCCCACTTCAGCCCTTGGGGCCCTCCGGGATGGGTGGCCCCACCCGGTGGACCCCCGAGACCCATCCGGTGGTCCCGGTACAATACCGGTGACCCCGAAACTTTCCCGATGGCCGAAATAACACTTCCTATATATAATTCTTCACCTCCGGAACTTCTCGCGATGTCCAGGATCTCATCTGGGACTCCGAACAACTTTCGGATTACTGCATACTCATATCTATACAACCCTAGCGTCACCGAACCTTAAGTGTGTAGACCCTACGGGTTCGGGAGACAAGCAGACATGACCGAGACGACTCTCTGGTCAATAACCAACAGCGGGATCTGGATACCCATGTTGGCTCCCACATGCTCCTCGATGATCTCATCGGATGAACCACGATGTCGAGGACCTAATCAATCCCGTACTCAATTCCCTTTGTCAATTGGTACGTTACTTGCCCGAGACTCGATCGTCGGTATCCCAATACCTCGTTCAGTCTCGTTACCGGCAAGTCACTTTACTCGTACCGTAATGCATGATCCTGTGATCAACCACTTGATCACACTGTGCTCATTATGATGATGCATTACTGAGTGGGCCCAGAGATACCTCTCCGTCATACGGAGTGACAAATCCCAGTCTCGATTCGTGCCAACCCAAGAGACACTTTCGGAGATACCTGTAATGTACCTTTATAGTCACCCAGTTACGTTGTGACGTTTGGCACACCCAAGGCACTCCTATGGCATCCGGGAGTTGCACAATCTCATGGTCTAAGGAAATGATACTTGACATCCAGAAAAGCTACAGCAAACGAACTACACGATCTATGTGCTATGCTTAGGTTTGGGTCTTGTCCATCATATCATTCTCCTAATGATGTGATCCCGTTATCAATGACATCCCCATGTCCATAGCCAGGAAACCATGACTATCTGTTGATCAACGAGCTAGTCAACTAGAGGCTCACTAGGGACACATTGTGGTCTATGTATTCACACATGTATTACGATTTCCGGATAATACAATTATAGCATGAATAATAGACAATTATCATGAACAAGGAAATATAATAATCATTTTATTATTGCCTCTAGGGCATATTTCCAACAGATACATGGTTACAATGCATGTGTTCGCTGTGACAGGAATCCGCTGTCATACACAATACTTAGCAAGATCTGTTACATTGGACACCGCCGTTTCCTTGCCAAGGACAAGCTGCTTCCTAGAAAATACCGAAGACATGTGTTCAATGCAAATCATGAAAACTGTGATGCGCCAAAGAGGCTCACCGCCGATGAGTCGCAAGTGGAATTAGAGAAGGCCAGGCATATTATATCAGGAAACCATCCTGATAATGGTAGCGGGAAAAGGAAGCGTGGCAGGGCAGAAGAGAGATTATTGTTTACCCGCAGGTCCACTTTGTGGGACTTGGAGTATTGGAATGATTTGGATCTGCGGCATAATCTTGATGTGATGCACATCGAGAAAAATATATGTGACAGCATTATCGGCACACTTCTTAATATTGAAGGCAAGACGAAAGATACCTTAAAATCTAGGATTGATTTGACACACCTGGGTATCAGACAGGATTTGCAGGTGCAAGATGAAGGTAAGCCACGGGATATGGCACCAGATGTGTACGTCTTGGACAAGGTAAAAAGAAAAGAATTCTGCGAGGTCCTGTCACGTGTGAGATTCCCACATGGATTTGCTTCCAACCCTGAAAGGAGAGTCAGTGCAGATGGAAACAAGGTACAAGGGAACTCTGCAGTACGAATATCAGGATAGATGCTTTGGAGCGTCTTAGAGACAAGATACCAACTATCCTATGCGACCTTGAGAAGATATATCCTCCAGCCTTCTTTGATGTGATGGTGCATTTGGCTGTTCATCTACCTGATGAGGCACTACTTAGAGGTCCAGTACAGTATGGCTGGATGTACCCTATTGAAAGGCAGCTAGGCACTTTCAAGGGCTATGTTAGGAACAGAGCTAGACCCGAGGGTTCCATTGCAGAGGCCTACATTGCTACAGAATCATTGACATTCTGCTCAAAATACATTGAAACAGCTGATCAGCTTAGCAAAGAGGTGGGTGAAGACAATCCCGGGCTCAATGTTTTCGATTATTCTGTTCGAGTTACAGGGAAGAGTCAACAAGAGGACAAACCTAAAGATTTGGACAAAATGGTTTGGTATGTGTTGAATAACTGTCCTGAGATACTACCTTATATCAAGTAACTGCAGTACTACAGCTTATACATCGTAATCTACCAAACTTGCAGCACATTCTTATATATTTAGATGTTTGACGCGATCACTATGTTGTGCAGCATCTACAAAGAGGAGTTACTGCCGCAAAATC
The DNA here is from genome assembly GCF_056163025.1 of Triticum urartu. Classification (NCBI taxonomy): domain Eukaryota; kingdom Viridiplantae; phylum Streptophyta; class Magnoliopsida; order Poales; family Poaceae; genus Triticum; species Triticum urartu. The sequence goes on from NC_141876.1 coordinate 611,215,357, forward strand.
CAAGAAACATTGACAAACTGGTTACGGCAGGATTTGCGAAATGGTTCAAGAACCATGTAAGCTTTTGAAGTGCACTGTTAGTTTTTTTAATATATTGAGTACATAAGATGATCAGCTTGTCTATTTTCTAACTGTAGGTTAAGAAGATGCGGGAGGATGGGCAGGTAGTTGATGATGCCCTTTACTCACTAGCAATGGGTCCTGATACTCGGGTAAGACATTATGAATCTTGCGTTGTTGGAGATGTGCGCTACAACACCCTTGCACGAGACGAAGGCAGGAAGACACAAAACAGTGCCATCATGAGCACGGATATGTATGACAAAGAGACAACTGAAATGTATGCTAACATAAAAGACATTGTTCAGTTGCAGTATATCTCCAGTTTCGAGGATCATCGGTGTGTGGTTCTGTTGTGTTGTCGTTGGTATAACCTATTTTCTAGGATCGCAAAACCCAGAGCTGATGATTATTTCAAATCCATCAATGTCAAGGCGGCGTACCAGACCAACGGGCCTTTTATTTTGGCAAATCAAGCAACACAGGTATTTTTATTGGAAGACACATTTGCACGTAGCGATGACTGGAGAGTATTGCAAAGGTTTGAGTAGAGGAATTCGTTTAATGAAGTTGCACAACAAGATGATGCTTACACTGCTCCTGATGTACAAGATAACACAGATGTTCCTAATATCTTTGAGAACCATCACGTCGATGATGCCGGTGAAAAGATTGCCTGTCGTGCTGTGGACATACAAGAGTTGATCAAGAAGAAGCCAACGTTCGAGGACGTTGAGGACGAAGAAGAAGATGACACCGTGGGGAATTATGATTCAGACTGATACACATGGCGAAGATGTTGACGCTGCTGCTACGGATGATGATTACATTGCTTTTGTCGTATTTGCCTGTCAGAAGACGTTTTTTATCTACTATGTGAAATTGTGTTTGCTATGACAACTGAAACCTGATGAACATGTTGTTTAGTATTTTGCTGTGAGAACATCACTTGTTATGTATGCTGATTTGTGTCTGGTGATTGTATGACAACTAAAACATGATGACATTGTTGTTTAGTTGTACTCATATTTGGCTGTAAAACTTGAATTTGATGACATAGTTTGCTGTTGGACTGCGATTTGCTCGACGTCTTCGAATGAGAACAAAGCTGACCTGACAGGGCTCTGCTATTTATTTATTTATATGAGCAAAAGGGGATGCCCCCTGATTTCCATTAATAGAAATCATTAGATGTTCAAAACACTATGCCCAGCCTGCTACACAGGTTTCGTTCATTACTAGTTTCAGCAAAGTGCTCATGTCGTAGCCACTGAATACATCACGAGTGCTACATACACTGCAAATAAAGAGACAATCATCCTGCAGAGCACATCGATTTTGCCCATTATCTTCACAAGCTCTTTCATCTCCTCATTGCTGTCAAGGCCGTTTAGCAGCTGTTGCTTGGCCATGATCAGAGGAACTGCATCTTTAACCTTCTGCTCTGCATTTTCCTCTTCTGCCGTTCCTTCAGTTACTTGTCCAACACCCCAACCTGCTGGTATTGGGATTCCTCGGCTAACCAAATAATCATCGTAGTTGCATTCCCCCACATCAGCAACTTCCCAGAAATACAAATCACATGAATCTTCCCTTTTCTGCACGAATCAAATTGGTAGATCATCAACCAAACTATTAAAAAAATCAGCAACTGAAAGCAGCAGAACAACACTTAAACATATTACCCCATGATTCGGGCATTTGTAGAAGACTCGGCCAGGGTTGCGGATTGTGGTTGAGACGCGACGGATGACTCTGCGTGATTTGCAGCAGTGGCACCACACCAATGGCAGCGGGTTGCGATGAGCAATCGGCTGCGGTGCGCTTGCCGGCGAGGGTGTGATGAGACCCACAGGCGATGGTAGGGGTTGCGACTTAGCGCAAATCTGGTTGTTGCCTGCTGAAGAGCAGGTGGACGAGCAGCCAACGGACATGGTTGCTGCGGCCAGAGCTTCTGATGCTAGGCAGAGTAAGTAGAGAAGAGGAGAAGCGAACGTTGGATATGTCAGTTTCATTACTTGCAGAGTAGCATAGCACCATATATAGTCATAGTCTAGGTTTGGATTCGAACCATCTACAAGAGCACGTCTTTTTTTTAAAACTCGGCAACGTCTCTTTACTGGTACACTAGCTTGTTCTGTACGCCTTCCCAAGTCTTTGATTTTCTTTCCCTTTTTTGCGAGGACCTGACAGCTGGGACCCACCGGAAGGGCCTCTGTATTTCGTGAAAAAACGTCCCCCCCCCCGCTAACATGTCGGACCCACCAGCTATATCTTCGCACGCAAGGAAGTACCTCCTTATTACGCACAAAAAAATGAATACCCCCCTGCTAGCTGGGACCCACCATAGTGGGAGGATGACTTGTGGGCCAACAAAGTTGACAGGGACGGAGGGCTTTGTCAACTTAGTCAATATGAACGATTCTAGCTCCAGTGACCGTACAATGTCCATCCAATGGGCGTAGTGCTTCTTCAACCTCTGGTTTTCTTGCTCCAGCCGCCCAAAGCAGCGTCGGTCGTGCCGCATGCTCCTGCCTCCCATGGCCGGCTGTGCTGCCACGGAGGCCTCACCGCCCCCTACTATTCCCACCGCTGGCCAGGCCCAGCGGCGACGGCAGCCTCACACCGCAGCCGAACCAGTGAACCCTCATACTCCTCTCCGCGCGGGCTTCCACTGCCGCGTCTTCCCCGGCTCTGCGTCGTTCCCTTCCTAGGCCTCGCCGTCGTCCACCGCCGTGGTGCTCTCCGCGCAGCGTGGTCAACGTGGTCAAGGAACGACTTCCATCGGAAGAGTACTGTACGGGAGAGGCTGACAGCTGGGTCCACGGCCACAACCCAGTTTTTTTGTGATTTGCCAAGTAAGTCGCTTTGTTAGGCCTGTTGGGCTGCAAATCTTTCAAGATGAGGAGAGCTTTCATTCGGCTGGCCGAGAAAATGGCCCATTAGTAATGAGAAATGGGCTGTACATTTTTAAAACACGTCAAACCGGCAATTAGTTTCAAATATCTTTTTTTTTCATTTCAAGATTCTAAATTACATTAATTTTTATGCGTGGAGAATTTGTTGGATTTTATATTGATATACATTTATTTTTAAAATCAGTTTGAATGTGAGTCGAAATTTCAGGATTAAAAACAGTTCGGACCGCACCGAAATATGCAAAATTTCGTATAATTTTTTAACCGTGGCCACAATTTGGGCTGTAATGCTAACAAAAAGAATATGGGCTCCAAAAAAACCTTAAAAATTAGCAAATGGGCTGAAAATTATTAGAAATAATGGCAGATGGGCTGTATGCTGTTTTCCACAGATTTGAGGCTTTCCTAAAAAAAGGTTGACGCACAAGCAGTGACGGTTGGATGTCCATCCACCGGTTGTCGTGCTTCTTCAATCTCTGCTCTTCCTGCTCCAGCCGCTCAAACAGGCGCCGGCAGGACTGCCTGCTCCCTCCTCCCCGCGGCCGGCTATGCTGCCACGCAGGCCTCACCGCCCCCACCGTACTCCCATCGCTGGCCTAGCCATCCCTCTACTCACCCACACCTGCTGTTATTCTCCGGCGATGGCAGACGAACCAGTAAACCCTCGTAAAGTCATACTCCCCTCTGTTGGGTTTCGTAGTAATTTCAAAAAATTTCCTACGCACACGCAAGATCATGTGATGCATAGCAACGAGAGGGGAGAGTGTTGTCTACGTACCCAACGCAGACCGACTGCGGAAGCGCTGACACGACGTAGAGGAAGTAGTCGTACGTCTTCACGATCCAACCGATCAAGCACCGAAACTACGGCACCTCCGAGTTCGAGCACACGTTCAGCTCGATGACGATCCCCGGACTCCGATCCAGCAAAGTGTCGGGGAAGAGTTCCGTCAGCACGACGGCGTGGTGACGATCTTGATGCACTACAGCAGCAGGGCTTCGCCTAAACTCCGCTACAGTATTATCGAGGAATATGGTGGCTGGGGGCACCGCACACGGCTAAGGAATAGATCACGTGGATCAACTTGTGTGTTCTAGGGTGCCTCTACCTCAGTATATAAAGGACCAAAGGGGGGGAGGCTAGCCGGCCACAAGGGGTGCGCCAGGAGAGTCCTACTCCCTCTGGGAGTAGGATTCTCCCCCCCCCCCAATCCTAGTTGGAATAGGATTCACGGAGGGGGAAAAGAGAGAGAGGGGGCCGGCCACCTCTCCTAGTCCTAATAGGACTAGGGGAAGGGGGAGGCGCACAGCCCATGTAGGGCTGCCTCTTCTCTTTTCCACCAAGGCCCATCATGGCCCATTTAGCTCCCGGGGGGTTCCGGTAACCTTCCCGGTACTCCGGTAAAATCCCGATTTCACCCGGAACACTTCCGATATCCAAACATAGGCTTCCAATATATCAATCTTTACGTCTCGACCATTTCGAGACTCCTCGTCATGTCCGTGATCACATCCGGGACTCCGAACAACCTTCGGTACATCAAAATGCATAAACTCATAATATAACTGTCATCGTAACCTTAAGCGTGCGGACCCTACGGGTTCGAGAACAATGTAGACATGACCGAGACACGTCTCTGGTCAATAACCAATAGCGGGACCTGGATGCCCATATTGGCTCCTACATATTCTACGAAGATCTTTATCGGTCAGACCGCATAACAACATACGTTGTTCCCTGTGTCATCGGTATGTTACTTGCCCGAGATTCGATCGTCGGTATCCAATACCTATTTCAATCTCGTTACCGGCAAGTCTCTTTACTCGTTCCGTAATACATCATCTCACAACTACCATATTAGTTGTAATGCTTGCAAGGCTTATGTGATGTGCATTACCGAGAGGGGCCAGAGATACCTCTCCGACAATCGGAGTGACAAATCCTAATCTCGAAATACGCCAACCCAACATGTACCTTTGGAGACACCTGTAGTACTCCTTTATAATCACCCAGTTACGTTGTGACGTTTGGTAGTACCCAAAGTGTTCCTCCGGTAAACGGGAGTTGCATAATCTCATAGTTATAGGAACATGTATAAGTCATGAAGAAAGCAATAGCAACATACTAAACGATCGGGTGCTAAGCTAATGGAATGGGTCATGTCAATCAGATCATTCAACTAATGATGTGACCTCGTTAATCAAATAACAACTCACTGTTCATGGTTAGGAAACATAACCATCTTTGATTAACGAGCTAGTCAAGTAGAGGCATACTAGTGACACTTTGTTTGTCTATGTATTCACACATGTATTATGTTTCCGGTTAATACAATTCTAGCATGAATAATAAACATTTATCATGATTATAAGGAAATAAATAATAACTTTATTATTGCCTCTAGGGCATATTTCCTTCAGTCTCCCACTTGCACTAGAGTCAATAATCTAGATTACACTCTAATGATTCTGACACCCATGGAGCCTTGGTGCTGATCATGTTTTGCTCGTGGAAGAGGCTTAGTCAACGGGTCTGCAACATTCTGATCCGTATGTATCTTGCAAATCTCTATGTCTCCCACCTGGACTAGATCCCGGATGGAGTTGAAGCGTCTCTTGATGTGCTTGGTCCTTTTGTGAAATCTGGATTCCTTTGCCAAGGCAATTGCACCAGTATTGTCACAAAAGATTTTCATTGGACCCGATGCACTAGGTATGACACCTAGATCGGATATGAACTCCTTCATCCAGACTCCTTCGTTCGCTGCTTCCGAAGCAGCTATGTACTCCGCTTCACATGTAGATCCTGCTACGACGCTTTGTTTAGAACTGCACCAACTGACAGCTCCACCGTTTAATGTAAACACGTATCCGGTTTGCGATTTAGAATCGTCCGGATCAGTGTCAAAGCTTGCATCAACGTAAAATTTTACGGTGAGCTCTTTGTCACCTCCATATACGAGAAACATATCCTTAGTCCTTTTCAGGTATTTCAGGATGTTCTTGACCGCTGTCCAGTGATCCACTCCTGGATTACTTTGGTACCTCCCTGCTAAACTTATAGCAAGGCACACATCAGGTCTGGTACACAGCATTGCATACATGATAGAGCCTATGGCTGAAGCATAGGGAACATCTTTCATTTTCTCTCTATCTTCTGCAGTGGTCGGGCATTGAGTCTTACTCAACTTCACACCTTGTAACACAGGCAAGAACCCTTTCTTTGCTTGATCCATTTTGAACTTTTTCAAAATTTTGTCAAGGTATGTGCTTTGTGAAAGTCCAATTAAGCGTCTTGATCTATCTCTATAGATCTTAATGCCTAATATGTAAGCAGCTTCACCGAGGTCTTTCATTGAAAAACTCTTATTCAAGTATCCCTTTATGCTATCCAGAAATTCTATATCATTTCCAATTAGCAATATGTCATCCACATATAATATCAGAAATGCTACAGAGCTCCCACTCACTTTCTTGTAAATACAGGCTTCTCCAAAAGTCTGTATAAAACCAAATGCTTTGATCACACTATCAAAGCGTTTATTCCAACTCCGAGAGGCTTGCACCAGTCCATAAATGGATCGCTGGAGCTTGCACACTTTGTTAGTTCCCTTTGGATCGACAAAACCTTCCGGTTGCATCATATACAACTCTTCTTCCAGAAATCCATTCAGGAATGCAGTTTTGACATCCATCTGCCATATTTCATAATCATAAAATGCGGCAATCGCTAACATGATTCGGACGGACTTAAGCATCGCTACGGGTGAGAAGGTCTCATCGTAGTCAATCCCTTGAACTTGCCGAAAACCTTTCGCGACAAGTCGAGCTTTGTAGACAGTGATATTACCATCAGCGTCAGTCTTCTTCTTGAAGATCCATTTATTCTCAATTGCTTGCCGATCATCGGGCAAGTCAACCAAAGTCCATACTTTGTTCTCATACATGGATCCCATCTCAGATTTCATGGCTTCAAGCCACTTTGCGGAATCTGGGCTCACCATCGCTTCTTCATAGTTCGTAGTTTCATCATGATCTAGTAGCATGACTTCCAGAACAGGATTACCGTACCACTCTGGTGCGGATCTTACTCTGGTTGATCTACGAGGTTCAGTAGTATCTTGATCTGAAGTTCCATGATCATTATCATTAGCTTCCTCACTGACTGGTGTAGGTGTCACTGGAACAGTTTTCTGTGATGTACTACTTTCCAGTAAGGGAGCAGGTACAGTTACCTCGTCAAGTTCTACTTTCCTCCCACTCACTTCTTTCGAGAGAAACTCCTTCTCTAGAAAGGATCCATTCTTAGCAACGAATGTCTTGCCTTCGGATCTGTGATAGAAGGTGTACCCAACAGTCTCCTTTGGGTATCCTATGAAGACACATTTCTCCGATTTGGGTTCGAGCTTATCAGGTTGAAGTTTTTTCACATAAGCATCGCAGCCCCAAACTTTAAGAAACGACAACTTTGGTTTCTTGCCAAACCATAGTTCATAAAGTGTCGTCTCAACGGATTTTGATGGTGCCCTATTTAACGTGAATGCGGCCGTCTCTAAAGCATAACCCCAAAACGATAGTGGTAAATCTGTAAGAGACATCATAGATCGCACCATATCTAGTAAAGTACGATTACGACGTTCGGACACACCATTACGCTGTGGTGTTCCGGGTGGCGTGAGTTGCGAAACTATTCCACAGTTTTTCAAATGTACACCAAACTCGTAACTCAAATATTCTCCTCCACGATCAGATCGTAGAAACTTTATTTTCTTGTTACGATGATTTTCAACTTCACTCTGAAATTGTTTGAACTTTTCAAATGTTTCAGACTTATGTTTCATTAAGTAGATATACCCATATCTGCTTAAATCATCTGTGAAGGTGAGAAAATAATGATATCCGCCACGAGCCTCAATATTCATCGGACCACATACATCGGTATGTATGATTTCCAACAAATCTGTTGCTCTCTCCATAGTACCGGAGAACGGTGTTTTAGTCATCTTGCCCATGAGGCACGGTTCGCAAGTACCAAGTGATTCATAATCAAGTGGTTCCAAAAGTCCATCAGTATGGAGTTTCTTCATGCGCTTTACACCGATATGACCTAAACGACAGTGCCACAAATAAGTTGCACTTTCATTATCAATTCTACATCTTTTGGCTTCAACATTATGAATATGTGTATTACTACTATCGAGATTCAATAAGAATAGACCACTCTTCAAGGGTGCATGACCATAAAAGATATTACTCATATAAATAGAACAACCATTATTCTCTGATTTAAATGAATAACCATCTCGCATTAAACAAGATCCAGATATAATGTTCATGCTCAACGCTGGCACCAAATAACAATTATTTAGGTCTAATATTAATCCTGAAGGTAGATGTAGAGGTAGCGTGCCGACCGCGATCACATCGACTTTGGAACCGTTTCCCACGCGCATCATCACCTCGTCCTTTGCCAGTGCCCGCTTATTCCGTAGTCCCTGTTTCGAGTTGCAAATATTAGCAACAGAACCAGTATCAAATACCCAGGTGCTACTGCGAGCTCTAGTAAGGTACACATCAATAACATGTATATCACATATACCTTTGTTCACCTTGCCATCCTTCTTATCCGCCAAATACTTGGGGCAGTTCCGCTTCCAGTGACCAGTCTGCTTGCAGTAGAAGCACTCAGTTTCAGGCTTAGGTCCAGACTTGGGTTTCTTCTCCTGAGCAGCAACTTGCTTGCTGTTCTTCTTGAAGTTCCCCTTCTCTTCCCTTTGCCCTTTTTCTTGAAACTAGTGGTCTTGTTAACCATCAACACTTGATGCTCCTTCTTGATTTCTACCTCCGCAGCTTTCAGCATTGCGAAGAGCTCGGGAATAGTCTTGTTCATCCCTTGCATATTATAGTTCATCACGAAGCTCTTGTAGCTTGGTGGCAGTGATTGGAGAATTCTGTCAATGACGCAATCATCTGGAAGATTAACTCCCAATTGAATCAAGTGATTATTATACCCAGACATTTTGAGTATATGCTCACTGACAGAATTGTTCTCCTCCATCTTGCAGCTATAGAACTTATTGGAGACTTCATATCTCTCAATCCGGGCATTTGCTTGAAATATTAACTTCAACTCCTGGAACATCTCATATGCTCCATGACGTTCAAAACGTCGTTGAAGTCCCGATTCTAAGCCGTAAAGCATGGCACACTGAACTATCGAGTAGTCATCAGCTTTGCTCTGCCAGACGTTCATAACATCTGGTGTTGCTCCAGCAGCAGGTCTGGCACCTAGCGGTGCTTCCAGGACGTAATTCTTCTGAGCAGCAATGAGGATAATCCTCAAGTTACGGACCCAGTCCGTATAATTGCTACCATCATCTTTCAACTTTGCTTTCTCAAGGAACGCATTAAAATTCAACGGAACAACAGCACGAGCCATCTATCTACAATCAACGTAAACAAGCAAGATACTATCAGGGACTAAGTTCATGATAAATTTAAGTTCAATTAATCATATTACTTAAGAACTCCCACTTAGATAGACATCCCTCTAATCTTCTAAGTGATCACGTGATCCAAATCAACTAAACCATAACCGATCATCACGTGAGATGGAGTAGTTTTCAATGGTGAACATCGTTATGTTGATCATATCTACTATATGATTCACGCTCGACCTTTCGGTCTCCGTGTCCCGAGGCCATATCTGCATATGCTAGGCTCGTCAAGTTTAACCTGAGTATTCTGCGTGTGCAAAAACTGGCTTGCACCCGTTGTAGATGGACGTAGAGCTTATCACACCCGATCATCACGTGGTGTCTGGGCACGACGAACTTTGGCAACGGTGCATACTCAGGGAGAACACTTCTTGATAATTTAGTGAGAGATCATCTTATAATGCTACTGTCAATCAAAGCAAGATAAGATGCATAAAAGGATAAACATCACATGCAATCAATATAAGTGATATGATATGGCCATCATCATCTTGTGCTTGTGATCTCCATCTCCGAAGCACCGTCGTGACCACCATCGTCACCGGCGTGACACCTTGATCTCCATCGTAGCATCGTTGTCGTCTCGCCAACCTTGTGCTTCCACGACTATCGCTACCACTTAGTGATAAAGTAAAGCATTACAATGCGATTGCATTGCATACAATAAAGCGACAACCATATGGCTCCTGCCAGTTGCTGATAACTCGGTTACAAAACATGATCATCTCATACAATAAAATTCAGCATCATGCCTTGACCATATCACATCACAACATGCCCTGCAAAAACAAGTTAGACGTCCTCTACTTTGTTGTTGCAAGTTTTACGTGGCTGCTACGGGCTTAAGCAAGAACCAATCTGACCTACGCATCAAAACCACAATGATAGTTTGTCAAGTTGGTGCTATTTTAACCTTCGCAAGGACCGGGCGTAGCCACACTTGGTTCAACTAAAGTTGGAGAGACAGTCGCCCGCAAGCCACCTATGTGCAAAGCACGTCAGGGGAACCGGTCTCGCGTAAGCGTACGCGTAATGTTGGTCCGGGTCGTCTCGTCCAACAATGCCGTCGAACCAAAGTGTGACATGCTGGTAGGCAGTATGACTTATATCGCCCACAACTCACTTGTGTTCTACTCGTGCATATAACATCAACATAAATAACCTGGCTCGGATGCCACTGTTGGGTTTCGTAGTAATTTCAAAAAATTTCCTACGCACACGCAAGATCATGTGATGCATGGCAACGAGAGGGGAGAGTGTTGTCTACGTACCCAACGCAGACCGACTGCGGAAGCGCTGACACGATGTAGAGGAAGTAGTCGTACGTCTTCACGATCCAACCGATCAAGCACCGAAACTACGGCACCTCCAAGTTCGAGCACACGTTCAGCTCGATGACGATCCCCGGACTCCGATCCAGCAAAGTGTCGGGGAAGATTTCCGTCAGCACGACGGCGTGGTGACGATCTTGATGCACTACAGCAGCAGGGCTTCGCCTAAACTCCGCTACAGTATTATCGAGGAATATGGTGGCTGGGGGCACCGCACACGGCTAAGGAATAGATCACGTGGATCAACTTGTGTGTTCTAGGGTGCTCTACCTCAGTATATAAAGGACCAAAGGGGGGGGAGGCTGGACGGCCACAAGGGGTGCGCCAGGAGAGTCCTACTCCCTCTGGGAGTAGGATTCCCCCCAATCCTAGTTGGAATAGGATTCGCGGAGGGGGAAAAGAGAGAGAGGGGGCCGGCCACCTCTCCTAGTCCTAATAAGACTAGGGGAAGGGGGAGGCGCACAGCCCATGTAGGGCTGCCTCTTCTCTTTTCCACTAAGGCCCATCATGGCCCATTTAGCTCCCCGGGGGTTCCGGTAACCTTCCCGGTACTCCGGTAAAATCCCGATTTCACCCGGAACACTTCCGATATCCAAACATAGGCTTCCAATATATCAATCTTTACGTCTCGACCATTTCGAGACTCCTCGTCATGTCCGTGATCACATCCGGGACTCCGAACAACCTTCGGTACATCAAAATGCATAAACTCATAATATAACTGTCATCGTAACCTTAAGCGTGCAGACCCTACGGGTTCGAGAACAATGTAGACATGACCGAGACACGTCTCCGGTTAATAACCAATAGCGGGACCTGGATGCCCATATTGGCTCCTACATATTCTACGAAGATCTTTATCGGTCAGACCGCATAACAACATACGTTGTTCCCTTTGTCATCGGTATGTTACTTGCCCGAGATTCGATCGTCGATATCCAATACCTAGTTCAATCTCGTTACCGGCAAGTCTCTTTACTCGTTCCGTAATACATCATCTCACAACTAACATATTAGTTGTAATGCTTGCAAGGCTTATGTGATGTGCATTACCGAGAGGGCCCAGAGATACCTCTCCGACAATCGGAGTGACAAATCCTAATCTCGAAATACGCCAACCCAACATGTACCTTTGGAGACACCTGTAGTACTCCTTTATAATCACCCAGTTACGTTGTGACGTTTGGTAGTACCCAAAGTGTTCCTCCGGTAAACGGGAGTTGCATAATCTCATAGTTATAGGAACATGTATAAGTCATGAAGAAAGCAATAGCAACATACTAAACGATCGGGTGCTAAGCTAATGGAATGGGTCATGTCAATCAGATCATTCAACTAATGATGTGACCTCGTTAATCAAATAACAACTCATTGTTCATGGTTAGGAAACATAACCATCTTTGATTAACGAGCTAGTCAAGTAGAGGCATACTAGTGACACTTTGTTTGTCTATGTATTCGCACATGTATTATGTTTCCGGTTAATACAATTCTAGCATGAATAATAAACATTTATCATGATTATAAGGAAATAAATAATAACTTTATTATTGCCTCTAGGGCATATTTCCTTCACCCTCCGCGTGGGAAACAACTGCCGAGTCTTCCCTGCCTCCGTGTCGTTCCCTTCCTAGGCCTCGCCATCGTCCACCACCCTGGTGCTCTCGGCGCGGCCTGGTCAACGTGGTCAATGACCGACATGCATCTGAAGTGGACTGTACGTGGAGAGGCCGACAGCTAGGTCCATGGCCGCACGCAAGGAAATGCCTCCTTATTACGCGCAAAATAATGATTCCTCCACCTGACATCAGGGACCCACCGAAAGGGCCTCTGTATTTCGCGAAAAAACGTTACCGTCGCTGACAGCTCGGACCCACCAGCTATATCTTCGCACGCAAGGAAGTGCCTCCTTATTACGCACAAAAAATGAATACTCCCCCTGTTAGCTGGGACCCAGTATAGTGGCAGGCTGATTTGTGGGCCTACTAAGTTGACGGGGACGGAGGGCTTTGTCAACTTAGTCAATAATGCACGATTCTAGCTCCAGTCACCGTACGATGTCCATCCAACGGCCGTAGTGCTTCTTCAACCTCTGGTCTTCTTGCTCCAGCCGCCCAAACCAGCGCCGGTCGTGCCTCGTGCTCCTGCCTCCGGTGGCCGGCTGCGATGCGGCGGAGGCCTCACCGCCCCCTACTAATCCCACCGCTGGCCAGGCCATCCCTCTACTCACTCACACCCCCTGTTACTCTGCGGCGACGACAGCCTCACACCGCAGCGAACTAGTGCCCTCGTACTCCTCTACGCGTGGGCATCCACTGCCGCGTCTTCCCCGGCTCCGCTTCGTCCCCTTCCTAGGCCTCGCCGTCGTCCACCGCCCTGGTGCGCTCGGCGCGGTGTGGTCAACGTGGTCAAGGAACGGCTTCCATCGGATGTGGACTGTACGTGGAGAGGCTGACAGCTGGGTCCACGGCCGCATCAAGGAAGTGCCTCCTTATTACGTGCAAAATAATTATTCCTCCACCTGACAGCAGGGACCCACCGGACGGGCCACCAGTATTTTGCGAAAAAAATCGTTTCCCCCTGACTGCTGGGACCCACCGGACGGGCCACCGTATTTCGTGAAAAAAACGTTCCCCCCGCTATCAGCTCGGACCCACCGGAAGTGCCTCCTTATTACGCACAAAAAATGAATACTCCCCAGGCTAGCTGGGACCTACCTTGGTGGGAGGCTGACTTGTGGGCCTACTAAGTTGACGGGGACGAAGGGCTTTGTCAACTTAGTCAATATGAACGATTCTAGCTCCATTGATCGTACGATGTCCATCCAACGGCCGTAGTGCTTCTTCAACCTCTGGTCTTCTTGCTCCAGCCGCCCAAAGCAGCGCCGGTCGTGCTGCATGCTCCTGCCTCCCGTGGCCGGCTGTGCTACCGCGGAGGCCTCACCGCCCCCTACTATTCCCACCGCTGGCCAGGCCCTGCGGCGACGGCAGCCTCACACCGCAGCCGAACCAGTGAACCCTCGTACTCCTCTCCGCGCACGCGGGCTTCCACTGCCACGTCTTCCTCGGCTCCCCGTTGTCCCCTTCCTAGGCCTCGCCGTCGTCCATCACCCTGGTGCTCTCAGCGCGGCATGGTCAACATGGTCAAGGAATGACATCCATCAGACGTGGACTGTACGTGGAGAGGCTGGCAGCTGGGTCCACGGTGGCAGCAAGGAAGTGCCTCCTTATTGATTCCTCCACCTGACAGCAGGGACCCACCGGACGGGCCACCGTATTTCGCAAAAAAAAACATTTCCCCCTGACTGCTGGGACCCGCCAGCTACACCTTCGCATGCAAGGAAGTGTCTGACAGTCGGGACCCACCTGGTCGAAGCGTACGTAGCGTTGTCATTCTGGTCGCGAACGTGTACGTACATATATACTGGTGGATGTAGAGGCGTGCACGTGTCGTAGTAGAGGCGGCCAGGGTGCAAGAAAGAAAATACGGCCACGTATGTGTACATACGGGCGGGGTCTCGAACGCCTACTCGCGCATACGTACGGTGAGGGCTCGTGTACATGGCTGGGTCAGAACGAAGAAACAACGTCGTCGTCGTGTTCATGGGTCGGAACGGAATGCATGGTCGTGTTCATCGGGAGGGCTTGGATGGAAGAGACGATGGAAACGAGGCCTGGCGTACCGCACAACGGAGGAAACAGACTTCCTACGGTCGAAACGGGGGTCCTGTTGATCGGGAGGGTTGTGGTGTATCGCAAAACGGAGGAAACGGACCTCCTACGGTCGAAACGGGGGTCCTGTTGATCGGGAGGGGTGTGGCGTACCGCAAAACGGAGGAAACAGACCTCCTACGGTCGAAACGGGGGTCCTGTTGATCGGGAGGGGTGTGGCGTACCGCAAAACGGAGGAAATGGACTTGTGTTGGAGCGCTACGGTCGAAACGGGGGTCCTGTTCATTGGGAGGGGTGTGGCGTACCGCAAAACGGGACTCCACGGGATACTGTTCATCTCCACCGTCGACCCCCTCTAGCCTCTACGAGCTACTATTCATCCACCGTCGACCTCCTCCAGCCTCCACGGGCTCCTGTTCATCCAGCCTCCACCGCGCGCTACTCCACCGGCTACTGTTCAACCACCCCTACACCGTCTACTATTCATCCAGCCCTCCACACCACGGGGTCCTGTTCAACCACCCCTCCACGGGCACCCCTCCACCGTCTACTGTTCATCCTGCCCTCCACACCACGGGGTCCTGTTCATCCACCCCTCCACGGGCACCCCTCCACCGTCTACTGTTCATCCAGCCCTCCACCACACCACGGGGTCCTGTTCATCCAGAGGCAACGCCACCGCTCACTGTTCATCCAAACCCCCCCGCAACGCTCACTGTTCATCAGATCGATCGGCTTCAGTTAGCAGCAGTAGCTAAGGAATTGCTCGATCGGGTTCAGTTAATAGCCATCGATCGATCGCTCGGGTTCAGTAACGCGTAGCCTGCAGTGCAATCGCTCGGGTTCAGTTAGAGCCCAATGCCTCGCTCGGGTTCAGTTAGAGCCAACGCCTCGCACACACGCGTGTACGTATATGAGAGAAACGCGCATCGCTCGGCCCCCGACCTCCCACCGTAACTGGGAACTCCCTGAAATTTTCCTCCCCCTCGCTTCTACCACGGTTTTTTACGTCATGGACGGCCTAAAGAATGTCATGCAGCTGCGTCTCCGGCCCGCCCAGGACGAAAAGCCCATTTTCTATCATGATTTTTTGTCATAGAAGTAGGATCCCACCACATCTATGATGATACCGGGTTTTGTCACAATTATCGTCATAGAAGTGTCATATGTATGACAGAAATTTTTTTCGTTCGGCCCAAAATGTCACGGATGTGTCTTTTTTTTGTAGTGTCTATCATGGTGATGCATAGCAACGAGAGTTGAAGAGTGTTGTCCACGTACCCTCGTACACCGTAAGCGTAAGCGTTATGACAATGCGGTTGATGTAGTCATACGTCTTCATGATCCGACCGATCCTAGTACCGAAATTACGACACCTCCGCGATCAGCACACGTTCAGCTCGGTGACGTCCCTAGGACTCTTGATCCAGTTGAGTGTCGAAGGAGAGCTTCGTCAGCACGATGGTGTGATGACGGTGATGATGAAGCTACCGGCGCAGGGCTTCGCCTAAGCACTACGACGATATGACCGTGGTGGATTATGGTGGAGGGGGCACCGCACATGGCTAAGAGATCAATGATCAACTTGTGTGTCCTAGGGTGCCCCCTGCCCCCATATATAAAGAAGCATGGGGGAGGCATGCCGGCCCTTGGGGCGCGCCAAGGAGGGGAGGAGTCATCCTCCTAGTTGGAGTAGGACTCCCCCTTTCCTAGTCCAACTAGGAGGAGGAAGGAGGAAGGAAGGAGAGGGAGAGAGGGAGGGAAAGAGGGGGCACCGCCCCCCTCCTTGTCCATTTCAGACTCCTCAAGGGGGGAGGCGTGGCCAGCCCTAAGGCCCCCTCCTCTCTCACACACAAGGCCCATGTTGGCCCATTATTTCCCCTGGGGTTCCGATAACCCCCCCGGCACTCCGATAATTATACAGTGACCCCCGGAACTCATCCGGTGTCTGAATATAGTCACCCAATATATCAATCTTTATGTCTCGACTATTTCGAGACTCCTCGTCATGTCCGCGATCACATCCGGGACTCCGAACTATCTTCGGTACATCAAAACACATAAACTCATAATACCGATCGTCACCGAACGTTAAGCGTGCGGACCCTACGGGTTCGAGAACTATGTAGACATGACCGAGACATGTCTCCGGTCAATAACCAATAGTAGAACCTGGATGTTCATATTGGCTCCCACATATTCTCTGAAGATCTTTATTGGTCAAACTGCATAACGATATACGTTGTTCCCTTTGTCATCGGTATGTTACTTGTCCGAGTTTCGATCGTCGGTATCTCAATAACTAGTTCAACCTCGTTACCGGCAAGTCTCTTTACTCGTTCCGTAATGCATCATCCCGCAGCTAACTCATTAGTCACATTTCTTGCAAGACTTATAGTGATGTGCATTACCGAGAGGGCCCAGAGACACCTCTCCGATATACGGAGTGACAAATCCTAATCTCGATCTATGCCAACTCAACAAACACCATCGGAGACACATGTAGAGCATCTTTATAGCCACCCAGTTACGTTGTGACATTTGATAGCACACTAAGTGTTCCTCCTGTATTCGGGAGTTGCATGATCTCATAGTAATAGGAACATGTATAAGTTATGGAAAAAGCAATAGCAACAAACTAAACGATCATCGTGCTAAGCTAACGGATGAGTCAAGTCAATCACATAATTCTCCAATGATGTGATCCCGTTAATCAAATGACAACTCATGTCTATGGTCAGGAAATATAACCATCATTGATTCAACGAGCTAGTCAAGTAGAGGCATACTAGTGACACTCTGTTTGTCTATGTATTCACACATGTACTAAGTTTCCGGTTAATACAATTCTAGCATGAATAATAAACATTTATCATGATATAAGGAAATATAAATAACAACTTTATTATTGCCTCTAGGGCATATTTCCTTCAATTGCCCCACCCGTGCCACCTTCAGCGAGCATGTTGGGCCAACGGCCAACCTCGCCGCCTCCTTTCCCTCTCGCACGTGCCCACACACATGACTCTGACGCCTTCCTTGAGCACATCTGACTGTCTGATGCCCCTCTCTGTAGGGCCCTTGGGCCCACAAATATACGGTCCCAGGGGCAAGTCAAGAATAAGGGGTCTTCTTGACACAAAAATGCTCAACTCTTTTTACTTCAAAAGCAAAGTAAATATATCCGGGACATATCATAGGTTGATCTGTTTTTGAGACAATCTCGCGAAACCTTTAGTTAACTGGTCACAATGTTTACAGGGACAAAAGTAAGATCACCGGGGTTACCAGACATGAAGGCCAACCCCCAGTGAGAGAGCATGTTTCGCTAAATTGCGAGCCTCGGTATTCGAGCTCCTAAATTCATGACTAAAAGAGCAACTAGTAAAAAAGCTAGAATGATCTAAAATTTCTAGGATAATTGCGCCGTAGACTGCCGCACTCTTATACTTGATATCATCGATGACGATCTTGCAATCTGAAGCAACATAAATTCTTTGCTCGTAGAGGTCATCCGCAAGGGCGAGCGCTTCTTGGACTTCAAGGGCTTTAAGTGTTGTAGGGTCTGAAATTTCCACAAGAGTAATTACTTAAGATCCAATATAATTCCCTGATTGGTCCCTACACACCACCACTACTAATGATGTGTTCCGCAGTAGAGCAGCATCAACATTTATTTTAACTGTGCCTTGGGGTGGGGCAATCCAATGGTTCGGCCTTTAAAACAAAACTACCTAGGTTTTTTTTATATAAAAAGATTGTAAGGGAACCCCTTACAGTATAATTGGTGCAACAAACCCAAATTACAAGTATCATGCCTTGAACCTGGGTGGGTGGGAAGGCATCAGCCCCTCCCCACCACTAGGCTATACCTAGGTTGGGGTGCATGTCTGCTTGGGGCCTAGGACGGCTGCCACGTTTGCCCGGCCCATGGGTCAGGCCTACCTCTCTGACGCTGACTGCATGAGTCTTTTGCCATACCAACTTCCTCGCCGACGACACGTCGCACCTCCCACGCATGCTCTGAACACCTCCACTGCCCCTAGCTCGCGCCTCCAGCCTCATGAGGTCTGTCGTGACCCTTACCCTCATTCGTGCTCCTTGGGTGTGGAACGCGGGGAGCATCCGATGTTTCCGCTCGCGCATTCGTTGTGGCCATGGCTCGTCACAATATGGTTTTGTTACTCAAGTTGAAGCAGTTACTCGGGACTCGGAAAGCGAAAACAACCCCATCATACAGCAAATGATGGTGGTTAGAAATATGGCACATCAATCTTGATATATCTATGCGTGTGTACGTGAACTTCTATGTTATGTTAAAAAAAAATGGCACATCTATCTTGATCTGTACTCCCTGTCCGTAGGGAAAAAAACCGACTCCGAAGGATCAAAGGAGACTTGGGTGGAGCCTTGTGATGCTATACACACAGAGAGAGGGCCGGGACAGAGAGTGAGAGATCTCAAGCCTGACAATTAATTATGTCAGATTATCATATCAAGCTGTGTAGCATGGGATTACAAATCCATAATTATGTTATGCCACCCATGGTTAGTTACGTTGCCATGTGTGTCAGTGTGTGTGTGGCCCTTGAGTGATGCCTGCTGGAAACATGGATGCAGGCTCACCTAGCTAATTAACAGATGATTCCAGCTGGTGCTGGATTTTTCTTTTCCTTTGATTGATGGTACGCGGAGATACCCTCCACCTAACTTGATCGCAACACACACGTCAATCACACCCCTTTTGCCTAACCATTTTTTTTTCCAGAAACAGAGCCGAGGGCGCTGATATGCATCGCCTGTAGCGATAGAACCGCTCACGCAAAGCTCGCATCCCCGCGCCGATCGCTCAGGTCCCTGGCGTAGGATGAGCCGGACCATTAGCTCCAGTCGCTTATGCATAGTTTTATATGTGCGTTGGTGTTGGCTGTGTGCATGTTAACTATGCAGAGGCCGGGTGCATGCTCATTGTGTTTGTATCGACTTGATGCTTCATTCTGAGTAAATAAAATTCACCCTTTGTCGAAAAAATTAGCTCCGGTCGCTATGTTCTGTAGCGCAGCGTTGGTAGGATCAGTGGATTTTTTTCCTTTCGTTTTTTTCAATTTTCCCATTGCATAAAAAACCCATCGAAAGTTCACAAAGTTCGTGAATAAAAAAGGTTGAACGGATTTGATAAAAATGTTTACAATTTTTTTGAAAATTTTCAGGAACAAAAGAGATGTTCACAAATTTAAAATTTTTTCATGAATTCAAAAAAATTATCGTGAGTTTGGAAAAATTGTATGCAGACTTAAAAAATGTTCACTTGGTAGCTCCTTCTCTTACAGGTTCAAAGAGAAAATACGGACTGTGGTCTTTTATAACATACAAAAATCGAGCAATTTCAAAATGTTCATGAATTTAACAAAAAGTTCACAAATAGCTAAAACCTGCGGCATAAGAGCCGAATAGAGAGTTGGGGTGTACAAATTGTGGACCAAATCGAGCCCGGTATGGATGCCAGGCCACCGGGGTATCCAACAACAACCTAACCAGTGTCGTCAGGCCGAAAACAAGTGGCATGCAGAGTTGTGCCTTCGGCTGGCTATGGCCCACGTTTCTGTAACATCCCAGAAGTTTTCCCTAAATAAAAAATCATTTTCATAAATGCAATATTTAAATGGGATATTTTATTTTGCTATTTTATTAAATGGTGAATAAATAAACCCCTTCTCTCTTGTGTTGTTCTAGATCGAGACACGACTCCGAACCATCGAACACGACCTTGTTGTGATATTTGGGAGGTACCCCAATTATTTAATGAAGTGTGCACAAGCTACCATCACTCGAATTTCATAACCCATTTATTTCAAAGTGTGAATAAAAAATTTGAGAAAATTGTTTGCAACTTTTTTTAAAAGTTCATGAACTAAAAATATGTTCACAAATATAAAAAACGTTTATGATTTAAAAAAATGTTTATGAGTTTGCAAAAAATATTAATGAGATCAAAGAATATTCATGCATCTGAATTTCTAAAAGATTTAGAAAATATGGTAATTAAAAAATGCCCATGAATAGAAAAAGTGTTCATGAAATTCAAAAAAGGTTCACGAATTCAGAAAAAATTCAGGATTTCGAAAAATTTCACAAATATGAAAATTGTTGGCAAATTAGAAACATGTTTGGAAAATAAATGTTCACCTATTTCAAAATTGTGCACGATTTGGAAAATTGTTTGTGAAATCAGAAAAAAATATTTCAGGAAAAGTTCATCATTTCTCCCACAAATTTGGAAAATGTTCGTGAAATAGTTGTTCATGAATTCGAAAATGTTCAAAAATAAAAAAACATTCTCAATTCACAAAAGGTTTGTTAATTCAAAAAAAATTCTATATATTTAGAATTTTTTTGCAAATTCAAAAGGAGGTCTACGAATTGAAAAGGGGTTAGAACAATAAAAAAGGGGAAGAAACAACATAATGTTAAAGAACACAAAAGGGAAGAAAGGAAAAGAAAGAATCTTCTTCTCGAAAAAAGGAAAAGAAAGAATCTAAAAAAAATACAAAACAAATTAGAAAAAATCACCTAGGAAAACTGTAAGAAAAAACGATCTGGAACCCTTCAGAAATATGATGGGAAGCTTCCAGGATGTTTGCTTCTCTTCGCTTATTTTCTTCGCACAACCGGTCGCTCCGGTGCCCAGAATGGGATAGGCCACATTCGAGCACTAGTAAGCGATCACGATGATACGTATCGCAGTAAGCGATACATAACAGTCGCACAGACCATGCCCAACCAGAATCGCCTTGTGCGTCACGGTGGTTAGTCGCTACAACGCCTGAAGGAGGGATGAGGAGTTTCTCAGCCCGAGCTCAAATGAGCTCCCGTGAACAGGAAAATTGAAAAAGCTTTAAAAAATAAAAAAGCTGAACTTTTTTGTGAAAAGA
Source organism: Triticum urartu (assembly GCF_056163025.1). NCBI lineage: Eukaryota > Viridiplantae > Streptophyta > Magnoliopsida > Poales > Poaceae > Triticum > Triticum urartu. The sequence continues at coordinate 611,236,766 of NC_141876.1, forward strand.
TATTGACAAAAGTTCTAAGAGCTTGAAAAGATTCGTCATGAAATCACATTTGTGAAAGTCGTGGCAAAAAATCGATACTCTAAAAATGCTAGTTTCAAAAGCCTTTAACCTCTTGGCCTTTTAAGGCCTCTTGATATTCAAATTATATAAAAGTGCACCAAAGGAGGGATGACAAGTTTCTAGCCCTTCCTCGAAGCTTCCGGGTCTCTTTTTTTCCATAAAAAATCAATGTAAATTTTCAGCCCATTCCGAGAATTTTTATTTCTGCACAAAAACAACACCTGGTAGTTCTGCTAAAAACAACATCAGTCCGTGTTAATTCCATTCAAATCATATAAAAGTGCACCAAAACCATATAAAATTGTCATAAACTTGGCATTAATACTTCATAAATTCTAGATACGTTTGAGACGTATCACCCGCCTGAAGGAAATATGCCCTAGAGGCAATAATAAAGTTGTTATCTATATTTCCTTATATAATGATAAATGTTTATTATTCATGTTAGAATTGTATTAACCGGAAACTTAGTACATGTGTGAATACATAGACAAAACAGAGTGTCCCTAGTATGCCTCTACTTAATTAGCTCGTTAATCAAATATGGTTAAGTTTCCTGACCATAGACATGTGTTGTCATTTGATGAACGGGATCACATCATTAGAGAATAATGTGATGGACAAGACCCATCCGTTAGCTTAGCATTATGATCGTTTAGTTTTATTGCTATTGCTTTCTTCATGAGTTACACATATTCCTCTGACTATGAGATTATGCAACTCCCGAATACCGGAGGAACACCTTGTGTGCTATCAAATGTCACAACGTAACTGGGTGATTATAAAGATCCTCTACTAGTGTCTCCAAAGGAGTTTGTTGGGTTGGCATAGATCAAGATTAGGATTTGTCACTCCGTGTATCGGAGAGGTATCTCCGGGCCCTCTCGGTAATGCACATCACTATAAGCCTTGCAAGCAATGTGACTAATGGGTTAGTTACGGGATGATGCATTATGGAACGAGTAAAGAGATTTGCCGGTAACGAGATTGAACTAGGTATGAGGATACCGACGATCGAATCTCGGGCAAGTAACATACCAATGACAAAGGGAATGACGTATGTTGTTATGCGGTTTGACCGATAAAGATCTTCGTAGAATATGTAGGAGCCAATATGAGCATCGAGGTTCCGCTATTGGTTATTGACCGGAGATGTGTCTCGGTCATGTCTACATAGTTCTTGAACCCGTAGGGTCCCCACGCTTAACGTTCGATGACGATTTGTATTATGAGTTGTGTGTTTTGGTGACCGAAGTTTGTTTGGAGTCCTGAATGAGATCACGGACATGACAAGGAGTCTCGAAATGGTCGAGAGGTAAAGATTCATATATTGGAAGGTTATATTCGAACATCGGAATGGTTCCAAATGATTCGGGTATTTTTCCGGAGTACCGAGGGGTTACCGGAACCCCCGGGGGAAGTGTTGGGCCAACATGGGCCTAAGGGAGAGAGAGGGAAGACCGCGGGGGGTGGCCGCGCGCCCCCTCCTAGGGAGTCCGAATAGGACAAGGTGGAGGGGGCGGCACCCCCTTCCCTTTCCCTCTCCCTCTCCTTCCTATTCCCTCCGGTGGAAGAAAGGAAAGGGGGGGAATCCTACTTGGACTAGGAGTCCAAGTAGGACTCCCCCTGTCGTTGTCAAAACCGGCGGATCTCGGGTAGGGGGTCCCGAACTGTGCGTCTAAGGCGGATGGTAACAGAAGGCAGGGGACACGATGTTTACCCAGGTTCGGGCCCTCTTGATGGAGGTAATACCCTACGTCTTGCTTGATTGTTCTTGATGATATGAGTATTACAAGAGTTGATCTACCATGAGATCGTAGAGGCTAAAACCCTAGAAGCTAGCCTATGGTATGATTGTATGTTGTCCTACGGACTAAACCCTCCGGTTTATATAGACACCGGAGGGGGCTAGGGTTACACAGAGTTGGTTACAAGGGAGGAGATCTAGATATCCGTATTGCCTAGCTTGCCTTCCACGCCAAGGAGAGTCCCATCCGGACACGGGACGAAGTCTTCAATCTTGTATCTATAGTCCAACAGTCCGGCCAAAGGATATAGTCCGGCTGTCCGGAGACCCCCTAATCCAGGACTCCTTCAGTAGCCCCTGAACCAGGCTTCAATGACGATGAGTCCGGAGCGCAGTATTGCCTTCGGCATTGCAAGGCGGGTTCCTCCTTCGAGTACTCCATAGAAGATTTTGAACACAATGATAGCGTCCGGCTCTGCAAAACAATTTCCACATACCACCGTAGAGAGAATAATATTTCCACAAATCTAATCTGCTGACGCGTTTTGACAGCACGACATCAAGTCATGGCCCGGTCATCATCCGAACCATTTTCCCCAACCAGCACTACACATATTGCGAGGCGGTTTTCTTGACACGTCTTGTCGAAGCAGATATCGTGTCCCCCTTATTACGGGTTTCTCATCAAGACGGACGTGGGTAACCCACTTGTGCCCGTTGGTATGACTCCTTGATTTTAGGCGAGTCCAAAACGGCCGCGAGGAGGACGCTTGACATTCAACCTCTTTATAAAGAGGCCAAGACCTGTCCTTTTTTTCTCTCATGCTCAATCGAATCCTTCCCCCGCCTGGAGTTCCAACACCCAAGGCTCAGGCCAGGCGCTTCAGACCTTCAACCATGTCCGGATCCAACCTCCAAGGTCGGTGGATGCCTTCCTCTGTCACAGAGGAGGACATCAAGAAGCTGAGAGAGGCCAGGTATCTGACCGCCGAAATCTCACACAGGCTGCCTGCCCATGGGCAGGTCATCCCCACTCCCGAATCCAACGAGAGTGTCGTGTTCGTCTCTCACTTCCTCCGAGGGCTAGGCCTCGCTCTAGACCCCTTTGTTAGGGGGCTCATGTTCTATTATGGGCTGGACTTCCATGATCTGGCCACGAATTCCCTCCTTCACATCTCGTCGTTCATCGTCGTATGTGAGGCCTTCCTCCACATTACCCCTCACTTCGGCCTGTGGCTCAAGACCTTCAATGTGAAGCCAACGATGATTGAGGGGCAGCACGCAGAGTGCGGAGGCGCCGTAATAAGCAGAAGCGCTGATGCTCCATGGCCAGAGGGTTCCTTCCCAGAGGTGTCCAGTTTGTGGCAGCGGGAGTGGTTTTATATCACCGCTCCCCGAAGTGCCAAGTGGGTAGCCGCCCCTGCCTTTCGCTCGGTCCCCCCACCACAACTGACGTCATGGATCAGCAGGGCGCTGAGCTGGGGTCCAGCAAAGGATGTGCCGATACTGCAGAGCCGCATCCGAGATCTCTTCGAGAGAGATTTCAGCCTGGTTATGGTAATGCAAGTTATGCTAGTTCGTCGAGTCCAGCCTTGCAAACGTCGACCCCTCCGTATGTGGGAATTCAACCCGGAAGGACCACAAACTAGTCAGCACTTCCTCGGCATGACGCTCGAAGAGATGTATAAATTGTTCTTCGGACCCCAAATAGAGTGTCCGGACACCACCGAGGATGCGGGTCTGAGCTGTAACCGCCCTGATAACCAAGTAAGTAATCCCATGGCCGAACACGCTGTCCTTTTATTTATCATGACATCATTCTGAAAAGTCACACTTTGACCAGGACTAGATAATAAAGGCGAAGTTGATCGAGTGTTCGGCCCCCTTCCCGAAGGCTTGGCCAATCCGGTACTGGACAGAATGCTCGAGCCGACGCCTCATCCGGTGCCCTCAAAGGAAGATGAAGGGGGGGAATAAAGAGGCCGAAAGGGGGCCTCACTCGCTACTCATCCCAACCGGGGGAATGAGCGCCTCCGCGAGGGAGGATAACCAAGGAGAAGAATCTAACATTCCCTCTACCCGAGGAAGGAAGAGGATCACCTTTGAGGATTCGGAAACCAAGGTTTCTAAACAGGAGAAGAAATCTTCACCAGAGGGTCCTGCCTCGGAGGGTATTCTTGCCGCGCAATGTCCGCACGGGGATCAGCCCTCTACCGAGCTGTAAGTAATCAAAAGGTATTTTAATAGTGGAAGTGTCCTACCTTACTTTTGGAGACAATAACTGAAGCTTATATATTGTAGTTCGGATCGTAGCCCTTCTCGACAGAGTTCGTCTTCCAGGGATCTTCTTCCGAAGATGATGGAGAGCGAAATGCCTCCCCCTGCTACCCCGCCTCATGAGGCGGGCGACCCTGAAGTGTCGTCGCGGAGGGTCTCTCCTGATCCGCCAAGGCCAGAGGGTAATCCTTTGGATACCCGGAGTCCTCAGTGTTCGGCTCCTAAAGAGAGCAACAGAAAGAGTCCGAAACCGTACAGTGTGCGGTCGGACACACTGAAGGATATTCTGGAGCAAGCGGCCATCTCAGAAGCACATCGTACGCTAATGGGTACGGTAATTGAAAGGATTTCATCCGCTGAAAGCGGATTGCATGGAGCTTTTATGAGTCTGCTGAAAGGCTTTAAGGTACGTGAAATAGTGTATGTTTTTGAAAGTACCGCACACGTTAGGTGTGCCCTATGCAGATAGTAGCCCCTGAGACTCTGGTTGTTGTCGGAAACGATGGAAAACAGAGGATCATAGTCCCAGGTAATAACCAGACCACCTTTATGTGCAGGTAGCTGAAGCTCCGGTGGCTAGCCGGACAGATGGGTTTGCCGAGCTAAAGTGGCAACTTGATGCGGCAGATGCCGACATCGTGCTTGTCAACAAGCGGCTTGACGAGGCACATGGTAAGTGATTTTTCCGGTGAGCAACACATAGTAAGAGGAGCATGATGTCAGTATCTTTAATATGTTGTGACTGCAGATGGAGCTGCCACCATGGAGTCCCTTCGGGCGGAGCTTGCCCGAGCCAAGGAACAAGCAAGGAATAGCGATGCGGCCACCCTAAAGGCGGTCGAAGAGCTGAGGGCCGAACAGGCCGCGCATCACCAGAGAAAGGAAAGAATAGCCAAGATGGCCATTGAGTTGAAGGATTCCGCTGACCGTTACCAGCTTCTTGAAAAAGAAAGCCGAGCGAAGGCGACGGACCTGGAGAAGGCCATGGTAGCTGAGGGAGTCCTGGATTAGGGGGTCTCCGGACAGCCGGACTATATCCTTTGGCCGGATTATTGGACTATGAAGATACAAGATTGAAGACTTCGTCTCGTGTCCAGATAGGACTCTACTTGGCGTGGAAGGCAAGCTAGGCAGTACGGATATGGATATCTCCTCCTTTGTAACCGACCTTGTGTAACCCTAGCCCCTCCCGGTGTCTATATAAACCGGAGGGTTTTAGTCCGTAGGACAATAAATAATCATACCATAGGCTAGCTTCTAGGGTTTAGCCTCTCCAATTTCATGGTAGATCAACTCTTGTAATACCCATATCATCAAGATTAAATCAAGCAGGACGTAGGGTTTTACCTCCATCAAGAGGGCCCGAACCTGGGTAAAACATCGTGTTCCCTGCCTCCTGTTACCATCCGCCTTAGACGCACTTTCGGGACCCCCTACTCGAGATCTGCTGGTTTTGACACCGACATTGGTGCTTTCATTGAGAGTTCCTCTCTGTCGTCGCCGTTAGGCTTGATGGCTCCTTCTATCATCGATAGCAATGCAGTCCAGGGTGAGACTTTTCTCCCCGGACAGATCTTTGTGTTCGGCGGCTTCGCACTGCGGGCCAACTCGCTTGGCCATCTGGAGCAGATCGAAAGCTACGCCGCTGGCTATTAGGTCAGGTTTGGAAGCTTAAATTACACGGCCGATATCCGTGGAGACTTGATCTTCGACGGATTCGAGCCCCTGCCTTGTGCGCCACGCGGTCACGATGAGTACGATTTAGCTCTACCATCGGACCGTATTCAGGAGATCGCACCGGCAGCCGCTCCGAGCCTCAATTCGGAGCCAGTTGCGCCATCCATGGACGGGTGGATAGACCCCGTCACGGAGGCCGTATCCTCAGCAGCGATCGAGCCGAATATCGACCTTACCCTTCTCGAGAGCCGTGTTGCCAAATTGCCGGATCCTTCCCCGGCCACGGACTCCTAACCGCCTGCGCCCGTGCCTATCAAATCCGTCTGGGCGCCAATCATGGAGTTCACCTTCGCGGGTATGTTTCAGCACTCGCCCTTCGGCGACATACTGAATTCATTAAAGTCTCTCTCCTTGTCAGGAGAGTCCTGGCCGAACTATGTCCGGCAGGATTGGGATGCGGATGACGAAGCAATTCGCCGCCCACCTACCACCCACTTAGTAGCCACTATCGATGACTTAACCGACATGCTCGACTTCGACGCCGAAGACATCGACGGTATGGACGGCGATGCAGGAGACAAACAGGAACCACTGCCCACAGGGCACTGGACGCCCACTTCATCACATGACGTATACATGGTGGACACACCAAAAGAAAACGACGACGAGGAACAGAAGGACGCAACAAAGGGTTATCCCCTCGAGAAGCAGTCAAAGCGGCGGCGTAAGCACCGCTCCAAATCCCGCCTCGGCAGAAACAACGATCATATAGACCCAGCGTTAGAGCAGGGTGAACCATCGCCGGACCACGACAACACGGAGAATCAAACCGAACAACCCGACTCTGTCAAAGATAATAGTCCGGACGACATCACACCGGACAGGCACCTGGAGCAACAGAATGCCCGTCAAAGGCTTGTTGCCACCGCGAGGAGTCTAAAAAAGCAGAAGCAAAGGCTCAAGGTTGCGCTAGACACACTCAGAATCAGATGGAGTAAAGTACTCAACACAGCAGCGAAGTACAGCGGTAATCGCCCCACCAAGAGCTACCCGAAGCGGAAGTTGCTACCTGAATTTGATGAGGAGGCCTTAGATCCCCCGCAACCAAAAATTAAAACGGCCATCTGGCCGGATAGACGACCTCACGGCCAACATAGAGTGGCAAACAACGCTGCACATAAGCCAATACGCGATCCACACGAGGGCTCGCATCAAAAGGACGGCGCAACCAGATCCATCTATGGACCACGCAAGCGCGCTCTAGCATACGATGCAACACAACAAACATCCGAACAACGTGGTACACCCAGATACAGGGGTGCCGGACACCCCCTATGTTTCACCAACGAGGTGCTGGACCATGAATTTCCAGAGGGATTCAAACCCGTAAACATAGAGGCATACGACGGAACAACAGACCCTGGGGTCTGGATTGAGGACTATATCCCCCATATCCATATGGCTCAAGGAGATGATCTCCACGCCATTAAGTATTTACCCCTCAAACTCAAAGGGCCAGCTCGGCACTGGCTTAAAAGCCTCCCCGAAAGCTCCATTGGAAGTTGGGAAGAGCTCGAAGACGCTTTTCGGGCAAATTTTCAAGGGACTTATGTCCGACCTCCGGATGCAGACGATTTAAGTCATATAACTCAACAGCCCGGAGAGTCAGCCCGAAAGCTCTGGAATAGGTTTCTTACTAAAAAGAACCAAATAGTCGACTATCCGGACGCCGAAGCCTTGGCAGCTATTAAACACAGCGTCCGAGACGAATGGCTTGCCAGACACCTCGGCCAAGAAAACCTGAGAACAATGGCAGCATTAACAAGCCTCATGACCCGCTTTTGCGCGGGCGAGGACAGCTGGCTAGCCCGATGCAGCACCCGCAACCCAAGTACATCCAAAGTTAGAGATGGAAACGGGAAATCACGATGCAACAAAAATAATAAGCGTCGGAATAAAGAAGACAACCCTAAGAGCACGGCGGTAAACGCCGGATTCAGAAGATCTCGGACAGGTCAGCAAAAGCCGCCCTCTAAAGGCGCCAGAGATGAACTGTCCAGCCTAAACAAAATTCTGGACCAAATATGTCAGATCCATAGCACCCCCGATAAACCTACAAATCATACCCACAGAAAATGTTGGGTCTTCAAGCAGTCCGGCAGGGTCAACGCCGAACATAAGGGGCAGGATACACCAAGCGAAGACGAGGATGAGCCTCGTAAGCAAAGCACTGGGGAACAGAAGAAATTTCCACCAGAAGTCAAAACAGTAAACGTGTTACATGTGATAAAGGGGAGAAACAAAGCGGCACTCCCAGATAAATATGCCCAAGGGCCTATCACCGCGGAGTTCTGCCACTGGTCGTCTCAACTGATCACCTTCGACCATCAGGATTACTCGGCAAGTATCCGGCGCGCAGGATGGGCTGCCTTGGTATTAGATCCAATAATTGACGGATACCACTTCACACGAGTCCTGATGGACGATGGCAGCAGTCTAAACATGATATATCAGGACACAATCCGCAAAATGGGGATAGACCCAACGAAAATTCGTCACAGCAATACTACCTTTAAAGGAGTAACGCCAGGCCCAGGGGCTCATTGCACGGGCTCCCTGCTACTAGAGATTATATTCGGCTTCCCCGATAACTTCCGTAGCGAAAATTTAACCTTCCACATTGCTCCGTTCCAAAGTGGCTATCAAGCACTACTTGGACGAGAAGCTTTCGCTTGCTTTAATACAATACCGCATTACGCTTTCCTCACGCTTAAGATGCCCGGTCCACGTGGCATAATTAAAGTAAATGGAAATATTGAGCGATCCCTGCGCGCCGAAGATAGTGCGGCTGCCTTGGCAGCCGCACACTAAAACGGCCTCACCAACTAAAGCATTCGATAGGTCGTCAAGACCACGGACATGGTTAGACGAGTCCGGCGCAGCTATATGTAATTCATACAGGTTTGATGACCACACCCCTATTACAAATATAAGGGGCTCAACGCGCGCAGACAAGTGGCAACTTTTACTCATCTTAAATTGAACATGGTTTCTTTAAACCTACCTTTTTGCACGACAACTTTTCACCTAAGTTCCTCTCTTTTATAGATGTCCATCGTGATACACCCGTCCAGGATACGGCACAACGGAGACACAGGCGCAGACGTGCAGCAGGGACCCGTTCCAAGGATTCTTTTTAGATTAAGACCCTGCGTCAACCTTTTTTACTGTCTCTTGTTGATACACATCCCTCGGATTCTCAGTACAATGTAGAAGGATGCTGAGGTCTTGGCATGTGGCCACATCAGAGTAATGCATGTACCTGGACACCAGGGGCTTCTTACAAACGGCACTGTTCAGGCCCACAATAAAGACCGAATACCTTAGGGAGTGTTCGGCGTCGTGAGTTTGGCCTTATATGCATGAGCTCCGAATCATGTCTTTGGTCAAATGTTGGGTTTGCCCGGCTCCTGTGTTTTGCTACCTTATGTTCCGCTCTATCGGCTAAGGCGGCATCAGGAGAACTACTGTGATTGTGCCCCGGTTCATCCAGAAGAGCACCTCAGTAGAGAAAGCCGAAAACTGACTGTCATGATATAGCGTGAGACTGGTTAAACACTCGATGACCTATCGGAATGTTAGAATTCCTCCGCCTTAACAAAGGGCCGTTTCCCGGCCAGGCAGGTACGCACCCGAATTCGGGAGAGTGCGGAGCCACCAGGGGCTATATAGTAGCCCCACTGTCAAACTCCTATGGCTAAGTGAAAGTGTTAAAGCATTATAGTCCGGTTGCCTCGTTCGCTGCGCTATCACCTCCTTAATAGGACCAAGACGTTGGATTAAGTGTGAACACGTGTCTTCTGCGAGCACCTCCGCATTATATGCGTGGGGGTTGAAGCCGACGACTGCGATCTTTCAGGTTATATACATATATACATAAACGGCCGCACAGGAGGCATCATATTACTTTCAGGCAAAAGTATAAATACAGCCTTAATAAATTTCATAAAAATTGTTTTTACAATGGGAATACATGTCACTCAAACATAATATTCTTCGAGCACTGGGCCTCTATCAAACGAGCACCCTCGAGAACTTCTTCGAAATAGTGCTCGGCAGCCACTCGGCCTATGGCCGAACCTTGTGCCGCAATAGTAGTGGCATCCATCTCCGCCCACTATGCTTTGACACGGGCAAGGGCCATCCGCGAGCCTTCTATGCACGCCGACCTCTTCATCGCATTAATACGCGGCACCGCACCAAGGAACTGCTGCACCAAGCTGAAATAGCTGTTCGGCTTCGGCCTTTCCGGCCACAGATGATCTATGACGGACCGCATGGCGAGTCCGGACAATCTATCGAGTTCGGCCCATTCGGCAAGTTGATCAGTCAATGGAAGCAGACGCTCTGGAACGTTAAACTGCAACCAGAACAGCTTGTCCACTTCACGATCTATTTGATCTCGGAAGTATTCGGCCACATCGACAGCGCTCACCGCCAAGTCCAGATATGCGTCTGCCGAACTCCACAGCCGATCCAGAGGGGCATACCGAGGATCTCCAAACTTCCTCCGTAGCATAAAAGGCTTCCCAGACACAATATCCCCGGCTTCACATAGTTCCTCCTTCTTTGCTCTCATTGCAGAGCGGGTGTCTTTGGTCACCATCGTGGCCTTTTCCAGGTCCATCGCCTTCGCCCGATTTTCTTCTTCAAGAAGCTGGCAGTGGTCAGCAGTGTCTTTCAACTTTGCAGTCATCTTGGCCATTTTTTCTTTGGTCTCGCTATGCGCGGCCTTCTCGACTCTTAAATCTTCGGCCGCCTTCAAAGCGGCCGCATTATTACTCCTTGCTTGCTCCTTGGCTCGGGCAAGCTCCACCCGAAGGGTCTCCACGGTGCCAGCTCCATCTGCAGTCACAACATATTAAAGATACTGGCATCACGCTGCTCTTACTATGTGACATTCACCAGAAAAATCACCTACCCTGTGCCTCGTCGAGCTGCTTGTTAACAAGCTCGATGTCGGCATCCGCCGCATCCAGTTGCCGCTTTAGTTCGGCAAACCCATAAGTCCGGCTAGCCACCGGAGCTTCAACCACCTGCACATGAAGGCGGTCTGGTTATTACCTGGGACTACGATCCTCTGTTTGCCGCCGTTCTTGAAGACAACCAGAGTCTCAGGGGCTACTATCTACACAGGGCACACCTAAAAATGTGCGGTACTATCACAAATGTATATCATTTCACGTACCTCAAAACCCGTCAGTAGACTCATAAAGGCTTCATGCAACCCGCTTTTGGCGGACGAAATCCTTTCAATCACCGTACCCATCAATGTACGGTGTTCTTCTGAGATAGTTGCTCGCTCTAGCAGATCCCTCAGTGCGTCCGACCGCATACCAGATGGTGCCAGATTCTCTTGTTTGCTCTCTTCAAGAGCTGGATGCTGGGGACTCCGGGTGACTATAGGATTATCTTCTGGCCTCACCAGATCCGGAGAGGCCCTCCTTGACGACACTTCAAGGTCGCCCGCTTCTTGAGCGGGGGAGGCGTTTCGCTCTCCATCATCTCCGGAAGAAGATCCCCCATAGACGAGCTCTGTTGAGAAGGGCTAAGATCCGAACTGCAAGATAAACGCTTCGGTCATTTTCCTTGGAAGTAAGGTAGAATATCTTTACTATTAAGTATTTTTTGATCACTTACGGCTCGTTAGAGGGCTGATCCTCGCGCGGACTTTCTGCGGCAAAAGCACCCTCCGAGGCAGGACCCTCTGGTGGAGACTTCTTCTCCCGTTTGGAATCCTTGGTTTCCGGATCTTCAGAGGCAGTCCTCTTCCTTCCCCGAAGCGAGAGAGGGTCAGATTCTTCCCCTTGGTCATCCTCCTTCACGGAGGTGCTCATTCCCTCGGTTGGAATTGGTAGCGATGGGGGCCCACTTTCGCCCTCATTATTCCCCCCTTTATCTTCCTTTAAGGGCCCCGGGCAAGGTGCTAGCTCGAGCATCTTTTCTAGTATCAGATTGTCCAAACCCTCATGAAGGGGGGCCGAACACCGAATCATCTTCGCCTTTGTTAGCCAGTCCTGGTCAAAGAGTGATTTCTCAGAATGACGTCATGAAAGACGGTGTGTTCGGCTAGAGGATTACTTACTTGGTCGGCGGTGCAGTTGCTGCTCAGGCCCACGTCCTCGGTAGTATCCGGACACTCTATTTGGGGTCCGAAGAATGATTTATACATCTCCTCGTGCGTCAGGCCGAGGAAATTTTGAATAGTGTGCGGTCCTTCTGGGTTGAACTCCCACATGCGGAGGGGCCAACGTTTTCAAGGCTGGACTCGACGAGCCAACATGACTTGCACCACCATAACCAGACTGAAATCTCCTTCGAAGAGATCTTGAATGCGGCTCTGCAGTATAGGCACGTCCTTGGCTGGACCCCAGCTCAGCCCTCTGCTAATCCATGACATCAGTTGTGGTGGAGGGCCCGAGCGGAAAGCAGGGGCAGCCGCCCACTTGGCACTTCTGGGAGCTGTGATGTAAAACCACTCCCGTTGCCATAATCCGGACACCTCTAGAAAGGAACCCTTTGGCCATGGAGCTCCAGCGATCTTGCTTATTAATGCACCTCCGCACGCTACATGCTGCCCCTCGACCATCTTCGGCTTCACGTCAAAGGTCTTGAGCCACAGGCTGAAGTGAGGGGTAATGCAGAGGAAGGCCTCACATACGACAATAAATGCCGAGATGTGGAGAAAGGAGTCCGGGGATAGATCGTGGAAATCTAGCCCGTAATAGAACATCAAACCCCTAACGAAGGGATCCAGAGTGAGGCCTAGACCTTGGAGGAAGTGGGAGATGAACACAACGTTCTCGTTGGGTTCGGGAGTAGGGACGACCTGCCCTCGGGCAGGCAGCCGATGCGAAGCCTCGGCGGTCAGGTATCTGGCCTCCCTCAACTTCTTGATATCCTCTTCCATAACGGAGGAGGGCATCCACCGGCCTTGAAGGTTAGATCCGGACATGATTGAAGGTCTGAAGCACCTGACCTGGGCTTTGGGTGTTAGAACTCGAGGCGGGGGAAGGATTCGATTGAGCACGGGAGGCAAAAAAGTAAAAGCCTTGTCCCTTTATAAAGAGGGTGAATATCAAGCATCCTCCTAGTGGCCGTTTGGGACTTGCCTAAAATCTAGGAGTCCAAGGCACGGTTGGGTTACCCACGACCGTATTGATGAGAATCCCGTAATTAGGGGAACATGATCTCTGCTTTGACAAGACGTGTCAAGAAACCGCCTCGCGTTATGTGTGGAGCTGGTTGAAGAGAAACGGTTCGAATAATCACCGAAGCCATGGCCTGATGTCATGTAGCCAAAGCATGTCAGCAGATTAAGATTTGTGGAAATATTATTCTCTCTACAGTGGTATGTGGAATTTATTTTGCAGGGTCGGACACTATCCTGGTATTCAAACTCTTCTGTGATGTGTTCGCAGGAGGAACCCGCCTTGCAATGCCGAAGACAACACTGCACGCCAGACTCATCGTCATTGAAGCCTCGTTCAGGGGCTACTGAGGGAGTCCTGGATTAGGGGGTCTCCGGACAGCCGGACTATATCCTTTGGCCGGACTTTTGGACTATGAAGATACAAGATTGAAGACTTCGTCCCATGTCCGGATAGGACTCTACTTGGCGTGGAAGGCAAGCTAGGCAGTACGGATATGGATATCTCCTCCTTTGTAACTGACCTTGTGTAACCCTAGCCCCTCCCGATGTCTATATAAACTAGAGGGTTTTAGTCTATAGGACAACAAATAATCATACCATAGGCTAGCTTCTAGGGTTTAGCCTCTCCGATCTCGTGGTAGATCAACTCTTGTAATACCCATATCATCAAGAATAAATCAAGCAGGACGTAGGGTTTTACCTCCATCAAGAGGGCCCGAACCTGGGTAAAACATCGTGTTCCCTGCCTCCTGTTACCATCCGCCTTAGACGCACAGTTCGGGACCCCCTACCCGAGATCCGCCGGTTTTGACACCGACAGTAGCAGCCAAGGAAGCCCGCTCCAAAATCAGAGCGACGAAGGAGGAGCTATGTCAAGCTGTGGATATCGTGGCTGGGAAGCCCTTCTTGTTGCGGACTAAGTTCGGAGATCCGAAGTATGCTCCTCTTGATCAACTGTTGAGTTCTGCGGACGCCTACGTGGATTTGGCAGCAAGTGCTGCTGATGCGGCCGAGTACTTCAAGGATCAAAAAGATCGTGAAGTGGAAAAGCTGTTCTGGTCACAATTCCATGCTCCAGTGGGTCCACTGATGTTGAATGAGTGCATGGCTGAGTGGGCCAAGCTCCATAGGTTGTGCATCATCTGTGTCCGGGAGGGCCAAGGCCAAATAGTTACTTTAGTTTAGTGCAACAATTCCTTGGTGCTGTGCCGCACATCGACGCTATGAAGAGGTCGGCGTGCATAGAGGGTGCGCGGATGGCATTTGCCCGTGTCAAAACATACTAGGCAGAGATGGAGGCCACCACTATTGCAACACAGGGTTCGGCCGTGGGCCGAGTGGCTGCCGAGCACTACTTTGAAGAGGTCCTTGAGGGCGCTCGTTCGATAGAGGCTCAGTGCTCGAAAAATATTATGTTCTAGTGACATGTATTCCCATTGTAAAAACAATGTTTTATTGAATTATAAAGGCTGTGTTTATACTTTTTCCTGAAAGTATTATGATGCCTCCTGTGTGGCCGTTTATGTATATATGTATATAACCTAAAAGTTTGCAGTCGTCGGCTTCCGCCCCCACGCATATAATGCGGGGGTGTTCGCAAAAAATGCGTATTCACACTTGATCCAACATCTTGGTCCATGAAGGAGGTGGTAGCGCAGCGAACGAGGCAATCGGACTATATTGCTTTAACACTTTCACTTAGCCATAGGAGTTTGACGGTGGGGCTACTATATAGCCTCTGGTACTTCTCCGCTCGTCCGAATATGGGGCACGTATGTACATGACCAGGAAATGGCCCTTCGTTAATGCAGAGGAATCCCGAGGATTCCGCTGAGTCATCAAGTGGTTGACCAGTCTCGCGCTACATCATGACAGTCAGTTTTTGGCTTTCTCTACTGAGGTGCTCATCCGTATGAACCAGGGCACAATCACAGTAGTTCTCCCAGTGCTACCTTAGCCGATATAGCGGAACATAAGGTACCAAAACATGGGATCCGGGCAAACCCAACATTTGACCAAAGACATGATTCGGAGCTGATGCATATACAGCCAAACTCGCGACGCCGAACACTCCCTATGGTATTCGGTCTTTATAACATATACCGGGCTGAATAATGCCCCGTAATAATAAATCCCGAGTGTCCAGGTACGTGCAATGTCCTGAAGTGGCCACATGCCAATAACGTCAGCATCGTTCTCGGTTGTATTGAGTATCCGGAGGATGTGAACAACAAGAGACAGTAAAAAAGGTTTACGCAGGGTCTTAATCTGAAAGGAAACATTTGAGCGGGTCCCTGCTGCACGTCTGCGCCTGTGTCTCCGTTGTGCCGTGTCCTGGACAGGTGTAGCACGATTGTCATCTGTAAAAGAGAAGAACTTAGGTGAAAGTTGTCGTGCCAGAAAATTGGTTATTATCAATAAACCATTAAAATTCAAAATAAGTCAAGTTTGAGCCGGACTAGCCCTGATTACACGCGGGAAGCCCCTGGTACCGTCTATGAGGGTTTGACCATCAAACCAATCGCATGTGTATGTGGTGATGCGCCTCACTCGTCTAACTGTGTCCGTGGTCTTGACGACCTGTCATTTTTTTCTAGTTGGTGAGGCCGTCTAGTGTTCGGCTGTTAAAGCCGCCGCACATTCTTCCGCACGTAGAGAACGCTTAGTGTTTCCGCTAACTGTGATGGTGCCCCGTGGACTGGGCATCTTGAGCTTGAGAGAAGCGTAATGCGGTACTGCATTAAAACGAGCGAAAGCCGCTCTTCCGAGTAGTGCTTGATAGCCACTTCGGAATGGAGCAATGTAGAAAGTTAACCTTTCGGTTCGGAAGTTGTCGGGAGAGCCGAATACAACCGCTTGTAATAGAGAGCCCGTACAGCGGGCCTATGGGCCTGGTATTACTCCCTTGAAGGCGGTATTACTGTGGCTTATTTGTGTCGGGTCTATCCCCATTTTGCGGACAGTGTCCGGATATATCAGGTTTAGACCACTGCCGCCGTCCATGAGGACTCGTGTGAGATGATATCCATTTATTATTCGGTCTAACACCAAGGCAGCCAATCCTTTGTGCCGGATGCTTGTCGCGTGATCCCCGCGATCAAAAGTGATCGGGCAGGCCAACCAAGGGTTGAACCTAGGGGTGACGAGTTGTATGGCGCGTGTGTCTCGGAGTGCATGTTTGCTTCTCCTCTTCGTCACATGGATCATGTTTACTATTTTAATCTCTGGTGGGAATTTTTTCTGTCCTCCAGTGCTTTGCTGGCGAGGCTCGTCCTCGTCTTCGCTTGGTGTCTCCCCCTTATGTTCAGCGTTTAGCTTACCGGCCCGCTTGAAGACCCAACATTCTCTGTGGGTGTGATTTGCAGGTTTATCGGGGGTGCCATGAATCTGACATAGGTTGTCAAGAATCTTGTTTAGGCCAGACGGTCCGTCTCTGCTGCCTTTGAAAGGCTTTTTCCGCTGACTTGGTAGAGAGCCCCTGAATCCGGCGTTTACCGCCGTATTATCTGGGCTATCTTCTTTATTTTGACGCTTGCTTTTATTGCGTCGTGGTTTTCCATTGCCATCCCTGACTTCGGATGTGCTTGGGTCGCTGGTGCTACTGCGGGCTAACCAACTATCTTCGCCCGCGCAAAAGCGGGTCATGAGGCTTGTTAGGGTTGCCATTGTTCTCGGTTTTTCTTGGCCGAGGTGTCTGGCGAGCCATTCGTCTCGGACGCTGTGTTTGAAAGCAGCTAATGCTTTGGCGTCCGGACAGTCGACGATTTGGTTCTTCTTGGTGAGAAACCTGTTCCAAAGTTTTCGGGCGGACTCTCAGTATTGTTGAATTATATGACTTAAATCGTCTGCATCCGGAGGTCGGACGTAGGTCCCTTGAAAATTAGCCCGGAAAGCATCCTGGAGCTCCTCCCAACTTCCAATTGAGTTTTCGGGGAGGCTTTTTAGCCAGTGCCGAGCTAGTCCTTTAAGCTTGAGGGGCAAGTATTTAATGGCATGGAGATCGTTCCGCAAGCCATATGGATATGGAGGATAAAGTCCTCAATCCAAACCCCAGGGTCTGTGGTCCCATCGTACGCCTCTATGTTCACTGGTTTGAATCCTTCTGGGAATTCATGGTCCATCACCTTATCAGTGAAACATAGGGGGTGTGCGGCACCCCTGTATTGGGATGTGCCATGGCGTTCAGACGGTTGTAGTATTCGGTTTTGATTTTGTGCCGGAGCGCGCTTCCTAGATCCATAAATGGATCTGGTCGTACCGGATTTTTGGCGCAAGTCCTCACGTAGATCTTGTGTTGACTTATGTGCGACTTTGTTAGCCGCTCTATCGCGGTCACAAGGTGGTGGATCCGGCCGGTTGGCCGTTTCATTTTTTGGCTGTGTGGGCTCTAAGGCCTCATAGTCGAATTCAGGTAATAGCTTGCGCTTTGGATAGCTCTTTGTGTGGTAACTTCCACCATGCTTTGCTTAGTTGTCGAGCACTTTGTTCCACCTGCTATTGAGCCTATTCTGTGCGGCCTTAAGCCTTTGCTTTTGCTTTTCCAGACTCCTCGCTATGGCAATAAGCCTTCTGCGGAGGTTCTCTTGCTCCGAGTGCGTTTCTGGGATGATGTGTGCATCTTCGTCCGGACTGTTTTCCTCCCCAAAGGGGGTTTGATGAGGTTTATCCTCGGCGTCGCCATGTTCGGACGTCGGATCCGTACTATGTTCGCCGCTTGCAGCTTCATCGTGCTCTGCCGCCGGGGCAATGTGGTCGTCGTTTCTTCTAGAGTCGACTGGAGTATTATTTTCTCTTGCATTGTTATCGCAGTTTTTGCTATGGCAGTACTTAGAGTGGCGCCGCTGACGTTGGCGCTTGGGTTGCTTCTTGGAGGGGCCATCCTCCGCAGTCTCTTCGCCATTGCCTTCTTTGGGTGTATCCACCATGTATATGTCATGTGATGAAGTGGTTGTCCGGCACCCTGTGGGCGCTGGTTCTTGTTCGTCTCCTGCATCTTCGTCCATGCCATCGATGTCTTCGGAGTCGAACTTGAGCATGTCGGTTAAGTCGTTGACAGTGGCTACTAAGTGGGTGGTGGGTGGGCAGCGAATTCCTTCGCCGTCCGCATCCCATTCTAGCCGGACGTAGTTTGGCCAAGGTTCTCCTAACAAGGAGAGAGACCTTAATGAATTTAGCACATCGCCAAAAGGCGAGTGCTGAAAGATATCCGCGGAGGTGAACTCCATGATCGGTGCCCAGTCAAATTCGATAGGCACGGATGCAGGCGGCTCGGAGTCCGTGGCCGGAGATGAATCCAGTGGTTCGGCGACACGGCTCTCGTAAGGGGTGAAGTCAGTATCCGGCTCCATCGCCACTGAGAGTGCGGCTTCCATGGCGGGGTCTATCCCTCCATCCTTGGATGGCACGATTTGCTCCGGATTGAAAGCCGAAGTAGTTACAGATGCGATCTCCCGAACACTGTCCGACGACAGAGTTATGTCGTGCTCGGCGTGACTGTGCGGCGCACCTGACACGGGCTCAAATCCGTCGAAGATCAAGTCTCCGCGGATGTCGGCAGTGTAGTTTAAGTTTCCGAATCTGACCTAATGGCCAGGGGCGTAGCTCTCGATCTGCTCCAGATGGCCAAGCGAATTGGCCCGTAGTGCGAAGCCACCGAATACAAAGATCTGTTCGGGGAGGAAAACCTCACCCTGGACCGCATCGCTATCGATGATCGAAAGAGCCATCAAGCCTTATGATGACGACACAGTGGAACTCTCAATGAAAGCAGCAATGTCAGTGTCAAAACCGGCGGATCTCGGGTAGGGGGTCCCGAACTGTGCGTCTAAGGCGGATGGTAACAGGAGGCAGGGGACATGATGTTTACCCAGGTTCGGGCCCTCTTGATGGTGGTAATACCCTACGTCCTGCTTGATTGTTCTTGATGATATGCGTATTACAAGAGTTGATCTACCACGAGATCATAGAGGCTAAAACCCTAGAAGCAAGCCTATGGTATGATTGTATGTTGTCCTATGGACTAAACCCTTCGGTTTATATA
Organism: Triticum urartu; assembly: GCF_056163025.1. NCBI lineage: Eukaryota > Viridiplantae > Streptophyta > Magnoliopsida > Poales > Poaceae > Triticum > Triticum urartu. The sequence continues at coordinate 611,255,780 of NC_141876.1, forward strand.
GACACCGGAGGGGGCTAGGGTTACACAGAGTCAGTTACAAGGGAGGAGATCTACATATCCGTATTGCCTAGCTTGCCTTCCACGCCAAAGAGAGTCCCATCCGGACACAAGACGAAGTCTTCAATCCTGTATCTTCATAGTCCAACAGTCCGGCCAAAGGATATAGTCCGACTGTCTGGAGAACCCCTAATCTAGGACTCCCTCACCACCCTTGGCGCGCCCCTCCTGGCCACCGGCCTCTCCCCCCTCCTTTATATACGTGGGAAGGGGGCACCCCAAAGGCACATCAATTGTTCTCTTAGCCATGTGCAGTGCCCCCCTCCACAGTTTACTCCTCCGGTCATAGCGTCGTAGTGCTTAGGCGAAGCCCTGCGTGGATCACATCACCAACACCGTCTCCATGCCGTCGTGCTGACGGAACTCTCCCTCGACCCTCAGCTGGATCAAGAGTTCGAGGGACATCATCGAGCTGAACGTGTGCTAAACACAAAGGTGCCGTACGTTCGGTACTTGGATCGGTTGGATCATGAAGACTTTCGACTACATCAACCGCGTTAACCTAACGCTTCTGCTTTCGGTCTATGAGGGTACATGGACACACTCTTCCCCTCTCGTTGCTATGCATCTCCTAGATAGATCTTGCATGAGCATAAGAAAATTTTCGAAATTGCATGCATGCTACGTTCCCCTACAGTGGCATCCGAGCCAGGTCTATGCGTAGATGATATGCACGAGTAGAGCACACAGAGTTGTGGGCGATAATAGTCATACTGCTTACCACCAATGTCTTACTTTGATTCGACAGTATTGTTGGATGAAGCGGCCCGGACCAACATTACATGATCGCGTTCATGAGACTGGTTCTACCGACGTGCTTTGCACACATGTGGTTGGCGGGTGTCTGTTTCTCCAACTTTAGTTGAATCGAGTTTGACTATGGCCAATCCTTGTTCAAGGTTAAAACAACACACTTGATGAAAATCATTGTGGTTTTGATGCATAGGTAAGAACAGTTCTTGCTAGATGCCCGTAGCAGCCACGTAAAACTTGCAACAACAAAGTTAAGGATGTCTAACTTGTTTTTGCTGGTCATGTTGTGATCTGATATGGTCAAGACATGATGTGATATACATTGTTGTATGAGATGATCATGTTTTGTAAGTTATTGGCAATCGACAGGCGCCATATGGTTGTCTTCTTATTGTATGAATTGCGATCGCCATGTAATTGATTTACTTTATCACTATGTGTTAGCTATAGTCGTAGTAGCAATAGTTGGCGAGACGACCATGATGCTACGATGGAGATCAAGGTGTCAAGCCGGTGACGATGGAGATCATGATAGTGCTTTGGAGATGGAGATCAAAGGCACAGGACGACGATGGCCATAATATGTCACATATTTTGATTGCATGTGATGTTTATCTTTTATGCATCTTATTTTGCTTAGTACGGCGGTAGCATTATAAGATGACCCCTCACTAAATTTCAAGGTATAAGTGTTCTCCCTAAGTATGCACCGTTGCTACAGTTCGTCGTGCCGAGACATCACGTGATGATCGGGTGTGATAAGCTCTACGTTCACATACAACGGGTGCAAGCCAGTTTTACACGTGCAAAATACTCGGGTTAAACTTGACGAGCCTAGCATATGAAGATATGGCCTCGGAACACTGAAACTGAATGGTCGAACGTGAATCATATAGTAGATATGATCAACATAGATATGTTCACCATTGAAAACTACTCCATCTCACGTGATGATCGGACATGGTTTAGTTGATATGGATCACGTGATCATTTAGATGACTAGAGGGATGTCTATCTAAGTGGGAGTTCTTAAGTAATATGATTAATTGAACTATAATGTATCATGAACTTAGTACCTGATAGTTTTTTTGCAATCTATGTTGTTGTAGATCAATGGCCCGTGCTACCGTTCCCTTGAATTTTAATGCGTTGCTAGAGAAAGCTAAGTTGAAAGATGATGGTAGCACTACACAGACTGGGTCCGTAACTTGAGGATTATCCTCATTGCTGCAAAGAAGAATTACGTCCTGGAAGCACCACTAGGTGCAAGACCTGCTGCAGGAGCAACTCCGGACGTTATGAATGTCTGGCAGAGCAAAGCTGATGACTACTCAATAGTTCAGTGTGCCATGCTTTACTGCTTAGAATCGGGACTTGAAAGACATTTTGAACATCATGGAGCATTTTAGATGTTCCAAGAGTTGAAGTTAATATTTCAAGCAAATGCCCGAGTTGAGAGATATGAAGTCTCCAACAAGTTCTATAACTGCAAGATGGAGGACAACAGTTCTGTCAGTGAACACTTGACTCAGCTAGGAGTTAATCTTCCTGATGATAGTGTCATTGATAGCGTTCTTCAATCACTGCCACAAAGCTATAAAGGCTTCGTGATCAACTATAATATGCAAGGGATGGAAAAGACAATTCCCGATCTCTTCGCGATGCTAAAGGCTGCGGAGGTAGAAATCAAGAAGGAGCATCAAGTGTTGATGGTTAACAAGACCACTAGTTTCATGAAGAATGGCAAAGGGAAGAAGGGGAACTTCAAGAAGAATAACAAGCAAGTTGCTACTCCCGGGAAGAAGCATAAGTCTGGACCTAAGCCTGTAACTGAGTGCTTCTACTACAAAGGGACTGGTCGCTGGAAGCGGAACTGCCCCAAGTATTTGGCAGATAAGAAGGATGGCAAAGTGAAAGGTATATTTGATATACATGTTATTGATGTGTACCTTACTAATGCTCGTAGTAGCGCCTTTGTATTTGATACTGGTTCTGTTGCTCATATTTGCAACTCGAAATAGGGGCTACGGATTAAACGAAGATTGGCTAAGGACGAGGTGACGATGCGCGTAGGAAATTGTTCTAAAGTCGATGTGATCGCCGTTGGCACGCTACCTCTACATCTACCTTGGGGATTAGTTTTAGACCTAAGTAATTGTTATTTGGTGCCAACATTGAGCATGAACATTATATCTGGATCTTGTTTGATGTGAGATGGTTATTCATTTAAATCTGAGAATAATGGTTGTTCTATTTATATGAGTAATACCTTTTAAGGTCATGCACCCTTGATGAGTGGTCTATTTTTGTTAAATCTTGATTGTAGTGATACACATATTCATAATATTGAAGCCAAAAGATGCAAAGTTAATAATGATAGTGGAACTTATTTGTGGCACTGCCGTTTAGGTCATATTGGTGTAAAGCACATGAAGAAACTCCATGCTGATGGGCTTTTGTAATCACTCGATGATTGCGATCCATGCCTCATGGGCAAGATGACTAAGACTCTGTTCTCTGGAACAATGGAGCGAGTAACTGACTTATTGGAAATAATACATACTGATGTATGCAGTCCGATGAGTGTTGAGGCTCGCGGCGTGTATCATTATTTTCTGACCTTCACAGATGATTTGAGCAGATATAGGTATATCTACTTAATAAAACATAAGTCTGAAACATTTGAAAAGTTCAAAGAATTTCAGAGTGAAGTGGAAAATCATTGTAACAAGAAAATAAAGTTTCTATGATCTAATCGTGGAGGTGAATATTTGAGTTATGAGTTTGGTCTTCATTTGAAACAATGTGGAATAGTTTCGCAACTCACGCCACCTGGAACACCATGGCGTATTGGTGTGTCCGAACGCCGTAACCGTACTTTATTAGATATGGTGCGATCTATGATGTCTCTTACCAATTTACCACTATCATTTTGGGGTTATGCTTTAGAGACGGCTGCATTCACGTTAAATAGGGCACCATCGAAATCCGTTGAGACGACACCATATGAACTATGGTTTGACAAGAAACCTAAGCTGTCGTTTCTTAATGTTTGGGGCTGCGATGGTTATGTGAAAAAGTTTCGACCTGATAAGCTCGAACCCAAATCGGAAAAATGCGTCTTCATAGGATACCCAAAGGAGACTGTTGGGTACACTTTCTATCATAGATCTGAAGGCAAGATATTCGTTGCTAAGAATGGATCCTTTCTAGAGAAGGAGTTTCTCTCGAAAGAAGTGAGTGGGAGGAAAGTATAACTTGATGAGGTAATTGTACCTTCTCCCGAATTGGAATGTAGTTCATCACAGAAATCAGCTCTAGTGATGCCTACACCAATTAGTGAGGAAGTTAATGATCATGATCATGAAACTTCAGATCAAGTTACTACCGAACCTCGTAGGTCAAGCATGTGAATCCTATTCTGGAAGTCATGTTACTAGACCATGCATGACGAACCTACGAACTATGAGGAAGCGATGATGAGCCCAGATTCCGTGAAATGGCTTGAGGCCATGAAATCTGTGATGGGATATGAGGGAGTCCTGTATTAGGGGGTCTCCGGACAGCCGGACTATATCCTTTGGCCGGACTGTTGGACTATGAAGATACAAGATTGAAGACTTCGTCTCGTGTCTGGATGGGACTCTACTTGGCGTGGAAGGCAAGCTAGACAATACGGATATGTATATCTCCTCCTTTGTAACTAACCTTGTGTAACCCTAGCCCCCTCCGGTGTCTATATAAACCGGAGGGTTTTAGTCCGTAGGACAACATACAATCATACCATAGGCTAGCTTCTAGGGTTTAGCCTCTCCGATCTCGTGGTAGATCAACTCTTGTAATACCCATATCATCAAGAATAAATCAAGCAGGACGTAGGGTTTTACCTCCATCAAGAGGGCCCGAACCTGGGTAAAACATCGTGTCCCCTGCCTCCTGTTACCATCCGCCTCAGACGCACAGTTCGGGACCCCCTACCCGAGATCCGCCGGTTTTGACACCGACATTGGTGCTTTCATTGAGAGTTCCTCTGTGCCGTTGCCAGAAGGAAGGATGTCTTGTCTCGTCTTTAAAGATGGTACTACTGTTGGAGGCGCTTTGGCTGTCGGCCAAACTCTCCGGCTAGGCGGTTTCATCATGACCGCCTGTTCGACCGCCGCGGCGACGATGACTTCTCGGGTCATCGAAAACAGCCTTCACGTCAAATCGGCACTCGCTGAACAGATGAATCCAATGGAGCTCGCCTCCTTAAACGAGCTCTTGGATCGCATCGCCGCCTTGGGAGTCGCTATGGACTATGATCGGATTGGGCTTAAACCCGATCAAAGGAAGATTAACTCTCCACCGGTCACCCATCATATTGCAGTGGTGGAGGAACAATGCGGCGACCTTTCCTCTATCTTGAGGACCAACTATGTCCGGATTCCCGAGATCTCCGAGCCGGACGCCTGTTCGCGGGAGGACAACATCCAATCCCTGAACTTAGAGTCAGGCAGCAGGCCAGGATTATCGGGTAACACCCCGGAACCGGAACTTCCAAAATTGCACTACTAGGAAAAGGGCTATAGATAGGATTGACACTAATGGCGCACCAGGGAGGCAGTGCGCCACTACTATATACTAATGGCGCACCATTTGGTGATGCGCCATTAGTGTGGAAGACACTAATGGCGCACCAGAAAACAGGTGCGCCACTAGTGATATTTTTTTCATTTTTACATACATACTAATTGCGCATCCTACCGAATTGCGCCATTACTAGTTCTAACTAGTAATGGCGCACCAGTCAGGGAGTGCACCAGCACTGGATTTTCTTTTATTCTTTTTTTTGCAAAACTACTAATGGCGCACCGCCTCACAGTGCGCCATTACTAGTTTAAACTACTAATGGCGAAGTGCGCCATTAGTATATATTTTGATATCATGAATATTTTTAAATATCATGGGCACTTTTTGATATCATGAATATTTTTAAATTTCATGGGCACTTTTTGAATTCATGAATATTTTTTCAAATTTGATGATATTTTTTCATATTCAATATGATAAAATATTGAATATTCATGAGGACACTCGATCTCGATCCCCCTCCATCTCGATCTCGATTCCCCCTCCATCTCGATCTCGATCCCACCCGCGCCTCCTCTCCCCTCTTCATTTTTTAAAAAATAATTAAAAAAAGTGTAGACTACAATTGTTGTTAAACAACAATTATTACTGTTTTTATAAAAAAATATTACTGTTTCATATTCATATTCATTTTCTAAAAAATTATTACATGCAACAAAAAAATTACTTATGGCGCACCTCTGGCTGGTGCGCCATTGCTATATATAAAAAAAGATTACTAATGGCGCACCTCTGCCTGGTGCGCCATTGCTATGTAAAAAAAAGATTACTAATGGCGCACCTCTGCCCGGTGCGCCCTTGCTATGTAAAAAAAAGATTACTAATGGCGCACCGACAGCTGGTGCGCCATTAGTAAGATTCTCCCTAGCTAATTCCCTCCCTCTCACCAGATCCCCTTCATCCCTCTCCCTCGCCCCCCTAGCTAATTCCCCCCGCTGCCCCTGACCCACGCCGCCGCCGATGACCCCCCGCACCCTCCCCCGCTCCACCGCCGCCGCCGACCCACCGCACCCTTCCCCGCTCCACCGCCGCCGCCGACCCCCCGCACCCTCCCCCGCTCCACCGCCGCCGCCGACCCCCTGCACCCTCCCCCGGCCCGCTCCACCGCGGCCGCCGACACCCCGCACCCTCCCCCGCTTTTTGATAATATTTTCAAATAACAAATTTGATGATATTTTCAAATAACAAATTTGATGATATTTTCAATTAAAAATAAAAAACAAATTTGATGATATTAACAAAAACAAATTTGATGATATATTTTGTTCTAGTCCTCATGAAAATAACAAATTTGATAAAAAAACAAATTATTAGATGCAACAAGAAATAATGAAAAAAAGAAGTTACTAATGGCGCACCAGAGGAGGGTGCGCCATTGCTATCAGAAAAAAAAAGTTACTAATGGCGCACCAGAGAATGGTGCGCCATTGCTATGAGTGTTTTTATGGCGCACCCCTCGATGGTGCGCCATTACTAACATTCCCCCCTCTATAGCTGGATACTCGGCCCTTCCACTACGGGAAACAGCTAATTTGCTGTTAGTGGACATCTTTGCCGTCAGCTTTTCGTCGGGGCAGACGGCAAAGAGTTGTTTTGCCGTCTGCAGCTGACGGCAAAGAATGACTAATGGCAAAACATATTTTGCCGTCTGCATTTTTTATTACAGACGGCAAAGTAATCTTTGCCGTCTGCGTTTTTTATTACTGACGGCAACGATCATGCTTTTCCGTCTACAAATAAATACACAGACGGCAAAGACTTTGCCGTCTGCGTTTTTTATTACAGACGGCAAAGTATGACATTTGCCGTCTGTAATAAAAAAAGCGGACGGCGAAGACATACTTTGCCGTCTGTATAAAAAACGTAGACGACGAAGAAGAAGCACACCACGCGGATCGATCCCACGGATCGATGACGTGGCGGTCCCTCCAAACGCACGCAGCCCCACCCATCCTGACACACCCACTAAACCAAGCCCACAGCCCCACCCACCCACCCACCAACGCACGCACACCACACAACCACTCACACCACGGGACCCACAACGGGCCATCCTGACACACCCACGCACGAAGCCCATGCCACCACACATCCATGGCCGGCGGGGGCAAGCAGGCCATCCGCGCGGGCGGTGAGCAGGGAGGCCGCGCGGGCAGGGAGCACGGCGGCCGCTCGGGCAGGGAGCACGGCGGCCGCTCGGGCAGCAAGCTTGGCGGATGCACGGGCGGGGAGCAGGGCAGCCGCGCGAGCAGCGAGCTTGGTGGATGAGCAGGTGACGAGCATGGCAGACGTGCGGGCGGCAAGCATGGCGCGCGGCGGCGAGCTTAGCGGATGCGCGGGCGACGAGCATGGCGGACGTGCGGGCGAGGAGCATGGCGCGCGGCGGCGGCTCACTCCACCGTCGACTCCTCAGCGCAGGAGTGCGGCAGCTTCTTCCCTCGGGCGCGCGGCGGCCTCTTCCCTCGAGCATGGTTAAACTCAGAACTGAAGGTACTTAATAAACTCAAAAGCATTGATGATAACTCTTATTGCCTAGAAACAAAGGTAGTTTACATATTGCATTGCTGGTGTTTGTTTATGTTCAGAGTTTAACCATGTCAAAAGAGCTTCACAGAATCTTGAATCCTCCAAATCACTCTTAACAGTTCTGCATTGCACAAAGGCAGCAATGAGCCAATGATATCAGTAGCAATAATAGGTGCTTACATTCTCATAACGTCAGTATTAGTTAACCAAAATTCTACCTACAGAGTTCTAGTACAGTGAGTAACTCCCAATTCTTTTAATAGAAGCACAATTAACAACACAACTAGGGAGTCTAGGACAATGCCACCAGATAGAATTTGAAGGAAAAACGTTCTTCCAGAACCTTCAAGCCACAATCATACATAGAGTGGCTGATCATATAAGCTATATTTAAATAAACATCAACTAAACTTGATGACAAGAAAAACTACAATCACATTGATACAAACTAGAGCATATAGCAATAGTGAATTGCTGCTCCATATAGCAATAGTAATGCACCTAATCAACATTGTAGAGCATCCTATTACAAACTTGTTCTGATCCTGCAAATTAATGGGGAGGAAGAACTAGGGAGGGAGGGAATGGTAATGGTTCAGAGAAGAACAATAGTAATGCTCCATATAGCAATAGTAATGCTCCATATGTTCTGATCCATATAGCAAGAAGAACTAGGGAGGGAGGGAATGGGGAGGAAGGGTGGAGAGGGAGGAAGGAGGAGAGGTACCTGGGCGGGCGTGGCCAGTCGCCGGAGGGGTCGGGGTCGGGGACGGCGGCAGCGTCGAAGGGGTGGCTCGAGGGCGTCTGAGCTCGTCCGGGTCCTCGTAGTCGAAGAGGAAGACGACGGCGGTCCTCCTGGGTGCCTCGGTTGGTCGTGGGGAGGCCGGCGGCCACGTGCTTCGCGGGTCGGGGGGCGCGGGGGAGCGGGGGCGGCGGCGCGGGGGAGCCGGAGCGGGTGTGGCGAGGGATGGAAGGGGATCTGGCGAGGGAGAGGGAAGGAGGTATCGGGCGAAGGGCCAGGTATCCAGCTATAGAGGGGGGAATGTTAGTAATGGCACACCATCGAGGGGTGCGCCATAAAAACACTCATAGCAATGGCGCACCATTCTCTGGTGCGCCATTAGTAACTTTTTTTTTCTGATAGCAATGGCGCACCCTCCTCTGGTGCGCCATTAGTAACTTCTTTTTTTCATTATTTCTTGTTGCATCTAATAATTTGTTTTTTATCAAATTTGTTATTTTCATGAGGACTAGAACAAAATATATCATCAAATATCATCAAATTTGTTTTTTTAATATCATCAAATTTGTTTTTCATTTTTAATTGAAAATATCATCAAATTTGTTATTTGAAAATATCATCAAATTTGTTATTTGAAAATATTATCAAAAAGCGGGGAGGGTGCGGGGTGTCGGCGGCCGCGGTGGAGCGGGCCGGGGGAGGGTGCAGGGGGTCGGCGGCGGCGGTGGAGCGGGGGAGGGTGCGGGAGGTCGGCGGCGGCGGTGGAGCAGGGGAGGGTGTGGTGGGTCGTCGTCAGCGGTGGAGCGGGGGAGGGTGCGGGGGGTCGGCGGCGGCGGCGTGGGTCAGGGCAGCGGGGGGAATTAGCTAGGAGGGCGAGGGAGAGGGATGAAGGGGATCTGGCGAGAGGGAGGGAATTAGCTAGGGGGAATCTTACTAATGGCGCACCAGCTGTCGGTGCGCCATTAGTAATCTTTTTTTTACATAGCAATGGCGCACCGGGCAGAGGTGCGCCATTAGTAATCTTTTTTTTACATAGCAATGGCGTACCAGGCACAGGTGCGCCATTAGTAATCTTTTTTTATATATAGCAATGGCGCACCAGCCAGAGGTGCGCCATAAGTAATTTTTTTGCTTCATGTAATAATTTTTTAGAAAATGAATATGAATATGAAACAGTAATATTCTTTTATAAAAACAGTAATAATTGTTGTTTAACAACAATTGTAGTCTACACTTTTTTATTATTATTTTTTTAAAAATGAAGAGGGGAGAGGAGGCGCGGGTGGGATCGAGATCGAGATGGAGGGGGAATCGAGATCGAGATGGAGAGGGAATCGAGATCGAGATGGAGGGGGATCGAGATCGAGTGTCCTCATGAATATTCAATATTTTATCATATTGAATATGAAAAAATATCATCAAATTTGAAAAAATATTCATGAATTCTAAAAGTGCCCATGAAATTTAAAAATATTCATGATATCAAAAAGTGCCCATGATATTTAAAAATATTCATGATATCAAAATATATACTATTGGCGCACTTCTACAGGGTGCGCCATTAGTAGTTTAAACTAGTAATGACGCACTATGAGGCGGTGCGCCATTAGTAGTTTTGCAAAAAAAAAGAATAAAACTTTTTTCAGTACTGGCGCACTCCCTGATACGCCATTAGTATGTATGTAAAAATGAAAAAAAATTATCACTAGTGGCGCACCTGTTTTCTGGTGCGCCATTAGTGTCTTCCACACTAATGGCGCATCACCAACTGGTGCGCCATTAGTATATAGTAGTGGTGCACTGCCTCCCTGGTGCGCCATTAGTGTCAATCCTATCTATAGCCCTTTTCCTAGTAGTGGAAAATCACACTAGATGTGGTATTCGGCACGCTGGATAATTACAGGTCTGAAGAAATCACATTCCAAGTGGCCCCGTTCAGCAGTGGTTATCACGCTCTTTTAGGACGGGAGGCATTCACAATCTTCCAAGCCATACCCCATTATGGGTACATGAAGCTCAAAATTCCCGGCTAAACGGAATCATCACTCTCGCCAGCGATCCGGACATAGCACTCCGCGCCGAAAACAAAACAGCCGCACTGGCCCTCGAGGCATTATCCGAAGCCCTCTCGGCCGAGGAATTAACCATGCTACGCTCCACAGTGGACAGGGGCGACGTGATACTCGACAAGAGATCCAAGTCCACCTCTTTTAAACCAGCGGATGAAATAGTCAAATTCCAAGTCCACCCGACGGACCCTACAAAAACTGCCTACATCGGGGCACAGTTAAACCCCGTTGTGGACGCCGCACTACGAGAGTTCCTGCGCGGGAACTGGGACATATTCGCCTGGCATCCCTCAGACATGCCAGGAATCCCACGCAGGCTGGCCGAGCATAGCCTCAATATCCTAAAGGGATTCAAGCCGGTCAAGCAAGCTCTTCGACGTTTCTCCGAACCTAAGAGACAGGCCATGGGAGAGGAACTAGCCAAGTTATTGGAGGCCGGATTCATCAGAGAAATAAAACACCCGGACTGGCTAGCAAACCTGGTGATGGTACCAAAGAAGGACAAATCCTGACGCCTTTGTGTCGATTTCAAAGACCTCAATAAAGCTTGCCCAAAGGATCCCTTCCCCCTCCCACGCATCGATCAAATCATTGATGCTACCGTAGGACACGAGTCATTGTGTTTCCTCGACGCATACTCCGGCTACCACCAAATCAAGATGGCGGAGTCCGACCAAGCCGCAACGGCATTCATCACAACATACGGTCCCTTCTGTTTTAACACAATGCCTTTTGGGCTCAAAAACGCCGGCGCGACATATCAGCGCATGATTCAGACATGTCTGGAGAAACAAATCGGCAAAACAGTAGAGGCATACATAGACGATGTGGTCGTCAAAACCAAACTCGTCGACTCTTTGATAGACGACTTGAGGCTCACATTTGACAACCTCCGAACATAAGACATCAAGCTCAATCCGGAAAAATGCGTCTTCGGCGTACCAGCCGGAAAGCTCCTGGGTTTCATTATCTCCAGTAGAGGTATTGAAGCTAATCTGGCTAAAATCCGAGCTTTGTCACAGTTGGCTACCCCAACAGACCTCAAACAAATCCATAAGTTAACTGGATGCGTGGCGGCTCTAAGCCGCTTTATCTCCCGCTTAGGAGAAAAGGCTTTACCCCTTTATCGCCTCCTTCGGCGCACCGAACACTTCGAGTGGACGGACGCGGCCACAGCCGGATTGGAAGAAATAAAGGCCATCTTGGCAACCAACCCAATCCTGGCCGCGCCAAACATCAGCGAACCAATGCTGTTGTACATTGTGGCAACTCTCAAGTTGTAAGCGCGGTGCTCGTTGTCGAACGGGAAGCGGACGGACATAAATTCCCTCTTCAGATGCCGGTATACTATGTATCCACTGTCCTCACTCCATGCAAATCACGGTTCCCGCATTACCAAAAGATAGCATATGCGGTATTCATGGCATCGCGGAAGCTGTGACACTACTTTCAAAAGTGTTCGATTACAGTAGCCTCGGAAGTGCCACTTAATGATATTATAAACAACCGCGACGCTACGGGCCGGATTGCCAAATGGGCTATTGAGCTCCTCCCGTTCGACATAACATACAAACCTCGACGAGCCATTAAGTCACAAGTATTGGCCGACTTCATCGCCGAATGGACGGAGGCCGAACTCCCTAAAGAGAACGGCGCATACTCCAATTGGATCATGCACTTCGACGATTCTAAAATGCTGGCTGCTCTAGGGGCTGGCATCGTCCTGACCTCCCCAACCGGAGATACCGTTCAGTACGTATTGCAAATATTGTATACAGACTCCAACAATGTAGCCGAATACGAAGCTCTATTGCATGGTCTTCGGATGGCACTCTCCATGGGCATTCAATGCTTGGAGGTGCGTGGGGATTCAAACCTCGCAATATCCCAAATAAATGGAGACTTTGACGCCAAGGATCCGAAAATGGCGGCCTATCGAAACGCCGTCCTAAAAATGTCAGCTCGGTTCGAGGGGCTCGAATTTCACCATGTGGCTCGGGAAAACAATCAGGCGGCGGATATCCTCGCCCGCATCGGCGCAAAACATGATGCGGTCCCCCCAACATATTTTTGGAAAGGCTGTTTAAGCCATCCGTAGTATGGGAAGGGGACACCGGTAACAACAGTCCGGACCCGGCCAAAATACCCGATACCGAACTCTCTGACACAATTGGAGGCTCCGCCACCGAAATAACACCTTCAACCCATGAAATAATGGCCTTTATTGCCCCGTGGACAGAACCATTCCTTGCCTACCTAACTAGACAGGAACTTTCGGAGGACCAAAATGAGGCATGCTGCATAGTGCAGCAATCCAAGGCCTACAGGGTCCATGAGGGATAATTGTACAAAAAAAGCACTACCGGAGTCCTTCAAAGGTGCATCTCCGAAGAGGAAGGGCGGAATCTCTTGGCAGAAATTCATGCCGGACTCGACGGTCATCACGCCGCACCCGGGGCTCTTGTAAGCAAGGCCTTCCGTACATGATTCTATTGGCCAACGGCCCAGGCAGATGCACATGACTTGGTCCAACGCTGTGCCGGTTGCCAGCTCTTTGCAAATCAAAGCCACATGCCACCCACCGCCCTCCAAACAATCCCCATTACATGGCCCTTTGCGGTTTGGGGGCTTGACATGGTTGGACCCCTTAAAGGGGGAACCCACAAGAAAAATACTTATTGGTCATGGTGGATAAATTCACCAAATGGATAGAGGCCAAACCTGTTAAAACAGCCGAATCCGGACCAGTGATAGACTTCATATCCGGGGTTGTACACCGCTATGGCGTCCCCCACAGCATCATCACTGATAATGGCACGAACTTCACGACCGATGAGGTAAAACTCTGGTGCAGCAAAATGGTCATCAAGCTCGATTATGCTTCAGTCTATCACCCACAAACCAACGGTCAAGTCGAGCGAGCCAACAGTCTTATAATGAGTGGCATTAAACCCAAATTAGTGCGCTCCTTAACGGAGTCTAACACGCACTGGGTAGAGGAGCTCGACTCCGTACTCTGGGGGCTACGGACCACGCCGAATCGTAGTACCGGATATACGCCCTTCTTTATGGTGTATGGCGCAGAGGCAGTCTTGCCCTATGACATAATTCATGACTTACCTCGAGTGCGCATGTACAAAGAAAGAGAAGCCGAGCCCGAGCGCGACGTAGCCAAAGCCCGTTCTGCATTTTATCAGCAACAGGCTCGCAGATACCAAAGCAGAGAAGTACGGGCCAAAACTTATAACGTTGGCAAACTAGTTCTACGTCTGCCACATAAGAAAAAGAACAAGCTCGAGCTCAAATGGGAAGGTCGCTTCATTATTGACCAAGTTCTGACCGGTGGAGCGTACCGACTGCGGGATGCATCGACTATTCGACTCGAGCCGAACCCATGGAACGCGGCCAGGCTCCGAAGATTCTACGCTTAGAACCAGACTCTATGTTAGTCCCCTCCCTTTGTCCATTTTCTGCATATACATTATCTGTCTTGTTTTCTTTCTTTCTTTCTTTTATTATTTCTCTAGACCTTCAAGGGTCACCTTGTGCCTCGCTTGCACATTACAGATGCGCTAGCCGAACTCTTCATACCTGGGGGCTTCTTTCACAGAAGCTTAAATTATTTATCTGGGCCTCATGCCCCACACATGTGTTATACTTCGGCATGTACCTTTTTTCACCATTATATGCATCGATATGACTTAAGTTTTGGCCAAGCTGGGTTGCCTGGCTCTTGTATTTATGAACCACGTTCCCGTTAATTTGGCTAGGGCACAAGGGGAGCACCTCTGTGATTGTTACTGCCGGGTCAGCCGGATGTGACCTCAGATTGGGTGAAGCCGAAAGCTAGCGTTCTTAAGGGAATATTCGGTCGGTGAACAAAAGATGATTTTTTATTTATTGTTCATATCTGCCCCCAGATGTTTTTCCCGCGTTTCCTATCGCAGTTCGGACATGCACTTTAGGGCATGCTTACCCAGGGAAAGGAACCCTTAACGGAACTATTCTCTCTGGAAGATGTTTCTTACTACCCATGTAATATAACATAACTAGTTGGGCACTTGTTTGATAAAGCACTAATGACCCCTACGCCTGATCTCCACGCATACCTCGGTTCTTATATAACTGAGCGGGTATTCGGATACACTCCGGACTATTGGGCCCGGAGGTTGAACTGAAAAGGTCTGCAACGACAAATGATCTACAATCCGGCTAGAAGGCATTATACATGTCACTTTAATTACATAGTCATGCAGACTGACTAAATTCCTCTTCTATACCATCCAACAGGCGGTCTAGCTTAGAATCCTGTTGAGAATACTTTGCAGCTAATTCTACTTGCCCCTAAACTAAGCTAACGTGGATCTCTTTTCCATCGGGCCCCACAGGTCCGACTTCGGCCATGTGATTTGGGTCTGCCTTGGTATACCGCGTCTTCACCATGGCCCAGGCTTCTCTGGCACCATGTCGGCAGGCTGATATCTTCCATAATCGGAAGCGCCGCCGTGCTCCCTTGAGCTTCTCCGCAAGCTCAGCAACGCCCTCTGGCAGGGAGACGGACGGCCACAAGGCCTGGGCAACACACTGCATCACCTGTTGAACTTGTTCGTGCAGATGTGACAGCTCGGACCGAAGATCACCCGCAGACCCGGGCATTTCCTCCGCGGGACGAACCATTAGCATACCTACAGACATAATGCTGTTAGTCGACTTCTTCGCCGAACTCCTTTAAAAGGATTCGTTCAAGCACTTACTGAAAATGCCACGCCGAAGCCGCTTATTCTCCTTCTCGGAGTCTGCAAGCTGGCCACGAACATCTTTTAGTTCCACGCTCAGCTTAATATTGGCATCTTGGAGATTGTTTTTCTCCCGCCTAACTTCAGTCAGCACGCGTTTGCCAGCCTCTAGCTGTCGCATAACATGCTGGACCTCCGGATTCTCTCCAGATTAATCTGCAACACCTGTTGTTAGATCTGCAGCCAAGCCGCACACTATATGGTAACCATCATTCTTTAAAGTAAATGTTACCAGCGGGATGCTTTTTCTATTCCTGCAATGCGGCAACAGCGGCCCGTAGTTGGGTCTTGCATTCCTCCAGCTCCTGGGACAACCTAGTATTGTTCTTTGTAAGAACCTGCACAATAAAGATGATCCTCAAACCAGTTCTGCTAACTATTTCAAGTCTCATGGGCTACTAATACATATAAGTCACCAGATTCACTCACCCGTACATCCTTTACATACTGATCCGTGGCTCTGGCTAGACCATCTTGAGCGGCACGGAGGTACGCCTCTCCGGAATTGAAGGCATCAAATGCCTCTGGTGAGAAACAAGCATCACGGAGTACGGCCCGGCGGCGCCTATGATTCATGGCGCTTTCCACTTCTGAGTTAGTAGCGGATAATCTATCCGCATCCTCTGTAGGGGGATTATCCGGCACCTGCCCCATATCGGCTTCCGCCTCTATGTCCGGTCCTGGCGCCCGACTGGTGGAGGCGTGATCTGCAACATTGCCGGACATATTTCGGCGAGCATTTTTTCTATTAAAGAAACACAGGTGTCATTACATTTTGAGAAAGACAACAACCAAGGAGAGGGGTTTTTATAGCTTTGCGCCGGCGTCTCCGTCCTGACCGCCTTCCTCTTTGGCCTACCCGGCCTCGGCGCCTCTGGTTGGCGAGTTGCTGCGGGTTCGGCAGGGCGTCCCGAATGCCTTCCCTGTAAAAAATGCCATGTGTATATGGTGGGTGAAGTGTTTAAAAGGGGATCCTAGTTTTTGGAGTTAGGATTTTTTGGTTTTTCTTACTTGCGATGCAGGGAGCAGTCCGGGATAGTCAGCCGTAATGGCCACCATGGCATCGTCGCAGCTTAACTGATAGAACCGCCGGTCTATCAGCTCCACGGAGATAACCGAATCTTCTTCAAGTCCGGAGTCGAGGGCCCAGTCAGGGTCCTCCGGTTGTGGAGAAGGGCTGCAGACCTCCTTTATGGCTTTTCGCAATTCCTGTGGCAAAGTGGCTAGGTGAATACTTACGACAAAGAATGCGGGAAAAATGGGAGCAGGGAAACATAACTTACCCAGCTTGGAGGATTGTACATGGAGAATCCATCCCGTGGCTTGATGCGAGTGAACTCCTCTTCCTCACCTTTGAACAGTTCGGACATAATTTTCTCTAGAGCGGCAGCATTGTCCGGACCCTTACGCCCGCAGCGAGTGGCGTCATCCGCCCCGTTATAATACCACAAGGGGTGCCCACGATATTGAAGTGGCTGCACTCCCCGCATTATGCAAATCGACATAACTTCGATTATTGTCAATCCTGATTGAGCCAGTGCTTTGATCCGGTTCATCAGATAGAGGACTTCCCTGTTGTCTTCCGCCTGGGGGCTCCGTGGGCGCCAACTTCGGAGCTTCTTCAGAGGAGCATTGTTGAACTCAGGAAGACCCCGCCGAACAGGGTCCGGAAGGGGAACGTCCTCCATATAAAACCATTCTGAAGGCCAGTCTTCGGACGACTTCTTCGGGGTACCAGACATGTATCCGGTATCGGCGATGCGCCATATTTCGGCTCCGTCCACTTGATAAAGTGATTCCCTCTGTGTGCGAGGGACAAGGCAAAATAGCCTTTTCCACAACTCGAAGTGAGCCTCGCAGCCCAGGAACAACTCGCAGAGAGCAACATAGCCGGCGATATGTAGAATGGAGGCAGGGGTGCGATTGTGTAATTGGAGGCCATAGAACACCAGGAGCCCGCGGAGAAACGGATGAATTGGAAATACGAGTCCCCTTAGTAAATAAGGAACAAGGCAAACCCGTTCCCCTATGGAGGGACAGGGAAAGCTCTCCGCTTGCTCCCCGCCATTGTAGGTAGCAAGCCCGGCTCGAACGAGCACCATATACGCCGGAGGGAGAAATCCCTTAGTCTGCAGCTCGACTAATCGACTGTGCGGGACTGAACACCTCTCCCAATCACCGGGCTTAGGGCTACGGGGGCAGGAGGAGGAGCTGCGGAGGTCGGCCATGCTGGAATGGATCTTTCCGAAACGCGCTCTAATGGATTCTCGCTGGGGGAGGATGGTATGGATCGGATCTAAGAATCCCCGTCCCTTTAATAGACAATTTATTTATCTGGCTAGGGGGGCGAATGTAAAAATGCCCTGGCGCCTCGTATTCATTCGACGCGTGGGAGATAGCCCTTATTGGGCACAGAAGCCAAGAGGTCCGAACATTTATGGGACCGGACACTGCTTACAAACACTTGGAAATTGGAGAAGAACCCGCCTTGCAATGCCGAAGACAATACTGTGCACCGAACTCATCGTCATTGAAGCCTGGTTCGGGGGCTACTGAGGGAGTCCTGGATTGGGGGGTCTCCGGACAGCCGGACTATTGGACTATGAAGATACAAGATTGAAGACTTCGTCTCGTGTCCGGATGGGACTCTACTTGGCGTGGAAGGCAAGCTAGACAATATGGATATGTATATCTCCTCCTTTGTAACCGACCTTGTGTAACCCTACCCCCTCCGGTGTCTATATAAATCGGAGGGTTTTAGTCCGTAGGACAACATACAATCATACCATAGGCTATCTTCTAGGGTTTAGCCTCTCCGATCTCGTGGTAGATCAACTCTTGTAATATCCATATCATCAAGAATAAATCAAGCAGGACGTAGGGTTTTACCTCCATCAAGAGGGCCCAAACCTGGGTAAAACATCGTGTCCCCTGCCTCCTGTTACCATCCGCCTCAGACGCACAATTCGGGACCCCCTACCCGAGATCTGCCGGTTTTGACACCGACAGGATCCATGTATGAGAACAAAGTGTGGACTTTGGTTGATTTGCCCGATGATCGGCAAGCCATAGAGATTAAATGGATCTTCAAGAAGAAGACTGACGCTGACGGTAATGTTACTGTCTACAAAGCACGACTTGTTGCGAAAGTCAGTCTGAATCATGTTAGCAATTGCCATATTTTATGATTATGAAATTTGGTAAATGGATTTCAAAGCTGCATTCCTTAATGGATTTCTTAAAGAAGAGTTGTATATGATGCAACCAGAAGGTTTTGTCGATCCTAAAGGTGCTAACAAAGTGTGCAAGCTCCAGGGATCCATTTATGGACTGGTGCAAGCCTCTCGGAGTTGGAATATACGCTTTAATAATTTGATCAAATCATATGGTTTTATACAGACTTTTGGAGAAGCCTGTATTTACAAGAAAGTGAGTGGGAGCTCTGTAGCATTTCTAATATTATATCTGGATGACATATTATTGATTGGAAATAATACAGAATTTCTGGATAGCATAAAAGGATACTTGAATAAGAATTTTTCAATGAAAGACCTCGGTGAAGCTGCTTATATATTGGACATCAAGACCTATAGAGATAGATCAAGACGCTTAATTGGACTTTCACAAAGGACAGATAAAGTTTTGAAGAAGTTCAAAATGGACCAGTCAAAGAAAGGGTTCTTACCTGTGTTACAAGGTGTGAAGTTGAGTCAGACTCAATGCCCAACCACTGCAGAAGATAGAGAGAAAATGAAAGTCATTCCCTATGCCTCAGCCATAGGTTCTATCATGTATGCAACGCTGTGTACCAGACCTGATGTGTGCCTTGCTATAAGTTTAGCAGGGAGGTACCAAAGTAATCCAGGAGTTGATCACTGGATAGCGGTCAAGAACATCCTGAAATACCTAAAAAGGACTAAGGATATGTTTCTCATTTATGGAGGTGACAAAGAGCTTGTCGTAAATGGTTATGTCGATGCAAACTTTGACACTTATCCAGATGACTCTAAGTCACAAACCAAATACGTATTTATATTGAATGGTAGAGCTATTAGTTGGTGTAGTTCCAAGCAGCGCGTCATGGCGGGATCTACGTGTGAAGCGGAGTACATAGCTGCTTTAGAAGCAGCAAATGAAGGAGTCTGGATGAAGGAGTTCATATCCGATCTAGGAATAATACCTAGTGCATCGGGTCCAATAAATTTTTTTGTGACAATACTGGAGCAATTGCCTTGGCAAAGGAATCCAGATTTCACAAGAGAACCAAACACATCAAGAGACGCTTCAATTCCATCTGCGATCAAGTCAAGGAGGGAGACATAGAGATTTGCAAAATACATATGGATCTGAATGTTGCAGACCCGTTGACTAAGCCTCTTCCACAAGCAAAATATGATCAGCACCAAGACTCCATGGGTGTTATAATCATTACAATGTAATCTAGATTATTAACTCTAGTGCAATTGGGAGACTGAAGTAAATATGCCCTAGACACAATAATAAAGTTGTATTTATGTTTCCTTATATCATGAGAAATGTTCATTATTCATACTAGAATTGTATTAACCAAAACCTTAGTACATGTGTGAATACATAGACAAAACAGTGTGTCCCTAGTATGCCTCTACTTAACTAGCTTGTTAATCAAAGATGGTTAAGTTTCCTGCCCATAGACATGTGTTGTCATTTGATGAACGGGATCACATCATTAGAGAATGATGTGATGGACAAGACCCATCCCTTAGCTTAGCATTATGATTGTTTAGTTTTATTTCTATTTGTTTCTTCATGACCTATACATATTCCTCTGACTATGAGATTATGCAACTCCTGAATACCGGAGGAACACCTTGTGTGCTATCAAACGGCACAACATAACTGGGTCATTATAAAGATGCTCTACAGGTGTCTCCGAAGGTGTTTGTTGGGTTGGCATAGATCAAGATTAGGATTTGTCACTCTGTGTATCGGAGAGGTATCTCTGGGCCCTCTCGGTAATGCACATCACTATAAGCCTTGCAAGCAATGTGACTAATGGGTTAGTTACGGGATGATGCATTATGGAACGAGTAAAGAGACTTGCCGGTAACGAGATTGAACTAGGTATGAGGATACCGACGATCGAATCTCGGGCAAGTAACATACCAATGACAAAGGGAATAACGTATGTTGTTATGCGGTTTGACCGATAAAGATCTTCATAGAATATGTAGGATCCAATACGAGCATCTAGGTTCCGCTATTGGTTATTGACCGAAGATGTGACTCGATCATGTCTACATAGTTCTCGAACCCGTAAGGTCCGCATGCTTAACGTTCGATGACGATTTGTATTACAAGTTGTGTGTTTTGGTGACCGAAGTTTGTTCGGAGTCCCGGATGAGATCACGGACATGACGAGGAGTCTCGAAATGGTTGAGAGGTAAAGATTCATATATTGGAAGGTTATATTCGGACATCGGAATGGTTCCGGGTGATTCGGGTATTTTTCCGGAGTACCGAGGGGTTACCGGAACCCCCCAGGGAAGTGTGCGACCTCTTTTGCATGGGTTGGTTTTCCCATAAAGAGGAAAGGGTGATGTAGCAAAGTAGCATAAGTATTTCCCTTAGTTTATGAGAACCAAGGTATCAATCCAGTAGGAGACTACACGCAAATCACCTAGTACCTGCACAAACAATCAAGAACCTTGCAACCAACGCGATAAAGGGGTTGTCAATCCCTTCATGGCCACTTGCAAAAGTGAGATATGATAAAGATAATAAGATAAATATTTTTGGTATTTTTGTTGTATAGATTGGAAAGTAAAGATTGCAAAATAAACGGTGATAGAAATTGGCAAGTTGACGATAAACTAATATGATGTAAATAGACCCGGGGGCCATAGGTTTCACTAGTGGCTTCTCTCATGATAGCATATATTACGGTGGGTGAACAAATTACTGCCGAGCAATTGATAGAAAAGCGCATAGTTATGAGAATATCTAGGCATGATCATGAACATAGGCATCACGTCTGTGTCAAGTAGACCAAAACAATTGTCCATCTACTACTACTAGCTGAGTACCCGTGTGTTGCCACGGAATGGCAAAAAATATTAATCGAAATTTTTGTTCTTCCAAGAAGTGTGTTAAACAAGACAACATGTTGATTCCATCCATATAGCAACTACAATGATTCTCTATCACACTCATATGTCTCTTTAACAACCATATCTCTTTCAGGCAGTAACTTTCACCCTGTTCGCATGCACATCATTCAATTTCATCTGCCCTTGTTGTAGCCTTGCCACCGCTTAACAAATTTGTCATCTCACCCTTCCATCGCCTTGGAATATTTGTTTTAACTTAAGCAAGTCTATAGAATAAACTAAGTAAAGTGCATCCTAGGTCCTCGAACTATTTCGAAGGTGTCATGTAGGTCCTCAAACTATGAAAAGTAGCATCTAGGTCCTCAAAAATCCTTGAAGTGTAATAAGTGTGTGTATGTGTGACACCTACGAAATAATTCAAGGACCTATGTGACACCTTTGAAATAGTTTGAGGACTAGGATGACACACATATTACACTTTGAGGACCTGGATGGCAATTTTCATAGTTCGAGGACCTAAGTGACACCTTTGAAATAGTTCGAGGACCTATGATGCACTTCACTCGAATAAACTTGACCATGGATGCATCATTCCTCAAAATCAACATGTTCTATGGACGCGGAGTTTATGCACCTTAGCTCAAATGAGCTCGTGTGAACAGTAAAATCGAAAAAATTCAAAAAAACCCAATTTTTTTTTGAAGAAACATTGACAAAAGTTTTAAGTGCATGCAAAAAATCGTCATGAAATCACATTCCTACCAGGCTTGGCAAAATAAAAACAAAATCGATACTCTGAAAATGCTACATTCAAAAGCATTTTGGAGTACTGAATTTGTTTTTTTACCATGCCTTATAGGAATGTGATTCCATGATGAATTTTTGCACGCAGTTGGAACTTCTGTCAATGTTTCACCAACTTTTTTTGGAATTTTTTGAATTGTTTTCGATTTTACTATTCACCGAGCTCATTTGAGCTCGGGAGCAGAAAGGCACTTTCGCATGTTCTACCATGTACACTAACTAAAAAATTAGCAACATAAAATGAGTACGAAAAAAGAGGTTAGCAAGGGATTCCCCACTCCATGTTGAAAACTAATATAGAAATATTTCTTTAGAGCAGGTTTACCATAAATATGCGGACACCTTCAAGTTGAAATATATTGGCAGCCTTGTTGGGGATCGTTGCAGAATTAAAAAAATTCTACGCATCACCAAGATCAATCTATGGAGAGACTAGCAGTGAGAGAGAGGGGAGTGCATCTTCATACCCTTGAAGATCGCGATGCAGAAGCGTTGCAAGAACGCGGTTGGAGGAGTCGTACACGCACCGATTCAGATCGCGGTCGATTCCGATCTAAGCGCCGAACAACGGCGCCTCCGCGTTCAACACACGTGCAGCTCGGTGACGTCTCCCGCGCCTTCATCCAGCAAGGAGGAGGGAGAGGTTGGGGAAGACAACTCCAGCAGCAGCACAACGGTGTGGTGGTGGTTGAGCTGCGTGGTTTCCAGCAGGGCTTCGCCAAGCACTACGGAGAACGAGGATGTGGAGAGGTAGGGCTGCGCCGAGAGAGAGAGAGAGAGACTCGTGTCTTTGGCAGCCCCAAAACCCCCACTATTTATAGGAGGAGGGGAGGAGGGTGTGCTCCCTCTAGGGTTCCCACCCCTAGGGGGGCGGCAGCCCTAGATGGGATGGCGGGGGACGCCAAGAGGGGGAGAGAGGGGGGTGCGCCCTAGGGTGGGCCTTAGGCCCATATGCACATAGGGTTTCCCCCTTTCCCCTCCTAGCTGCGCCTTGGGCCCTGGTGGGAGGCATACCAGCCCACTCAGGGGCTGGTCCCTTCCCACTCTTTGCCCATGCAAGCCTCCGGGGCCGGTGGCCCCTCCCGGTGGACACCTAGAACCCTCCGGTGGTCCCGGTACACTACCGGTGACGCCCGAAACACTTCCGGTGGTCAAAACCTCACTTCCTATATATTATTCTTTACCTCTGGACCATTCCGGAACTCCTCGTGATGTCTGGGATCTCATACGGGACTCTAAACAACATTCGGTAACCACGCACAAACTTTCCCTATAACCTTAGCGTCATCTAACCTTAAGTGTGTAGACCCTACGGGTTCAGGAGGCATGCAGACATGACCGAGACATCTCTCTGGTCAATAACCAACATCGGGATCTGGATACCCATGTTGGCTCCTACATGTTGCACGATGATCTTATCGGATGAACCACAATGTCGAGGATTCAATCAATCCCGTATACAATTCCCTTTGTCTACCAGTATGATACTTGCCCGAGATTCAATCATCGGTATTCTTATACCTTATTCAATCTCGTTACTGGCAAGTCTCTTTTTCTTGATCCGTAACACATCATCCTGTGATCAACTCCTTGATCACATTGAGCTCATTATGATGATGTCCTAGCGAGTGGGCCTAGAGATACCTCTCCGTCACACGGAGCAACAAATCCTAGTCTCGATTCGTACCAACCCAACAGACACTTTCGGAGATACCCATAGTGCAACTTTATAGCCACCTAGTTACGTTGTGACGTTTGGCACACCCAAAGCATCCCTACGGTATCCGGGAGTTGCATAATCTCATGGTCTAAGGAAATGATACTTGACATTAGAAAAGCTTTAGCAGACGAACTACACGATCTTGTGCTATGCTTAGGATTGGGTCTTGTCCATCACATCATTCTCCTAATGATGTGATCCCGTTATCAATGACATCCAATGTCCATGGTTAGGAAACCGTAACCATCTATTGATTAACGAGCTAGTCAACTAGAGGCTCGCTAGGGACATGTTGTGGTCTATGTATTCACAGGTGTATTACGATTTCCGGATAACACAATTATAGCATGAACAATAGACAATTATCATGAACAAGGAAATATAATAATAACCATTTTATTATTGCCTCTAGGGCATATTTCCAATAGTCTACCACTTGCACTAGAGTCAATAATCTAGTTACATTGTGATGAATCGAACACCCAGAGAGTTCTGGTGTTGATTATGTTTTGCTCATGGAAGAGGTTTAGTCAACGGATCTGCGACATTCAGGTCCGTATGCACTTTACAAATACCTATGTCTCCATATTGAACATTTTCACGAATGGAGTTGAAGCGACGCTTGATATGCCAGGTCTTCTTGTGAAACCTGGGCTCCTTGGCAAGGGCAGTGGCCCCAGTGTTGTCACAGAAGAGAGTCATCGGGCCCGACGCATTGGGAATAACTCCTAGGTCGGTAATGAACTCCTTCATCCAGATTGCTTCATGTGCTGCCTCCGAGGCTGCCATGTACTCCGCTTCGCATGTAGATCCCGACACGACGCTTTGCTTGCTACTGCACCAGCTGACTGCCCCACCATTCAAATATACACGTATCCGGTTTGTGACTTAGAGTCATCCAGATCTGTGTTGAAGCTAGCATCAAGGTAACCCTTTACAATGAGCTCTTCGTCACCTCCATAAACGAGAAACATATCCTTAGTCCTTTTCAGGTATTTCAGGATGTTCTTGACCGCTGTCCAATGTTCCATGCCGGGATTACTTTAGTACCTTCCTACCAAACTTACAGCAAGGTTCACATTAGGTCTGGTACACAGCATGGCATACATAATAGACCCTATGGCCGAGGCATAGGGGATGCCACTCATCTTTTCTCTATCTTCTGCCGTGGTCGGGCATTGAGCCATGCTCAATCTCACACCTTGCAATACATGCAAGAACCCCTTCTTGGTTTGATCCATATTGAACTTCTTCAATATCTTGTCAAGGTACGTGCTTTGTGAAAGACCAATGAGGCGTCTCGATCTATCTCTATAGATCTTGATGCCTAATATGTAAGCAGCTTCTCCAAGGTCCTTCATTGAAAAACACTTATTCAAGTAGGCCTTTATGCTTTCCAAGAATTCTATATCATTTCCCATCAATAGTATGTCATCCACATATAATACGAGAAATGCCACAGAGCTCCCACTCACTTTCTTGTAAACACAGGCTTCTCCATAAGTCTATGTAAACCCAAATGCTTTGATCATCTCATCAAAGCGAATGTTCCAACTCTGATATGCTTGCACCAGCCCATAGATTGAGTGCTAGAGCTTGCACACCTTGTCAGCATTCTTAGGATCAGCAAAACCTTTCGGCTGCATCATATACAATTCTTCCTTAAGGAAACCATTTAGGAATGCCGTTTTGACGTCCATCTGCCATATCTCATAATCATAGAATGCGGCAATTGCTAACATGATTCGGACGGACTTCAGCTTCGCTACGGGTGAGAAGGTCTCATCGTAGTCAACCCCTTGAACTTGTC
The DNA here is from genome assembly GCF_056163025.1 of Triticum urartu. NCBI lineage: Eukaryota > Viridiplantae > Streptophyta > Magnoliopsida > Poales > Poaceae > Triticum > Triticum urartu. The sequence continues at coordinate 611,281,775 of NC_141876.1, forward strand.
GGTAACCCTTAGCAACAAGTCGAGCCTTATAGATGGTCACATTACCATCCACATCTGTCTTCTTCTTAAAGATCCATTTATTTCCTATGGCTCGCCGATCATCGGGCAAGTCAGTCAAAGTCCACACTTCGTTTTCATACATGGATCCTATCTCGGACTTCATGGCTTCAAGCCATTTGTTGGAATCCAGGCCCACCATCGCTTCTTCATAGTTCGAAGGTTCACCGTTGTCTAACAACATGATTTCCAGGACAGGGTTGCCGTACCACTCTGGTGCGGAACGTGTCCTCGTGGACCTATGAAGTTCAGTAGTACCTTCATCTGAAGTTTCATGATCATTATCATTAACTCCCTCTCTAATCGGTGCAGGCACCACAGAAACATTTTCTTGAGCTGCGCTACTTTCCGGTTCAAGAGGCAATACCTCATCAAGTTCTACTTTCCTCCCACTTACTTCTTTCGAGAGAAACTCTTTCTCTAGAAAGGATCCATTCTTGGCAACAAAGATCTTGCCTTCGGATCTGAGGTAGAAGGTATACCCCATAGTTTCCTTAGGGTATCCTATGAATACGCATTTTTCCGACATGGGTTTGAGCTTTTCAAGTTGATGTTTCTTGACATAAGCATCGCATCCCCAAACTTTCAGAAATGACTGCTTAGGTTTCTTTCCAAACCATAATTCATATGGTGTCGTCTCAACGGATTTCGACGGAGCCCTATTTAAAGTGAATGCCGCAGTCTCCAAAGCATAACCCCAAAATGATAGCGGTAGATCGGTAAGAGACATCATAGATCGCACCATATCCAATAGAGTGTGATTACGATGTTTGGACACACCATTACGCTGAGGTGTTCCAGGCGGCGTGAGTTGTGAAACAATTCCACATTTCCTTAAGTGTGTGCCAAATTCGTGACACAAATATTCTCCCCCACGATCAGATCATAAGAACTTTATTTTCCTGTCACATTGATTCTCTACCTCATTTTGAAATTCCTTGAACTTTTCGAAGGTCTCAAACTTGTGTTTTATTAAGTAGACATACCCATATCTACTCAAGTCATCACTGAGGGTGAGAACATAACGATAGCCACCGCGAGCCTCAACGCTCATTGGACCACATCAGTATGTATGATTTCCAATAAGTTGGTTGCTCGCTCCATTGTTCCGGAGAATGGAGTCTTGGTCATTTTTCCCATGAGGCATGGTTCGCACGTGTCAAATGATTCATAATCGAGAGACTCCAAAAGTCCATTTGCATGGAGTTTCTTCATGAGTTTGACACCAATGTGACCAAGGCGGCAGTGCCACAAGTATGTGGGACTATCATTATCAACCTTACACTTCTTGGCATTCACACTGTGAATATGTGTAACATCACGTTCGAGATTCAATAAGAATAAACCATTGACCAGTGGGGTATGACCATAAAACATATCTCTCACATAAATAGAACAACCATTTTTTTCAGATTTAAATGAGTAGCCATCTCGCATTAAACAAGATCCAGATACATTGTTCATGCTCAAAGCTGGCACTAAATAACAATTATTGAGGTTTAAAACTAATCCTGTAGGTAAATGTAGAGGTAGCGTGCCGACGGCGATCACATCGACCTTGGAACCATTCCCGACGCGCATCATCACCTCGTCCTTCGCCAGTCTCCGCTTATTCCACGGCTCCTGTTTTTAGTTACAAATATGAGCAACTGCACTGGTATCAAATACCCAGGAGCTACTACGAGCGCTGGTTAGGTACACATCAATAACATGTATATCACATATACCTTTGGTATTACCGGCCTTCTTATCCGCTAAATACTTGGGGCAATTCCGCTTCCAGTGACCGTTTCCCTTGCAATAAAAGCACTTAGTCTCAGGCTTGGGTCCATTCTTTGGCTTCTTTCCAGCAGCTTGCTTACCGGGCGCGGCAACTCCCTTGCCGTCCTTCTTGAATTTCTTTTTACCCTTGCCTTTCTTGAACTTAGTGGTTTTATTCACCATCAACACTTGATCTTCCTTTTTGATCTCCACCTCCACTGATTTCAGCATTGAATATACCTCAGGAATGGTCTTTTCCATCCCCTGCATATTGAAGTTCATCACAAAGCTCTTGTAGCTAGGTGGAAGCGACTGAAGGATTCTGTCAACGACCGCGTCATCCGGGTGATTGACTTCCAGCTGAGACAAGCAGTTGTGCAACCCAGACATTTTGAGTTTGTGCTCGCTGACAGAACTGTTCTCCTCCATCTTACAACTGTAGAACTTGTCGGAGAATTCATATCTCTCGACTCGGGCATGAGCTTGGAAAACCATTTCAGCTCTTGGAACATCTCATATGCTCCGTGTTGCTCAAAATGCTTTTGGAGCCCCGGTTCTAAGCTGTAAAGCATGCCGCACTGAACCAAGGAGTAATCATCACTACGCGACTGCCAGGAGTTCATAACGTATTTAGTTGCTGGGAAAACAGGTGCGTCACCTAGCGGTGCTTCAAGGACATATGCTTTCTTGGCAGCTATGAGGATAATCCTCAGGTTACGGACCCAGTCCGTGTAGTTGCTGCAATCGTCTTTCAGCTTGGTTTTCTCTAGGAACGCGTTGAAGTTGAGGGCAACATTAGCATGGGCCATTTGATCTACAAGACATATTGTAAAGATTTTAGACTAAGTTCATGATAATTAAGTTCATCTAATCAAATTATTCAATGAACTCCCACTCAGATAGACATCCCTCTAGTCATCTAAGTGATACATGATCCGAGTCAACTAGGCCGTGTCCGATCATCACGTGAGACGGACTAGTCATCATAGGTGAACATCTCCATGTTGCTCGTATCTTCTATACGACTCATGCTCGACCTTTCGGTCTTCCGTGTTCCGAGGCCATGTCTGTACATGCTAGGCTCGTCAAGTCAACCTAAGTGTATTGCGTGTGTAAATCTGGCTTATACGTGCATGCTATGGGAATCACAAACTTCAACACAATCATTTCTCAGATTCACAACTACTCAACTAGCACGACTCTAATATCACCATCTCCATATCTCAAAACAATTATCAAGTATCAAACTTCTCATAGTATTCAACACACTCATAATTTTTTTATTAATCTTGAATGCCTAACATAATTAAAGCAAATTACCACGCTGTTTTGTAGGACTCTCAAAATAATCTAAGTCAAGCATGAGAGAACAATAGTTTCTATAAAACAAATCCACCACCGTGCCCTAAAAGATATAAGTGAAGCACTAGAGCAAAAACTATATAACTCAAAAGATATAAGTGAAGCACATAGAGTATTCTAACAATTTCCGAATCATGTGTGTCTCTCTCAAAAGGTGTGTACAGCAGGCATGATTGTGGAAAACTAGCAAATAAAACTCAAATAATACAAGACGCTCCAAGTAAAACACATATCATGTGGTAAATAAAAATATAGCTCCAAGTAAAGTTACCGATGGAAGTAGACGAAAGAGGGGATGCCTTCCGGGGAATCCCCAAGCTTGGGCTTTTAGGTGTCCTTAGATTATCATGGGGTCCCATGGGAATCCCCAAGCTTAGGCTCTTTCCACTCATTGTTCCATAATCCATCAAGTCTTTCACCCAAAACTTGAAAACTTCACAACACAAAACTTAAAGTAGAAAATCTCGTGAGCTCCTTTAGAGAAAGAAAACAAAACACCACTTCAAGGTACTGTAGTGAACTCATTCTTTATTTATATTGGTGTTAATCCTACTGTATTCCAACTTCTCTATGGTTTATAAACTATTTTACTAGCCATGGATTCATCAAAATAAGCAAACAACACATGAAAAACAGAATCTGTCAAAACAGAACAGTCTAGTAATCTGTAGCTAACGCAAGTTATGGAACCCCCAAAATTATAAAATAAATTTCTGGACGTTAGGAATTTATCTATTAATCATCTGCAAAAATAATTTACTAAATATCACTTTCCAAATAAAAATGGCAGCAATTCTCGTGAGCGCTAAAGTTTCTGTTTTTTACAGCAAGATTAAAAAGACTTTCCCCAAGTCTTCCCAACGGTTCTACTTGGCACAAACACTAATTAAACACAAAAAAACAACCAAAACACAGGCTAGATAAATTATTTATTACTAAATAGGAGAAAAAAATGCAAGGAATAAAAATAAAATTGGGTTTCCTCCCAACAAGCGCTGTCGTTTAACGCCCCTAGCTAGGCATAAAAGCAAGGATAGATTTAGGTATTGCCATCTTTGGTAGGCAATCCATAAGTAGCTCTCATAATAGATTCATATGGTAATTTAATTTTCTTTCTAGGGAAGTGTTCCATGCCTTTACTTCACGGAAATTGGAATCTAATATTCCCTTCCTTCAGATCAATAATTGCACCAATCGTTCTAAGGAAAGGTCTACCAAGAATAATAGGACATGAAGGCTTGCAATCTATGTCAAGAACAATAAAATCTACGGGCACATAATTCCTATTTTCAACAATAAGAACATCATTAATTCTTCCCATAGGTTTCTTAATAGTTGAATCCGCAAGGTGCAAGTTTAAAGAGCAATCATCAAAATCACAGAAACCTAGCAAATCACACAAAGTCTTTGGAATCATGGAAACACTAGCACCCAAATCACACAAAGCATAGCATTCATGATATTTAATTTTAATTTAAATAGTAGGTTCCCACTCATCATAAAGTTTTCTAGGGATATAAACTTCTAACTCAAGTTTTTCTTCATAAGATTGCATCAAAGCATCAACGATATGTTTGGTAAAGGCTTTATTTTGACTATAAGCATGAGGATAATTTAGCACAGATTGCAACAAGGAAATACAATCGATCAAAGAGAAATTATCATAATTAAATTCCTTGAGATCCAAAATAGTGGGTTCATTGATATTTAAAGTTTTGACTTCTTCAATCCCACTTTTAACAATTTTAGCATCAAGATCTAAAGGCTCCGAATTTTTGGAACGTCTTCTAGGTAAAGGTGGATCATATTCAGTCCCATCATTATCAAGATTCATATTTCAAAACAAAGATTTAATAGGGGACACACCAATAACTTTTAGATCTTCATCTTTATTATCATTGAAACTAGAAGAACACGCTTTTATAAAGCAATCTTTCTTAGCACCCATCCTAGCGGTTCTTTCTTTGCACTCATCAATGGAAATTCTCATGGCTTTGAGAGACTCATTGATATCATGCTTAGGTGGAATAGATCTAAGTTTCAAAGAATCAATATCAAGAGAAATTCTATCAACGTTCCTAGCCAACTCATCAATCTTAAGCAATTTGTCTTCAATCAAAGCATTGAAATTCTTTTGCGAAGTAATAAATTCTTTAATATTAGATTCAAAATCAGAGGTTATCTTATTAAAATTTCCATAAGAATTGTTGTAGGAATTACCATAATTATTAGAGGAATTACTAGGATACAGCCTAGGATTAAAGTTTCCTCTATACGTGTTGTTACCAAAATTATTCCTACCAACAAAATTCACATCCATAGATTCATTATTATTCTCAATTAAAGTAGACAAAGGAATATCATTAGGATCAGAAGAAACACTTTTATTAGCAAATAATTTCATAATTCATCCATCTTTCCACTCAAAATATTAGTTTCTTATATCGCATGCACTTTCTTATTAGTACATCTTTCAGTGTGACATTGAGAATAGTTAACCATAATATTATCTAGGATTTAGTAGCTTCTCCTAAAGTGATTTCCATAAAAGTGCCTCCCGCGGCCGAATCTAAAAGAATTCTAGAAGCAAAATTCAATCCGGCATAATTTTTTTGTATAATCATCCATAAATTCAAACCATGTGTAGGGCAATTACGTATCATTAATTTCATACTCTCCCAAGCTTGTGCAACATGTTCATGATCAAGTTGCTCAAAATTCATGATATCGTTTCTAAGAGAGATGATCTTAGCGGGAGGAAAATACTTAGAGATAAAAGCATCTTTGCACTTATTCCACGAATCAATACTATTTTTAGGCAAAGACGAAAACCAAGCTTTAGCACAATCTCTAAGAGAAAAAGGAAATAGCTTCAATTTAACAATATCATTGTCCATATCTTTATTCTTTTGCATATCACACGAATCAACAAAGTTATTTAGATGGGTAGCGGCATCTTCACTAGGAAGGCCGGTAAACGGATCTTTCATGACAAGATTCAGCAAAGCAGCATTAATTTCACAAGATTCAGCATCGGTAAGAGGAGCAATTGGAGTGCAAATAAAATCATTGTTGTTTGTATTAGTAAAGTCACACAATTTGAAATTATCTTGAGCCATCATGACAAGCAAGCAATCCAACACACAAGCAAACAAGAGACGGGCAAAATGAGGCAAATAGAGAAAGAGAAGGAGGACGGAGAGAGAGGGCGAATAAAACGGCAAGGGTGAATTGGGGGAGAGGAAAACGAGATGCAAATGGCAAATAATGTAATGCGGGAGATAACGGTTTGTGATGGGTACTTGGTATGTTGACTTTTGTGTAGACTCCCCGGCAACGGCGCCAGAAATCCTTCTTGCTACCTCTTGAGCATTGTGTTGGTTTTCCCTTGAAGAGGAAAGGGTGATGCAGCAAAGTAGTGTAAGTATTTCCCTCAGTTTTTGAGAACCAATGTATCAATCAAGTAGGAGACTACACGCAAGTCCCTCGTACCTACACAAACAAATAAGAACCTCGCAACCAACACGATAAAGGGGTTGTCAATCCCTTCATGGTCACTTACGAAAGTGAGATCTGATAGATATGATAAGATAATATTTTTGGTATTTTTATGATAAAGATGCAAAGTGAAGAAAGAAAAATAAATGGAAAAGGAAATATCTTGTTGACGGAAGATTAATATGATGGAAAATAGACCCGGGGGCCATAGGTTTCACTAGTGGCTTCTCTCGAGAGCATAAGTGAGGGAGTCATGGATTAGGGGGTCTCCGGACAGCCGGACTATATCCTTTGGCCAGACTGTTGGACTATGAAGATACAAGATTGAAGACTTCATCTCGTGTCCGGATGGGACTCTACTTGGCGTAGAAGGCAAGCTAGGCAATACGGATATGTATATCTCCTCCTTTGTAACCGACCTTGTGTAACCCTATCCCCCTCCGGTGTCTATATAAACCGGAGGGTTTTAGTCCGTAGGACAACATAAAATCATACCATAGGCTAGCTTCTAGGGTTTAGCCTCTCCGATCTCATGGTAGATCAACTCTTGTAATACTCATATCATCAAGAATAAATCAAGCAGGACGTAGGGTTTTACATCCATCAAGAGGACCCGAACCTGGGTAAAACATCGTGTCCCCTGCCTCCTGTTACCATCCGCCTTAGACGCACAGTTCGGGACCCCTACCCGAGATCCGCCGGTTTTGACACCGACATTGGTGATTTCATTGAGAGTTCCTCTGTGTCGTCGCCGTTAGGCTTCATGACTCCTACGATCATCGATAGCAATGCAGTCCAGGGTGAGACTTTTCTCCCCGGACAGATCTTTGTGTTCGGCGGCTTCGCACTGCGGGCCAACTCACTTCGCCATCTGGAGGAGATCAAAAGTTACGCCCCTGGCCACCAGGTCAGGTTTGGAAGCTTAAACTACACGGCCGATATCCGGGGAGACTTGATCCTCGAGGGATTCGAGCCCCTGCCTTGTGCGCCACGCAGTCACGATGAGTACGATTTAGCTCTACCATCGGACTGTATTCAGGAGATCGCACCGGCAGCTGCTCTGAGCCTCAATTCGGAGCCAGTTGCGCCATCCATGGACGCGTGGATAGACCCCGTTACGGAGGCCGTATCCTCAGCAGCGATCGAGCCGAATATCGACCTTACCCTTCACGAGAGCCGTGTTACCAAACTATCGGATCCTTCTCCGGCCATGGACTCCGAACCGCCTGCGCCCGTTCGTATCGAATCCGATTGGGCGCCGATCATGGAGTTTACCTCTGCGGATAGTTTTCAGCACTCGCCCTTTGGCGACATACTGAACTCATTAAGGTCTCTCTCCCTGTCAGGAGAGTCCTGGCCGAACTACGTCCGGCATGATTGGGATACGGATGACGAAGAAATTCGCCGCCCACCCACCACCCACTTAGTAGCCACTATCGACGACTTAACCGGCATGCTCGACTTCGACTCCGAAGACATCGACGGTATGGACGACGATGCGGGAGACGAAGAGGAACCACTGCCCATGGGGCACTGGACAGCCACCTCATCATACGATATATACATGGTGGACACACCCAAAGAAGGCAATGGCGACGAGACAACGGAGGATGACCCCTCCAAAAAGCAACCCAAGCGCCGGCGTCAGCGGTGCCGCTCTAAGTCTCGCCAATAGCACTCTGAATAGTGCCGAAGACAACTACAATCCACTCCAGCAAGATTTAGAGCAGGAGAATGAAGGAGCCAGCCCGCTTGAGAGAGCGGCACATGGAGAGGCGGAGGATGATAATTACATGCCTCCCTCCGAAGACGAGGCAAGCTTCGACGAGGACGAATTCGTCGTGCCAGAGGATCCCGTCGAACAAGAGCGCTTCAAGCGCAGGCTTATAGCCACGGCAAATAGCCTTATGAAAAAGTAGAAGCAGTTTTAAGCTGATCAAGATTTGCTAGCTGACAGATGGACTGAAGTCCTGGCGGCCGACGAACATAAATTCAAACGCCCCTCCAATAGTTACCCAAAGTGCAGGTTGCTACCCCGACTGGAGGAGGAAGCACCGAAACCTACATCCCCGGCGTATGACGCGGCTGATCGGCCACCTCGTGGCCGCGACAGAGAAACATTCCAGCCAAAAGCTCAGCCCGCACCCCGACGCCATTCAAATAAAAAGGCATGGGGAAATACGCCAGACCTGCCAGACGTATTGGAGGACAAATCAAAACATGCAAGATCGATCTACGGATCACGAGGGCGCACCACTATGCGAGACGATAATCGTCACGCCGGATACAGTAAAAGTAAGTCCGGCCGGGCCGAACACAGCGGGCAAGACTCATTCGAGCTGCGTCGCGACATAGCCCAGTACAGAGGCGCCGCACACCCACTATGCTTCATAGACGAAGTAATGGATCATCAAATCCCAGAGGGTTTCAAACCCGTAAATATTGAATCATACGATGGCACAACAGATCCTGCGGTATGGATCGAGGATTTCCTCCTGCACATCCACATGGCCCGCGGTGATGACTTACACGCCATCAAATACCTCCCACTAAAACTCAAAGGACCAGCGCGGCTTGGCTCAACAGCTTGCCAGCAAAGTCCATTGGCTGTTGGGAAGATCTGGAAGCTGCATTCCTTGACAACTTTCAAGGCACTTATGTGCGACCACCAGATGCCGATGACTTGAGCCACATAATTCAGCAGCCAGAGGAATCGGCCAGGCAATTCTGGACACGGTTCCTAACAAAGAAAAATCAAATCGTCGACTGTCCGGATGCAGAGGCCCTAGTAGCTTTCAAGCACAACATCCGCGATGAGTGGCTAGCCCGGCACCTTGGTCAGGAAAAACCGAAATCTATGGCAGCCCTCACGACACTCATGACCCGCTTTTGTGCGGGAGAAGACAGCTGGCAGGCTCGCAGTAATAACATAGCAAAGAACCACGGTACTTTGGATACCAAGGACGGTAATGGGAGGTCACGTCGCAACAAACATAAGCGCCGCATTAACAACAACAATACCGAGGATACGTTAGTCAATGCCGGATTCAAAGGCTCTAAACCCGGTCAGCGGAAAAAGCCATTCAAAAGAAGCACTCCGGGCCCGTCCAATTTGGACCGTATACTCGATCGCTTGTGTCAAATACACGACACCCCCGACAAGCCAGCCAACCACACCAACAGGGATTGTTGGGTGTTCAAGCAGGCCGGCAAGTTAAATGCCAAAAACAAAGATAAGGGGTCACATAGCGATGACGAGGAGGAGCCCCGGCAGCCGAACACCGGAGGACAGAAGAGGTTCCCCCCACAAGTGCGGACGGTGAACATGATATACGCAACCCACATCCCCAAGAGGGAGCAGAAGCGTGCGCTCAGGGACGTATATGCGTTGGAGCCTGTCGCCCCAAAGTTCAACCCATGGTCCTCCCTTTCCGATCACCTTCGATCGCAGGGACCACCCCACTAGTATCCGTCATGGCGGATTCGCCGCATTGGTCCTAGACCCAATCATTGATGGATATCACCTCACTCGAGTCCTTATGGATGGCGGCAGCAGCCTAAACCTGCTTTATCAAGACACAGTGCGCAAAATGGGTATTGACCCCTCAAGGATCAAACCCATAAAAACGACCTTTAATGGCGTCATTCCAGGTGTAGAGGCCCATTGCACAGGCTCAGTCACACTGGAAGTGGTCTTCGGATACCCGGATAACTTCCGAAGCGAAGAGTTAATCTTCGACATAGTCTCGTTCCGCAGTGGCTACCATGCACTTCTTAGGCGAACCGCATTCGTAAGATTTAATGCGGTACCGCATTATGCATATCTCAAGCTCAAAATGCTAGGACCTCGGGGGGTCATCATAGTCAATGGAAACACAGAGCGCTCTCTCCGCACGGAGGAGCACACTGCGGCCCTCGCAGCAGATGCACAAAGCAGCCTCTTAAGGCAATCCACTAGTTCGGCGATTAAGGACCCGGGCAACTTCGAGCGCGCCCGGAGTACTCGGCAACTGGACCACCTGGCACGTTCCGAGCTTGCATAGAAATGCGGCCCCCACCCCGGTCCCAGCGAAACGGTGAAATCCGTGCTACGCGTACATAATTATGCATTAAAAATACCATGGGCACAGGCGGGGAGGGGGGCACGACTGCGGCACACCCCAAGTCGCGGCTTAAACCGCACTAGGGGCTTCCCGCTTTGTTATTTTTCTCTTTCGGGACTTTAATCTCAGGAAACCCTGTCCGGCAACATGATGGCCGAACACATGATGCAGCAACCAAGGAGGCAGAAAGCTACGTCACACCACGGAACCCCCAGGTGGATTACGATAATGAGTGAAATATTTGCTTTAATACTATTCCTCAGCTTGCCCTTGGAAGGGACATGTCAAACAGTCGTACTTTTTGCTTATCGCACTACTTGTATCATTCTGCTTTAACGCACCTTTTTGAATAAACAATGCATAGCATTAAAACTGTTATTGCATTCTTCCTTTTTACATATATGTTCATTCACAACATCTAGCACCCGTACACTCTGGTACGGCAACTACGCTAGGGACTTAAGCATACCCCATAATACGGCGTGAGAAGTCCGAACACTTTCGACAGTGCGGCACCCCGAACTTATAGCATTATATGCATCAGCTCCGAATCATGTCTTGGGTCAATAGTTGGGTTTGCCCGGCTCCCATATTTTGGTACCTTATGTTCTGCTATATCGGCTAAGGTAGCACTGGGAGAACTACTGCGATTGTGCCCCGGTTCTGCTGGGCTAAGCACCTCAGTAGAGAAAGCTAAAACTGACTCTCATGATAAGGCGAGAGACTGGTCGCTGTTCGAGAGGTTTCAAGTCCCTAAAGACTTATGCTGCTTAGAGCGAGGAGTCGGCCTTGTCCGGCTTAAGGCGTGTATCGCGCCCTGAATTCGGCCTTTCGAATACTAGGGGCTTCGCTGAAATTTAAAATTATAGAATTCTATGGTTAAGTGAGAGTGATAACGCATTATGGTCTGATTGCCTTGTTCGTTGTGCTGAGCACCTCCCTCAAAGGACCCAACAATGGGAACAAGAGTGCTCAGGTTTATCCCGAACACCCCAGCACTCGTGGCGTGGGGGCAGAAGCCGACGACTAGCCATCTCTCAGATTTGATAAACAGCCGAACAGAGGGTAATATTTTAAATTCAGACAAGCGTTGCATAGCGCATATGAACAAGCTTTCATAATACAGGATCACATGAGCAAGTTTACTCAAATATTACATCTTTCGTACACTCCTCCGCTACGAGACGGGCGCCCTTCAGGACACCCTCGTAGTACATCTCGGGGTGGCAACGCTCCTTGCCCTGCGGCCGCCCTTCCTTCCCCAGCTTCACGACGTCCATCTTGGCCCATTGCACCTTCACATGGGCGAAAGCCCGGCGTGCACCTTCGATGCAGACGGACCGCTTGATGACTTCCAGCCGTGGGCAGGCATCCACAAGCCGCCTCACCAGGCTGAAGTAGCTGTTGGGAAGGGCATCACCAGGCCACATCCGGACTATAAAGCCCTTCATTGCCTGTTTGGCCGCCTTGTGCAGCTCGACCAGTTGCTTCAGCTGGTCGCTCAGAGGCATCGGGTGTTCGGTCCCAGTATACTGAGACCAGAATAGCCTCTCCGTTGAGCTTGCCTCCTCGGCCTGGTAAAACTGTGTGGCATCCGACACGCTGCGGGGAAAATCTGTGAATGCTCCTGGGGAGCTCCTGATTCGGGTAAGTAACAAGTAATTTACTTTCACATGCTTGCTTTGCATATAGAATGCCATACCCGCCGCTATCTTCTTCATCGCATCAATCTCCTGGAGGGCCTTTTGGGCTTCGGCCTTGGCACTCTTTGCACTCTCAAGGGCCATGGCAAGCTCGGACTCTCGCGTCTTCAAGTCAAGCTCCAACACCTCGTGCTTCGTCACGAGAGCGTGGAGCTCTTGCTACACCTCGCCCACCGGTGCCTCATGCCTTTCCCGCTCGGTGCGCTCCTTGGCCGCTTTGTTTTTCGGCCTCAGATAGCGCTTGCTTCAGGGTCGCCACCTCGGTCGTGGCCCCTGGCAAATTTACGATGGTCCTGTCATTTTGCAATCGCATTCTTTTTATATATATACATAGACTAGGTAATACTTACCTTTGTTCTCCTCGAGCTGCCTCTTGGCAAGGCCGAGCTCTTCCTTGGACCCTTCGAGGTCCTGCTTCAGTGCGGCGACCTCCGCAGTCAGTGCGGCAGAGGCCACAGCGAAGCCTGCATACGCATATAGACATATTTATATTAGACTCCTGTGATATTGTTTGATCCTCTGTTCAGCTTTTCTTTGTGAACACCGAACAGAGCATCAGGGGCTACTGTCTATGCGGTAATATTTTTCCTATATTTCAAATACTTACCTCAAAGCCTGTTAGAAGGCTGGCATAGGCTTCATTCAGTCTGCTCTTGGCGGACTAAACCTTCTGGATCACCGCACTCATAATAGTGCGGTGCTCTTCGTCGATGGAAGCGCTGCGAAGCGCTCCCAGCAGACTGTCTGATTCCTCTGGATGGACAGAGGTCACCGGCACAGGCGTCTTGCCCCTTTTAGAAGGAGGCCGCCTGCCTGAGTCCAGAACCACGGGAGGTTCCGGCACGGTGTTCTGCTGAGGGCCGAACTCGGAGCCCTCGGGAGCCTTGCTCCCTCTGCTCCCGAAATCCGGAAGGTCGCCTTGAGGCGCCTCCGGACTATCTCCCCTTGACCCAGTGCCTCTTGAGACAATACCTCGGCGTTGTCCCTAGGGCAAGGGGAGGTGGCGGTCGGAAGTAGATCGCTATCCATATCCGACGAGCCCAGGGAGCCGTCCGACGAAGATATGTCGATACGGGCTTGTGGCGGTCTGCATAATCATAATTCGGCGTTAGGAGAGGCAGTGCGACAAAGGTATGCTATGAGTTACTCTGGCATCCGAATACTTACGACTTCGCCAGGGGCTTGGCCCTGAGCAGCCACTCGTCATCGCCTTCGGCGGCGGTGGTGGAGTAGTCCGGAAGGAGAGTCCTTCCCTTCTTGGACCCTTCGGCCCCCCGGTTGGAGCGGCCTTCCTTTTCTTGTCTCCCCCGACTGGAGGGGGAGCATCTTCATCTTCCTCCTCGTCTTCGGGGGAGGAGTGCGTCGCAGAGTTATCAGACGATGAGTCCGATAACACCTGGCGTCGGGAACTCTTTTGGGTTCCCTTGGCCTTCTTGGTCTTCTCCGGCACCTTGTAAGGAGCCGGAGTCAGCATCTCCGTTAGGAGAGCGTCCGCAGTGTCTTCAGGCAGAGGGGCCACAGTTAATCTGCCCCGATGTCTCCACCCAGTCCTGTCAAAGGCATGGAGCTTAGACCCCGCACATGGTTAAGCTAGGGGAAATAAATATCCTACCAGATGTTTAGAACTCACCGAATGCGCTAGGCGCTTCGCGCTTAGCCCGCGGTCCTCGGTGAGAGAGGGAGGGACCTCAACGCCCTTGAACAACACCCTCCAGACGTCCTTGTGCGTTGTGTCGAAGAGCTCGCTCAGAGCCTGGTGCTAGGCCGGGTCAAACTCCCACAAGTTGAAATCCCGTTGTTGACATGGGAGGATCCGGCGGATGAGCATGACCTGGACTATGTTGACAAGCTTGAGCTTCTTGCCTGCCATATTCCGGATACATTTCTGGAGTCCGTCCAGCTCCACCGGTGAACTCCAGGACAGGCCCTTCTCTTTCCAGGAGGTGAGCCGCGTGGGGATTCCGGATCGAAACTCGGGGGCCGCCACCTAGTTGGTGTCGCGCAGCTCGGTGATGTAGAACCACGCCGATTGCCACCCCTTTATGGTCTCTACGAAGGAGCCTTCAAGCCATATAAAATTGGGCATCTTGCCCACCATGGCTCCGCCGCATTCTGCTTGTTGTCCTCCCACCACCTTCGGCTTGATACTGAAGGTCTTTAACCACATGTCGAAGTGGGGCCGGATGCGGAGGAAAGCCTCACACACGACAATGAGTGCCGAAATGTTGAGAATGAAGTTCGGGGCCAGATCATGGAAGTCCAGCCCGTAGTAGAACATGAGACCACGGACGAATGGATGGAGGGGAAACCCCAGTCCGCGGAGGAAGTGGTGGAGGAAAACTTCCCTCTCGTGAGGTTCAGGGGTAGGAACGATCTGCCCCGCAGCGGGCAGCCGATGCGCGATATTTGCGGCTAAGTATCCGGCTCTGCGCAGCTTCTTGATGTGTCCCTCCGTAACGTAGGAAGCCATCCATTTGCCTCCCGCTCCGGACATATTTGGAGGAGGTTGAGGGGAAGGATGTGGAATTGGGCGTTGGAGCTCGAGTGCACAAGAATGGATGAGCAAGGAGGAAGAAGGTGTGGGTAGAAAAAGGTTAAACCTTGTCCCTTTATAAGGGCGGCCGAAACTATGCGCCCCCACTAGCCTGGTAAAACTCGCTTATCCCCCAAGCGCCGTAATCGATGGCGCAGTTGGGTTACCCACGCCCATATTGATGAGAATCCCGTAATAAGGGGGACAAGATCTTTGATTTGACAAGACGTGTCAAGAAACTGCCTCGCGTTATGTGCGGGGCTAGCTAAAGAAAAACGGTTCGAATAATCACCGAGCCATGGCGTGATGTCATGTTGCCAAAATGTGTCAGCAGATTAGATTTGTGGAAATATTATTCTCTCTACGGTGGTATGTGGAACTTATTTTGCAGGGTCGGACACTATCCTTGTATTCAAATTCTTCCGTGGTGTATTCGGAGGAGGAACCCGCCTTGCAATGCTAAAGACAATACTGCGCGCCGTACTCATCGTCATTGAAGCCTGGTTCAGGGGCTACTGAGGGAGTCCTGGATTAGGGGTCACAGCACAGCCAGACTATATCCGTTGGCCGGAGTGTTGGACTATGAAGATACAAGATTGAAGACTTCGTCTCGTATCCGGATAGGACTCTACTTGGCGTGGAAGGCAAGCTAGGCAATACAGATATGTATATCTCCTCCTTTGTAACCGACCTTGTGTAACCCTAGCCCCCTCCGGTGTCTATATAAACCGGAGGGTTTTAGTCCGTAGGACAACATACAATCATACCATAGGCTAGCTTCTAGGGTTTAGCCTCTCCGATGTCGTGGTAGATCAACTCTTGTAATACTCATATCATCAAGAATAAATCAAGCAGGACGTATGGTTTTACCTCCATCAAGAGGGACCGAACCTGGGTAAAACATCGTGTCCCCTGCCTCCTGTTACCATCTGCCTTAGATGCACAGTTCGGGACCCCCTACCCGAGATCCGCCGGTTTTGACACCGACAATAAGTATTACGGTGGGTAAAAAAATTACTGTTGAGCAATTGACAGAATTGAGCATAGTTATGAGAATATCTATGTATGATCATGTATATAGGCATCATGTCCGAGACAAGTAGACCAACTCCTGCCTGCATCTACTACTATTACTCCACACATTGACCACTATCCAGCATGCATCTAGAGTATTAAGTTCAAAAGAACAGAGTAACGCTTTAAGCCGAATGACATGATGTAGAGGGACAAACTCATGCAATATGAAATAAACCCCATCTTGTTATCCTCGATGGCAACAATACAATATGTGCCTTGCTGCCTCTACTATCACTGGGAAAGGACACCGCAAGATTGAACCCAAAGCTAAGCACTTCTCCCATTGCAAGAAAGATCAATCTAGCAGGCCAAACCAAACTAATAATTCGAAGAGACTTGCAAAGATAACCAATCATACATAAAAGAATTCAGAGAAGATTCAAATATTGTTCATAGATAAACTTGATCATAAACCCACAATTCATCGGTCTCAACAAACACACCGCAAAAGAAGATTACATCGAATAGATCTCCAAAAGAGAGGGGGAGAACTTTGTATTGAGATCCAAAAAGAGAGAAGAAGCCATCTAGCTAATAACTATGGACCCGAAGGTCTAAATTAAACTACTCACATTTCATCGGAGAGGCTATGGTGTTGATGTAGAAGCCCTCCATGATCAATGCCCCCTCTGGCGGAGCTCCGGAAAAGGCCCCAAGATGGGATCTCCCGGGTACAGAAAGTTACGGCGGTGGAATTAGGGTTTTGGCTCCGTTTCTGGTAGTTTGGGGGTACGTAGGTATATATAGGAGGAAGAAGTACGACGGTGGAGCAACGTGGGCCCCACGAGGGTGGAGGGCGCGCCTGGGGGGGGGGGGGGGGTAGGCGCGCCCCTACCTCGTGCCCTCCTGGTTGCTTTCTTGACGTAGGGTCCAAGTCCTCTGGATCATGTTCGTTCCGAAAATCACGTTCCCGAAGGTTTCATTCCGTGTGGACTCCGTTTGATATTCTTTTTCTGCGGAACTCTGAAATAGGCAAAAAACATCAATTCTGGGCTGGGCCTCCGGTTAATAGGTTAGTCCCAAAAATAATATAAAAGTGTATAATAAAGCCCAATAATGTCCAAAACAGGATATAATATAGCATGGAACAATAAAAAATTATAGATACGTTGGAGACGCTTGAGAGTGCATCTTCATACCCTTGAAGATTGCGATGCGGAAGCGTTGCAAGAACGCAGTTGGAGGAGTCATACACGCACCGATTCAGATCGCGGTCGATTCCGATCTAAGCGCCGAACAACAGCGCCTCCGCGTTCAACACACGTGCAGCTCGGTGACATCTCCTGCGCCTTGATCCAGCAAGGAGGAGGGAGAGGTTGGGGAAGACAACTCCAGCAGCAGCACGACGGTGTGGTGGTGGTGGAGCTGCGTGGTTTCCAGCAGGGCTTCGCCAAGCACTATGGAGAACAAGGATGTGGAGAGGTAGGGCTGCGCCGAGAGAGAGAGACTCGTGTCTTTGGCAGCCCCCAAAACCCCACTATTTATAGGAGGAGGGGAGGAGGGGAGGAGGGTGCGCCCCCTCTAGGGTTCCCACCCCTAGGGGGCGGCAGCCCTAGATGGGATGGAGGGGGCGGCCAAGAGGGGGAGAGAGGGGGGTGCGCCCTAGGGTGGGCCTTAGGCCCATATGCGCCTAGGGTTTCCCCCTTTCCCCTCCTAGCTGCGCCTTGGGCCATGGTGGGAGGTGCACCAGCCCACTCAGGGGCTGGTCCCTTCCCACTCTTGGCCCATGCAAGCCTCCGGGGCTGGTGGCCCCTCCCGTTGGACCCCGAAACCCTCCGGTGGTCCCGGTACACTACCGGTGACGCCCGAAACAATTCCAGTGGTCAAAACCTCACTTCCTATATATTATTCTTTACCTCCAGACCATTCTGGAACTCCTCGTGACATCCGGGATCTCATCCGGGACTCCGAACAACATTCAGTAACCACGCACAAACTTTCCCTATAACCTTAGCGTCATCGAACTTTAAGTGTGTAGACCCTACGGGTTCGGGAGGCATGCAGACATGACCGAGACATCTCTGTGGTCAATAACCAACAACAGGATCTGGATACCCATGTTGGCTCCTACATGTTCCACGATGATCTTATCGGATTAACCACGATGTCGAGGATTCAATCAATCCCGTATACAACTCCCTTTGTCTACCGGTATGATACTTGCTCGAGATTCGATCATCGGTATTCCTATACCTTGTTCAATCTCGTCACCGGCAAGTCTCTTTTTCTCGATCTCTAACACATCATCCCGTGATCAACTCCGTGATCACATTGAGCTCATTATGATGATGTCCTAGCGAGTGGGCCCAGAGATACCTCTCCGTCACACGGAGCGGCATATCCCAGTCTCGATTCATACCAACCCAACAGACACTTTCGGAGATACCCGTAGTGAACCTTTATAGCCACCCAGTTACGTTGTGACGTTTGGCACACCCAAAGCATCCCTACGGTATCCGGGAGTTGCACAATCTCATGGTCTAAGGAAATGATACTTGACATTAGAAAAGCTTTAGCAGACGAACTACACGATCTTGTGCTATGCTTAGGATTGGGTCTTGTCCATCACATCATTCTCCTAATGATGTGATCCCGTTATCAAGGACATCCATTGTCCATGGTTAGGAAACCGTAACCATCTATTGATCAATGAGCTAGTGAACTAGAGGCTCACTAGGGACATGTTGTGGTCTATGTATTCACACATGTATTACGATTTATGGATAACACAATTATAGCATGAACAATAGAAAATTATCATGAACAAGGAAATATAATAATAACCATTTTATTATTGCCTCTAGGGCATATTTTCAACACGCCTCTCTTCTTCAGTTCGGATTTTGGATGAGTTGGCTGGATCATGAATTCAATATGGTATCCGAGCCAAGAGGTCTTGAGTTTAAGACCCTGCCAACATAGTTTTAAATAAAACGATTCTGCGGCCTACATCAATCGCACGTCTAAGGACTAAAATAGGCTAGACGTGAGGGGGAGTGTTGAAATATATTGCATGCTCTTGCATTCCTAAACTTCTTTTGCAGAACATGAATTTGGTTTTGGAATTTATGATGTTCCACTTCCTAAACTTCTATTTCAGAACATGAATTTGGTTTTGGAATTTACGATGTTCCACTTTTCGAAGCTGGTGCAATGTTTGGATCTACTTTTGGTTTTGCAAAATGAAATATAGATAAATAGAGGATAGATAGACCAATAACGTCAAGGATACAATGTAAATTCTGAGTACTTCCGCACAGGAAATGTTGTATATGTTCCCAATACATGAGCTGATGTGACTTGCATGCATTCCAAATTTCCAATATCTACTGCATGCTAAGGGTTCAACTCATCCAGGATCTTCCTCCTGCCACCGTAAAATATCTGACTACATACAACATTACTACAGATGCACACACTGAAAAACAACATGGAATTAGTTCGTCCAATATCTGACAAAAGGATGTATTACCTCCCCTGACGACTATCTGATACAAGCTACACAAGATAGAGTGTGAAAATGTGAAACATAAAAAAGGCAATAGAAGATCAGAGATTAAAGCCCATGAACCAAGCAAGAAGTGAAGCTAAATTTGAAACACGACATTTTCAACATTAAGATTCAGAATATATTGGAACCTATGTATTAAATAATACATTGTTTTCGCATGTCATCTGAAAACACAAAACAATACAAGAGAGCAGCAACAATTATATTCAAAGGCATGTATGGCTAATGCTAATTTGGTGTTTACTGGGCCGGTATTTCTCCCATTACAACATCTATCTAGGATAGTTATTCCAAAATCCAACCTTCCACGGAGTTACATTCTTTGGCCACATAGGAAATTCCATTTCTAACTTCTGGCCTTGTCACGATGTTCTACTCTAGTGTTTAATTTTGCCTATGTCTACTCAAATTTCATGTTCAGACAACTATACCTAAGACTTCTATAGAGGCACACATACATGCGCTGTCCCGCAGTTATCCTGAATACCACATACAAAAACCATTGTCGTAAGCATGTTGATCCATGTCAAACTCCAATGAAATAGCGCGAGTGTGCCTGTTATGTACATTTGTACATGCATGGTGCCGAAGCAGTCGCTGGCCGCCGAGCTCTCGCATGTCACTGAACCCGCCGGTGGGCTCCTCCAGCTCCTCATATGTGAATTAGTGTGTCTGCAGCCTGTGGACTCTGCCGGACTCCACATCGCTGCCACTCTAGAGCAGGGTGTCCCGCCTGAGTTACTTTACTTGAGGATCTTGGACGAGGAAGTCACTTGTGCTGCCTCCTCTTGTGTATGTACTGGAATGGCACAACGACAAGAAGCACGAACAGAACCAGAGCAACTACAGAGCTTTCTGAAGTGGTAAACATCGATTAAATAGATGAAGAAAGAACCATGCACATTGATGCTTGAATTCGTAAGAGAAGAAAAATAAAACACTTACAAATGCTTGAATTGGTCCATGTGCACCATGGATTTCGGTAAGAAAACTACTGATAAATAAGGTAGTTGTGTTTCATGTGCTCACCATTGGTTTCTTTGGTCTTGCAAGATCAAAAACCAATGTCAAAAATGGTTCTGTATATAAAAGGAAATGTAGGTTGGAATAGACAAGTTCTATCTCTAGTTAGACACGGCTTGATTTAAACAACATGTGGTATAGAGAACATGCTAAATTTGGAGAATTTGAGGGAATTGTCCAGTTCATAGTCTACTACCTTGTTTGTGTTTATGTCTTCATCCTACTTAATTTGTTCGATTTCCTATAGTCAAAGAGTGATTACATCAGTTTAAAAGAAGAGTAGTCTTCCCTTACCAGTAAATAGACTGGTCAGAAATTAGGACATCTCAAGGTAGATTAGATCAGTTACAAAAAAAGGTTGATTAGATCAATCAAACATCGTTGACCAACCAATTACGTCTTAGATCAATCAAACATAGTCTACATACCTGTAGATGAAGTGTCAAGTTAAAAGAAGGGACGTCTTCCCTTACTAGTAAATAGACTGGTCAGAAATTAGGACATCTCAAAGTTAATTGGATCAATCAAACATTGTTGACCAACCAATTACATCTTAGATCAATCAAGGGTACCTGAACCAGACGAAGTAGTAGGACACGACTTGCTAGCCTGTCCGCCGAAGCAGAAGCACATGTGATCATCCGGTACCCATCTGTCATACCCGCGACGCCCTCTAGAAGCCTGGCACTCGCCGCACCACTCGGCACCGGCCTTCCGTCGCACAGAGAACCCCGCCCTGACGGCGTCCCCGACGGTGGCGTACTGGCGTTCCCGGCGGCCCGCGCATCTGCCATGGCCGATGGCCGAGTCGTACGACTGCACCTGCACACCACCCCTAGGCCCAGTACGTCCTCTAGCACCGACGTACCGACGCTCTCCTTCTGTGCCGCCGCCAAGCTTGCCTATGGTTGGACGCGATCTAGAGTGGTGCAAATAAGAGGGAGGAGCAGAGTATTTGTTGATGGGACTGGATCCTACTACCGATGGCCTGCAGCCCTCGACTGTGACCGCGGGGCAGAGTCAGAGAATTCTTTTCTCGGGAGCGTCAGAGCGGGGAGAGAGACGAGATCAGGAGCGATGGGGTGCGGGAGATGAGGAGGCTGCGTGGGCGTGGGACGTGGGGTCATGGCGTCATTTTTTTGCCTTTTTCGGGTGGGGATAGAAGAAGCGGTGTGAGGATGTATCGATAGCAGCGATAGGAGGGGGAGGTCGAATCATCACGATGTTCGATCCTTCTTTAATAGTAGAGATTACTCCACACATTGTCCGATATCCAGCATGCATGTACAATATTAAGTTCATAAGAACAGAGTAACGCATTAGGCAAGTTGACATGATGTAGAGGGATAAACAAAAGCAATATGACATAAACCCCATCTTTTTATCCTCGATGGCAACAATACAATACGTGTCGGTTCCCTTTATGTCCTGGTATCGAGAACCGCAAGATTGAACCCAAAGCTAAGCACTTCTCCCATTGCAAGAAAGATCAATCTAGTAGGCCAAACTAAACCAATAATTCGAAGAGACTTGCAAAGATATCAAACCATGCATATAAGAATTCAGAGAAGAAACAAATATTGTTCATAGATAATCTTGATCATAAACCCACAATTCATCGGATCTCGGCAAACACACCGCAAAAAGTATTACATCAAATAGATCTCCAAGAACATCGAGGAGAACTTTGTATGAAGAATCAAAGAGAGAGAAGAAGCCATCTAGCTAATAACTATGGACCCGAAGGTCTCTGGTAAACTACTCACACATCATCAGAGAGGCTATGGTGTTGATGTAGAAGCCCTCCGTGATCGAATCCCCCTCCGGTAGATCGCTGGAAAAGGCCCCAAGATGGGATCTCATGGGTACAGAATGTTGCAATGGTGGAAAAGTGGTTTCGTGGATCCCCTGGGTGTTTTCAGGGTATAAGAGTATATATAGGCGGAAGAAGTAGGTCGGTGGAGCTACGAGGGGCCCATGAGGGTGGGGGCGCGCTTACCCCCTGGGCGCGCCCTCCTGCCTCGTGGCCGCCTTGTTGTGTCTCTGACTTCCACTCCAAGTCTCCTGGATTGTGTTTGTTCCAATAAAGATCCTCCCGAAGATTTTGTTCTGTTTGGATTCCGTTTGATATTCCTTTTCTGTGAAACATTGAAATAGGCAAAAAAACAAAAATTTGCACTTGGCCTTCGGTTAATAGGTTAGTCCAAAAATAATATAAAAGAGTATATAAAAGCCCATTAAACATCCTAAACAGATAATATAATAGCATGGAACAATAAAAAATTATAGATACGTTGGAGACGTATCAAGCATCCCCAAGCTTAATTCCTGCTCGTGCTCGAGTAGGTAAATGATAAAAAACAGAATTTTTGATGTGGAATGCTACCTAACATAATTTTCAATGTAATTTTCTTTATTGTGGCATGAATGTTTAAATCTTAAAGATTCAAGACAAAAGTTTAATATTGACATAAAAATAATAATACTTCAAGCATACTAACTAAGCAATTATGTCTTCTCAAATAACATAGCCAAAGAAAGCTCATCCCTACAAAATCATATAGTTTGGCCATGCTCCATCTTCATCACACAAAATGCTCTCATCATGCACAACCCCGATGACAAGCCAAGCTATTGTTTCATACTTTAGTATTCTCAAACCTTTTCAACTTTCACGCAATACATGAGCGCGAGCCATGGACATAGCACTATGGGTGGAATAGAATATAATGATGGAGGTTGTGTGGAGAAGACAAAAAAGGAGAAAGTCTCACATCGACGCGGCTAATCAACGGGCTATGGAGATGCCCATCAATTGATGTCAATGCGAGGAGTAGGGATTGCCATGCAACGGATGCACTAGAGCTATAAATGTATGAAAGCTCAATAAAAGAAACTAAGTGGGTGTGCATCCAACTTGCTTGCTCATGAAGACCTAGGGAATTTGAGGAAGCCCATTGTTGGAATATACAGGCCAAGTTCTATAATGAAAAATTCCCACTAGTATATGAAAGTGACAAAATAAGAGACTCTCTATCATGAAGATCATGGTGCTACTTTGAAGCACAAGTGTGGAAAAAGGATAGTAGCATTGTCCCTTCTCTCTTTTTCTCTCATTTTTTGGGCCTTCTCTTTTTTATTTGGCCTTTCTATTTTTTTCCTCACACGGGACAATGCTCTAATAATGATGATCATCACACTTCTATTTATTTACAACTCAAGGATTACAACTCGATACTAGAACAAAATATGACCCTATATGAGTGCCTCCGGCGGTGTACCGGGATGGACAATGAATCAAGAGTGACATGTATGAAAAAATATGCATGGTGGCCTTACCACAAATACGATATCAACTACATGATCATGCAAGGCAATATGGAAATGATGAAGCGTGTCATAATAAACGGAACAGTGGAAAGTTGCATGGCAATATATCTCGGAATGGCTATGGAAATGCCATAATAGGTAGGTATGGTGGCTGTTTTGAGAAAGATATAAGGAGGCTTATGTGTGACAGAGCGTATCATATCACGGGGTTTGGATGCACCGGCGAAGTTTGCACCAACTCTCGAGGTGAGAAAGGGCAATGCGTGGTACCGAAGAGGCTAGCAATGATGGAAGGGTGAGAGTGCGTATAATCCATGGACTCAACATTAGTCATAATGAACTCACATACTTATTGCAAAAATCTACAAGTCATCAAAACCAAGCACTACGTGCATGCTCCTAGGGGGGTATATTGGTAGGAAAAGACCATCGCTCGTCCCCGACCGCCACTCATAAGGAGGACAATCAAAGAAACACCTCATGCTTCAAATTTGTTACACAACGGTTACCATACGTGCATGCTACGGGACTTGCAAACTCCAACACAAGTATTTCTAAAATTCACAATTAGTCAACTAGAACGACTCTAATATTACCATCTTTATATCTCAAAACAATCATCAAGTATCAAACTTCTCATAGTATTCAATGCACTCTATATGGAAGTTTTTATTACATCCATCTTGGATGCCTATCATATTAGAACTAATTTTACAGCCAAAGCAAATTACCATGCTGTTATAAAAGACTCTCAAAATAATATAAGTGAATCATGAGAGATCAATAATTTCTATAAAATAAAACCACCACCATGCTCTAAAAAGATATAAGTGAAGCACTAGAGCAAAATTATCTAGCTCAAAAGATATAAGTGAAGCACATAGAGTATTCTAACAAATTCCGATTCATGTGTGTCTCTCCCAAAAGGTGTGTACAGCAAGGATGATTGTGGTAAACTAAAAAGCAAAGACTCAAATCATACAAGACACTCCAAGCAAAACACATATCATGTGGTGAATAAAAATATAGCCTCAAGTAAAGTTACCGATAGACGAAGACGAAAGAGGGGATGCCTTCAGGGGCATCCCCAACCTTAGGCTTTTGGTTGTCCTTGAATTTTACCTTGGGGTGCCTTGGGCATCCCCAAGCTTAGGCTCTTGCCACTCCTTATTCCAAAATCCATCAAATATTTACCCAAAAACTTGAAAACTTCACAAGACAAAACTTAAACAGAAAATCTCATGAGCTCCGTTAGTGTAAGAAAACAAACCACCACTTTAAGGTACTGTAATGAACTCATTCTTTATTTATATTGGTGTTAAAACTACTGTATCCCAACTACTCTATGGTTCATACCCCCGATACTAGCTATAGATTCATCAAAATAAGAAAACAACACACGAAAAACCGAATCTGTCAAAAACAGAACATTCGGTAGTAATCTGTATCAAATGCATACTTCTATAACTCCAAAAATTCTGAAAAAATAAGACGGCTTGGATAATTTGTTTATTTATCTACTGCAATTGGAATCAGTATTTTATCACTTTCTCGTGATTTTTAATAATTGTTTTCATGAGCAGAAAGTTTCTGTCTTTTTTCAGCAAGATCAAATAATTATCACCCAAGAAGATCCTATAGGTTTTACTTGGTACAACACTAATTAAAACATAAAACCACATCTAACCAGAGGCTAGATGAATTATTTGTTACTAAACAGGAACAAAAATAAAATTTGGTTGCCTCCCAACAAGCGCTATTGTTTAACGCCCCTAGCTAGGCATAAAAACAAGAATAGATCTAGGTATTACCATCCTTGATATGCAATACATAAGTGACTCTCATAATAGATTCATAAGGTAATTTAATTTTCTTCCTAGGAAAGTGTTCCATGCCTTTCCTTAACGGAATTTGGAATCTAATATTTCCTTATTTCATATCAATAATTGCACCAATCGTTCTAAGGAAAGGTCTACCAAGAATAATAGGACATGTAGGATTGCAATCTATATCAGGAACAATGAAATCTAGGGGCACATAATTCCTATTTGCAACAATAAGAACATCATTAATCCTTCCCATAGGTTTCTTAATGGTGGAATCCGCAAGATGCAAATTTAATGAACAATCATCAAATTCACGGAAACCTAACACATCACACAAAGTTTTTGGAATCGTGGGAACACTAGCACCCAAATCACATAAGGCATAGCATTCATGATTTTTAATCTTAATTTTAATAGTAAGTTCCCACTCATCATAAAGTTTTCTAGGGATTGAAACTTCTAGTTCAAGTTTTTCTTCATAAGATTGCATTAAAGCATCAATGATATGTTTAGTAAAATCTTTGTTTTGATCATACGCATGAGGAGAATTTAACATGGATTGCAACAAGGAAATACAATCTATCAAAGAACAATTATCATAATTAAATTCCTTGAAATCCGAAAAAGTGGGTTCATTGCTATGTAAAGTTTTGAACTCTTCAATCCCACTTTTACCAATTTTTCCATCAAGATCTAAAAACTCCGAATCATTGGGACGCCTTTAAACTAAAGTTGACTCATCTCCAGTCCCATCTTTATCAAGATTCATATTGGAAAACAAAGATTTAATAGGAGACACATCAATCACTTTTAGATCTTCATCATTATTACCCTCTAGCTCTTCCGGTTTGGCGGCCATCTTATTAACTAAGGTGGCTTGGTTATCCGAAATTTGGCCTACTAAATTTTCAAGATGGGAAAACTGAGATTTCAAACCATAAAATTCCTTAGACAGGTCATCAAGCTCTTTATTCATGTACTTCATAAAACCTTTCTGTTCTTTAAGCTCGTTTCTGAAGAAATTATTATGCTCAAATTGCAAAGACATAAAGCTTCTAACATTGTTTTCAATTTCTTCCAACCTTCTAAGGTGAGGATCAACGTTTTTAGGCAAGGCCATCAAGGCAAACAGGCACACAAGAGGCAAGTGAAAAGAGATGAATGGAAAAAGGGCGAATAAAATGGCAAGGGTGAAGTGGGGGAGAGGAAAACGAGAGGCGAATGGCAAATAATATAATGCAAGGGAGAAGAGTTTCTGATGGGTAATTGGTATGTCTTGACTTGTGCGTAGATCTCCCCGGCATGGCACCAGAAATCCTTCGTGCTACCTCTTGAGCATGCATTGGTTTTCCCTTGAAGAGGAAAGGGTGATGCGGCAAAGTAGCATAAGTATTTCCCTCAGTTTTTGATAGCATATTAAGATAAATATTTTTGGTATTTTTGTTGCATAGATTGGAAAGTAAAGATTGCAAAATAAAAGGCGATAGAAATTGGCAAGTTGACGATAAACTAATATGATGTAAATAGACCAGGGAGCCATAGGTTTCACTAGTGGCTTCTCTCATGATAGCATATATCACAGTGGGTGAACAAATTACTGCCGAGCAATTGATAGAAAAGTGCATAGTTATGAGAATATCTAGGCACGATCATGAACATAGGCATCACGTCCGATGTCAAGTAGACCAAAACGATTCTGCATCTACTACTATTACTCCACACTTTGACCGCTATCCAGCATGCATGTAGAGTATTAAGTTCATAAGAACAGAGTAACGCATTAGGCAAGATGACATGATGTAGAGGGATAAACTCAAGCAATATGATATAAACCCCATCTTTTTATCCTCGATGGAAACAATACAATACGTGTCGGTTCCCTTTCTGTCACTGGGATCGAGCACCGCAAGATTGAACCCAAAGCTAAGCACTTCTCCCATTGCAAGAAAGATCAATCTAGTAGGCCAAACTAAACCAATAATTCGAAGAGACTTGCAAAGATATCAAATCATGCATATAAGAATTCAGACAAGAATCAAATATTGTTCATAGATAATCTTGATCATAAACCCACAATTCATCTTATCTCGGCAAACACACCATAAAAAGTATTACATCAAATAGATCTCCAAGAACATCGAGGAGAACTTTGTATTGAGAATCAAAGAGAGAGAAGAAGCCATCTAGATAATAACTACGGACCCGAAGGCCTGTGGTAAACTACTCAAACATCATCGGAGAGGCTATGGTGTTGATGTAGAAGCCCTCCGTGATCGAATCCCCCTCTGGCAGATCGCCGGAAAAGGCCCCAAGATGGGATCTCCCGGGTACAGAAGGTTGCTGCCGGGGTACTGATCCACGGGCACCTATGGGACCGGCGGACCGAGTCCCTTTCGGTTCGGCGGGGGCGGAGATCGTGCAAAGAGCAGATCGAGGCGATACACGCGAGCGATTTACCCAGGTTCGGGCCGCACGGATGCGTAAAACCCTACTCCTGCTTTGTGGTTGTATTGATTTCTTGCTCGGGAGCGCGGAGTGCTACAGTACACTTCAGCTGCTAACGAGACCGAGCGCGAGTGTATCTGAGCCGGCTAACCCCCCTCTACGTTGCGCACGGGCCTCCTTTTATATGCTCAAGGGGTCACCGACAGGTGGCAACGGAGGCAAAGGGTAAAAATGGAAAGGTGCTGCGGTAGGCACAGCTACCTGCTACAGTGTATCATACCTAACCCTGACGGCAGGGGACAAGGGTAGTAAATGCTCGTCTGTGTCGCCTAAACAGTGCAAAAGGGACCGTCAGGGACGCCACCGCTCTCCACGATGGCAAACTTGTCAGGGCCGCTGGCTGCACAGCCTCCCGCCACGTATGCCTGGAAGGGCCCCAGAGCGACACGTTGGTGGATGTGCTAGAGCGCAAGCACGGAGAGGTGGCTTGCCGCGGCAAGCGCCCTGCCACGGTCGTTGTCTTGTCGCGTCCGGGAGCTTGTCGCTCACCGGGCCTTGCCGGGGCACGTGGCGCGCCGCGGCAAGTTCCTTGAGATGCCTTGGGTGGCCCTCCCGGCAAGCTCCTCTCGCCGGGGTCTTGAGATGCTTTTGTTGCCCTTCCCGGCAAGCTCCTCTTGCCGGGGTTTTGTCTGCTTGACTTGGATACTTTGTTCTTGAATGGCTCCATAGGAACCACGGAGGACCTTGGCGGTCACCCGGCAAGCCTTGCCGCGGGATGCTGCGACTGCCCGTGCACAAGTTCAGGATACTAGGGTACCCCTACTCTAGTACACCGACAGGAGCCCCCGGGCCTGGGCCATACACGGTGCCGAGCGCTGTTGGGCCAGGCCGACAACAGGGCACGGGCACGCGCGGCCTAGGTTACGCCGTATCTCTCTCCGTATCCACTGCGCCCTCCCCGAACGGCACGCGTTGAATGCGGCATCGTGGGAGAGATCGTGGGTGGTTTCTTTATTCGGAAATGCGGAACGTCCGCCCCCTCCCTCTTTATAAGCAGGGGAAACAGGGGCAGTTCGCCCACTCGCCCGTTGCTGTTCCAATCTCAGAAATCTTCGCCGCTCCCTCGCCTTCCCAAAGCTGAGAGAGAGAGAGCAGCGCTCCGCCCCCCATCGCCACCGGCACCACCAACGCCGTCAACCTCCTCCACTGCTTCCGCCATGGCTCCAAAAGCCGACAAGGGCAAGGGCGTGAAGTCGACCGAGGCGCAGCGGCTCGCGGCGCTGCGGAAGGAGCGGGCCGTCTTCCCCCCAAGCTTGGCGCGAAGGAGCTGAGGGAGAACTACTACCTTTTCTGGTCGGCGGAGACGCGAGCGCATCCGCGCACGAAGGTACTCCCCGCTGCCGCTTGGAAGAAGGCTCCGAATGGATACCCCTTCTTTGCTCTGTTCTTCTACTGCGGGCTCTGCCCGCCTTGCTCTGAATTTTTCTGCGACATCATGAATACCTACGGATTCCACCTCCTTGACTTCACCCCCAATGCCGTCCTGACCATGGCAGTTTTCGCACATCTCTGCGAAAACTTTGTCGGAGTCCTCCCCAGTGTAGCCCTCTTCCGCCATTTCTTCATACCCCGAGTAGAGAGAGGAGAGCCTGTATCCGGCGGAATCGCCTGGATCTCAAGGACCGGCAAGAAGGAAA
Source organism: Triticum urartu (assembly GCF_056163025.1). Classification (NCBI taxonomy): domain Eukaryota; kingdom Viridiplantae; phylum Streptophyta; class Magnoliopsida; order Poales; family Poaceae; genus Triticum; species Triticum urartu. The sequence goes on from NC_141876.1 coordinate 611,311,701, forward strand.
CTTATCTGGAGGGAGAATTCCGCGGCAAGTGGGAGGAGTGGAGAGCAGATTGGTGCTGGATTGACGAGGAGAACCCACAGCCATTCACCACCCGACGCCGAACCCCAGTAGCACGTGGCAGCGATTGGAGTGACGTGGCCCCGGAAGACGACAGGCTGAAGATTGCTGTCACCAGGATCCTGCGTCTCAGGCTTGCCGGGCTTACTGTAGGCGCTGTTGGCGCAGACTTTCTTCGCCGCCGCATCGCCCCCCTGCAGGAACGGGGGAGGCCCACTTGGGAGTTCAAGAACGCGGCAGACATCATGAGGCTGTGGCCGGGCCTCAATTTCAACTTCACAGTTCTGGAGCTCAACGCGATGCTGTAGGAGCTGTTCAAGTATGACCCCCAACATCCCGAAGTTTTTAGGTTGCCGGGGGGCGTCGTTCCGCTGTGCAACAATTCCTCGCTCGACCGCATCCGTGCAATGATGCCGGAGTGCGACTCGCATGGAATTGTGCCAACTTGGCAGGAGCCTGCAGACGACGTCGTGCAGTAGTTCTTCGATGACTTGGTGGAAGTGCCAATCCTCTCCGACGAGAAGGACAGCCTCACCCGCGACACCACGGATGCGGAGATGGCGCTCATCGCCACCAGGCTGGAAGAGGCAGCGGCAGCCGCAGTCGCGAGCGAGTTTGGGTTCACCGTGGAGGAGGCAGATGCAGTGGAGGCGGCAAGCCGTGCCGAGCGAGGGGAGCCCGCCGGCAAGAAGGAGCTTTCCGGGCGTGACGCCGAGCCGAGCGAGCCCACCAAGGACACGAGCGGCTCGTTGGAAATCAACTCCTCTTCCTCCTCATCTTCGGGCAGCTCGCTGCAAGCAGAGCCTCCATCCCCACCAAGAAGGCATCTCCGCAAGGCCGGTGACGTGGCGGAGCAGCAGGCGAGTGAACAGCCGCCGCACCGCGCGACACGCTCCACCGCGGCAAGCACTGTTGCCGCGGGAGCATCTCATGCTGCAACGACAACTGGAGCGGGGCCCTCCCGGACCACCGCTTCTACTCCAGCCGGAGCGGGGTCGTCTCAGACCACCGCCACTGCTCCTGCCAAGTGGCCAAGGGAAGCCACTCCTCCGCCTCCTCGCGCCGGACGTGAGCCAGACTTCGACTTCTCCGCGTTCAGCTCCGACGAGGAAGAAGCAGAAGAGTAAGATTTCCTTGTTACACTTGTAGTTCTTCAATCCTTGTTGTTTGTCTTGTTCCTCATTTGCTTTTCTTTCTGAACTTGTTCCTCTTTAGGACTTTGGCCAAGAGAGCGGCAAAAAGAGCTAAGGTCCCGGTGATCGTCATCGAGGACGAACCCACTGCGACAGCAGGTGGCGCGCCCGAGACAACCTTGACGGACCCGGCGACTTTTCTCCAGAGCAACCCCCAACGTAAGTGTATGATTTACTTTCCGCTGTGAGGCGCGCATGGGTACTGGTCTTTGCTGATATCTGCTTGTTGACTTGTGTAGGAGCCGAGCAGCCCCACCAGGAGCCAAGGGAGAATCCCCCGACAAGGGAGAACTCTCCGGCAAGGGAGGGCTTCCCGGTGAGGGAGAAGTCTCCGGCAAGGGAGGGTTCTCCGGCAAGGGATAGCACCAGCGGCCCCCCGACGGCGGAGACCACGACTGTAGAACCTGGTGCAGGTACTCCTCTTGCTTCAAAACTTCCCTCGAGTCCTTCTTCTTTTGATCTTCTTCTTGTTGAATATTTGCTTGACTCTTCTCCCCTTTCCGGCCGTCAGATCCATCTGCTGCGGAGCAGATGGAGACCGAGGTCGCCGCCGACGAAGCAGCCGGTGCTGGCGATGCCGCCGGCGCAGAGGCCGCCAAGGCTGCCGCCGCAGCAACTGGCGAAGGGTCTGGTGATCGCACTGACGGCCCTGAGGCCGCAGGAGCGCCAGGCGCTACACCGACCGCCGACCCGTCCGCCGAAGCCGCAGCACCAAGCTCCGAGGAGCCCCAGCCGGGCGTCTACTTGAAGGCCGGCGAAGGCGTCTTCATCAACCTCCCCTGGGCGTCAAGCTCCAGGGCGCCGGTCGAGGGGGAGATCTTCGACGGGGAAGTGCTCGCCTCCGCTGGGTTGACGGTGGTTGACGCGCCAAGCAGCAGCGACGAGCCTGAGGAGGAGCGGCTGCTGCGGAAGCTGGTGTCTCTCTACCGCGCGCGGCAAGCCAAGCTGGAGTCCCGCGAGGCGCTTGTCGCAAAGGCGGGAGCAGACATTGAGAAGCGCGCGGAAGAGCTCGGGGGTTTCCATCGGGAAGCCCTCTGGTCCCTGGCAGAGGAGCGGGAGCAGCTTGCCGAAGCGCAGAAGGTCTTCTTCCTTGAGAAGGCCGAAGTTGAAGAGCAGCAACGACTTGCCGCTGTGAAGCTATCCGCGGAGGAGGGCGAGCTGGCGCAGCGGAAGGTCAATCTTGATGCCCATGAGGAGGAGCTTGCCGCGCGCGAGGAAAAACTCGGTGGAGCTCTCAAGCAAGCAGAGGACGTTGCCGCCGCCGCCGAGACCGCCAAAAAGGAGTTGGAGATGAAGGTGGCGCAGCTAGAAGCCGATCTTGCCGAGAAGGGCAAAGAGCTTAGGGCCGCCAAGGACTCCAATGCGGGTCTTGAGTCGAAGTTGACTGCTTTGACTAAGACGCTGGACGGCGCCAAGAAGTAGGAGGCGACCTTGAAAGAAGAGATCAAGGCCGACAAGGCGCTGCTGGAGAGTATTGCCGCCACCCAAAATGCCTTCAGGAAAAATGTGGAGCACTGGACGGAGAGTCTGGTGAATGCTGCCACAGACATTGATAGGGAGTTGGCGTAGCTAGGGATGGAAGATCTCGGGTATCCCTCCGATGACAACCTCCAACCCAGCGCCAAGCTCGTCCTGTTCTTCAAGGGCGTGGCGACGGCCCTCCAGCGACTCCGGGAGAGAATCCCCAAGTAGCTGGCCGACGAGTCGCGCAAGATCTGCGCGGGAGCTCTCCAGAAAGTGTTGATGAAGGTGTCCTTCCGCAACCTGGGCCTCCGCCTCACCAACGTCCTCAGGACCCTGCCGCCGGATGCTGATCTGGAGGCGCTCAAGGCCCTTGTCGCACCCATTGTGGACAAGGTGAGCGGGATTAAGAGGGTCGAAGGCGATCACGTAGATTAGGCCGCCCATTTCTTCTTTCCTTGTCGCTGTTTATCATGTCATGAAAACAATCTGTTAGAGCTGCGACAAGCTATCTTTGTAATATAACTCTATTCTGGGAAATGATTGCAACGTTATTCCCTTTACTTGATTCCTCCCTTTGTATGTTTTTGCCCTACGCTTTTAGGGAACTTGCCGGTGCAGGCACCTGAGCCGCGAGCGCTGAGTGCGGAACGTCAGCAGCCTGCTGGCGGTGCCGCTACCGGCAAGAAACCTTGTCGCAACTAGTTGCAGCTCACTTAAGTTGTTGAGCGGACTCGAAACAAAATAAGGGCGCAACTAGCTACGAGTTGGTTCCTCCGCGCACAGGTTTTCCATACAAAGTGCGGTCGTTCAAGGGAGATAACTTAAAATTCAAAAAATTTGATTGCTCAAACTTTGGCAACTTAGCTTTTCTGTTGTTTGCTTCCCGGCAAGGCGAAACTTTCTTGGACGACGCCTGGTCCATACCATTATCTTCTCCTTCCCTCCCCGGCAAACTTGTGGGCGAGGGGAACCTTCCTTTCTTGAGAAAAAGAAAGAAGAGAAAATAAAGATATGGAGCCTTACGGCTCGTTATTGCTTACCAGGGAGTAGGTGCTGCACAAAGTATCAGATAACACATGCAAAAAATAGAACGCATGAAATCGACAAGATGTGCGGAGCACATGAGCTTTACTTATGCACGGGGTCTGCGCCCGGCTTTGTACAAAGGATTACATGCAACAACGGCAAGACTTGTACAAAAGGTGGTTGCCGGAACAGGTTCCGACAACCGTGCCCTACGGGTAAAACTTACGAAGATGCTCGATGTTCCAGGAGTTGCTCACCGGAATGCCATCTTCGGTCTCAAGGCGGACAGCGCCGGGCCTAGTGACTCGTTTCACCCGGTAAGGGCCTTCCCACTTCGGCGTCAACTTGTTGGAATTCTTGGCGGACTGAACACGCCGAAGAACAAGGTCGCCTTCCTCGAGACTTCTGGCATTAACTTTGCGGCTATGATAGCGGTGCAAAGCTTGCTGGTAGCGAGTAGCTCGCACAGCAGCCTGAAGACGGTCTTCCTCAAGGAGCAGCGTGTCATCTTGTCGCAGCTGCTCTTGCTCAAGCTCATCATAAGCGAGCACTCGAGGTGACCGGTATACGAGTTCCGTGGGGATAACTGCCTCTGCTCCATAGACTAGAGTGAAAGGTGTCTGGCCAGTGGCTCGATTTGGCGTCGTCCTGATCGACCAAAGAACCACCGGCAGCTCCTTGATCCAGTTTCTTCCGCACTTGTGCAGCCTGTCGAAAGTTCTGGTCCTGAGCCCGCGCAGCACTTCAGCATTTGCCCTCTCCGCTTGACCGTTGCTTCCCAGGTGAGCAACAGAAGCGAAGCAAACCTTGGCGCCAAGATCTTGGACGTACTGCATGAAGGTGCGGCTCGTAAATTGTGTACCGTTGTCGGTGATTATCCTGTTAGGGATCCCGAAGCGGCAAACAATCGACCTAAAGAACTTGACTGCTGACTGTGCTGTCACCTTCCTCACTGGTTCCACTTCCGGCCACTTTGTGAACTTGTCGATTGCAACGTACAAGTACTCAAAGCCCCCGACTGCTCGGGGAAAGGGGCCGAGGATGTCGAGCCCCCAGACCGAAAATGGCCAGGATAAAGGGATCGTCTGGAGAGCTTGAGCTGGTTGGTGTATCTGCTTGGAATGGAACTGGCACGCTTCACACTTGGTTACTTGTGCAGTTGCATCCTGGAGGGCTGTTGGCCAGAAGAAACCTTGCTGGAATGCTTTGCCGACAAGTGCTCTTGCACCAATGTGGTGTCCACATATGCCTCCATGTATCTCTGCCAACAGCTTTTGTCCGTCTTCCCGGTGAATACACTTCAATTTCACGCCATTGAGTCTTCTTCTGTACAGTGTCTTGTCGACGAACTGGTACATACTTGACTGCCGGGCTACTCTTTCCGCTTCTTCTTGCTCTTCGGGAAGTTCTCCTGTCTGAAGGAAACGGACAATATGCTGTGCCCATGCTGGAGCTTGTGGCTCGACAACAAGGACTAAAGGCAAATTTGCTGCTGCGGGAACATCCGCTTCCACAGCGAGAACCTGCAGCTCCGCCGGAGCTTGACGTTCCCCGGCAAGTTTGCCGGAGCAAAACTTGTCGGGAGCTCCTGCTTCAACGGAACAAACCCTAGGGTTTGCCGGAGCAGATTGCTCCTCAGCGCAAGGCAAACCTGTTGCTGCGGGAACGTCCGCTTCTACGGCGAGAACCTGCGGCTCTGCCGGAGCTTGACGTTCCCCGGCAAGTTTGCCGGAGCAAAACTTGCCGGGAGCTTCTGCTTCAATGGAACAAACCCCAGGGCTTGCCGGAGCAGACTGCTCCTCAGCGCTCTTGGCGTTGATCTTGGGGACCTTCTTGGCGGCGGCTTCGGGAAGCTCTACCGGCAAATAGTCACCAGAAATCAACTTCCTCTTTTTGCTCTGTCCAGTCTGTGGCATTACGGACGGTTGAGTTAGCTTGAGCACAAAGATCCCTGGTTCCACAGGTAACTTAAGTGCGGCGCACTTTGATAGGCCATCGGCAATGGCGTTCTGAGCTCTTGGAACATGCTCCATCTGCAGGCCCTCAAAGTGTTCTTCTAGCTTTCTCACTTCGTCGACGTAAGCTTCCATCAATGGACTCTGATAACTCTTGTTTACTTGGCGGACGACAAGCTGTGAGTCACCCCTGACAACGAGCTTCCTGATCCCAAGGTCTGCCGCGACCCGGAGACCGGCAAGCAAGCCTTCATACTCTGCAGTATTGTTTATTGCCTGCTCCTTGGGAAAGTGCATCTGGACTACGTACTTGAGGTGCTCTCCGGTGGGTGCGACAAGCAGCACGACAGCGCCGGCGCCTTGCAGCGAAAAGGCACCATCAAAGTACATCAGCCACTCTTTGCTTGCTTCGTCAACGGGGATGCTCGTTTCGGGAATTTCTTCATCTGGTGTTGGCGTCCATTCTGCTATATATTCTGCCAATGCTCTGCTCTGGATAGTTGAAGTGCTCTCAAACTTAAGGCCAAAGCTTGACAGTTCCAGTGCCCACTCAACAATCCTGCCTGTCGCTTCTGGATTCTGTAGTATCCTCTTCAGCGGAAAGCGAGTGACAACTGTGATCTCATGCGCTTGGAAGTAATGGCGCAACTTTCTCGAGGCCATGAGAAGGCCGAAAAGCAATTTCTGCACGCCAGAGTACCTTGACCTAGCCCTTTGCAGAAGGGAACTGACAAAGTAAACCGGGCGCTGCACCATCTTCTTCTGTGTCTCCTCTTGTATCTGCGCAGATCCATCTTTGTCGGGACCAGAGCTTGCCGGGGAAGCTTCCTGCTTGTCGTTGGATGCGCTTGCCGTGGTTGCTGGCTCATCATATGCCTCCCTCTCTTCTACTAACGCAACACTAACCACTTGATTGGTTGCCGCCACATACAGCAGCAATTTCTCTTGTGGCTTAGGTGCGACAAGTATTGGAGGGGAGGACAGATATCTCTTCAAGTCTTGCAGCGCAGCCTCCGCTTCCGGAGTCCATTTCATTGGACCTGCCTTTTTCAATAATTTGAAAAACGGCAGGGCGCGCTCAGCAGACCTAGAGATAAACCTGTTGAGAGCAGCCACGCAACCGGCAAGTCTTTGTACATCCTTGACGCGCTTTGGTGCATCAATCTGCTCAATGGCCTTGATCTTGTGGGGATTGGCTTCAATTCCCCGCTGAGACACGAAGAACCCGAGAAGCTTGCCGGAGGGGACTCCAAACACACACTTCTCGGGGTTGAGCTTGAGGCTGATCTTGCGCAGATTTGCAAAGGTCTCGTCTAAATCTTGGAGCAGAGTTGCCTTGTCCTTGCTCTTGACCACTATGTCATCCATATAGGCCTCCACATTTCTGTGTATTTGCGGCTCAAGAGCGACATGGACTACTCTTGCAAATGTTGAGCCAGCATTTTTTAATCCGAAAGGCATCCGTATGAAACAGTACGTGCCACATGGAGTAATAAATGCGGTCTTCTCCTCATCCTCTTCTGCCATGAAGATCTGATGATATCCTGAGTATGCGTCAAGAAATGAAAGCAAATCACATCCGGCTGTGGAGTCAACAATCTGGTCAATGTGCGGCAAAGGAAATGGGTCTTTGGGACAAGCTTTGTTAACATCAGTAAAATCGATACAAAGTCTCCATTTCCCGTTTGCCTTGCGCACGACTACAGGATTGGCCAACCATGTGGGATGGAGCACTCCTCTGACAAGGCCTGCTGCTTCCAACTTCTTGATCTCTTCTGCAATGAATTCTTGGCGCTCCACTGCTTGCTTCCTGACTTTCTGCTTGACGGGCCGCGCATGAGGACAAACGGCAAGGTGGTGCTCAATCACTTTCCTGGGAACATCGGGGATGTCAGATGGTTGCCACGCAAACACGTCGACATTCGCCCGCAAGAAAGCAACGAGCGCGCTTTCCTATTTAGGGTCGAGAGTGGCGGTGATGGTGAAGGTACCACCAGTGCCGTCCTCCTTGGCAGACACCTTCTTCGTCTCTGGCGGAGCTGCCATCGTCTTCTTACACTTGCCGGTGGAGCTCGATGGTGCGTCCTCGACGGCAGCGCAGCACTCCGAAGAGGTGCGCTTGCCGGAGTGGGCATCAGAACTCTTGCCGGACTTGGTCTTCTTCTTTCCCCCAGGAGCTTCAGCGGCAAGTGACTTGTGATCTGCTGCGGCTGCCGCTTCCTGGTAGATCTTGTCGGCGCAGATAAGAGCATCCTTCTTGTCGCCGGGGACAGAGATGACGCTTATCGGGCCTATCATCTTCAGCATGTTGTACGCGTAGTGAGAGGCTGCCATGAACTTGGCGAGTGCTGGATGGCCAAGTATCCCATTGTAAGGCAATGGAATATCGGCAACGTCAAAAGTGACCCTCTCAGTCCTGAAGTTCAGCTCGCTGCCAAATGTAACTGGCAACGTGACCTTCCCCTTCGGCTTGCTCCTTCCCGGATTGATTCCTTGGAATGTGCCGGTCTCTTCAAGCTCGCTGTCAGGGATCTGGAGTTTCTGGAGTACAGCGGAGGAGATCAGGTTCAAGCCGGCCCCGCCGTCAACTAGCATCTTAGTGACCTTGAGGTTGCGGATAGTTGGTGAAACCAACCTCGGCAAACACCCGACCGCAGTTGTGCGATCAGGGTGGTCCTCAATGTCAAAGATGATAGGCGTGCTGGACCACTTCAGAAGCTTGCGTGATTCAATAGGTGGTTCTGCTGCATTGACTTCCCGCACCCACTTTTTGAGTTGGCGGTGCGAAGTATGCAGAGAAGCACCACCGTCAACGCACAAGACTTCTGTGGCTTTCTAGAACTCCTGCTCACTGGTCTCGACATCATCCATGTCTTCGTCGTCGTCTTCGTCTTCATCGTTGTCGCGGCCGCGGGGAGGTCTGTCTCCTTGCCGCTGTTTGGCCTTGCCGCGGCGTCCTCCCCGGCCGGCACGCTTCTTGCCGGATTCTCCAGCACCTCCTTGGGCCCTCTCCTTGTCTCGTCGCTCGTACTCAGCCTTTTGTTGCTGGACAAGCTGCTCGACTTTCTTGCAGCTCTGGAGGTCATGGCCCTTGGTGCGGTGAATCTTGCAGTACTGCTTGTCGGTGCCGTCCTGCTTGTCGGCGACCGCCACAGCCTGACAGTTGGTGCATGCGGCACCTCCTTGCCGGAGCTACCAACTTTGGCTTTCTTGGTGCCACCTTCGTTGTCGGACTGCTCAACGACTAGCACATCTTTGCCTTTCTTCTTCCTGTTCCGCCGCCGGTTCTTCTTTGCCGGGGCAGCATCCTCACTGTCAGATCCTCCTACTCCTACATTCTCTCCGGGGAGTTTCCTCCCTTCCTCAGCACGTGCACACTTGTCGGCCAGGGCATATAGCTCACTGACGTCTCTGATCTTGCACATCGCCATCTCCTCCCGCATCCTGCGGTTACGTACGTTCTGATGGAACGCGCTGATAACCGCGACAGGGTGGACATCTGGGATGTTGTGCTGTACACGGCTGAATCTCTGAATGTACTTGCGCAGGGGCTCTCCTTCCTTCTGGGCGAGCAGGTGAAGGTCACTCTCTTGGCCATGAGGTTTGTGGCCGCCTGTAAAGGCACCGACAAACTGATGGCATAGGTCTGCCCAGGAAGATATGGAGTTGTCCGGCAAGTGCATGAGCCAGGACCTGACGTTGGGCTTGAGCACCAGCGGGAAGTAGTTGGCAAGGATCTTGTCGTCCCGCCCCCCGGCAGCCTGCACCGCGATGGTGTAGATGCTGAGGAACTCCGACGGATGCGACTTGCCGTCGTAGTTCTACGGTACATCTGGTTTGCAATTCTTCATGCTGGGCCACTGGACTTGCCGCAGCTCACGGGTGAACGCAGGGCAACCTACCGCGTACGGCAAGTCGCCTGGTTCCCCTGGCGCATGCATTTCGACAGAGGGCCCAGCGCGCTGGTCTGATTAACATCGCGCTTCTCTTCGGCGCTCGATGCGAGTACGAGCGTCCTCTTGTTGCCGTTCTTGAAGAACTTGGCGCTGATCGCAACGAGCTCGAGGATCTGATGACGCGGTGGAGTCGTTGTTGAGGTGGATCCGGTGAGTCGGCGATCTTGGCCTTCGGGGTGGAGAGTGCATAGAGGTTGCACCCCCACCGGTCTTGTCGCCACCGGCTCGTGCCGGGCTGACTAGCTGCGGCTGCGACGTGCTCGGCTGCCGCTGAGTGTCGCCGTTGGCGAAGCCGATGAGACTCTGAATGGTAGCCCTCCAGCCGTCGATCTTGTCTGCTGTTGGAGGGTAGTCTAGGAGCAGTTCAGCTCGCGCCAAAGCTTCTGCTGCAGTGGCGGTGGCGAACGGTGCGAGGAGCGGGATATGCTCGGACTTCTAACTATGTTAGAAGGAGCAGTATCCCGTCCAGGCGACCGTGCCTCGCTCGCGCCAGCATGTTGGCATGCATGGTGGTCCTGAGCGCTCCGAGATCCACCAGCTCGATCTTGGTCCAGCAAATGCATGGTACCATGAGTACCATGGTGCTGCCGGTCCCGCGCCTCTTGGGATGTGCGCGGTGCATGTACGGACGCCGAGGTCTTGGAGTGCGCCCGGTCGTTGTGGGAGCCGGCTACGCCGCCGATGGGCAACGCAGCCTTGTCCTTGGACCTGGCAGCACCGTGAGCTCCCTCGTCGACGCGCGTTCTTCCGTCGGCGCCTGCCCCATCAGCCGTTTGCTCCGGTGATGGTGGGTTCGGCGCGGACGGAGCAGATGCCTCCGAAACCTTCTTCTTCGGCGGCTTGTTGATGAAGATGATGAAGATGATGAAGATCTAGCCCGCGAGAACGCCGGATCTGGTTCACACAACCTCGACGCCCCCTACCTGGCGCGCCAAAGATGCCGGGGTACTGATCCACGGGCACCTATGGGACCGGCGGACCGAGTCCCTTTCGGTTCGGCAGGGGCGGAGATCGTTCAAAGAGCGGATCGAGGCGATACACGCGAGCGATTTACCCAGGTTCGGGCCGCACGGATGCGTAAAACCCTACTCCTGCTTTGTGGTTGTATTAATTTCTTGCTCGGGAGCGCAGAGTGCTACAGTACACTTCAGCTACTAACGAGACCGAGTGCGAGTGTATCTGAGCTAGCTAACCCCCCTCTACGTTGCGCACGGGCCTCCTTTTATATGCTCAAGGGGTCACCGACAGGTGGCATCGGAGGCAAAGGGTAAAAATGGAAAGGTGCTGCGGTAGGCACAGCTACCTGCTACAGTGTATCATACCTAACCCTAACGGCAGGGGACAAGGGTAGTAAATGCCCGTCTGTGTCGCCTAAACAGTGCAAAAGGGACCGTCAGGGACGCCACCGCTCGCCACGATGGCAAACTTGTCAGGGCCATTGGCCACCGCACGCCGCTGGCTGCACAGCCTCCCGCCACGTACGCCTGGAAGGGCCCCAGAGCGACACGTTGGTGGATGTGCTGGAGCACGAGCACGGAGAGGTGGCTTGCCGCGGCAAGCGCCCTGCCGCGGTCGTTGTCTTGTCGCGTCCGGGAGCTTGTCGCTCACCGGGCCTTGCCGGGGCGCGTGGCGCGCCGCGGCAAGTTCCTTGAGATGCCTTGGGTGGCCCTCCCGGCAAGCTCCTCTTGCCGGGGTCTTGTCTCCTTGACTTGGATACTTTGTTCTTGAATGGCTCCATAGGAACCACAGAGGACCTTGGCGGTCACCCGGCAAGCCTTGCCGCGGGATGCTGCGACTGCCCGTGCACAAGTTCGGGATACTAGGGTACACCTACTCTAGTACACATACAGTTGCGGCGGTGGAAAAGTGGTTTCGTGGCTCCCCTGGATGTTTTCAGGGTATAAGAGTATATATAGGCGAAAGAAGTAGGTCGGTGGAGCTACGAGGGGCCCACGAGGGTGGGGGCGCGCCTACCCCCTGGGCGCGCCCTCCTGCCTCATGGCCACCTCGTTGCATCTCTGACTTCCACTCCAAGTCTCCTGGATTGCGTTTATTCCAAGAAGGATCCTCGTGAAGGTTTCGTTCTTTTTGGATTCCGTTTGATATTCCTTTTCTGCGAAACACTGAAATAGGCAAAAAACAGCAATTTGCACCGGGCCTTCGGTTAATAGGTTAGTCCAAAAATAATATAAAAGAGTATATTAAAGCCCATTATACATCCAAAACATATAATATAATAGCATGGAACAATCCAAAATTATAGATACGTTGGAGACGTATCAAAGTGTTGGGCCAACATGGGCCTAAGGGAGAGAGAGGGAAGCCCGCAGGGGGTGGCCGCCCCCCTCATAGTGAGTGCGAATAGGACAAGGAGGAGGGGGCGGTGCCCCCCTTACCTTTCCCTCTCCCTCCTTCCTATCCCCTCCGGTGGAAGAAAGGAAAAGGGGGGGCGAATCCTACTTGGACTAGGAGTCCAAGTAGGACCCCCCATGGTGCGCCCCTCCTGGCCTCCGGCCTCTCTCACGCCCTCCTTTATATACGTGGGCAGAAGGCACCCCAAAGGCACATCAGTTGTCCTCTTAGCTGTGTGCGGTGTCCCCTCCACAGTTTACTCCTCCGGTCATAACATCGTAGTGCTTAGCCGAAGCCCTATCGGATCACATCACCAACACCGTCACCACGCCGTCGTGCTGACGGAACTCTCCCTCGATCCTCTACTGGATCTAGAGTTTGAGGGACGTCATCGAGCTGAACGTGTGCTGAACATGGAGGTGCCGTACGTTCGGTACTTGGATCGGATGGATCGTGAAGACGTTCGACTACATCAACCGCATTAACCTAACGCTTCCGCTTTCGGTCTACGAGGGTACGTGGACACACTCTTCCCCTCTCGTTGCTATGCATCTCCGAGATAGATCTTGCATGAGCATAAGAATTTTTTTGAAATTGCATGCTACGTTCCCCTACACCGCCCTCTCCCATGCAGATGTGGCCCCGACAATGCTCGTGCCCCACCCATCATTGACCCCTGTGGCAAGCCATGTAGGTGCGTGTCGCTCGAGCGCATCAGACGGCCAAAGAGATCCCCAAGAGGCACCTGCACCATGAAGATGCCAAACAGACAATGACATTCTAAACGGGCAGGCCCCGTGCATGAGCAGCCGCAAGCAGGCGACACGCATGCCCAACTGGTATGACACACATATCCGGACAGCCCATCGCGCGTGCGATAGTGCACAGGGCCTCCCTCGTGGGCACACACGACATCGTCGGATGACGCTGACCCCGGGCACACCCAGATGCCCACCCGTCATGGACCCTCTAGCCAGGTCGCCCAACATGCATGCCCACCAGCATGACGGGATCAGCTCGACGTAGGGTTAGGACACCGACATGGGGGTCTAGCCATCCCATCGCATGTACGACAGTGTGCTTGGCCTCCCTTGCGGGCATGTCCGACGCTATCGAAAGACTATGGCTGGGGCCCACCCATCTATCAACCCGTGATGGACCCTCCAGCCGGGTTGCCTAGGCGCGAGCCATCCAGGCAGATTGGACGGCTATGAGTCATCCCAAGAGGCTCTCCCAGCATTGCCACTCAGCAACAGATGACCGAGAGATCTTTTCCGCCCATGAGGAGACTAGGAAAGTGGGTACTCCAACATCCTTTATAGGAGTAATTACAAGCAGAGATGTAAGGAGACTTGGGATGAATATGGGGATAGAAACACTAGATTCCTTCAGCAAGCTGTTCTCAAAACAAGAAGGAATTTTTTTTGTTTTTTCGGTAAAGGATAAACATGATGTGATTCATTTGAAACCAAATCAAATTGCCAACATTTTTTCAGATTTATTTTTGCCTCTTCTAACATCAACATGAGTAGGCCTACATTGCTTCTCACCCGTTGAGTCAATCGGATGACCCCTCCATTCCAGATAGAATGAAATCTTGAAGTTCCTCAAGGATATGAAGCTGAATGCTTTGCCTGACCCATATGGCTTCAATGTTTGAGTTTTGCCTTGCTACTTGCGACTGGATTGTTGATGATGTCACGACCTTGGTGTTGAACTTCTATAAAGAAAGGTATTCTCCCACACACATTAATATTGTTGACACCAACATTCCTCTCATCCCTAAAATCTAGTTCTTTTTCCCTCGAAAAAGAATCTAGTTCTTCAAGTTAGCACTCATTATAGACCTATTATACATTTTAGTACTGTTTACAAGATCATTTTTTCTAGTTCTTTTTCCTCGAAAAAGAATCTAGTTCTTCAAGTTAGCACTCATCATAGACCTAATAGACTTTTTAGTATTATTTACAAGATCATTTCTAAGACTTTAGCTAATGGGCTCAAACCCCATCTACCTGATTGTATTGATCCAACTCAACAAGCATTTATTGAAGGGTGTATACTTAGTAACATTATTATTGCTCAAGTGCTTTAATGCTTAAGATTGATCAACCCCAAAGCCCACCATATGGTAATAAGTGACCGTGATATTCGCATGGTCTAAGGAGCAAAATCACATGTTAACACTCCATGTTATTACAATTTAATACATACGACATTAATTAAATTCACAACAAACAAGTTTGGGTCGATTCAATATGACCGTTCTTCCAACGTCATATTCTCAAAGTTGTTTTAGGATTATCGTTTATCACTTTAAACGATATGTAAGATCCGGAAAACATGACCACCAACAACACTTGAGCTAGTCTTGGAGGCAAGACTAGGAACCTTTTATTTAATTATTTGTTATTCCATGCGTGCATATGAGTTTTCTACTAAATCACATATTCCAGGATCATAGCAATTGTAGCATAGAATATAAACTCTATAATTATGAATATGGAAATATAATAAGAAACAAATATTATTGCCTATAGGGCATATTTCCAACAGTCCCAATGATCCTAAGTCATGAATGAATATGGTGGATGAACTACAAATGAACACAAGGGACTACCCAGGTTCGGGCTACCTTCTTGGCGTAATACCCTACTCCTGCTTTGTTTTGTGTTTGAATGGTATGCAGCTACAATGTGTTTGTTACAAGATGGAAAGATCGGTCTGTGTGTCTTCCGAGGCCCAAAAAGATCGACCTCCAGTGAGGCTCGAGTTCCTCCTTGTGTGCTGGAGGTTCTGATTGGTTGAATATACATTGGAGTAGGCCTGCATAGCCTGTACCATGATGGCCTGGTCGCCCATAGAATTCTTGTATGAGCAATGATGACGTCCTTCCGGGGTAGCGTGTTACCCCCAAACACTTACCTGCCTTCTTCGGTATTCGTCGGGCGGTGATGAAGTAATGCCAATCTAGCGGCGTAGGTAGCAGGTGAATCTTACTATAGCCGTAGTGGATTGCTTGGGCCGCAAGGATCATTCCGGAGACCATACACGAGGATAAGTCACTTCGACCTTAGTCTCCTTCCCCATGCTGGTAGCAGTGCTCCTTGGTGCAAGCCCGCAGGTGGTCTCTATAGCCATGACACGTCCATCCCAACGTGTCAGAGGTATGTCAATGTGCCCTTCCGGAGAGGCCCATGAAGGGCTTCCCGGAGATGATCTGCACTTCTCTCTTGATCTGTCTCCCGATAACCCAGGCCATAGTCCAACGGGTCCATGAGGGTCTTCGAACGTATCCCCGGGGTGGAGAAATATCTTTGCCATTGTTGCCAAGGCTCCTCTTACCAGGTTAGTAATACCCCAAGTTTTACTAACGCCGACATAATGGAAGCTCAAGATGAGTCTAGCACCATTCGCCGAGGCAACACACTAGATCTCAGGCAAGATGAGGTTGGAGAGACTATGAATGTTGATCGTGGCATGGATCGAGCAGTGGCGCATGGTGCAAACGTGCCTCGGGCGCCATGAAAGCCATTGCTTGGAATTTCTGAGGTATGGTCCTGGGCCGCAGCAATGATGTTCGTGACTAATCACATCCGTTCCACTAAAGCCTAGGTAATTTTCATTTCTGGGTCGAGCAGTGGCGCATGGTGCAAACGTGCCTCAGGCGCCATGAAAGCCATTGCTTGGAATTTCTGAGGTATGGTCCTGGGCCGCTGCAATGATGTTCGTGACTAATCACATCCGTTCCACTAAAGCCTAGGTAATTTTCATTTCTGAAATTAAATCCTCCAAAACTCGTCCATGTGGCATTGCCAATCGTTTTGACATTGCTGATAGTATTGTAGTTCCTTTGAGAGGTGTGTTGGGAGGGCTTGGAATGATGAGGACAGATGAGCTCAAAGTTTCTCTATACAGTTCCTTGTTCCACTATATCCTAGCTAATGTAGCTCACATAGCGTCAGGTGTACAATTTTGTCTAGTTTGTACATATAGTGATCCCACCGGAGGACTAGTGCCATTTTAAATTAGGTAGCCTCTTTTGCGGCAACTTAGGCAAACCAATGATCTGTATGGGTGATTTATATGACATCATATATGACATGGAAAAATGCTATGCTAATGTTAGTTATCATCGTATGTCTGCTTTGCTTGCTCTAATAAAAATCTAAAAGAAATAAGCCCTAAAGGCAATAATAAAGTTGTTATTTATATTTCCTTATATCATGATAAATGTTTATTATTCATGCTAGAATTGTATTAACCGGAAACTTAGTACATGTGTGAATACATAGACAAACAGAGTGTCCCTAGTATGCCTCTACTTGACTAGCTCGTTAATCAAAGATGGTTAAGTTTCCTGACCATAGACATGTGTTGTCATTTGATGAACGGGATCACATCATTAGAGAATAATGTGATGGACAGGACCCATCCGTTAGCTTAGCATTATGATCATTTAGTTTTATTGCTATTGCTTTCCTCATGACTTATACATGTTCCTCTGACTATGAGATTTTGCAACTCCTGAATACCGGAAGAACACCTTGTGTGCTATCAAACGTCACAATGTAACTGGGTGATTATAAAGATGCTCTACAGGTGTCTCCGAAGGTGTTTGTTGAGTTGGCATAGATCGAGATTAGGATTTGTCACTCTGTGTATCAGGGAGGTATCTCTGGCCCTCTCGGTAATGCACATCACTATAAGCCTTGCAAGAAACATGACTAATGAGTTAGTTACCGGATGATGCATTACGGAACAAGCAAAGAGACTTGCCGGTAACAAGATTGAACTAGGTATGATGATACCGACGAACGAATCTCGGGCAAGTAACATACCGGTGACAAAGGGAACAACGTATGTTGTTATGCGGTTTGACCGATAAAGATCTTCGTAGAATATATAGGTGCCAATATGAGCATCCAGGTTCCGCTATTGGTTATTGACCGGAGATGTGTCTCGGCCATGTCTACATAGTTCTCGAACCCGTAGGGTACGCACGCTTAACGTTCGATGACGATTTGTATAATGAGTTATGTGATTTGATGACCAAAGTTTGTTCAGAGTCCCGGATGAGATCACAGACATGACGAGGAGTCTCTAACTGTTCGAGAGGAAAAGATTCATATATTGGAAGGTTATATTCGGACATCGGAATGGTTCCAAGTGATTCGGGTATTTTTTTCAGAGTACCGAGGGGTTACCGGAACCTCCGGGGAAGTTAATGGGCTTTATGGAGAGAGGGAAGAAGGGCCACGAGGTGGCGTGCGCCTCCCCCCTGCCCAAACCGAATTGGACAAGGGGTGGGGGTGCGGCCCCCTCCTTCCTTCTCCTTCTCCCCTCCTTCCTTTCCCTCCGGTGGATGAAAGGAAAAGGGGGGGCGTGTGAGGTGCCCCCCTCCACTGTTTAACACCTCGGTCATATCGTCGTAGTGCTTAGGCAAAGCCCTGCACCGGTAACTTCATCATCACCGTCTCCATGACATCATGCTGACGGAACTCTCCTCGACCCTCTACTGGATCAAGAGCTCGAGGGACGTCACTGTGCTGAACGTGTGCTGAACACGGAGGTGCCGTACGTTCGGTACTTGGATCAGTTGGATCATGAAGACGTTCGACTACATCAACCGCGGTACTAAATGCTTCCGCTTTCGGTCTACGAGGGTACGTGGACACACTCTCCCCGCTCTTTGCTATGCTTCTCCTAGATAGATCTTGCGTGATCGTAGGAATTTTTTTGAAATACTGCGTTCCGCAACAGTGACATTCGAGCCAGTTCTACGCGTAGATGATATATGCACGAGTAGAACACAAAGAGTTGTGGGTGATAATAGTCATGCTGCTTACCACCAAAGTATTACTTTGATTCGGCGGTATTGTTGCATGAAGCGGCCCGGACCGACATTACACATGACCGCATTCATGAGACTGGTTCTACCGACGTGCTTCGCACACAGGTGGCTGGCGGGTGTCTGTTTCTCCAACTTTAGTTGAATCGAGTTTGACTACGGCCGGTCCTTGTTTAATGTTAAAAAAACACACTTGATGAAAAATCGTTGTGGTTTTGATGCGTAGGTAAGAACGGTTCTTGCTAGAAGCCCGTAGCAGCCGCGTAAAACTTGCAACAACAAAGTAGAGGACGTCTAACTTGTTTTTGCAGGGCATGTTGTGATGTGATATGGTCAAGACATGATGAGATATAAATTGTTGTATGAGATGATCATGTTTTGTAAAAGTTATCGGCAACTAGTAGGAGCCTTATAGTTGTCACTTTATTGTATGAAATACAATCGCCATGTAATTGCTTTACTTTATCACAAAGCAGTAGGGATAGTCGTAGAAGCAATAGTTGGCGAGACGACAACGATGCTACGATGGAGATCAAGGTATCAAGCCGGTGACGATGGAGATCATGATGGTGCTTTGGAGATGGAGATCAAAGACACAAGATGATGATGGCCATATCACGTCACATATTTTGATTGCATGTGATGTTTATCCTTTATGCATCTTATTTTTCTTAGTACAACGGTAGCATTATAAGATGATCCCTCACTAAAATTTCAAGGTATATGTGTTCTCCCTGAGTATGCACCGTTGCTACAATTAGTTGTGCCGAGACCCCACGCGATGATCGGGTGTGATAAGCTCTACGTTCACATACAACGGGTGCAAGCCAGTTTTGCACGTGCAGAATACCCGGGTTAAACTTGACGAGCCTAGCATATGCAGATATGGCCTCGGAACACTAAGACCGAAAGGTCGAACATGAATCATATAGTAGATATGATCAACATAGAGATGTTCTCCATTGAAAACTACTCCATCTCACGTGATGATCGGACATGGTTTAGTTTATATGGATCACGTGATCATTTAGATGACTAGAGGGATGTCTATCTAAGTGGGAGTTCTTAAGTAATATGATTAATTGAACTTTAATTTATCATGAACTTAGTACCTGATAGTTTTTGCATATCTATGTTGTTGTAGATCAATGGCTCGTGCTACCATCCCTTTGAATTTTAATGCGTTCCTAGAGAAAGACAAGTTGAAAGATGATGGTAGCAACTACACAGACTGGCATAACTTGAGGATTATCCTCATTGCTGCAGAGAAGAATTACATCCTAGAAGCCCGCTACATGCAAGACCCGCTGTAGGAGCAACTCCGGATGTTATGAACGTCTGGCAGAGCAATGCTGATGACTACTCGATAGTTCAGTGTGCCATGGTTTACAGCTTAGAATCGAGACTTCAAAGACGTTTTGAACGTCATGGAGCATATGAGATTTTCCAGGAGTTGAAGCTAATATTTCAAGCAAATGCCCGAATTGAGAGATATGAAGTCTCCAATAAGTTCTATAGCTACAAGATGGAGGAGATTAGTTCTGTTAGTGAACATATGCTCGGAATGTCTGGGTACCACAACCACTTGACTCAACTGGGGGTTAATCTTCCTGATGATAGTGTCATTGACAGAGTTCTTCAATCACTGCCACCAAGCTAAAAAAGCTTCGTGATGAACTATAATATGCAAGGGATGGATAAGATAATTCCCGAGCTCTTCGCAATGCTAAAAGCCATGGAGGTAGAAATCAAGAAGGAGCATCAAGTGTTGATGGTTAACAAGACCATTAGTTTCAAGAAAAAGGGCAAAGGGAAGCAGGCGAACTTCAAGAAGAACAGAAAACAAGTAGTTGCTCAAGTGAAGAAGCCCAAGTCTGGACCTAAGCCTGAGACTGAGTGCTTCTACTGCAAAGGGACTGGTCACTGGAAGCGGAACTGCCCCAAGTATTTGGCGGATAAGAAGGATGGCAAAGTGAAAAGTATATTTGATATACATGTTATTGATGTGTACCTTACTAATGCTCGTAGTAGCGCCTGGGTATTTGATACTGGTTCTATTGCTCATATTTGCAACTTGAAACAGGGGCTACGGATTAAACGGAGATTGGCTAAGGACGAGGTGACGATGCGCGTGGGAAATGGTTCCAAAGTCGATGTCATCGCCGTCGGTATGCTACCTCTACATCTACCTTCGGGATTAGTTTTAGACCTGAATAATTGTTATTTGGTGCCAGTGTTAAGCATGAACATTATATCTGGATCTTGTTTGATGCGAGACGGTTATTCATTTAAATTGGAGTATAATGGTTGTCCTATTTAGATGTGTAATATCTTTTATGGCGATGCACCCTTGACGAGTGGTCTATTTTTGTTGAATATCGATTGTAGTGATACACATATTCATAATATTGAAGCCAAAAGATGCAAGGTTAATAATGATAGTGCAACTTATTTGTGGCACTGCCATTTAGGTCATATTGGTGTAAAACACATGAAGAAATTCCATGCTGATGGTCTTTTGGAATCACTTGATTATGAATCACTTGATGCTTGCGAACCATGCCTCATGGGCAAGATGACTAAGACTACGTTCTCCGGAACAATGGAGCGAGCAACTGACTTGTTGGAAATAATACATACTGATGTATGTGGTCCGATGAGTGTTGAGGCTCGCGGTGGGTATCGTTATTTTCTGACCTTCACAGATGATTTGAGAAGATATGGGTATATCTACTTGATGAAACATAAGTATGGAACATTTGAAAAGTTCAAAGAATTTCAGAGTGAAGTGGAAAATCATCGTAACAAGAAAATAAAGTTTCTACGATCTGATCGTGGGGGTGAATATTTGAGTTATGAGTTTGGTCTTCATTTGAAACAATGCGGAATAGTTTTGCAACTCATGCCACCTGGAACACCACAGTGTAATGGTGTGTCTGAACATAGTAACCGTACTTTATTAGATATGGTGCGATCTATGATGTCTCTTACCGATTTACCAGTATCGTTTTGGGGTTATGCTTTAGAGACGGCTGCTTTCACATTAAATGGGGCAGCATGTAAATCCGTTGAGATGACACCATATGAACTATGGTTTGGCAAGAAACCTAAGCTGTCGTTTCTTAAAGTTTGGAGCTGCGATGCTTACGTGAAAAAGCTTCAACCAAATAAGCTCGAACCCAAATCGGAGAAATCTGTCTTCATAGGATACCCAAAGGAGACTGTTGGGTACACCTTCTATCACATATCCGAAGGCAAGATATTCGTTGCTAAGAATGGATCCTTTCTAGAGTAAGAATTTCACTCGAAAGAAGTGAGTGGAAGGAAAGTAGAACTTGATGAGGTAATTGTACCTTCTCCAGAATTGGAAAGTAGTACATCACAGAAATTAGTTCCAGTGATTCCTAGACCAATCAGTAAGGAGGCTAATGATGATGATCATGAAACTTCAGATCAAGTTACTACTGAACCTCGTAGGTCAACCAGAGTACGGTCCGCACCAAAGTGGTACAGTAATCCTGTTCTGGAGGTCATGTTACTTGACCCTGAAGAACCTACGAACTATGAGGAAGCGACGATGAGCCCAGATTCCGCAAAATGGCTAGAGGCCATGAAATCTGAGATGTGATCCATGTATGAGAACAAAGTGTGGACTTTGGTTGACTTTCCCGAGCCATAGAGAATAAATGGATCTTGAAGAAGAAGACTGCCGTTGACGGTAATGTTACTGTCTACAAAGCTTGACTTGTTGCGAAATGTTTTCGACAAGTTCAAGAGTTGACTATGATGAGACATTCTCACCCGTAGCGATGCTTAAGTCTGTCCAAATCATGTTAGCAATTGCCGCATTTTATGATTATGAAATTTGGTAAATGGATGTCAAAACTGCATTCCTTAATGGATATATTAAAGAAGAGTTGTATATGATGCAACCAGAAGGTTTTGTCGATCCTAAAGGTGCTAACAAAGTGTGCAAGATCCAACGATCCATTTATGGACTGGTGCAAGCCTCTCGGAGTTGGAATATATGCTTTGATAGTGTGATCAAAGCATATGGTTTTATACAGACTTTTGGAGAAGCATGTATTTACAAGAAAGTGAGTGGGAGCTCGGTAGCATTTCTAATATTATATGTGGATGCCATATTATTGATTGGAAATAATACAGAATTTCTGGATAGCATAAAAGGATATTTGAATAAGAATTTTTCAATGAAAGATCTCGGTGAAGCTGCTTATATATTGGGCATCAAGATCTATAGAGATAGATCAAGACGCTTAATTGGACTTTCACAAAGCACATACCTTGATAAAATTTTGAAGAATTTCAAAATGGATCAGTCAAAGAAAGGGTTCTTACCTGTGTTACAAGGTGTGAAGTTGAGTCAGACTCAATGCCCGACCACTGCAGAAGATAGAGAGAAAATAAAAGTCATTCCCTATGCCTCAGCCATAGGTTATATCATGTATGCAATGTTGTGTACCAGACCTGATGTGTGCCTTGCTATAAGTTTAGCAGGGAGGTACCAAAGTAATCCAAGAGTGGATCACTGGACAATGTTCAAGAACGTCCTGAAATACCTGAAAAGGACTAAGGATATGTTTCTCGTTTATGGAGGTGATAAAGAGCTCATCATAGATGGTTACGTCGATGCAAGCTTTGACACTGATCTGGATGACTCTAAGTTACAAACCGGATATGTATTTATATTGAATGGTGGAGCTGTCAGTTGGTGCAGTTCCAAGCAGAGCGTCGTGGCGGGATCTACGTGTGAAGCGAATTACATAGCTACTTCGGAAGCAGCAAATGAAGGACTCTGGATGAAGGAGTTCATATCCGATCTAGGTGTAATACCTAGTGCATCGGGTCCAATGAAAATCTTTTATAACAATACTGAAGCAATAGCCTTGGCGAAGGAATCCAAATTTCACAAGAGAACCAAACACATCAAGAGACGCTTCAATTCCATCCGCGATCAAGTCAAGGAGGGAGAAATAGAGATTTGAAAAATACTTATGGATTTAAATGTTGCAAACCCGTTGACTAAGCCTCTTCCATGAGCAAAACATGATCCGCACCAAGACTCCATGGGTGTTAGAATCATTACTATGTAATATAGATTATTGACTCTAGTGCAAGTGGGAGACTAAAGGAAATATGCCCTAGAGGCAATAATAAAGTTGTTATTTATATTTCCTTATATCGTGATAAATTTTTATTATTCATGCTAGAATTATATTAACCAGAAACTTAGTACATGTGGGAATACATAGACAAACAGAGTGTCCCTAGTATGCCTCTACTTGACTAGCTCGTTAATCAAAGATGGTTAAGTTTCCTGTCCATAGACATGTGTTGTCATTTGATGAACGGGATCACATCATTAGAGAATGATGTGATGGACAAGACCCATCCGTTAGCTTAGCATTATGATCGTTTAGTTTTATTGCTATTGCTTTCTTCATGACTTATACATGTTCCTCTAACTATGAGATTATGCAACTCCTGAATACCGGAAGAACACCTTGTGTGCTATAAAACGTCACAACGTAACTGGGTGAATATAAACATGCTCTACAGGTGTATCTGAAGGTGTTTGTTGAGTTGGCAAAGCTCGAGATTAGGATTTGTCACTCAGTGTATTGGAGAGGTATCTCTGGGCCCTCTCGATAATGCACATCACTATAAGCCTTGCAAACAATGTGACTAATGAGTTAGTTACTGGATGCTGCATTACGGAATGAGTAAAGAGATTTGCCGGTAGCAAGATTGAACTAGGTACGATGATACGACGATCGAATCACGGGCAAGTAACATACCGATGACAAAGGGAACAACGTATGTTGTTATGCAGTTTGACCGATAAAGATCTTCGTAGAATATGTAGGAGCCAATATCAGCATCCAGGTTCCGCTATTGGTTATTGACCGGAGATGTGTCTCGGTCATGTCTACATAGTTGTCGAACCCGTAGGGTCCGCACGCTTAACGTTCGATGATGATTTGTATTATGAGTTATGTGATTTGATGACCGAAGTTTGCTCGGAGTCCCGGATGAGATCACGGACATGACGAGGAGTCTCGAAATGGTTGAGAGGTAAATATTCATATATTGGAAGGTTATATTCGGACATCGGAATGGCTCCGAGTGATTCGGGTATTTTTCCGGAGTACGGAGGGGTTACCGGAACCCCCGGGGAAGTTAATGGGCCTTAGTGGGCTTTAGTGGAGAGAGGCAAGATGGGCCATGAGGTGGCGCGTGACTCCCCCCTGCCCAAACCGAATTGGACAAGGGGTGGGGGCGCGGCCCCCTCCTTCCTTCTCCTTCTTCCCTCCTTCCTTTCCCTCCGGTGGAAGAAAGGAAAGGGGGGATCCTACTTGGACTAGGAGTCCAAGTAGGACTCCCCCCTTGGCGCACCCCTCCTGGCCGCTGGCCTCTCTCCCTCCATCCTTTATATACGTGTCCATGGGGCACCCAAAAGCACAACAGACAATCTCTCAGCCGTGTGCGTTCCCCCCTCCATAGTTTAATACCTCGTTCATATCATCATAATGCTTAGGCAAAGCCCTACGCCGGTAACTTCGTCATCACTGTCGCCACGCCGTCGTGCTGACGGAACTCTCCCTCGACCCTCTACTGGGTCAAGAGCTCGAGGGACATCATCGTGTTGAACATGTGCTGAACACGGAGGTGCCGTACGTTCGGTACTTGGATCAGTTGGATCGTGAAGACGTTCGACTACATCAACCACGTTACTAAACGCTTCCGCTTTCGGTCTACGAGGGTACATGGACACACTCTCCGCGCTCGTTGGTATGCTTCTCCTAGATAGATCTTGCGTGATCGTAGGAAATTTTTTGAAATACCGCGTTCCCCAACAAAGACAATGGTTTCTTTTTATAGCAGTTACAGCGGATCGACACATACTTGGTGTAATAGGCAGCATATGACTAATCCTATCTATCAACGACTTGGCTGCTGCCTTATTAACCCAGATTGGTGTGCTTCTTATCCAATTAATAAAGTGCTTAACTTACCTATTATTCTTAGTGATCATGCTCCTATTCTGGTCTACACTAATGGGAATTTTTCAAGTCTAAACAGACTTACAAATTTGAAAATTGGTGGTTGCTTGAGAAGGATTTTCATGCTCATGCTAAAGCAGTCTGGAACAACACCAATGTTGCCTCTTTTTCTACCAAAACTTCTTCTCTTGCAGGGTCCTTGGAGATATGGTGTAAATGAAAAAAAACCCATCCAACAAGGGTGGCAGGAGCTTGAAGGAAAATCAATCAGATTCAGTTGCAGCCTTTACGCCAACAAGATCATGAATTAGAAAACTCGCTAATTATCAGGTATGAGCAAAACCTCTCCAAGCTTAATCAATATTACAAGTAGAGAAGTAAGAAGAGTTGGGCTAATGACGGGGATAGAAACACTAGATTCTTTCCGTAGTCTATTCTTAAAACAAGAAGGAAAATTTTGATATTTTCAAATAAGGATGAACATGATGTGATTCATTTCAAACCAAATAAAATTGTCAACACTTTTGTGAATTGTTTCAGATTTAGTTTTGCCTCTTCTCAGCTGTTAACTTAATCAGATGACCCTACTTACTCTATTGTAGATAAGAATGAAGTGCTTGTAGATCCTTAAGGATATGAAGCTGAATGTGTCAACTGGCCCAGATGGCTTCAATGTGGAGTTTTATCTTGCTACTTGGGACATGATTGTTGATGATGTCATGACCTTGGTGGTCAACTTCTATGAAACAAGTATTCTCCCACCCCACATTGCTAACACCAACACTGCTCTCATCCCTAAAAGGTTGGTTCTTCAAGTTCCCATTGATTATAAACCTATTAGCCTTTGTAATGTTATTTACAAGATCATTTTTAAGTCTTTAGGTAATATGCTCAAACCCCATCTACTTGATTATATTGATCCAATTCAACAAGCATTTATTGAAGGGCATAGAATTAGTGACAAAATTATTATTGCTCAAGAGGTCTCTCGCACTTTTGCCCTTAGATCTTGAAAACATCATGCTCCATGCTTAAGAATGATCTTGCTAAAGCTTTCGACCATCTTGAAGGGAACTCCATTGTTTCGGCTCTCGCACATAAAGGGTTTCATGGTCATTAATTTATTCATGCATTTCCACACCTACTTTCTCTGTCATCATTAATGGCCAGCCGACACAAAGATTCAAGGGCCATAGGGGTATTCATTAGAGTTGTCCATCATTATCGTCCAATATTTCTGTGCTCGCAACTAATGAACCTTCCCTTACCCTTGATGATGCCATGAGTGCTAACCATCTCCATGGTATATTGCTTGGTTCAAATTGCCCTCCTGTCCACTCTCTTCTTTTTGCAGACGACCTCTTGGTTTGTGGTCAAGCAAGTATTCAAGAAGCCCACACTATGGCACAAATTATTCACCATTTCTGTGCTATTTTAGGTCAAACTACTAACTGGTCCAAATTAGCTACTCTTTTTGGTGCTCGTGTAAATCAAGTTATGATTGCGGACATTAAAGAAAATTTTCCTAGTTCCTTCCATCGATGATTTTTTTCTCACTTGGGCCATCCTCTAACCCTTCCTGCCAAAAATAGTGTTGTGGCTTACAACTTTGTTCTTGATAAATTCATGGCCAAACTCCTTGCTTAAAAAGCTAACATGCTTTCTCATGTAGCGAGGCTAGATCTCATTACATCTGTTTTCTCTTGCATTCCTATCTATTATATGTCTAATATTTTGTTCACCAATAAATTTATTGCTAAGCTCATAGCTATCATCGAAACTTTTTGGTGGACAGGGATAAGAGAGATCAACTCCATCAAAAGTCTTTGCCTCGGAGCTTGGAAGGATATTATTACATCCAAACAAGAGGGTGGGCTAGGTATAAGAAATCTCCAAGCAATGAACGAATGTCTAATTCTTGTCTCTGCGTGGAGGCTTGCCAACTCTCCCACTGTGCATTTGTATTGTGTGCTCAAATCCAAATACTCCCTGGATACTTCCATTTGGGCTACTATTGCAAATACTCCTAAATCTACCTTCTGTTCATCAATTGTTATAATGCTCCCCAAACTTATAGCTCACTCTTTTAACCAATTTACTCAAGGCAATATATCCATTTGTAGTACTCCTTGGTGCACGGCTTGAGCTGGCATTTACAACCATCTCATTATGGCATTTACAACCATCTCATTATCCAACTAGCTGGCTTCATTTCTCCTGCCCAAGTAAACAATGGAACAAATTTTCATTCACTCTTTTTCCGGAATCATGGTTTCCATTAGCACTCAAACCACTATCATTCTGGATGTTTGCCTAGACATTCTTTGCTCGTATCCCACTCGTAATGAAGTCTACTTACAAGTTGTGCTTACGGGATATTCACAGCCAACCAAGGAATCTTCCTACCAATATCTCTATTCAGATTAAAGAAATCCTTAAGTAGGTTTGGAAGAACAAGCAGATGGTCTTGAGAGTCAAAACTCCCTCTTTGGAGACTTCTTCGTAAAGCTCTTCCCACAGGTTTGAGGGCTAGTCATTTCAGTGTTCACATTTCCAAAACATGTTGCACCAATTTTTCCTTTGTGACTTTACTAGAGCAGCTTGGTTTGGTCATCCCACTACACCATGCACCAGAATTCCTTACCGTTGTGTGTTGGGAAAAAGTCACTATTGCCGACCCACGGTTGGCCATGAAAGTTTCTAATAGACTGTGGGTCGGGAAAATTATTTACGGTGACACACCGTCGGTCGGGAATGATAAAACATATACCATCGAACTGTCGGTCGGGAATTCCCTTATGGCCCACGGACCATCGGTCGGCAAATAACCCCGACCAACAGTCAGATGCTAAATGGGCCTCGCGCGCGAACGGCCAAATTTTAGCGTGAAGTCTGGCCCAGCCCGCGAAATGTTTTTTTTTCAAATCACTTCAATCCCCACGAGCAGCCAAATCCCTAACATTTCCCCCCAGCCACGCCGCCAGATCCCTAGATCCCAGCCATTCCACCGCCGCCCCACGCCTCCCGCCGGTCGTTCCCCAGGCCGTCCCACGACCTCCGCTACGCCGTCCTGCCCGCCCTGCGCCGTCCTGCCAGCCCCGTGCCGTCCTGCCTCTGCTGCGCCGCCCCGCGCCGTCCTAACTGCCCTGCGTCGCCCCGCGCCGTCCCGTGCCCATCCATCTCCGCCCTGCGCCGCTCTGCACCGTCATGCCCATCCATCTCCGCCCCGCGCCATCCTGCCCGTCCATCGGCGCCCCACGCAGTTCCGTCCTGCCCGTCCATCGGCGCCCCACGCAGTTCCGTCCTGCCCGTCCATCGGCGCCCCGCGCTCGTCCGTCCGAGTGGCTGCTTCAACTTGTAACCGGGCAGCGTGCGTCTGAGGTACAGCTCCTCTCTCTCTCCATCTCTCTCTCTCTCTCCCCTAGAGGCATGTTGGAGCTCTGGCAGTGGGGATCTTTCGTAGAACGAATGTGGCGGGGACAACTCCGATGTTCTTCTGAGGAAATGATGATACTAACTCTGCAGCTTCATGTGGAGGCCGAACTGGATCTGTACATATGATTTGAGAACAATGTTTCATTACCGTTAGTTGTGTAAGTACACACGTTTGTCCTGACATTAAAAAAGAAGGAACAGATGCATTTTACATGGTTTATGCCTGAATTGTTACAGGTTTAATGAGCAGGGATCACTCATTAAGTCTAGCAAGTTTCTACATTGTCCTTAGTGTTGTTCAGCATGATCTCGTAAGAGATTTTATATTCAACATCATGGGCTAAAACAAAATTCTATATACTGAACAACTTTTTACCTTTCATAGGAAGTGGTTTCTCTGACTTGGTGAGATAAGCATCGAGGCTAGATTCTTGTATTTCCTCTTAAGGAAGTTTAGCATCTGAACTCGGGGAGACCTCACGCAGTGTGGATTTTCATCTCTCTGTACATGCGACCTGACTTCATCTCTCTTTTGTTTCTGTTGCAGGTTGCATAGAGAACCATTGTTGGTACCATTGAGCAGAGGAAGAAGAGTAGCAGAATCATTGGTACTTAGTGACCAGCTTGTGGTATTTGATTGTACCTAGCATCATATTTGCCTGAACCAAACACCACCTTAGTGCACAAGGTGTGTGTGGAGTGTCCACTATTTATTTTTCTTTTAGTATATGATTAGTTGATGGAGTGCTTTTAGTCTGGCTGTTTGATTCAGAAATTATGTGAATAACTGAAATGGTAGATAGATTAGGAGTTAGTGGCTAACAAACAGATATTATTTATGAAATTGGTGAGCTTAATATCTTGTTGGTATTTTGTCACAAATGTTGCTCCAAGATTTATTGAAGTTGTTATCTTAGTATGTTCCTAGCATAACCCAGCCAATGTTGCGTGTGAACATGAATTGAAGGTTTTGCTTAGGCTTCGGCTCTTATGCATTTTTTCCTTCAGGAGGCTACACCGTGGGAGCTCATCTTCAAGAGATCATCCACCGACGTGCTTACTGCATCCACTCAAGTGAGTTCCTCTGCCCCACTCAAGTCTAGAGGCCCTCCATGTGTGTGGATGCCATGAATATGTAGAGATACCTCCTTATGTTTGGCACTGATTTTTTTAGTGTGTAATCTGGTTGGTTATTAGGATTCTTGCTACCAACGACTCAACTTCCAGCAGCGGCGCAGTAATCCCCTTCCGTGCTTTTCACGACATCCTCCACTAGTTGGTGAGTCAACCATATCTTTGGTCTGTTTATTTATGGTGGTATATACCTTTGCTATGTGTACTACCATTGAATTGGTTCTATGATTCTTACTTTCTTTTCCGAGCCATTGTATTTATAGTACTTCAAGTAATTCCTTGCATTCTTTGGTTGTGATATCATCTGTTCAGGATTTAGTGTGTATTTGTAGTGACCAAGTGTGAGCTAGCTACCATGGATAGAAGTTGGATGGATGCACCTAGGTATAACGCAGCATATATGTTTTAAATTTCTTAGATGCTGAAACTATATATAACACACTACACATGTACACTTGCATGTAGGCATACAGAGAAGTACTTACAAGGGCTCGCCCAATTCCTAGGCTTTGCATTTAATAAATCATCGGTCGAGAATAAAATCTTATGTCCTTGCAAAAACTGTGTGAACTCATACTGGAGAGAAGAGTCTGAAGTCTGTGAGCACCTGGTATGCGAGGGATTTGTAGATGGCTACAAACAGTGGATGTTTCATGGAGAACATGTCTCTTCTTCTTCCATTCCTCCAAATCTAGATGAGGGTGATGATAGGGATGAGGGCGATGATATATCTGATTTGCTACGAGACCTTGCTGCTGGTTTGGATAAAGGGGGGGATCTTGAAGATGATTGTGGTTTAGATCAGGATGACTCTTTTCTAGAATCTCTCCACAAACTTGAAGCTGATTCTAGACAAGAGCTATATCCAGGCTGTAAGAATTTCTCAAAGCTTCGTTTCCTAGTGAGACTTCTTCACACCAAACTGCTTGGAGGGTGGTCTGATAGAAGTTTTGATCTGCTGTTAGATCTACTAAAAGATGCTTACCCTCAGTCTGCAATACCCCAAAACTCCAATGAAGCTAAAAAACTAGTCAAATGCCTAGGACTTGGGTATGTTAATATCCATGCATGTGAAAATGATTGCATTCTATTTTGGAAGAACAATGCCAATGCCAATTCATGCCCAGAATGTAAGGCTTCAAGATGGAAATCTGAAAGGAAGAGTGCAGATGGGAAACGTGTCCACAAGGTTCCTAAGAAGGTTCTTCGTTACTTCCCAATAAAGAAGAGGCTTCAAAGGTTGTTTGTGTGTTCCAGAACTGCGGCTCTCACAAGATGGCATGCAGAAGAGCGCACACAAGATGGCTTGATTAGGCATCCTAAAGATTCCCTCTGGAAAGATTTTGATGAAAAAAATAAAGATTTTGCAAAAGACAGCAAAAATCTTAAGCTTGTAGTATGTGCCCATGGTTTTAATCCATTTAGATCCATGAATCTCAGCTATAGCATTTGGCCAGTATTATTGATTCCTTATAACTTTCCACCCTGGATGATTATGAAGCAATCAAATTTCATCCTATCACTGTTGATTCCTGGCAGAAATTCACCTGGTAGTGATATTGATGTCTATCTTGAGCCACTAGTTGATGATATGGTAGATATGTTTCTTGATGGTGTTAGGACCTATGATGCTTCAACCGGAGAGTATTTTCAGTTGCATGCTGCCATAATATGCACAATTACGGATAAACCGGGTCTTGGGTCTTTGGTTGCCTGTGCTTCCTCTGGAGAAGGAGCTTGCCCTGAATGCCACTCTCAATTATGTTCTCTTAGGCTAAAAAATGGTAGCAAGACTTGCTATATGGGGCATCATAGGTTCTTACGTGCAGATCACCCCTTGAGGTATGATACACGCACATTTGGTGACATAGAACGTGGGACAGCACCCATTCCACTTTCCGGTAGGCAAATCTTAGAGCTGACAGAAAATATGCAAACCAAGTTTGGGAAGGATCCTATAACGAAGAAGCCTAGAACTAAGAAACGCAAGAAAGGGGATCCGCTAATCATTTGGAAAAGAAAGTCTATTTGGTTCAAACTACCATATTGGAAGGATTTGAAGATGCATCATAACTTTGATATCATGCACATAGAAAAAAATGTGTGTGAGAACATAGTTAACACTTTGTTGGCAGTCAATGGAAAAACCAAGGATAATATTAATTCTCTATATGACCTTCAAGCACTCAATATTACAAAGGATCTTCAACCTATTGATCTTGATGATGATGAAGTTTTTTTTTCCTCCGGCACCTTACACAATGGAATCTGATCAGCAGAGGACATTTTGCAAAGTATTTAAAAATGCCATGTTTCCTAATGGTTATGCATCTAATATACGCCGTAATGTGCATGTTAAGGAGAAAAAGATAACTGGGCTAAAGAGCCATGACAACCATGTCCTTTTGCAAGACTTGCTGCCACTTGCAGTGAGAAGAACATTACCAGAAAGAGTGAGTGCGGTACTGATTCGTGTGAGCAGATTTTTCAAGCGAATGTACTCACAGGTTATTCGCATAAGTGACATGCAAAGGTTGCAGGATGAAATAGCTGAGACCTTGAGCCTTCTTGAGGCCATATTCCTCCCATCATTTTTTGATATTATGGTGCATTTGATGGTTCATCTTCCAGCACAAGCAATGATAGCTGGTCTAGTACATTTTCGCAGCATGTGGGCTGTAGAGAGGTATATAGGAAAGCTCAAGGGACATGTCCACACCAGAAGTCATGTGGAAGGATCAATTGCAGAGGGCTATTTGTTTGATGAGAGCTTGACATTTTGCTCACACTATTTGGATGATGAGAGTCGGTTGAATCGAGCTAGGAATGATGGAGGTTTGGATATGGAAGTTGATGATACAACTCCTTTCTTCCACAAGATTGGTCGAGGGCTGGCTGGCAAGTGCATGGTGATGTTAGATAACAAAACTTGGCTGCAAGCCCACAGATACGTCTTGTTCAATTATGACAACATAGAACCATACCTAGAGTAAGATATCCCTACTATGTATTTCTGTTAGGTTATTTCTCTCCTCCTTGTCAATTAATAAATATAACCTATATGCAGCAAACATATGGATTACCTTTCTTCTATTGGTGTTCGAAGTCATCGAGAAGTCAAGCGTGTGCATTACGAGACCTTTCATGAGTGGTTTAAATTGCACGTAAGTGGGCATGTGACTGTCAACCTATAAGACATATAATCCCATCCCATTGTAGAGTAACAATAGCATTTCATAATCACAGGTGGCAGAAATGGGCGATGAAGCACCTCATGAGATAAAAATATTAGCTAAAGAGCCAAACTTGGTTGCTATGAAGTATAGTAGCTACACTATAAATGGGACAGACTTTCATACACAATCATATGATGAGGGCCGGTCATTCCAGAGTAGTGGAGTAGCTCTTGTTGCACAAACCACATCCTTTGCAAAAGGAAAAGGTGACAATATTAGTGTAAGAAACAAGACCTATTATGGCATTATAAAGGAAATTCTTGAGTTGAATTATCAACATGAAGGGAAAGTAGTGTTGTTCAAATGTGACTGGGTTGATAATCGTGTAGAAGATGAATGGGTGCAAACTGATCAGTTTGGAATCACTTCTGTGAATTTCAAGCATTTGTTCAATACCGGTGAGAAAATATCAGACGAGCCCTTCATATTAGCCACACAAGCAACTCAAGTTTACTATGTTGAAGATCCCATTGATGCTGAGTGGTCTACTGTTGTTGTTCCATCATTATATGACATAGAAGAATCTAAAGATGACAATGGTAATGTTTTATGTGTGACGTTGCCTGATCCATGTACTGCTATACGTGTGGCTGTTGCGGATGGATGCATTGGTTCTGCTAGGACAGATATAGATGGACTAGTTCTTAAAACAAGTGATATTGAAAAAAAGTAAGTGTTGTGTATGATCCTCTAATGTTTTGTATTTTCAGCGATGTACTCACATAGTGTGTCTTTTGCAGGAGGAAAAATGGCAAGCGCAAACGGAAGAGCTAAAGATGGTGGGGTCACGGAGGAACAACTGAAAGCGGTAGAGTATGAACTACTGAGAAGCAAGACCATTGAAGAGAATGATAAATGGCTAGCAGCGGTATGAGCAACAAGAGCTTCTATGCAGGAAGATATGGAAGCGAACCAAGCCCCCAAAAAGAAAAGAAAGGTATGTAGCCCTGAAGATGTTCTACCTGAAGGAAGCAAATGTAGCTTGCAACACTAAACTATATATCTATGCAGGCACCCTCCAGCGCACCTATAAGCGCGAATGAAGGACGTGTTTTGAGGTCTAGGGTATCAAAAGATCAAGATCATGTAGATCCTGAGCATCAGCCTTCCAAAGGTATTTGTAGTGGGTTATACTTGCTCATATTGTGGCCTAATGTCACTTGCTAGAATTGTTGTATGACTATGTTAATTTTCTTGCATGAAGAGATTACTTGTGAGCTTGATGATGAAGGTAGTCAAAAGAAAGGTGGAAGAAAAATTACTCGAAAGGCTAACATATATGCAAGGCTGAATCAACCCAAAATCCATATTCCACTTAATGGGAATGGCCAGCCTGTTGGGCCAGATGCAACTGAATTTGCCAATTTCATTGGTACTTTGGTGAGGAAGCATATATCACCTGCAGAGTTAGATTGGCGAGATGTTGATGTAGACAAAAAATTGTTAGTGTGGGAGACCTTGAAGGTATAAATGAGCATAATTTATAACTTACTCTTTTTTAATGCTATCTAACCGAGTATTCTGCTTTCTTTCATTTTAATAGGCATTTTATGAGCTCGACTCAACCGCCTTGAGCTTTGTTCTCAACACTTCACACATAAAATGGAAGGATTGGAAGTCAGATTTAAAGAGGTACAAGTTTGATGCTGCGCTGACTGATGCACAACTTATGAAAAGACGTGATAGCAGAATTAGTGAAGCTGATTGGAAGACCCTTATTACTTATTGGAGATCTTCGGCATTTGAAGTAAGTCATCCTGCTGAATCAAAACTGTAGTCGTCCTATTGGACATAGATAAACAAATATGCACCATACATCTGGCAGCAAACAATACATGTGATAAATCTCATTTACTTGTCTTGTAGTCTCGTAGTGCTATCGCCAAAAAGAATCGTGCCAATGCAGTGCCTCATACATCTGGCAGCAACAGTCATGCCCGTGTTGCCAATGAAATGGTAAACGCAATTACCCCAATTAAAAAGATATGCCACTGTGTTTTAATGACTAATGCATAGTGAAATAAATAAATGATTGTAGGCTGTCAAACTTGAGCATGATCCTCGAAGAGATGAAGTTTATATCGAAACACATACATGCAAGAAAGGGGAAAGGAAAGGGAATTATGTGCCGCAGGCAGCAGCAACAATTGTGAGTCCCTTTTGCCACGTTTTTTCAGTGTTAGACAGAACTTGTACAAGTAGAATTTACATAGCAAGTACATATCATTTTGCAGAAGGAACTCATAGAGAAAGGTGAACAGCACCCCGAATGGAAGGAAAAAAACATTAAAGAAGGTGATCTGTTTGCACGTGTATGTGGAATGAAGGAGCCCAGGGGTCGTGTCCGTGTGTTAGGTCTAGAGCCAACACCTCAAGATTTGGGCACACCGGGTACACGGGGTAAATTGAGCACAAGAGTTCTAGTTGAAATGGAAGGGCGTCGAGAAGCTGAAAATCGCTTTAACATGCTGGAGGGGCATGTGCTACAAATGCAGGAACAGATGAACCGAATGGAATTGATGTTAGCTTCACAAGGAGGGCATAATCTGGAAACTCCTAGCTCGCAGCACGGTTCCAATTCTCGACAAGTAATGAACTATTTCCACATCTTTTCATTGCATCAATAATCCATCTTCCATGCGCTAACTCTATTTCTGTTTGATAGAACTCAAGAGCTGAAGCTGAGGATAATAACGATGGTGAAGAAGATGATGAACAGGATGATCAAGAACCCTTTGTTCATAGAAGAGTTGTTGCAAAGCCCCCTTCAAGAAGCTCATCAGCCTATGAAGATGAAAGCCTTGTAATCTTCTCATCCTTACCTATATGTTGAAATTTTATTTTGTTTCATGTTTCTAAAATAATCATTGATTCAGATTGGTATGGATGTGCTTCTATATGCATGGACTGGTCCTGAAACTCCTGTTGCTAAGGCAACAATTATCTCAGTTGACCCAGACACTATTGTGGGCGGAGAGCCCCTTGGACTAGGAACTTATGAGGTTCTTGTCAATGTTGCGATCAGAAGGGATGCTACTTTGCCTTTTGAAGATGAAGGTTTACAAATTATCGCTGATGCTGTCACAAGGTCCATTGCATGGCCATCTAGCAAGGTAATCACCAACATTGTGTGTTTTGTCCACTTATCTCGAATTGTTTGATGCGTGATACTGACTCATGATCACTTTGCTAGATGAAACCCTACAAACCTGGGGCATGTTCCTCGTCCCGCCGCTAAGGTATATTTGAATCATGAGCTAGTATTTATTTTTTGAGCTACAAAACCAGGGATCGAAATGAACTTAACCAGACCCTTGTATCTTCTTCTTCCTCATGATAGTTGTTATCTAGCTCTGTACATTGAGCAGTAACGATCAATGCTGGTCTATCTTCTCTTATTTTCAATACCTGCCTAGTTCATTGCCACTTCTTAATGTACAGTTCATAGCTTACATGGTTTAGTAGAAATACAAGGAAATAATAATGTGATGCAAAAGTTGCTCTCATGTCCATGCTATTGTTTACAAGAGTAATTGTCCGAACATGCTAATTTTTTGCCTTATGTCCAGATGATGGAAATACAACTTAATTATGTTGCCCGTGATATTGCCCGGCTGCGATGAACCTCCGCAGGTATAATTTCTTCCCAATCCCCCATCGCTTTCTGTTCTAGTCCTGTGCTTGCTGCCGTCGCTGATCTAGATACTCATTTCTCTGCTCCAAGTTCAGTTATCTATCTGTGCTGGGCTGGTTCAGGTTGATTCAGTTTGATGCTTTTGCTTGTTGCGTCGGCGTCAGGCTATGAGTTGTTATGCGCGATCTAATTATCCGATGCTTGCATACATTTCATGTCATGGTGTCACAGAGTAGATATGATGAGGAACGGAGTAGAAGCTAGAGTTCTGTTTCTTGTGCTAGGCTGGTTCAGTCGGCTTGAGTTTCATTTTTTCGCTCATCGTATCGTGTAGGCATCGAGCTACGGATTGCACCATGGGACCTAACTATTCAGTACTTGCATACATGTCATCGTGTTACATCCTAGCTAGAAATGACGAGGAACAGAGTATAAGCTAGAGTTTTCCTTCCGTGGGATGGGAGCAATAGCGTGGGCTTGGCAGTAAGAGCCGTCTATGCCTGCCTTGTGTAGAGCGTCCCTGGTAGCTAGGTTAGCAAAGTAGATCACATACTTGCTGTGCATAATTGGTTACTGGCTTGGCGCCAAGCGCTAGATGGCCGGATGGCCGTTGGCGCGCGAAAAGTTCACCCTTTCGCGCTCCAGCTCGTCCCTGCTGCTGCTTTATATTGCAAAATAGTACCAGGTGTTGCTCCGAGTACACCTCTATATTGCTCATATTTCCTGAAATATACTTCATGGTCACGTTGCATCGAGGCTTTATGATGTCCAACACAGCAAAGATCTAATTAACACATGTTGTGGCATTGTTCTGAACTTGAGCTATTTTTTGTAACACTAAAATCCCATAGTTTTTTACTGCCAATTGCCCTAGATGCTTTATACAATTATTGTTTTTGCCATTGTCTCTGAATGCATGCTCACCATTACATTTTTATCCTTTGTAGAAAAGACATACAAAAGGAGCAGGAAGGAACCAGGAAGATGTCAGTTTGCATCAGCTAGAGATTTTCTGTAATGGAGCAAAAACAATGTGTCTTTTAGGTCTCATTTTGTAAACCTATATGTCATCTTGTCACCTGGGTATTTTGTGTAATGGAGCAAACAATGAATATTGGAGATGCATCTATCATTTTGTAAACCTGTTGGGTGATTCGGTCGTTGAACCGTAAATGTTTCCTTTATTTGTGAGAAGTAATTAATATGTTATCCTTCTTTGGTCATGATTTAATATTTTCGGAGTACATGCAAGTTCTGTAACTTGACTAATATCATATTATAATGAGATATGCAACTTGATTTTGGTTGACATTGTATTGAAAGGCAGATGGGAAATCAAGGGTACGTGCTGTCAAATTGTTGGTTGGCAAAACAAAACAGCATCCTATTGTTGGTTGGCAAAGGCTCATGCTAGGACCAACGGAAAGTCGGTCGGCAAAAAAGACACCATCGCACAGTTGGTCGGGAAAGGTTCAGGATAGGGGCAGCAGAAAGTCGGTCGGCAAAGACTGTACTGTCAAACGGTCGGTCGGGAAAGCTTCAAGAGCAACACCAGCTGAAAATCGGTCGGGAAAGATTCCAGGGTAGGCCATCAGAAAGTCGGTCGGCAATTCGGTTTATAGGCGTCCAACTGTCGGTCGGGAAAGACATGTCGGTCGGGAAAAGGTTTTCCCGTCTGGACTTACCCCAACAGACGCTGTCGGTCGGCAATACTTTTTCCCGACCGACTGTGTCGGCAGACGCTGTTTTTCCGACCAACCTGTTTGTTGGGGATGTGGTGCTGTGGTGTAGTGTCCTTGTTACATTAGATATGATATCTTAAGGCAAAATCATCTCTCTCTATGCAGAGTGTTATTCATGCTTTACTTAATATGAATCACCCCTAGGCATCAATACCCACCATTTTCAATTTCACGTGGTGCATATGGAAATCTAGAAATGATTGCCTTTTTGCTAGAAAGTGCTCTTTTCCTCCTCATGTGCATATTGTTGCTACTACTTTGCTTGATCGAAACATTTCTTTGGTGAACTCTTCTGATCCTAGTTAGGTCAATGAGTAACATCACATCCAAGGGTCCATGAGTGCGATGTCGTTTCATCAGGGACGCACCCTTCGCATTGATTTACTTATTACATGACCAAAAATTACTCTGATGCTTGGCATCCTAGGGACTGGTATTGGATTTCATTCAGCTCAGTACCAACATAGTACTCCTACAACTTTGACGCCTTCCCCACGAGCGCCGTCACTACCACTTTTCCCCACTCCTCCAGGCTGCTCCTGCGGCCGATCTAGATGCAGGGCTAGCTCCTGGCCGGCGGCCATGGCGGAGGCAGCAAGGGCAGGGCCGACGCCTCCTCATGGTGGCCTCCCGGATGAGATCCTCATCTGGGACATCCTCGTTCGCCTCCCCCCCAAATCCCTCCTCCGCTGCCTCGCCGTCTGCCGCGCCTGGCGCACAGCCACCTCCGCCCGCGACTTCCTCCTCGCCCACCACGACCGCCAGCCCACCCGGCCCCTCGTCTACGTCCTCAACCTCCCCCTACTACAAGATCGGCGGCTCCCTGGAAATCACCCCCTTCGACCACCGGGCCGCCGCCGACCATCGCGCGACTTGATCGAGCCTCCGAAATCAAAGGTCTGGAGGCCTCCTTTGACGGCCTCGTTGTCGTCGACTGGTGCCGCGGCAAGTACTTGGGCATCTGCAACCCAGCGACCCGTCAGTATGCCCCCCTCATGCTGCCTTTGGATTTCAGGTTCTTGGGGATGTACCGTCACCCCCCAACCGGCGAATACAGGTACAGGGTACTGATGTACCCGTGTCCGGCAGCTGGGAGGGAAGCTGGCTGCTATGTTTTATCGTTGAGCTCCGGCCAACCGCCTAGATGCGTCGTCGGGCCGGGGGAAGTGCATAAAGAAGTCATATTCGGCACCAAGTCTGTGCTAGTCCGTGGCGGGCTGCATTGGTACCGGGTGCAGCAGCACGAGGGCGAAAGCAACATGATAATTGTGTTTGACACCACAGCCGAGACGTTCCGACAGATGC
Organism: Triticum urartu; assembly: GCF_056163025.1. Taxonomy (NCBI): domain Eukaryota; kingdom Viridiplantae; phylum Streptophyta; class Magnoliopsida; order Poales; family Poaceae; genus Triticum; species Triticum urartu. The sequence goes on from NC_141876.1 coordinate 611,351,066, forward strand.
GCGTCCCCGTTGTTCGTGGTACCACCTGTGATGGGCTGTTTGAGATGGATAGCATGCTCGGCATGTCTAGCTTTAACGACAAAGCGACAAGCATTGATATCTGGGTGTTGTAGGACTATGCAAGCGAGGTTTGGACCTTCAAGTGCCACATTGAATTGCCGCTTGCAGAGATTAGGGCGTCATGTGGAAAACGCGACGACGATGACTCTTGGGAAACGGTGGTCGTGCCTGGGGATGGTGAGTTGCTTGTCCTGGTCGAATTTTCCGACTGGCTAGTTCAGGTTGACATGGATGGCAAGTTGGTCGCCACTTTCAATCACACAGGTGTCCAACCTACTCAACTGCAGCTCAAGCAAAGTCTTGTTCCGCATGACTTCTTTCCATCGCAACATGGTTATGTTGTGAACGGTTGACCTTTCACCTGAAGTTTGATGAGTCCGCTGCTGCATTTTAATGTCCTGGATGTTTGTATCCTCATGAGCTGCAGTATGTATGAATTGGATCCACTATGAGCTGCAGTATGTATGAATTGAAGGGTTTTGTTGGCTTGTTTTGCTGTTGCCCCCAGCAAGTACTTTATTTCGTTGTACTTTCGAACCTTTATGTTACTTGTGGACCTCCGTTTGCGGTGTGGTTGTATCGTGGTTGTGGCTTCATTTGTAAAACAGGGCAAGATGTCTTTTTCGGTAAGCTTCTTTGTTGATGCATGTAAAATTCAAATCGAGAATCTTTGGTTGTTACATAGTTACATGAAATCTATGTTTGTGCCGATACCATTTTGGAAAGAAGGGATTATTGTGTGCGTCAATGCCAAAATTACCAAGTCATTTTGGTGTGTGTTTGTACTTTGTACTATGTGCTAACTAATCTGCCCCATTTATCTATTTTCTCGAAACAGAGAATTGACTTCGGTTTTTAATCCTGGGCCTCTAGGTATCGTCTTGCTACTTATTATTGGTAATCTACCTTCCTGGTGTCTCTAGTTCTTGAAATCAATAATTGACATTCCCTAGTTCTCGTATGTGTTTGTAATATGTGCTAGCTAACCTGCCCCATGTATCTATTTTCTTGAACTGGAGAATTGACCTCGCTATTTTCTCCTGGGCCTCTAGGTGTCTTCTTGCTACTTATTACTGGTAATGTACCTTCCTGGTTTTTCTATTTCATGAACTCAAGAATTGGCTTTCCCTCTTTTTATCTAGATCTTCTTTTAGTCTGAGAGATTATATGGTGGCCTTATTAATAATAAATATTTGACAATCTACATATGTTTCCTGTTTCTTTTTTGTTCTGCCTAGCAATGATGTAGCAAATTGTCCTCTCTGTTGGCTTGCAAGTTGCACCTAATTTTTAGAAGAGCTTGGATCCATACTGTTTAATTAAATGATTCAGCCATCGGTAATTTGTCTTCATTAATCCATATTGAAAGAACAGCACCAGGAATTATGTGGGCAATGCTGTTCTAGAAGCAAGTTGAAAGCTCACTCTTGTCACTTGTTACTGCATGTATTATGTGCCATCGCAGGACTACTGATCATTCCTTACCGCAGATGTATTATGTACCATTGCATAGAATTGCTCAGCTAATCAAAATTTGGTATGTGGATAATCTACTGCATAACCCTTTTGGAGTGCCCGGTTACTTTTTAAACCATGGAATGCAGCATACAACTTCAACATTCCGATCCTCTCCAGGCCCTCGTGGGAAATGTTGTGTGCTGCTGGCATGCATTGTGTGGAGAGCAAAGGAGGGAAAATGTGATGGAGATGGCTGGGTGTGGCTCGGGCTCGATGTTCAGATCCTCTCTGCAATAAAGTATCACTACTAGGGAAAAGCCTATACACAGAATCTTATCAGCAGCGCGCTTTAAAATAAGGCGTTGCTGCTAATTAGCCGTAGCGAGCTCAAGAATAACTCGCTGCTGAAATAAATATAGCAGTAGCGCGCCAGCTGAAAGACGCGCTACTGCTATAATTCCCACGAGGCCGCCGCGAGGCTAGCTATAGCAGCAACGCGTTATATCGAAGGGCGCTACTACTACGTAGCATAGTAGCAGCGCATTTCGCCAATAAGCGCTACTGCTAAGTTTACTACAAAAATTTAGTCCCACCTCGCTCCGTGAAGAGAGTTTCTACCACCATAAATATGTTACTTCTCAAACTTTGACAAGCACTTGGTCTTCATTGAACTCTATGTGTAGAATTTGTGGCTGCAATATGAGTCTTCACTTGTTCCTATACCAGTGAGGATTCATATTGACAAATCAGATTGTACACAAAAAGATCGTTGATGATCAATGTATTTTTGATATAATGAACTATAAGTCTATTTTTACATGCTGACACATAGCAGTAGCGCTTCTTTGTGAAAGGCGCTGCTGCTAGGTAGTTTAGCAGTAGCGTCTTTCTCTATAGCGCGCTACTGCTAAGCCATCCCATTTCCCACCCCATCTCCTCTATCCGATCCACTCACAGTCACACACTCACTGGATCCCTCTCTATCCCCCGCACCGGTCCTCCCCCGTCGCCCTCCTCCCTCTGCGTCGCCATCACCTCCTCCTCCTCCTTGCTAGACTCGGTACCGGCCTCCTCCTCCGTTCTCCCTCTCCACTCGCCGCTGGCCGGCCCCTCCTCGCTCCACCTTCCTCCTCCGTCCTCCCTCCACTGGCCGCCGGCCGGCCCCTCCTCCTCCTTGCTGGACTCGACACCGGCCTCCTCCTCCGTCCTTCCTACATTTTGATTTAGTTGATTTAGTAGGCTAGTTGATTTTGAACATTTTGATTTAGTTGATTTAGTAGGCTAGTTGATTTTGAACATTTTGATTTAGTTGATTTAGTAGGCTAGTTCATTTAGTTGATTTAGAACATTTTGATTTAGTTGATTTAGTAGGCTAGTTCATTTAGTTGATTTAGTATGCACCATTTTCATTTAGTTGATTTAGAACATTTTCATTTAGTTGATTTAGTTACTTTTTGGCAAAATGTAGGTCGTACCTTGTCATCTAATATGTTACTAGATCTTAGGATTATAATTGTCCATCAAATTGCTTCTCGCGGAAGAACCAAAAATATCTCATGCTACTTTTTTTCTTTTCTGTGAAGTGGATCGTTAATCCGTTGCTCATATTGCTTTAGGAAAAATGGCGCCACCACCACCACCACTATGTCGACTGTGCAAGTCAAGGTGCGCCAGCAGCCTTGCAACTGGCAAGCTGTTCGGCATCTACTTCCAGCCGGGTTTTCGTCATGCAGCGGTAAGAAATTAGATGAAATGTAATAACTATTTTATTTTTAGTGTTGGCATTACTGCATTGTGTCATTTTGCTTATTTTACACAGATCGTCCCATGCAATGTGAGGTTGAAATTCAACAAGCTGACAGGAGACACTGTGACATTTGAGGCTCCTGGGGGGCCGTACACTATGGAGGTCGAGAAAGGACGCAATATGTCGCAGATTGGAGGAGATGGATGGGCCCGTTTCGTCGCTCGCATGCGTCTTACTGGTGGTGAGTTGATCAGCTTCTCCTTCAGAGCAGAAAGACCCAAGCTGGCTGTCATTTATCTCAACCTGGTGGAAGATGATGAAGATGAGGAAGATAATGAGGACCTAGTCGATGAAGATGACGAGGACCCACTTCATGAAGCCATCGTAGCCCAAAGAACAAGGCTGAGTGAGGAGGAGGTGTCCAACCTGTGGGACATAATTCCACCACATGCTGACTTTGTTGGGGTGCCATTCGTGACCCGCCTGACAAATACCATGATTGATCGACATGATATGGTATGTTATATTTACAAATGCAAATTATCCGATGAAATACTTAGTGTACAGTCCAATGATATGGTATGTTGTGTGGACTCTAGTCGATGATATGTTTTAGTGTAGAGTTCGATCACATGCTTATTAGTGTAGAATCTAAGGAAACTATTAATAGTGTAGATAATCCATATGTACTTATTTGCGAGGCTATTTATTAATTGAAATGTTTTTCTTATTCAGAAATTGGCAAAGAGCATATCTGCGAGTTATGGTATCGAGCCTGATGAAGAAGGCTCAGCTGGACTACGCCTTACTGCAAGGGGCTCCGTCACAACTTGTACATACCGCATGGACACGGACGCTCGCACACACTTAAACTCGGTTGGGTGGAAGAAATTCCTCGATGGCAAGAATCTTCGTGTTGGACAGGCCATCCTAATTACTATCAGGAACACCAACCGCCCAGGCTTGAGGATGATGATTGTCTTTGATATCATCTAGAACTACATATGTGTGTGTGGCTATATCATCTAAAACTACATATGATGATCGTCGTCGATATCATCTAGAACTACATATAATGATCACCGTTGATATGACCTTGTACTGCTTGAGGATGCATGTTGACTATGCATTAAATTGTTATCTAGTACTCCCTTCGTTCCAAATTACTTGTCATGGTTTGAACTAAAACCACGACCAGTAATTTGGAATGAAGGGAGTACTATCTAGTAATGGTTTATGAATTTGATATCTACTAGCAGTACCTACTATCTAGTATCTGAAAGGGAAACTGAAAGGGAAAAGGGTACGGGGAAAATGATGAAAGATATAACAGTAGCGAGGGACTACGAAATCGCTACAGCTAAGTAATAGTAGCGCATTCATAAAAAGCGCTACTGATATCGTCAACAGTAGTAGCGCGGGTAAGGACCGCGCTACTACTATAAGTTAGTTGTAGCGCCTTATTAGTAGCGCGGCCACCCGCGCTGCTGCTAGCCTCAAAACCCACGCTATTACTAGGGTTTTCCCTAGTAGTGTATCGGCGACGCTACCACCACCTTCCTGTATGTTGTCACTTCTCTGAATGTTACTAGTTTGTTAGTGTCAAGCACCTTGGCACTTAAACAAAATGTTGTAATCATGTAATTGCAAGCATTTATTTTTATTCTCCTAGTTGAAATTTCCTACTCCCTCCGTTTGAGTTTACAAGTCCTGCACGTATACCTAGGTTGCCAATTTTATCACCCTAACATAAACTATAGAACACAAAAATTATACCGTTTGAAAATAGAACATCTCAAGTTTATATTGGTATATTTTTTTGTAATATATGACTTGTATTAGGTTGGTCAAATTGACGACCTAGGGGCACGCGCACGCCCTATAAACTGAGAGAGAGGGAGTAATTGTTATCTTCCGTGTTTGGAGCTAGAACTTCAGTTTCCACTCTACTACCATGACGTGCTTTAGTCCCTGACCTGAATGTATGTCCTCAAAAAGTAGAGGAGCTAATGAAAAGTTTTCGTAAGTAGCACCAGCTCATATTCTACATGAGTATGCAATTCTGTTTGAGTAAAAGCTTAAATTTAGGAAAGGTGATAGCAATATGTTAACCTTAGGAGGTGTTTGGTTCACAGTTTTCCACCCGGTATCCGATTATGTCGCAACCCATACTGTTAATCTTGTTTGCTTCGCTTTGCATGTAAACAAATCCAAGTGCAGTTTTAACCTGATTCCGCCCACCCCCATCTGTAAACAGGTTACGTTACAGCGAAGCCGACTCGAACGAACTCTTTCAGGCTTCCAGCCCCGATCCCCAAACCCCGCCCACTCCCCAGCTTAAACAAAGCAGGGGATGGAGTTAGCTAGTTGCCTGGACGTGGGGTTCCTGTTTTCTCGCCGGTATTCATTAGCGTTACAACAGTGAGCCAAACAAGAATTGATTTTTTCCCATACCGTTTACATTAACGGTGTAAACCGATCGTGTATACATTTACGTAACAATTCTGGAACCAAACACCTCCTTAGTGTCATGTCGGTGGCTTTGCACTTTTACAAGGTCACTTGTATACAATTGTTTGTGGAAAAAATTGGTTTAGAAACGGCAAGTAATAATGGGGTCTCTAAAGCTCTGTACTGTTTTCAGAGCACCAGACATTCAGAATTCAGATGAACATCTCGCAGCCGTAGAATTTTAGAGTTGGTCAGCTATCATTTAGACTATTTATTCCAATCGTCTGTAATCTCTACATTATAGTATTTCTATTAGTCCTATGTTTGGGTCATTAAGCTGAGCCGCTTTGCTGTTTTATCAGGGTTTGGAAAATTTTCTGGATCACCACCTGGTCAAAGTCTGGATTTACTTGTATAGTTTGATAGGTAAATACACTCGCGGTTGGCTTTCCTTTTTTTTATCAGGTATCACGATTCACATTAGTCTTCCCTTCTACATTTGGGGAAATATTTTTTTTCTGCCATTTACTTTTGGTAAAATATTTTAACTAAACAAGATGCTTCTAGTATTATCCTTATGGTTAGTGCAAAGAATGTTGTGACCATTCAGTTTACAACCAATAGTCTGCTACAACATTAATGTCAAAATATTATGCTTCTTATTCTTTTACTTCCGGTTTGGTGTATGTATCTCCTGGACAATGATGTGGTCTCCTGGACCAATGTTTCATAAGGATTGATTTTGAACACTTGGTTTCTATTGCATAATGCAAGCATTGAAGCTATTATGGAAATTTACAGATGATATCTTCGCTATATGTGTAGTACAGAATTAGGTGTGTGCTGCTTTAATGGAGTCTACAAAACTGTCACTATGCACGCACGGAACCTTTGAAAACTGAGAAAATGAATTCACGTAGCTGTGTGGTCATTCATAAAACCTGTAAAATGAAATATGGACACTCTGAACAAATATTGTCCTTAACACCCACAATTTTTTTTGTCCTAACACCCACAAAGTAAAGGAGAAGTTCCACCCGTTTAACCAATTCAACTACACCCATGAGCACGTCACCATCAGCCATCGCGCTGTCTGCCTTTTCAGGCAACGGGATTTCTGTTCTTTGCCGTGTGGCTACTTTGGGCATCTTGGGCCTCTAGGTGTCTTGCTACTTATTACTGGTGATCTACTTATTAGTTGATTGTGCATGTACGAGAATACTCATTTAAAGTAATTTTAAGATTCGTGCAAACTTTTCTAGAGGGGTGTACCGAAGCAAAACTCATATGTTAATCTTAGTGTCATCTCAGCGGCTTTTGGCTCTTTTACACAACGTTTTTTGATTTAGAAAAAACATGGTTTAGGAACCGGAAGTAATTATGGGGTCTCTAAAGGTCCGTACTGTTTTCAGAGCACCAGACATTTAGAATTCAGATGAACATTTCCCAGCCATAATTATTTAAAGTTGGTCAGCTATGATTGTATTGCTATTATTTAGACTATTTAGTATTTATTCCTACTGTCGGTAATCTCTAAATTATAATATTTCCATTAGTCGTATGTTTGGGTCATTAAGCTGAGCTGCTTTGCTGTTTGTTCAGGGTTTGGAAAATTATCTGGATCGCCACATGGTCAAAGTCTGGATTAATTTGTATAGTTTGACACATAAATATACTGACTGTTGGCTCTCTTTTTTTCTCAGGTATTATTCAAGTCTTTCTTTTTTACATTTGGGGAAAAATAATCTTTTTCTGCCAGTTATTTTTGGTAGAATATTAATAAGGGAACAAGATGCTTCTAGTATTATGCTTGTGGTTAGTGGAAACAATGCTGCGGCCATTCTGTATACAACCAATAGTCTGCTAAAACTTCAATGTCAAAACTTGGTGGCAGTAAGCCTCCAATGTTTTATTCTTCTACTTCCAGTTTTGTTATCTGGTGGCAGTAAGCCTCCAATGTTTCATAGGGGTTGCTTCTGAACACTTGGTTTCTATTGCATAATGTAAGCATTGGAGCTATTATGGAAAGTTGCATATTATACTTTTGCTATATGTATAGTACACCTAATTCTATAACTATTTTTTTTTCAATTTGATATACATGACAATCAATTTATCTGCTACTTGGAATATTTACTTGTCACTATCACTGTGTAGTGGAGACGACCAAATGTGGTTACTGAATCATGTGATTGCATCTGCAGTTTACAACTCATGGGAATTGGGAATGATGCTGGTGCTTCTTTTGGAATCAGTTCGAAGGTGGCACTATGCATGTACGTAAGCGCTAATGCTAACTAAGATGTGTGCTACTTTAATGGATTAATAATAACATATCAATGAAGGCAAAGTTTTTTTACGGTCTACCAAACTGTCAATGTGCATGCACAGAACCCTGAAATTTGAGAAAATGAATTCATGTAGCTGTGTAGTCATCCATAAAGTCCGTAAAATGGAATATGGTTACTCTGAACAAATATTGTCCTAACACCGACAAAATATTTTGTCCTGACACCCACAAAATATTTTGAACTAACATATGCAAAATATTTTCAACTCACACCCACAAAATTTTCGTCATTCTTAAACAAAATTACCCTCCAAGCTTCATAAACTGAAGATATAGTCAACTGGTTAATGATCAAGGTTAGCAGTTTCCACCACAGATTCTATATGGTGAGCAACATACCATACACTATTTTTCTAGTAAGTACACTCACCTTGGGATAAATAGTTCTACTCTAATTTTTTTTGGGGAGTAAATAGTTCTACTCTAAAGCTGAAACACTCAGCTGCTCCGTAGTGACGTCTGGACTGATGACCCAAGGGAGCTAGGCTTACCGGCCATCGTGCTGCACATGGGCAGCGTGGTGGCCATCCACTACTTCAGGCCCTACGCCATGCTGCACCACAAAGGATACTTGCCAGCTCAAGGTTAGTTATGCCAGTACTCAGTAGTACAATTTTTGCATGTGTGTTTCTGACCATAATCAAAATTAATTGATGAGATCTCTCAATGGACTACTCTTCCATACATATTCAGAGCATGCATCAAGGAGAAGCCAATGGAAGAGCTGGCGTCAATATGAGTGTCGGAGTTGTTCAACCCAAGCAAATCGCCCAACCAAGAAATGGTGAACAAGATCCTGGACATGGCCACCACAACTACAAACAACTCCTAGGAATTGTAATCAATGCGTTCGAAACGTTTGACACCCTGGAGGCGATCCGGGACGGGGTCTTTGCCAGCTGACTGCTGCACAACCTCTCTACCATCGGCGGCTCGAGCAGGACCGGAGCTGCATTGAGTGGCTGGACACAGGCTGTGGGCTGTTGTTGGTCACCATAGATCCGGTGCTCAATGACTACCTCGACAAGATAAGTGAGAGCACTGGCGGAGCCACGGCAAGGCCAAAATGGCCGTGGCCCGCCCAGCTCTGGTGCAAAAAAAGAAACATTATACTAGCCCACCGCAAACGAGGGAGCGATAGTAATTTATTGTTACAAGTTAATATTGTATTTCGTTGCATGCAGTAAAATGTCTGTCACTCAATATCTGATGTCTCCAAGCTCCTATAATGGCCAGCAAAAATAGTAATGAAACTGTATTTTGGTATAGCCTTTTTGTACATATATCTGATCATTTAATATTGCAAAAAATGGAACACAAGGTACTGATTAATGCCGATGATTCTTTTTTGTGTCTTTCTTTAGCTCGGCCTTCCCAACAACTTTTTTGTAGCCCCGCCACCGAGTGAGAGCCTTGCCAGGTCACACGAAGAGATGCACTGTGACCTCAAGGCAATTGAGATACTAATCCAAGGCCAAACAATGAACTCGGCGAGCCCTCCGACCCCAGCTCCGGCATGAAGGATCTAGAGGCCACCCACGCCATGACAACATCACCGATGACCTCACACCAGCGAAGGGAACCGCAGACATCGTCCCGGAGCTCACTGCCTCGACTGCTAGTGCCAAAACATTCGACATTGATGCCACGAGTGTCGCTGCACCGCCACCCACAAGTTGTTCGACGGATAGCCTCAATCACAACGCTGACGGAGGCGATCCCATGGCGGTGTGTTAGGCTTTTGGAGTATGCCTCCATCCTTCACTGTGCCTCTATAGGACTCGGTAATCCCGTTGCGTGAGCCAGCTATCAGCCTCACACTCAGTGTGCTAGCACACACCAATTATTCAACGGAAGGCTCAGAAGTCTGTGCCATGTGCCAACTCAGTGGTGCTTCCCTCCATGAGTGCTGCGGCTAGGAGCGCTGCTGCGAGCACGCTCTACATGGTTGCATCACAAGAGGTTGTCCGAAGAGTAGCTCTTACTACTCTCCATGCTTGGACAAGATCTACGACCACCGACATGGCCATCATTTGATTGCTCTTATCGTGGTGTGCATCTGAAACACGTGGGGCTAGTATGACAAATTGCTTATGTGATGGCACATTTTCCTGATTATCTGAATTCTCTAAGAGACTCATGGAGGTATCTGCTGCCAACTGTGCAACTGAAACCATGCCCATCTAAGAAAGAAGGTTGTGCTGGATCCTTGTGGTGCCCAAAGCTACTTCCGTCCCGAGTCAGCACACCTTGTGATTAATGGATGTCTAGCTGAAGCTTCCATGGCTATCAGTTTGATGCAAATGCCAAGCACTACATGTGTGGTCAGAACTACTTAATGGTGAGCTCACTGATGACTACTATTCATGTGTTACAAATTCTCGTTCGCCTATGACTATCTCTGCTGACAACCTTGATTCATTGGAATTAATTGAGACTCAGTTTCTAGCTCATCAGCAAGTCAGGGAGTTGGCTGGGTTTTTTTTTCCTTGACAAATTACTGGGCGCTAGAGAGATCCTGTGTACAAAAGCCAGGAGCAGTGGAACTTTGTATGAGCATCATGTGCTAGAGCATGATATTGTATGTAGTAATCTAGGCATGCCAAATTGCCGTACATAGTGTTTCTGACCATATTAGTGTAGTGGCATTTTTTAGTTAACGGGAATTTAAGTTTAAGGGAGTGGTCATTTTGCTAAAGGATGAGCGCTGGGTTCTGGCATGTTTACAAAGTCAATTTGTTTGTCGCTTTGAACAAATTATTGTAGAGGAGTCCTTCAGTTCTTTGCAAAGTACAGGGCAGTCTTGGCGTCCACCGGATCAGGCAACATCTGATGTGAAGTGGTTATTAGGGGGCAGCCAGGTAAGGGCATCTCTAGCACATCCCGCAAACCGGGCCGCCCTAGAATTCTTTTTGCGGGATTCGGCATCCGCGAGCCCAATTCCTTCATATGTGCGGGAATCCATCCGATTTTGGAGTCTCCCCTTTCCGTTGCGCGAACCAGTTCCGACGACTTCCGTTTCCCGCTTCCACTCCCCGCCGCCACCCCCGCACATCCCCGCCCCTTGGTACTGCTTCCAGCTGCCTCGTGCCTCCCAAAAGCTCTGCTCCTCCGCGCCGCATCCAGTCCACCAACTTTGGGCCATATGGGGTGACCATTTGCGTCCGCGGCTCATGTCCACCGCCAGCACCAGGGATCCGCGTGGGAGCTCGTGCGCGGGCTCATTCCTTGTGGATCCGGTTGGTTTCGGTTACTGTGAGCGGCGCTTGTCGAGGGATGAGGGCAGCGCGGTGCTGCTTCAGGCGGCGGAGAATTGAAAGGGTCGGCGTGGCTTCGGGGGTCGGGAGGAAGAAAGCGGCGGCGCGGGATCGCGTCATCCAGCGGGGAGAAGAAAGGGTGGAGCGACTCGTCTTTGCTTCGGGCGAGGTATGTTCGGGTGAAACTCCTGTCGGTTCATTCTCGATTTTGGCCAGGAGTAGGTTCGGTTGAAACTCATGCTAGCATGTGTGTATTTTATAGATTGATTGGAGTTCTTCTAGTTGTCTTCGTCCGACGATTCAGACATAGAAGAGTTGATCCTCGACAACGATGGTGACAACCTAGTGTTGTTGCATCTAGTCCACGAATTTGAGGCGGGGCTAAAGAAAAAGTGGCGTGGATCAACGGTCGGTCGGCTATGAATTCTCCGCAACCGAGCTCTCGGTGAAAAAATGTTCATTAAGGACTACTTCGTCGAGGTACCGACATGTCCGGCTCACCTCTTTCGTAGGCGATATCGAACACGTAGGTCACTTTTCGTCTGCATCGACGGGGATTGCGAGCAAAATTGCCATTTCTTCACCCGACGTAGAAATGCCGCCAGTTTGATTGGTTTCAGTGCATATGAGAAAATTTTGGCGGCGATGAGTGATTGCATATGGTGTTCTGGACGACCAGGTGGATAAATATCTTCGCATTGGCAATATACCACCATCAAAAGTGTCTGTGTGTGCAAATACAATAATCCGGGTTTTTGTCCCAGAGTATCTTCGAGCTCCAAACGAAGACGACATAAAGAAGCTCATGGCAATGAAGGAGGCAAGGGGATGGCCGGGCATGCTAGGTAGTATTGCTTGCATGCATTGGAGGTGAAAGAATTGCCTGGTGGATTGGGCAGGGCAATACACCGGCAACAAACGTAAGCCCACCATCGTTATTGAAGCCGTGGTTCATATGATCTATGGATTGTCATTGATTCTTTGGTTTGCCGGGGTCTCCCAATGATCTTAACGTTTTGCAGCGATCTCATTTATTTGCCCAGGTAGCTAGTGGAAAATCTCTGGCTTGCAACTATACCGACCATGACTATACCATGGGGTACCATATTGCCGACGGTATCTATCCTTCATTGTCAACATTTGTGAAGATCATTAGTGACCCCAAAATCAAGAAGCACAATTTTTTTTTGCAGAAGCACAAGAAGCTGGCCGAAAGGATATTGAGTGGGCATTTGGTGTGTTGCAAGCTCGGTTTGCCCTTGTATGAGGTCCTGCTTTGCTTCTGGGGTAAAAAATGCCTGTGAAACATGATGACTGCTTGTGTAATTTTACACAACATGATCATCGAGGATGAGAGGGATTTGGACTTGGAGTACAACTATGACAATGTTGGTAGCCGTGTGAAGCCTGCCAGGGATGCAGATGAGATCAATGCATTTCTTGAGACATAGCAGAATATCGAGAACCGTGATTTTGCACAACCAACTCCAGCATGTTCTTATTGAGCATCTGTGGCAGCTCTATGGGGGGAGGTAGATCGTCATTTGTATGCATTTCTATTCGTGTGAGATTTAAACAATTTGGTGTTGTAATAAATATTTGAATTCAGACATTTGTTGTAATGATGACTATTGTTGTATTATGAGTTGCTTAAGCATTTATATATTCGTATGTTGAATTTATATCAAGATTCCATTCGGTAGACATTACAGAAATGTGTAATTTGTTTGATGTTATACAAAATTTGGGTGTGGCGAGCACTCCGGCGGAACATATCGTGCAAACGCATCCAGCAAAAAAATTGCGATATCTGTTCCGCCAAAGCGCTCACCGAACCGCAATTTTTTTATGGGAGCCCTTATATATGTTTTGCGGGGCGCGCGGTTGCGAGATCTGTTAGAGATGATCCAAGGAACAATAGGGTGGCGCCACTAGCCTTGGCCAGCAAGTCCTAGCTTTGTGTGGGTAGGGTTGAGGGGTGGGGCCCACCCCTTGGTGCACCGTCACAAGGGAGGGAGGACCCTCCAAGACGGCATCTCCACCTAGAGACAAAAGTTCTCATGCAGTCTTGTGCGCCCCCTCTTTCCCTCTAATTCTCCAGAAATTTGTGAGACACCGTAAGGCTGCTCCTCCTTCCTCTAGATCTTCGGCGACGCCTAGCTCTGAACGGTGAAAGAGCTGTCGGATCGTCGATCTCATGCGCGTGCAATCCATGGAGAGATTGTTCTTTCGATCTTCGTTCGACGGACCATTTGAGGGACTTGAAGAATGATCTACACCGGCTCTTCTTCTACTGCATATCAAAGTTCGTAACGACCGGATCTAATCTTGTATGCATCTTTATAGTGATCCTGGTTCTTTTCTTCAAGGGTTGATTTCTTTTGTTTGTTTAGTGGCATCATGAGCGATCTATGAGTAGACTATAGGTTACAATCTAGACCACAATTTATTGTGTGGGTATTGCAGAAGAACTTTTCAGTAGTAGATGAGATCTATTGTGGTAGTGGGATCTTTTACTTAACGAAAGCTTTGTGCAAGTAGAAGGTGAGATCTATTGTTAGTAGATGCATTTTTTTACTCGATGTTCTTGCTTGCTTCCCTGAATTTTTCTTATTTTTTGTTCTTGGAACCATGACGGGATTTTGCTATAAAGTTTTGGCTATCGATGATTCTGGCTATCAATGATTTACTATTGGTTCTTCAATTCCACCTTAGTCGGCCTTTCCTCCTTGACGCGGACGCCGCCCCTGTTGGACCGCTGGCCGGCGTCGCCCTGGCGGACCGGTGCCGGTGGTGCGCCATTGTTGCTGTCGTTGTCGAGGACGATGACGCCTTCCTCGTCGCAGCCTCGCCGATGCTGTGCGGTGAGCTCTTCATAGGCACGGCACTGGCGCTCCATCTGCGTCCGCGCCCAGTCGTCACGCGCCCACTTCAACGCCGCCACGTCGTCGAGCGCCTCTTCGCGCCGCCAGCGATCTCGGGCTCCGTCTTTGTCTTGAAGAAGCGGGGAGGAGCCGAGGAGGAGGCGCGCCCGCCGCCTTCGTTGATGACGATGTTGGCCGAGCGGGTGCGCCGGCCGAGCGGGGTCTCCGCTATGGGCTCGGCCTTGACGCTGAACACCGCCGGAGAGCCGGAGGAGTGGGAAGAGGAGTGGACGAGGACGGCGAGCCAGAGACAAACCTCATGGGCATCCATTGCCCGGTGCTGCGGCGGGGGACCGGGGCGGCGGCCGGGTATGTGAGCGGCGGGTTGTTGCCGCTCTCGAGGTACGCGAGAACCTCGTGGAGCGTCCGACCGGGGGCGGCCCACCACAGGCGTCGCCCCTCGCTATTCCCCCGGCCCCCCACCATCGGTGCCCCATTGGTGGAGGCGAAGCGCTGCTCCTGACGGCGCTGGAAGTACACCGCCCATGCCTCGTGGTTGTTGACGGCGTACTGCGGGGAGGCGCGCCGCTCCTCAGTCAGCGACGACCGAACACGGTCGACCATGCCGGCGAAGTAGTCGGGGCACGCGTCGATGTCCGGCAGTGGGGAAACGGGGACGCCTCCAGCATTGAGCTTCCATCCTGTCGGCCCAGTTCGCATGTCTGGAGGCGCCGGGATGTTGGCCTCGAAAAGCAGGTGCGCCTCTCCCGCGTGCAGCGAGCGGCGGCCGAAGCTGTTGGTCGCCGCTCCGTCGCTGGGGAACTGCTCGCACATCGTCGCGGCTGGGCTGGGGATAGAGGAGAGGTTCGTCGGCGGCGGAGAGAGAGAGGCAGAGAGCACGACGTCTGTGGATAGCGGCGGGGGGGGGGGGGACGTTTTTGATAGCCGCCGGAGAGACATTTGTATGCGTGGCGGGGAATGAGGCGTCGCCGCACCGCCTGTGAAGAGCCGCCCCATGGTGAGGAATCAATGGAAGGCTGACCAGTAGCAGCCTTGGCATTGATTCCCCGCGGGAAACCGAGGCGTTCTGAGGACGCTGAGGCGAGTGTCGCTGAATCGACGGGCCCGCGGCTCTTCCGCACGAAAACTGTTTCGCCCGGCGCCCCCAGCGTGCCTGGTTCGGCTTGGGTGCACCGGCGCCAAATTCGGCCCGAGCCGGCGAAAATTCAGCTTCTTGGGGCGCGGCTGGGCCGATTTTTGTGCGCCGGCGTGAAAAAATCGCCTGGGGAGGACGTGTTTGGGGCACAGCTAGAGATGCTCTTAGGGGGCAGCCAGGTAAGATCATCTCTAGCACATCCAGCAAACCGGGCTGTCCTGATTTTTTTGTGGGATTCCGCATCCACGTGCTCAATTCCTTCATATGTGCGGGAATCCATCCGATTTTGGAGGATCCACTTTCCGTTGGCGCGAACCACTTTCGCCGGCTTCTATTTTCCGCTTGCACTCCCTGCCGCCACCACCGCACATCCATGCCCCTTGGTACTGCTTCCAGCTGCCCCGCACCGCCTGAAAGCTCTGCCACCCCATGCCGCATCCACTCCACCAACTTTTGGCTGCGGGGGTTACCATTTGGGTCGTCGGATTGTGCCCAGCGCCAGCGCCATGGATTCGCCTGAGAGCTTAGCGCGCAGGCTCATTCCTTGCGGATCCGGTTGGTTCCGGCGACTATGAGCGGCGCTCGTCAGGGGAAGAGGGCGGCACAGTGCTGCTTCGGCCGGCGGGGAAATGAAAGGGCTGGCGCACTTCAGGGGGGAAGGAATAAAGGGGCGGCGCGACATCTCGTCGGTCAGCGGGGAGAATAAAGGGCGGTGCGACGCGGCTTTGCTTCGGGCATGGTATGTTCGGGTGAAACTCATGCAGTTCGTTCTCGATTTTGGCCCGAAGTAGGTTCGGGTGAAACTCATGCTAGCATGTGTGCATTTTGTAGATGGATTGGAGTTCATCTCGTTGTCTTCGTCTAACGATTCAGACATAGAAGAGTTGATCCTCGACAACAATGATGACAACCTAGTGTTGTTGCATCTGGTTGAGGAATTTGAGGCAGGGCTGAATAAAAAGCGGCGTAGATCGATGGTCGGTCAGCTATGAATTCCCCACAACCGAGCTCTCAGTGACAAAATGCTTATGAAGGACTACTTCGCCGAGGTACCAACGTATCCATCTCACCTCTTCTGTAGGCGATATCGAATGCGTAGGTTACTTTTCGTCCATCAACGAGGATTCTGAGCACAATTGCCATTTCTTCACCCGACATAGGAATGCCGCCGGTTTGATTGGTTTTAGTGCATCTCAAAAAAATTCGGCGGCGATGAGAGTGATAGCATATGGTGTTTTGGCCTACTACGCGGATGAATATCTTCGCATTGGCGAAGATACCACCATCAAAAGTGTCTTTGTCTGTGCGAAGAAAATAATCCGGATTTTTGTCCCAGAGTATCTTCGAGCTTGAAACGAAGACCAAATAAAGGAGGTCATGGCAATAACGAAGCAATGGGATGGTTGGTGTAGAGAGATGTTTTGCAATACAATAATAGTTGTATTGATGGGGTGCTGGTGCATGTATATATGAGTACAGGGTAGGCCTCAACCTCAACTATACACAACTAGGAGATGGGTCACAACACGTAATACATGCAACACAAAATACAACTCAACACCTCCCGCAGTCGAAGCGGCGCCAGAGACACGGAGACTGGACCGAAACTCCTCGAAGACGGAAGTAGGTAATCCCTTAGTCATCTAATCAGCAAACTGTTGCGACGTCGGCACGTGAAGAACCCGAACACGGCCAAAGGCAAGCTGCTCGCGCACGAAGTGAATATCGTTCTCAATATACTTCGTACGTCCATGTGCACCGGGTTGGCGGAAAGGTAGACCACGCTACGTTATTGCAGTAGACAAGAGTGGCCTTATAAATATCACAAAGAAACTCCTGGAGCAGCTGACGGAGCCAAGAGCACTCGGCCATGTTATTAGCCACGGCGCGATACTCTGCCTCGGCGCTGGAGCGGGAGACCGTGGGCTGCCGCTTCGATGACCAAGAGATCAACGAGGTCCCAAGGTAGACGCTCTAGCCTGACATGGAGCTAAAGAAATATGCGCTACAGGCAATAATAAAGTTATTATTTATTTCCTTATTTCATGATAAATGTTTATTATTCATGCTAGAATTGTATTAACAGGAAACATAATACTTGTGTGTATATATAGACAAACTAAACGTCACTAGTATGCCTCTACTTGACTAGCTCGTTGATCGAAGATGGTTATGTTTCCTAACCTTAGACATGTGTTGTCATTTGATTAACGGGATCACATCATTAGGAGAATGATGTGATTGACATGACCCATTCCATTAGCTTAGCACCCGATCGTTTAGTATGTTGCTATTGCTTTCTTCATGACTTATACATGTTCCTATGACTATGAGATTATGCAACTCCCGTTTGCCGGAGGAACACTTTGTGTGCTACCAAACGTCACAACGTAACTGGGTGATTATAAAGGAGCTCTACAGGTGTCTCCAAAGGTACATGTTGGGTTGGCGTATTTCGAGATTAGGATTTGTCACTCCGATTGTCGGAGAGGTATCTCTGGGCCCTCTCGGTAATGCACATCACTTAAGCCTTGCAAGAATTGCAACTAATGAGTTAGTTGCGAGATGATGTATTACGGAACGAGTAAAGAGACTTGCCGATAACGAGATTGAACTAGGTATTGAGATACCGACGATCGAATCTCGGGCAAGTAACATACCGATGACAAAGGGTACACCGTATGTTGTTATGCGGTCTGACCGATAAAGATCTTTGTAGAATATGTGGGAGCCAATATGAGCATCCAGGTTCCTCTATTGGTTATTGATCGGAGACATGTCTCGGTCATGTCTACATTGTTCTCGAACCCGTAGGGTCCGCACGTTTAAGGTTTCGATGATAGTTATATTATGAGTTTATAAGTTTTGATGTACCAAAGAAGTTCAGAGTCCCGGATGAGATCGGGGACATGATGAGGAGTCTCGAAATGGTCGCGACATAAAGATCGATATATTGGACGACTATATTCGGACATCGGAAAGGTTCCGAGTGATTCGGGTATTTTTGGAGGTACCAGGGAGTTACGGGAATACGAGGAAGAAGCAATGGGCCTTAATGGGCCTTAGTGGAAAGGACCAGAAGGTGGCGCGCGCCCCTCCCAAGCCCAGTCCGAAATTGGACAAGGGGTTTGGGGCGCGGCCCCTCTCTCCCTGTTGGAAATATGCCCTAGAGGCAATAATAAATTGGTTATTATTATATTTCCTTGTTCATGATAATCGTTTATTATCCATGCTATAATTGTATTGATAGGAAACTCAGATACATGTGTGGATACATAGACAACACCATGTCCCTAGTAAGCCTCTAGTTGACTAGCTCGTTGATCAATAGATGGTTACAGTTTCCTAACCATGGACATTGGATGTCATTGATAACGGGATCACATCATTAGGAGAATGATGTGATGGACAAGACCCAATCCTAATCATAGCACTAGATCGTGTAGTTCATATGCTATAGCTTTTCTAATGTCAAGTATCATTTCCTTAGACCATGAGATTGTGCAACTCCCGGATACCGTAGGAATGCTTTGGGTGTATCAAACGTCACAACGTAACTGGGTGACTATAAAGGTGCATTACAGGTATCTCCGAAAGTGTCTGTTGGGTTGGCACGAATCGAGACTGGGATTTGTCACTCCGTGTAAGCAGAGAGGTATCTCTGGGCCCACTCGGTAGGACATCATCATATGCGCAATGTGACCAAAGAGTTGATCACGGGATGATGTGTTACGGAACGAGTAAAGAGACTTGCCGGTAACGAGATTGAACTAGGTATTGGATTTCGACGATCGAATCTCGGGCAAGTAACATACCGATAGACAAAGGGAATTGAATACGGGATTGATTAAGTCCTTGACATCGTGGTTCATCCGATGATATCATCGTGGAACATGTGGGAGCCATCATGGGTATCCAGATCCCGCTGTTGGTTATTGACCAGAGAACGTCTCGGTCATGTCTGCATGTCTCCCGAACCTGTAGGGTCTACACACTTAAGGTTCGGTGACGCTAGGGTTATGAAGATATGTGTATGCAGTAAGCCGAATATTGTTCGGAGTCCCGGATGAGATCCCGGACGTCACGAGGAGTTCCGGAATGGTCCGGAGGTAAAGAATTATATATAGGAAGTGCTATTTCGGCCATCGGGACAAATTTCGGGGTCATCGGTATTGTACCGGGACCACCGGAAGGGTCCCGGGGGCCCACCGGGTGGGGCCACCTGTCCCGGGGGGCCACATGGGCTGTAAGGGGTGCGCCTTGGCCTATATGGGCCAAGGGCACCAGCCCCTATAGGCCCATGCGCCTAGGGTTTCCATATGGGAGGAGTCCCACTAGTGGAAGGCACCTCTAGGTGCCTTGGGGGGGAGGGAAACCTCCCTTTGGCAGCCGCACCTAGGAGATTGGATCTCCTAGGCTGGCGCACCAACCCCCTTGGCCCTCCTATATATAGTGGGGGAGAGGAGGAACTTCAGACACCAGCCCCTGGCGCCTCCCTCTCTCCCCGTTACGTCTTTCTCTCGTAGTATAGGCGAAGCCCTGCTACTGTGACGCCCTGCATCCACCACCACGCCGTCGTGCTGCTGGATCTCCATCAACCTCTCCCTCCTCCTTGCTGGATCAAGGCATGGGAGACGTCTCCCTTCCGTACGTGTGTTGAACGCGGAGGTGCCGTGCGTTCGGCACTAGGATCATTGGTGATCTGAATCACGACGAGTATGACTCCATCAACCCCGTTCACTTGAACGCTTCCGCTTAGCGATCTACAAGGGTATGTAGATGCACTCTCCTTCCCCTCGTTGCTGGTTTCTCCATAGATAGATCTTGGTGATACGTAGGAAAATTTTGAATTTATGTTACGTTCCCCAACAGTGGCATCATGAGCTAGGTCTATTGCGTAGATTCTATGCACGAGTAGAACACAAAGAAGTTGTGGGCGTTGATTTTGTTCAATATGCTTGCTGTTACTAGTCTTATCTTGATTCGGCGGCATCGTGGGATGAAGCGGCCCGGACCAACCTTACACGTACTCTTACGTGAGACAGGTTCCACCGACTGACATGCACTAGTTGCATAAGGTGGCTAGCGGGTGTCTGTCTCTCCTACTTTAGTCGGATCGGATTCGATGAAAAGGGTCCTTATGAAGGGTAAATAGAAATTGGCATATCACGTTGTGGTTTTGCGTAGGTAAGAAACGTTCTTGCTAGAAACCCATAGCAGCCACGTAAAACATGCAAACAACAATTAGAGGATGTCTAACTTGTTTTTGCAGGGTATGCTATGTGATGTGATATGGCCAAAAGGATGTGATGAATGATATATGTGATGTATGAGATTGATCATGTTCTTGTCAAAGGAATCACAACTTGCATGTCGATGAGTATGACAACCGGCAGGAGTCATAGGAGTTGTCTTAATTTATTCATGACCTGCGTGTCAACATAAACGTCATGTACTTACTTTACTTTATTGCTAACTGTTAGCTGTAGTAGTAGAAGTAATAGATGACGTGACAACTTCATGGAGACACGATGATGGAGATCATGATGATGGAGATCATGGTGTCATGCCGGTGACGAGATGATCATGGAGCCCCAAGATGGAGATCAAAGGAGCTATATGATATTGGCCATATCATATCACTACTATTTGATTGCATGTGATGTTTATCATGTTTATACATCTTATTTGCTTAGAACGACGGTAGTAAATAAGATGATCCCTTACAACAATTTCAAGAAGTGTTCTCCCCTAACTGTGCACCGTTGCGACAGTTCGTGTTTCGAAGCACCACGTGATGATCGGGTGTTAGATTCTAACGTTCACATACAACGGGTGTAAGACAGATTTACACACGCGAAACACTTAGGGTTAACTTGACGAGCCTAGCATGTACAGACATGGCCTCGGAACACAGAAGACCGAAAGGTCGAGCATGAGTCGTATAGAAGATACGATCAACATGAAGATGTTCACCGATGTTGACTAGTCCGTCTCACGTGATGATCGGACACGGCCTAGTTGACTCGGATCATGTAATCACTTAGATGACTGGAGGGATGTCTATCTGAGTGGGAGTTCATAAGATGAACTTAATTATCCTGAACATAGTCAAAAGATCTTTGCAAATTATGTCGTAGCTCGCGCTTCAGTTCTACTGTTTAGATATGTTCCTAGAGAAAAATTAGTTGAAAGTTGATAGTAGCAATTATGCAGACTAGGTCCATAAACTGAGGATTGTCCTCATTGCTTCATAGAAGGCTTATGTCCTTAATGCACCGCTCAGTGTGTTGAACCTCGAACGTCGTCTGTGGATGTTGCGAACATCTGACATACATGTTTTGATAACTACGTGATAGTTCAGTTAAATGGTTTAGAATTGAGGCACCAAAGATGTTTTTGAAAATGTCGCGAAACATATGAGATGTTTTCGAGGGCTGAAATTGGGATTTCAGGCTCGTGCCCACGTCAAGAGGTATAAGACCTTCGACGGTTCTTCTAGCCTACATACTAAGGGAGAAAAGCTCAATTGTTGAGCTTGTGCTCAGATTGTCTGAGTACAACAATCGCTTGAATCAAGTGGGAGTTGATCTTCCAGATGAGATAGTGATGTTTCTCCGAAGTCATTACCACCAAGCTGCTAGAGCTTCGTGATGAACTATAATATATCGGGGACATGTATGATGATCCTTGAGATGATCGTGATGTTTGACACCACAAAAGTAGAAATCAAGAAGGAGCATCAATTGTTGATGGTTTGTGAAACCACTAGTTTCAAGAAGGGCAAGGGAACAAAGGGATACTTCATGAAACGGCAATTCAGCTGCTGCTCTAGTGAAGAAACCCAAGGTTGAACCCAAACCCGAGACTGAGTGCTTCTGTAATAAGGGGAACAGCCACTGGAGCAGAATTACCCTAGATACTTGGTAGATGAGAAGACTGGCAAGGTCGATAGAAGTATATTGGATATACATTGTGTTGATGTGTACTTTACTAGTACTCCTAGTAGCACCAGGGTATTAGATACCGGTTTGGTTGCTAAGTGTTAGTAACTCAAAATAAAAGCTACGGAATAAACGGAGACTAGCTAAAGGTGAGCTGATGATATGTGTTGGAAGTGTTTCCAATGTTGATATAATCAAATATCGTACGCTCCTTCTACCATCGAGTTTGGTGTTTGCGTTGAGCATAGACATGATTGGATTATGTCTATCGCAATACGGTTATTCATTTAAGGAGAATAACGGTTACTCTGTTTATTTGAATAATACCTTCAATGGTCTCATGCCTAAAATGAATCTCGATCGTAGTGATACACATGTTCATGCCAAAAGATAGTAATGATAGTACCACCTACTTGTGGCACTGCCACTTAAGTCATATCGGTATAAAACACATGAAGAAGCTCCATGTAGATGGATCTTTGGACTCACTCATTTTTGAAAAGTTTGAGACATGCGAACCATGTCTATTGGTGTATATGCATGAAGAAACTCCATGCAAGTGGACCGTTTGGACTCACTTGATTTTGAATCACTTGAGACATGCAAATCATACCACATGGGCAAGATGACTGAAAGCCTCGGTTTCAGTAAAATGGAACTAGAAAGCAACTTGTAGGAAGTAATACATTTTGATGTGTGCAGTCCAATGAGTGCTGAGGCATGTAGTGGATATCGTTATGTTCTTACTTCACAGATGATTTGAGTAGATGTTGAGTATATTTACTTGATGAATCACGAGTCTGAATTATTGAAAGGTTCAAGTAATTTCAGGGTGAAGTTGAAAGATCGTCGTGACAAGAGGATAAAATATCTATGATATGATCATAGAGATGAATATCTGAATTACGAGTTTGGCACAGAATTAAGACATTGTGGAAGTTGTTTCACAACTAATACAGCCTGGAACACCATAGTGTGATGGTGTGTTCGAACATCATAACTGCACCCTATTGGATATGATGCATACCATGATGTCTCTTATCGGATTACCATGATAGTTTATGGGTTAGGCATTAAAGACAACCACATTCACTTTAAATAGGGCACCACGTAATTCCGATGAGATGACACTGTATGAACTATGGTTTAGAGAAACCTAAGCTGTCATTTCTTAAAAGTTTGGGGCTGCGACGCTTATGTGGAAAAGTTTCAGACCGATAAGCTCGAACCCAAAGCGGATAAATGCATTTTCATAGGACAACCCAAAAACAGTTGGGTATACCTCCTGTCTCAGATCCGAAAGCAATAAAGGATTGTTTCTAGAATTGGGTCCTTTCTCGAGGAAAAGTTTCTCTTGAAAGAATTGAGTGGGAGGATGGTGGAGACTTGATGAGGTTATTGAACCATCACTTCAACTAGTGTATAGCAGGGCACAAAGAGTTGTTCCTGTGGCACCTACACCAATTGAAGTGGAAGCTTATGATATTGATCATGAGACTTCGGATCAAGTCACTCCCAAACCTCGTAGGATGACAAGGATGCGTACTACTTCTGAGTGGTACGTAATCCTGTCTTATAAGTCATGTTGCTAGACAACAATGAACCTACGAGCTGTGGAGAAGCGATGGTGGGCCCGGATTCCGATAAATGGCTCGAGGCCATAAAATCCGAGAGAGGATCCATATATGAAAACAAAGTGTAGACTTTGGAAGAACTACTTGATGGTCGTAAGGCTGTTGAGTACAGATGGATTTTAAAAGGAAGACAGACAATGATGGTAAGTGTCACCATTGAGAAAGCTCGACTTGTCGTTAAGGTGTTTCCCGACAAGTTCAAGGAGTTGACTACGGTGAGACTTTCTCACTCGTAGCGATGCTAAGAGTCTGTTGGAATTATATTAGCGATTACTTCATTATTTATGAAATCTTGCAGATAGGATGTCAAAACATTGTTTCCTCGACGGTTTTTGAGGAAAGGTTGTATGTGATACAAACCGGAAGGTTTTGTCAATCCTGAAAAGATGCTAATAAGGATGCAAAGCTCCAGCAATCCTTCTGAGGACTGGAGTGAGCATCTCGGAGTTGGAATGTACACTTTGATGAGATGATCAAAGATTTTGGGTGTATACAAAGTTTATGAGAAACTTGTATTTCCAAAGAAGTGAGTGGGAGCACTATAGAATTTCTGATGAGTATATGTTGTTGACACATTGTTGATCAGAAATGACGTAGAATTTCTGGAAAGCATATAGGGTTATTTGGAAAGTGTTTTTCAATGGAAAACCTGGATTAAGCTACTTGAACATTGAGCATCAAGATCTATAAGGATAGATCAAAACGCTTAATGGAACTTTCAAATGAGCACATTCCTTGACATGATCTTGAAGGTGTTCAAGATGAATCAGTCAAAGAAGGAGTTCTTGCCTGAGTTGTAAGGTATGAAGTTAAGACTTAAAGCTCGACCGCGGCAGAATAGAGAGAAAGGACGAAAGTCGTCCCCTATGCTTAAGACGTAGGCTCTACAGTATGCTATGCTGTGTACCGCACCTGAAGTGTGCCTTGCCATGAGTCAGTAAAGGGGTACAAGAGTGATCCAAGAATGGATCACAGGACAGCGGTCAAAGTTATCCTTAGTAACTAGTGGACTAAGGAAGTTTCTCGGTTATGGAGGTGGTAAAAAGAGTTCGTCGTAAAGAGTTACGTCGATGCAAGCTTAACACCTATCCGGATAGCTCTAAGTAGAGATACCGGATGCATATAATGGAGCAACAATTTAGAATAGCTCCAAGTAGAACAGTTATTTGGAATAGCTCCAAATAGAGCGTGGTAGCTACATCTAGGAGATGACATAGAGATTTGTAAAGCACACACGGATCTGAAAGGTTCGGACCCGTTGACTAAAACCTCTCTCACAAGCAACATGATCAAACCTAAAACTCATTGAGTGTTAATCACATAGTGATGTGAACTAGACTACTGACTCTGGTAAACTCTTGGGTGTTAGTCACATGGCGATGTGACCTGTGAATGTTAATCACATGGCGATGTGAACTAGATTATTGACTCTAGTGCAAGTGGGAGACTGTTGGAAATATGCCCTAGAGGCAATAATAAATTGGTTATTATTATATTTCCTTGTTCATGATAATCGTTTATTATCCATGCTATAATTGTATTGATAGGAAACTCAGATACATGTGTGGATACATAGACAACACCATGTCCCTAGTAAGCCTCTAGTTGACTAGCTCATTGATCAATAGATGGTTACAGTTTCCTAACCATGGACATTGGATGTCATTGATAACGGGATCACATCATTAGGAGAATGATGTGATGGACAAGACCCAATCCTAAGCATAGCACTAGATCGTGTAGTTCATATGCTATAGCTTTTCTAATGTCAAGTATCATTTCCTTAGACCATGAGATTGTGCAACTCCCGGATACCGTAGGAATGCTTTGGGTGTATCAAACGTCACAACGTAACTGGGTGACTATAAAGGTGCATTACAGGTATCTCCGAAAGTGTCTGTTGGGTTGGCACGAATCGAGACTGGGATTTGTCACTCCGTGTAAGCGGAGAGGTATCTCTGGGCCCACTCGGTAGGACATCATCATATGCGCAATGTGACCAAAGAGTTGATCACGGGATGACGTGTTACGGAACGAGTAAAGAGACTTGCCGGTAATGAGATTGAACTAGGTATTGGATTCCGACGATCGAATCTTGGGCAAGTAACATACCGATAGACAAAGGGAATTGAATACGGGATTGATTAAGTCCTTGACATCGTGGTTCATCCGATGAGATCATCGTGGAACATGTGGGAGCCATCATGGGTATCCAGATCCCGCTGTTGGTTATTGACCAGAGAACGTCTTGGTCATGTCTGCATGTCTCCCGAACCCGTAGGGTCTACACACTTAAGGTTCGGTGACGCTAGGGTTATGAAGATATGTGTATGCAGTAAGCCGAATATTGTTCGGAGTCCCGGATGAGATCCCGGACGTCACGAGGAGTTCCGGAATGGTCCGGAGGTAAAGAATTATATATAGGAAGTGCTATTTCGGCCATCGGGACAAATTTCGGGGTCATCGGTATTGTACCGGGACCACCGGAAGGGTCCCGGGGGCCCACCGGGTGGGGCCACCTGTCCCGGGGGGCCACATGGGCTGTAAGGGGTGCGCCTTGGCCTATATGGGCCAAGGGCACCAGCCCCTATAGGCCCATGCGCCTAGGGTTTCCATATGGGAGGAGTCCCACTAGTGGAAGGCACCTCTAGGTGCCTTGGGGGGGAGGGAAACCTCCCTTTGGCAGCCGCACCTAGGAGATTGGATCTCCTAGGCTGGCGCACCAACCCCCTTGGCCCTCCTATATATAGTGGGGGAGAGGAGGAACTTCAGACACCAGCCCCTGGCGCTTCCCTCTCTCCCCGTTACGTCTTTCTCTCGTAGTATAGGCGAAGCCCTGCTACTGTGACGCCCTGCATCCACCACCACGCCATCGTGCTGCTGGATCTCCATCAACCTCTCCCTCCTACTTGCTGGATCAAGGCATGGGAGACGTCTCCCTTCCGTACGTGTGTTGAACGCGGAGGTGCCGTGCGTTCGGCACTAGGATCATCGGTGATCTGAATCACGATGAGTACGACTCCATCAACCCCGTTCACTTGAACGCTTCCGCTTAGCGATCTACAAGGGTATGTAGATGCACTCTCCTTACCCTCGTTGCTGGTTTCTCCATAGATAGATCTTGGTGATACGTAGGAAAATTTTGAATTTATGCTACGTTCCCCAACACTCCCTTCCTTCCCCTCTTCCCCCCTTTCCCCCCTTCTCCTAGTTGGACTATGAAAGGAGGAAACCTACTCCAACTAGGAGTAGGAATCCTACTCCCTGGCGCGCCCCTCCTAGGGCCGGCCTCCTCCCCCTTGCTCCTTTATATACGGGGGCAGGGGGCACCCCTAGACACACAAGTTGATCCACGTGATCGTTTTCTTAGCCATGTGCGGTGCCCCCTTCCACCATAATCCTCGATAATATTGTAGCGGTGCTTAGGCGAAGCCCTGCGACAGTAGAACATCAAGATCGTCACCACGCCGTCATGCTGACGGAACTCTTCCCTGACACTTTGCTGGATCAGAGTCCGGGGATCGTCATCGAGCTGAACGTGTGCTAAAACTCGGAGGTGCCGTAGTTTCGGTGCTTGATCGGTCGGGCCGTGAAGACGTACGACTACATCAACCGCGTTGTCATAACACTTCCGCTATCGGTCTACAAGGGTACGTAGACAACACTCTCCCCTCTCGTTGCTACGCATCACCATGATCTTGCCTGTACGTAGGAATTTTTTTGAAATTACTACGTTCCCCAAACAGTGGCATCCGAGCCTAGGTTTTATGTGTTGATGTTATATGCACGAGTAGAACACAAGTGAGTTGTGGGCGATATAAGTCATACTGCTTACCAGCATGTCACACTTTGGTTCGGCGGTATTGTTGGATGAAGCGGCCCGGACCGACATTACGCATACGCTTACGCGAGACTGGTTCTACTGACGTGCTTTCCACACAGGTGGCTGGCGGGTGTCAGTTTCTCCAACTTTAGTTGAACCGAGTATGGCTACGCCCGGTCCTTGCGAAGGTTAAAACAGCACCAACTTGACAAACTATCGTTGTGGTTTTGATGCATAGGTAAGATTGGTTCTTGCTTAAGCCCGTAGCAGCCACGTAAAACTTGCAACAACAAAGTAGAGGACGTCTAACTTGTTTTTGCAGGGCATGTTGTGATGTGATATGGTCAAGACATGATGAGATATAAGTTGTTGTATGAGATGATCATGTTTTGTTGAAGTTACCGACAACTGGCAAAATCCTTATGGTTGTCTCTCTATTGCATAAGATGCAAGTGCCCAATAATTGCTTTACTTTATCGCTATGCGATAGCAATAGTTGCAAGAGCAATTGTTGGCGAGACGACCATGTGACGACACATTGATATAGATCAAGATGATGAAGATCATGGTGTCATGCCGGTGACGATATAGATCATGATAATACTTTGGAGATAGAGATCAAAGGCGCAAGATGATGATGGCCATATCATGTCACATGTTTTGATTACATATGATGTTTATCTTTTATACATCTTTTTTTTGCTTTGTTTGACGGTAGCATTTTAAGATGATCTCTCACTAATTATCAAGAAGTGTTCTCCCTGAGTATGCACCGTTGCAAAAGTTCTTCGTGCTGAGACACCACGTGATGATCGGGTGTGATAGGCTCTACGTTCAAATACAACGGGTGCAAAACAGTTGCACACGCGGAATACTCAGGTTATACTTGACGAGCCAAGCATATACAGATATGGCCTCGGAACATGGAGACCGAAAGGTCGAGCGTGAATCATATAGTAGATATGATCAACATAGTGATGTTCACCATTGAAACTACTCCATCTCACGTGATGATCGGACATGGTTTAGTTGATTTGGATCACGTGATCACTTAGAGGATTAGAGGGATGTCTGTCTAAGTGGGAGTTCTTAAGTAATATGATTAAATTGAACTTAAATTTATCATGAACTTAGTCCTGATAATATTTTGCAAATTATGTTGTAGATCAATAGCTCGCATTGTTGCTTCCCTGTGTTTATTTTTGTTCCTAGAGAAAACTAAGTTGAAAGATGATGGTAGCAATTACACGGACTGGGTCCGTAACTTGAGGATTATCCTCATTGCTGCACAGAAGAATTACGTCCTTGATGCACCGCTAGGTGACAGACCTATTGCAGGAGCAGATGTAGACGTTATGTACGTTTGGCTAGCTCAATATGATGACTACTTGATAGTTTAGTGCACCATGCTTAACGGCTTAGAATCGGGACTTCAAAGACGTTTTGAACATCATGGACCATATGAGATGTTCCAGGAGTTGAAGTTAATATTTCAAGCAAATACCTGAGTTGAGAGATATGAAGTCTCCAACAAGTTCTTTAGCTAAAAGATGGAGGAGGATCGCTCAACTAGTGAGCATGTGCTCAGATTGTCTGGGTACTACAATCGCTTGAATCAAGTGGGAGTTAATCTTCCAGATAAGATAGTGATTGACAGAATTCTCTAGTCACCATCACCAAGTTAGTAGAACTTCGTGATGAACTATAGTATGCAAGGGATGACGAAAACGACTCCCGAGCTTTTCATGATGATGAAATCGATGAAGGTAGAAATCAAGAAAGAGCATCAAGTGTTGATAGTTGACAAGATCACTAGTTTCAAGAAAAGGGCAAAGGAAAAAAAGGGAACTTCAAGAAGAACAGCAAGTAAGTTGCTGCTCAAGTGAAGAAGCCCAAGTCTGGTCCTAAGCCTGAGACTAAGTGCTTCTACTGCAAAGGGACTGGTCACTGGAAGCGGAACTACCCCAAGTGATTGGCAGATAAGAAGGATGGCAAAGTGAACATAAGTATATTTGATATTCATGTTATTGATGTGTACTTTACTAGTGTTTATAGCAACCCCTCAGTATTTGATACTAGTTCAGTTGCTGATTAGTAACTCGAAACGGGAGTTGCAGAATAAACAGAGACTAGTTAAGGGTGAAGTGATGATGTGTGTTGGAATTGGTTCCAAGATTGATATGATCATCATCGCACACTCCCTTTACTTTCGGGATTAGTGTTGAAAGTGTTATTTGGTGTTTGCGTTGAGCATGTATATGATTTGATCATGTTTATTGCAATACGGTTATTCATTTAAGTTAGAGAACAATTGTTGTTCTGTTTACATGAATAAAACCTTCTATGGTCATACACACCAACGAAAATGGTTTGTTGGATCTCGATCGTACTGATACACATATTCATAATATTGAAGCCAAAAGGATGCAAAGTTAATAATGATAGTGCAACTTATTTGTGGCACTGCCGTTTTAAGTCATATTGGTGTAAAGCGCATGAAGAAACCCCATGCTGATGGAATTTTGGAATCACTTGATTATGAATCACTTCATGCTTGAGAACCATGCCTTATGGGCAAGATGACTAAAGACTCCGTTCTCCGGAACAATGGAGCAAGCAACTGACTTATTGGAAATAATACATACTGATGTATGCGATCCGATGAGTGTTGAGGCTCGCGGCAGATATCGTTATTTTCTGACCTTCACAGGTGATTTGAGCAGATATGGGTATATCTACTTGATGAAACATAAGTCTGAAACATTTGAAAAGTTCAAAGAATTTTAGAGTGAAATGGAAAATCATCGTGACAAGAAAATATGGTTTCTACGATCTTATCGCGGAGACAAATATTTGAGTTATGAGTTTGGTCTTCAATTAAAACAATGTGAAATAGTTTCACAAATTCGTGCCACCTGGAACACCACAACATAATGGTGTGTCCGAACGTCATAACCGTACTTTATAAGATATAGTACAATATATGATGTTTCTTACCGATTTACCACTATCATTTTGGGGTTATGCATTAGAGACAGCTACACTCACATTAAATAGGGCACCATCTAAATCCGTTGAGACCACACCATATGAACTATGGTCTGGCAAGAAACCTAAGCTGTCGTTTCTTAAAGTTTGAGGTTGCAATGCTTATGTGAAAAAGTTTCAACCTGATAAGCTCAAACCCAAATCGGAGAAGTGCATCTTCATAGGATACCCAAAAGAAAATGTTGGTTACACCTTCTATCACAGATCCGAAGGCAAGACATTCGTTGCTAAGAATGGATCCTTTCTAGAGAAGGAGTTTCTCTCGAAAGAAGTGAGTGGGAGGAAAGTAGAACTTGATGAGGTAACTGTACCAGCTTCCTTATTGGAAAGTAGTACATCACAGAAACCGGTTTCTGTGACACCTACACCAATTAGTGAGGAAGCTAATGATGATGATCATGAAACTTCAGAACAAGATACTACTGAACCTCGTAGATCAACCAGAGTAAGATCCGCACCAGAGTGGTATGGTAATCCTATTCTGGAAGTCATGCTACTAGATCATGATGAACCTACGAACTATGAGGAAGCGATGATGAGCCCAGATTCCGCGAAATGGTTTGATGCCATGAAATCTGAGATAGGATCCATGTATGAGAACAAAGTATGGACTTTGGTTGACTTGCCCGATGATCGGCAAGCCATTGAGATTAAATGGATCTTCAAGAGGGAGACGGACGCTGATAGTAGTGTTACTATCTACAAAGCTAGACTTGTCGAAAAAGGTTTTTGACAAAGTTCAAGGTGTTGACTACGATGAGATTTTCTCACTCGTATCGATGCTTAAAGTCTGTCCGAATCATGTTAGCAATTGCCATATTTTATGAAATCTGTCAAATGGATAACAAAACTGCGATCCTTAATGGATTTCTTAAAGAAGAGTTGTATATGATGCAACCAGAAGGTTTTGTCAATCCGAAAAGTGTTAACAAAATGTGCAAGCTCCAGCGATCCATCTATGGACTGGTGCAAGCATCTCGGAGTTGGAATATATGCTTTGATGAGTTGATCAAAGCATATCGTTTTATACAAACTTGCGGTGAAGCCTGTATTTACAAGAACGTGAGTGGGAGCACTACAACATTTCTGATAAGTATATGTGAATGACATATTGTTGATCGGAAATAATGTAAAATTATTCTGCAAAGCATAAAGGAGTGTTTGAAAGGAATTTTTCAAAGAAAGACCTCGGTGAAGCTGCTTACATATTGAGCATCAAGATCTATAGAGATAGATCAAGATGCTTGATAAGTTTTTTCAATGAGTACATACCTTGACAAGATTTTGAAGTAGTTCAAAATGGAACAGTCAAAGAAAGAGTTCTTGCCTGTGTAACAAGATGTGAAATTGAGTAAGACTCAAAGCCCGACCACGGCAGAAGATAGAAAGAGAGTGAAAGTCATTCCCTATGCCTCAATCATAGGTTCTATAAAGTATGCCATGCTGTGTAGCTATTGTATACCCTACACTGTTTTTGGCAAGGGAGTACAATAGTGATCTAGGAGTAGATCACTGGACAGCGGTCAAAATTATCATTAGTGGAATAAGGAAATATTTCTCAATTATGGTGGTGACAAAAGGTTCGTCGTAAAGAGTTACGTCGATGCAAGCTTTGACACAGATCTGGATGACTCTAAGTCTCGATCTAGATACATATTGAAAGTGGGAGCAATTAGCTAGAGTAGCTCCGTGCAGAGCATTGTTGACATAGATATTTGCAAAATACTTACGGATCTGAATATGACAGACCCGTTGACTAAAATTATCTCACAAGCAAAACATGATCACACCTTAGTACTCTTTAGGTGTTAATCACATAGCGATGTGAACTAGATTACTGACTCTAGTAAACCCTTTGGGTGTTGGTCACATATCGATGTGAACTATGGGTGTTAACCACATAAAGATGTGAACTGTTGATGTTAGATCACATGGCGATGTGAACTAGATTATCGACTCTAGTGCAAGGGGGAGACTGAAGGAAATATGCCCTAGAGGCAATAATAAAGTTATTATTTATTTCCTTATTTCATGATAAATGTTTATTATTCATGCTAGAATTGTATTAACAGGAAACATAATACTTGTGTGAATATATAGACAAACTAAACGTCACTAGTATGCCTCTACTTGACTAGCTCGTTGATCGAAGATGGTTATGTTTCCTAACCATAGACATGTGTTGTCATTTGAATAACGGGATCACATCATTAGGAGAATGATGTGATTGACATGACCCATTTCATTAGCTTAGCACCCGATCGTTTAGTATGTTGCTATTGCTTTCTTCATGACTTATACATGTTCCTATGACTTTGAGATTATGCAACTCCCGTTTGCCGGAGGAACACTTTGTGTGCTACCAAACGTCACAACGTAACTGGGTGATTATAAAGGAGCTCTACAGGTGTCTCCAAAGGTACATGTTGGGTTGGCGTATTTCAAGATTAGGATTTGTCACTCCGATTGTCGGAGAGGTATCTCTGGGCCCTCTCGGTAATGCACATCACTTAAGCCTTGCAAGCATTGCAACTAATGAGTTAGTTGCGAGATGATGTATTACGAAACGAGTAAAGAGACTTGCCGGTAACGAGATTGAACTAGGTATTGAGATACCGATGATCGAATCTCGGGCAAGTAACATACCGATGACAAAGGGAACACCGTATGTTGTTATGCGGTCTGACCGATAAAGATCTTCGTAGAATATGTGGGAGCCAATATGAGCATTCAGGTTCCGCTATTGGTTATTGACCGGAGACATGTCTCGGTCATGTCTACATTGTTCTCGAACCCGTAGGGTCCGCACGCTTAAGGTTTCGATGATAGTTATATTATGAGTATATAAGTTTTGATGTACCGAAGAAGTTCGGAGTCCCGGATGAGATCGGGGACATGATGAGGAGTCTCTAAATGGTCAAGACGTAAAGATCGATATATTGTACGACTATATTCGGACATCGGAAAGGTTCCTAGTGATTCGGGTATTTTCGGAGGTACCGGGGAGTTACGGGAATACGAGGGAGAAGCAATGGGCCTTAATGGGCCTTAGTGGAAAGGACCAGGAGGTGGCGCGCGCCCCTCCCAAGCCCAGTCCGAAATTGGACAAGGGGTTTGGGGCGCGGCCCCTCTCTCCCTTCCTTCCCCTCTTCCCCCCTTTCCCCCCTTCTCCTAGTTGGACTAGGAAAGGAGGAAACCTACTCCAACTAGGAGTAGGAATCCTACTCCCTGGCGCGCCCCTCCTAGGGCCGGCCTCCTCCCCCTTGCTCCTTTATATACGGGGGCAGGGGGCACCCCTAGACACACAAGTTGATCCACGTGATCGTTTTCTTAGCCGTGTGCGGTGCCCCCTTCCACCATAATCCTCGATAATATTGTAGCGGTGCTTAGGCGAAGCCCTGCGACAGTAGAACATCAAGATCGTCACCACGCCGTCGTGCTGACGGAACTCTTCCCCGACACTTTGCTGGATCGGAGTCCGGGGATCGTCGTTGAGCTGAACGTGTGCTAAAACTCGGAGGTGCCGTAGTTTCGGTGCTTGATCGGTCGGGCCGTGAAGACGTACGACTACATCAACCGCGTTGTCATAACGCTTCCGCTATCGGTCTACGAGGGTACGTAGACAACACTCTCCCCTCTGTTGCTATGCATCACCATGATCTTGCGTGTGCGTAGGAAAATTTTTGAAATTACTGCGTTCCCCAACTGGAGCGTCAAGTGTCGGGGCAGCTACTCCAGTCAGCATCTGAGTAGGCCACGAGGTCGGTGGAGGCGGAGGCCATCAGGGTGAGTCCCAAACACATGTTGCCGAGTATATACCGAAGAATACGCTTCACCAAGGTCTAGTGGGAGTCACGCGGAGCGTGCATGTGGAGGCACACCTGCTGAATGGCGTGTTGGGGAACGTAGCAGAAATTCAAAATTTTCCTACGTGTCACCAAGATCTATCTATGGAGAAACCAGCAACGAGGGAAGGACAGTGCATCTACATACCCTTGTAGATCGCTAAGCGGAAGTGTTCAAGAGAACGGGGTTGAAGGAGTCATACTCGTCGTGATCCAAATCACCGGAGATCCTAGTGCCGAACGGACGGCACCTCCGCATTCAACACACGTACAGCCCGACGACGTCTCCCATGCCTTGATCCAGCAAGGAGAGGGGGAGAGGTTGAGGAAGACTCCATCCAGCAGGAGCACAACGGCGTGGTGGTGGGGGAGGAGCGTGGTGATCCAGCAGGGCTTCGCCAAGCACCGCGAGATATGAGGAGAAAGAGAGGGGTAGGGCTGCGCCAAGAAGGAGAGGAACTCGTGTGTCTTGGGCAGCCCAAACCTCAAGTATATATAGGGGAAGGGGAGGGGCTGCGCCCCCACCTAGGGTTCCCTCCCTAGGGGTGGCGGCAGCCCCCAGATCCCATCTAGGTGGCGGCCAGGTGGAGGGGGAGAGGGAGGCGCACCAGGCATGGGCCCTAAGGCCCATCTACCCTTAGGGTTTGCCCCCCCCTCCTCCCTTTAGGCGCCTTGGGCCCTTGTGGGGGCACACCAGCCCACCTGGGGCTGGTCCCCTCCCACACTTGGCCCATGCAGCCCTCCGGGGCTTCTGGCCCCACTTGGTGGACCCCCGGGACCCTCCCGGTGGTCCCGATACGTTGCCGATAAACCCCGAAACTTTTCCGGTGACCAAAACAGGACTTCCCATATATAAATCTTTACCTCCGGACCATTCCGGAACTCCTCATGACGTCCGGGATCTCATCCGGGACTCCGAACAACATTCGGTAACCACGTATACCTATTCCTTATAACCCTAGCGTCATCGAACCTTAAGTGTGTAGACCCTACGGGTTCGGGAACCATGCAGACATGACCGAGATAACTCTCTGGTCAATAACCAATAGCGGGATCTGGATACCCATGTTGGCTCCCACATGTTCCACGATGATCTCATCGGATGAACCACGATGTCAAGGACTTAATCAATCCCGTATACAATCCCCTTTGTCTATTGGTACGATACTTGCCCGAGATTCGATCGTCGGCATCCCGATACCTTGTTCAATCTCGTTACCAGCAAGCCTCTTTGCTTGTTCCATAACACATCATCCCGTGATCAACTCCTTGATCACATTGTGCACATTATGATGATGTCCTACCGAGTGGGCCCAGAGATACCTCTCCGTTTACACGGAGTGACAAATCCCAGTCTCGATTCGTGCCAACCCAACAGACACTTTCGGAGATACTTGTAGTGTACCTTTATAGCCACCCAGTTACGTTGTGACGTTTGGCACACCCAAAGCACTCCTACGGTATCCGGGAGTTGCACAATCTCATGGTCTAAGGAAATGATACTTGACATTAGAAAAGCTTTAGCATACGAACTACACGATCTTTGTGCTAGGCTTAGGATTGGGTCTTGTCCATCACATCATTCTCCTAACGATGTGATCCCGTTATCAACGACATCCAATGTCCATGGTCAGGAAACCGTAACCATCTATTGATCAACGAGCTAGTCAACTAGAGGCTTACTAGGGACATGGTGTTGTCTATGTATCCACACATGTATCTGAGTTTCCTATCAATACAATTCTAGCATGGATAATAAACGATTATCATGAACAAGGAAATATAATAATAACCAATTTATTATTGCCTCTAGGGCATATTTCCAACAATCTCCCACTTGCACTAGAGTCAATAATCTAGTTCACATGGATATGTGATTAACACTCAAGGTCACATCCCCATGTGACTAACACCCAAAGAGTTCTGGGTTTGATCATGTTATGCTTGTGAGAGAGGTTTCAGTCAACGGGTCTGCAACATTCAGATCCGTATGTACTTCGCAAATTTCTATGTCATCTTGTAGATGCAACTACTACGCTACATTTGGAGCCATTTCAAATAACTGTTCTACATGGAGCTATTCTAAATTGTTGCTCCATTATACGTATCCGGTATCTCTACTCAAAGCTATCCGGATAGGTGTTAAGCTTGCATCGACGCAAATCTTTACGTCGAACTCTTTATCACCTCCATAACCGAGAAACATATCCTTATTCCTCTAAGGATAATTTAGACCGCTATCTGGTGATCTACTCCTAGATTACCTTTGTACCCCCTTGCCAGATATGTGGCAAGGCACACATCAGGTGCGGCACTCAGCAAGGCATACCGTATAGAGCCTATGACAAAAGCATAGGGGACGACCCTCTTCCTTCCTCTTTCTTCTGCCATGGTCGAGCTTTAAGTCTTAACTTCATACCTTACAACTCGGGCAAGAACTCCTTCACTGGCTGATCCATCTTGAACACCTTCAAGATCATGTCAAGGTATGTGCTCATTTGAAAGTACCATTAAGCGTTTTGATCTATCCTTATATATCTTGATGCTCAATGTTCAAGTAGCTTAATCCAGGCTTTCCATTGAAAAACACTTTCCAAATAACCCTATATGCTTCCTAGAAATTCTACGTCATTTCTGATCAACAATATGTCAACAACATATACTCATCAGAAATTCTATAGTGCTCCCACTCACTTCTTTGGAAATACAAGTTTCTCATAAACTTTGCATACACCCAAAATCTTTGATCATCTCATCAAAGCATACATTCCAACTCCGAGATGCTTACTCCAGTCCTTAGAAGGATTGCTGGAGCTTTGCATACTTGTTAGCATCTTTTAGGATTGACAAAACCTTCCGGTTGTATCACATACAACCTTTCCTCAAGAAAATCGTTGAGGAAACAATGGTTTTTGACATCCTATCTGCAAGATTTCATAAATAATGCAGTAATCGCTAATATAATTCCAACAGACTCTTAGCATCGCTACGAGTGAGAAAGCCTCATCGTAGTCAACTTCTTGAACTTGTCGGAAAACATCTTAACGACAAGTCGAGCTTTCTTAATGGTGATACTTACCATCATTGTCTGTCTTCCTTTTAAAATCCATATGTACCTAACAGCCTTACGACCATCAAGTAGTTCTTCCAAAGTCTACACTTTGTTTTCATATATGGATCCTCTCTCGGATTATATGGCCTCGAGCCATTTTGGAATCCAGGCCCACCATCGCTTCTCCATAGCTCGTAGGTTCATTGTTGTCTAGCAACATGACTTCCAAGACAGGATAACGTACCACTCAGAAGTAGTACGCATCCTTGTCATCCCACGAGGTTTGGTGGTGACTTGATCTGAAGTTTCATGATCACTATCATAAGCTTCCACTTCAATTGGTGTAGGTGCCACAGGAACAACTCCCTGTGCCCTGCCACACACTAGTTGAAGAGACGGTTCAATAACCTCATCAAGTCTCCACCATCCTCCCACTCAATTCTTTCAAGAGAAACCTTTCCTCGAGAAAGGACCCGATTCCAGAAACAATCCCTGTTGCTTTCGGATCTGAGACAGGAGGTATACCCAACTGTTTTGGGTGTCCTATGATGATGCATTTATCCGCTTTGGGTTCGAGCTTATCAGCCTGAAACTTTTTTCACATAAGCATCGCAGCCCCAAACTTTTAAGAAATGACAGCTTAGGTTTCTCTAAACCATAGTTCATACGGTGTCATCTCATCGGAATTACGTGGTGCCCTATTTAAAGTGAATGTGGTTGTCTCTAATGCCTAACCCATAAACTATCGTGGTAATTCGATAAGAGACATCATGGTATGCATCATATCCAATAGGGTGCAGTTATGATGTTCGGACACACCATCACACTATGGTGTTTCAGGCTGTATTAGTTGTGAAACAATTTCCACAGTGTCTTAATTCTGTGCCAAACTCGTAATTCAGATATTCATCTCTATGATCATATCATAGATATTTTATCCTCTTGTCACGACGATCTTTCAACTTCACCCTGAAATTACTTGAACCTTTCAATAATTTAGACTCGTGATTCATCAAGTAAATATACTCAACATCTACTCAAATCATCTGTGAAGTAAGAACATAACGATATCCACTACACGCCTCAGCACTCATTGGACTGCACACATCAAAATGTATTACTTCCAACAAGTTGCTTTCTAGTTCCATTTTACTGAAAATGAGGCTTTCAGTCATCTTGCCCATGTGGTATGATTTGCATGTCTCAAGTGATTCAAAATCAAGTGAGTCCAAACGGTCCATTTGCATGGAGTTTCTTCATGCATATACACCAATAGACATGGTTCGCATGTCTCAAACTTTTCAAAACGAGTGAGCCCAAAGATCCATCAACATGGAGCTTCTTCATGCGTTTTATACCGATATGACTTACGTGGCAGTGCCACAAGTAGGTGGTACTATCATTACTATCTTATATCTTTTGGCATGAACATGTGTATCACTACGATCGAGATTCAATAAACCATTCATTTTAGGTGCAAGACCATTGAAGGTATTATTCAAATAAACAGATTAACCATTATTCTCCTTAAATGAATAACCGTATTGCGATAGACATAATCCAATCATGTCTATGCTCAACGCAAACACCAATCTCGACGGTAAAGGGAGCGTGCGATGCTTGATCACATCAAGCTTGGAAAAACTTCCAACACATATCGCCAGCTCACCTTTAGCTAGTCTCCGTTTACTCCGCAGCCTTTTATTTCGAGTTTACTAACACTTAGCAACCGAACCGGTATCTAATACCATGGTGCTACTAGGAGTACTAGTAAAGTACACATTAACACAATGTATATCCAATATACTTCTATCGACCTTGCCAGCCTTCTCATCTACCAAGTATCTACGGTAATTCTGCTCCAGTGGTTGTTCCTCTTATTAAAGAAGCACTTAGTCTCGGGTTTAGGTTCAACCTTGGGTTTCTTCACTAGAGCAGCAGCTGAATTGCCGTTTCATGAAGTATCCCTTCTTGCCCTTGCCCTTGCCCTTCTTGAAACTAGTGGTTTCACCAACCATCAACAATTGATGCTCCTTCTTGATTTCTACTTTTGTGGTGTCAAACATCGCGAATATCTCAAGGATCATCATATATGTCCCTGATATATTATAGTTCATCACGAAGCTCTAGCAGCTTGGTGGTAATGACTTCGGAGAAACATCACTATCTCATCTGGAAGATCAACTCCCAGTCGATTCAAATGATTGTTGTACTCAGACAATCTGAGGACAAGCTCAACAATTGAGCTTTTCTCCCTTAGTTTGCAGGCTAAGAAAATCGTCGGAGGTCTTATACCTCTTGACGTGGGCACGAGCCTGAAATCCCAATTTCAGTCCTTGGAACATCTCATATGTTCTGCGATGTTTCAAAAACGTCTTTGGTGCCTCAATTCTAAACCATTTAACATTACGCACTGAACTATCATGTAGTCATCAAAACGTGCATGTCAGATGTTCGCAACATCCACAGACGACGTTCGAGGTTCAGCACACTGAGCGGTGCATTAAGGACATAAGCCTTCTACTGTTTGCATAATTGCTACTATCAACTTTCAACTAATTTTTTTTCTCTAGGAACATATCTAAACAGTAGAACTAAAGCGCGAGCTATGACATAATTTGCAAAGACCTTTTGACTATGTTCAGGATAATTAAGTTCATCTTATGAACTCCCACTCAGATAGACATCCCTCTAGTCATTTAAGTGATTACATGATCCGAGTCAACTAGGCCGTGTCCGATCATCATGTGAGACGGACTAGTCATCATCGGTGAACATCTACATGTTGATCGTATCTACCATACGCCTCATGCTCGACCTTTCGGTCTCTTGTGTTCCGAGGCCATGTCTGTACATGCTAGGCTCGTCAAGTCAACCTAAGTGTTTTGCATGTGTTCCGAGGCCATGTCTGTACATGCTAGGCTCGTCAACACCCGTTGTATTCGAACGTAAGAATCTATCACACCTGATCATCACGTGGTGCTTCGAAACGACGAACTTTCGCAACGGTGCACAGTTAGGGGGAACACTTTCTTGAAATTTTAATGAGGGATCATCTTATTTACTACCGTCGTTCTAAGCAAATAAGATGTATAAACATGATAAACATCACATGCAATCAAATAGTGACATGATATGGCCAATATCATATTGCTCCTTTTGATCTCCATCTTCGGGGCTCCATGATCATCAACGTCACCGGCATGACGCCATGATCTCCATCATCATGATCTCCATCATCGTGTCTCCATGAAGTTGTCTCGCCAACTTATTACTTCTACTACTATGGCTACTGGTTAGCAATAAAGTAAAGTAATTACATGGCGTTGTTCAATGACACGCAGGTCATACAATAAATAAAGACAACTCCTATGGCTCCTGCCGGTTGTCATACTCATCGACATGCAAGTCGTGATTCCTATTACAAGAACATGATCAATCTCATACATCACATATCATTCATCACATTCTTCTTGGCCATATCACATCACATAGCATACCCTGCAAAAACAAGTTAGACGTCCTCTAATTGTTGTTTGCATGTTTTACGTGGCTGCTATGGGTTTCTAGCAAGAACGTTTCTTACCTATGCAAAAACCAGAACGTGATATGCCAATTGCTATTTACCCTTCATAAGGACCCTTTTCATCGAATCTGATCCGACTAAAGTGGGAGAGACAGACACCCGCTAGCCACCTTATGCAACAAGTGCATGTCAGTCGGTGGAACCAGTCTCACGTAAGAGTACGTGTAAGGTCAGTCCGGGCCGCTTCATCCCACGATGCCGCCGAATCAAGATAAGACTAGTAACAGCAAGTAAATTGACAAAATCAATGCCCACAACTGCTTTGTGTTCTACTCGTGCATAGAATCTACGCAATAGACCTAGCTCATGATGCCACTATTGGGGAACGTAGCAGAAATTCAAAATTTTCCTACGTGTCACCAAGATCTATCTATGAAGACACCAGCAACGAGGGAAGGAGAGTGCATCTACATACCCTTGTAGATCGCTAAGCGGAAGAGTTCAAGAGAACGGGGTTGAAGGAGTCGTACTCGTCGTGATCCAAATCACCAGAGATCCTAGTGCCGAACGGACGGCACCTCCGCGTTCAACACACGTACAGCCCGACGACGTCTCCCATGCCTTGATCCAGCAAGGAGAGAGGGAGAGGTTGAGGAAGACTCCATCCAGCAGCAGCACAACGGCGTGGTGGTGGTGGAGGAGCGTGGTGATCCAGCAGGGCTTCGCCAAGCACCGCGAGATATGAGGAGAAAGAGAGGGGTAGGGCTGCGCCAAGAAGGAGAGGAACTCGTGTGTCTTGGGCAGCCCAAACCTCAAGTACATATAGGGGAAGGGGAGGGGCTGCGCCCCCACCTAGGGTTCCCTCCCTAGGGGTGGCGGCAGCCCCCAGATCCCATCTGGGTGGCGGCCAGGTGGAGGGGGAGAGGGAGGCGCACCAGGCATGGGCCCTAAGGCCCATCTGCCCTTAGGGTTTGCCCGCCCTCCTCGCCTTAGGCGCCTTGGGCCCTTGTGGGGGGGGCGCACCAGCCCACCTGGGGCTGGTCCCCTCCCACACTTGGCCCATGCAGCCCTCCGGGGCTTGTGGCCCCACTTGGTGGACCCCCGGGACCCTCCCGGTGGTCCCGGTACGTTACCGATAAACCCAAAACTTTCCCGGTGACCAAAACAGGACTTCCCATATATAAATCTTTACCTCCGGACCATTCCGGAACTCCTCATGACGTCCGGGATCTCATCCGGGACTCCGAAAAACATTCGGTAACCACGTATACCTATTCCTTATAGCCCTAGCGTCATCGAACCTTAAGTGTGTAGACCCTATGGGTTCGGGAACCATGCAGACATGACCGAGATAACTCTCCGGTCAATAACCAACAGCGGGATCTGGATACCCATGTTGGCTCCCACATGTTCCACGATGATCTCATCGGATGAACCACGATGTCAAGGACTTAATCAATCCCGTATACAATTCCCTTTGTCTATCGGTACGATACTTGCCCGAGATTCGATCGTCGGCATCCCGATACCTTGTTCAATCTCGTTACCAGCAAGCCTCTTTGCTTGTTCCATAACACATCATCCCGTGATCAACTCCTTGATCACATTGTGCACATTATGATGATGTCCTACCGAGTGGGCCCAGAGATACCTCTCCGTTTACACGGAGTGACAAATCCCAGTCTCGATTCGTGCCAACCCAACAGACACTTTCGGAGATACCTGTAGTGTACCTTTATAGCCACCCAGTTACGTTGTGACGTTTGGCACACCCAAAGCACTCCTACGGTATCCGGGAGTTGCACAATCTCATGGTCTAAGGAAATGATACTTGACATTAGAAAAGCTTTAGCATACGAACTACACGATCTTTGTGCTAGGCTTAGGATTGGGTCTTGTCCATCACATCATTCTCCTAACGATGTGATCCCATTA
This sequence comes from Triticum urartu, assembly GCF_056163025.1. Taxonomy (NCBI): domain Eukaryota; kingdom Viridiplantae; phylum Streptophyta; class Magnoliopsida; order Poales; family Poaceae; genus Triticum; species Triticum urartu. The sequence continues at coordinate 611,394,216 of NC_141876.1, forward strand.
TCAACGACATCCAATGTCCATGGTCAGGAAACCGTAACCATCTATTGATCAACGAGCTAGTCAACTAGAGGCTTACTAGGGACATGGTGTTGTCTATGTATCCACACATGTATCTGAGTTTCCTATCAATACAATTCTAGCATGGATAATAAACGATTATCATGAACAAGGAAATATAATAATAACCAATTTATTATTGCCTCTAGGGCATATTTCCAACACGGCATACTGCAGGTCTGGCCGAGTCAGCGTCATGTACTGTAAAGCACCAACAATGGAGCGAAAAACGCTCCATCGGACGCGAGAGACCCCTACAGAGTAGAGACCTTCATCTTCGTGTCGACGGGTGTGGGCGTCGGCTTGCAGTTAAGCATACCGGCACACTCCAGGAGCTCGTGGGCGTACTTCTGCTGATGCAGAAAGAAGCCATCAGTCCGGCGGACCACCTCGATGCCGAGGAAGTAGTGCAGGGGCCCCAAGTTCTTGAGGGCGGACTTTTCATGAAGACTAGCAGTCAGGCGCTGAAGGAGACCGGGGGTGGACGCCGTGAGGATGATGTCGTCGACCTAGAGCAGTAGATATGTAGTGTCAGCTCCCTGATGATACACAAAGAGTGAGGCATCGGAGTGACTGGGCCGAAATCCCATAGACTGCAGAAGGCGGCGATATGCTGGTACCAAGCCCGAGGCGCTTGGTTCAACCCGTAAAGAGAATGGGAGAGCAAGCACACAAAGTCTGGGTGCTCAGCGTCGACGAAGCCAGTGGGCTGCTCACAGTACACCTGCTTGGCAAGATGGTCGTGCAAGAAGACGTTGTAGACATCCAACTGGTGCACAGGCTAGGCGCGCGACACCGCCAACTAGAGCGCGGCGCTGATCATGCCTGGTTTAACAACCGGGGCGAAGGTGTCGGTGAACTCCACGCCCGCACACTGCCAAAATCCATGAACCACCAACCGAGCCTTGTAGCGCTCAAGAGAACCGTCCGGGCGAGTTCCTACCTCTTGATCACTGCGTTGGTTTTCCCTTGAAGAGGAAAGGGTGATGTAGCAAAGTAGCGTAAGTATTTCCCTCAGTTTTTGAGAACCAAGGTATCAATCAAGCAGGAGACTACACGCAAGTCCCTCATACCTACACAAACAAATAAGAACCTCGCAACCAATGAGATAAAGGGGTTGTCAATCCCTTCACGGTCACTTACGAGAGTGAGATCTGATAGAGATAATAAGATAAATATTTTTGGTATTTTTATGATATAGATTGGAAAATAAATATTGCAAAGTAAAATAGATTGGAAACTTATATGATAAAAGATAGACCCGGGGGCCATAGGTTTCACTAGTGGCTTCTCTCAAGATAGCATAAGTATTACGGTGGGTGAAAAAAATATTGTTGACCAATTGATAGAAAAGTGAATAATTATGAGAATATCTAGGCATGATCATGTATATAGGCAGTATATAGGCATCACCTCCGCAACAAGTAGACCGAAATGATTCTGCATCTACTACTATTACTCCACACATCGACCGCTGAGTATTAAGTTCATAAGAACAGAGTAATGCATTAGGCAAGATGACTTGATGTAGAGGGATAAACTCAAGAAATATGATATAAACCCCATCTTTTTATCCTCAATGGCAACAATACAATACGTGCCTTGCTCCCCTGCTGTCACTGGGAAAGGACACCGCAAGATTGAACCCAAAGCTAAGCAATTCTCCCATTGCAAGAAAGATCAATCTAGTAGGCCAAACCAAACTGATAATTCGAAGGGACTTGCAAAGATAACCAATCATACATAAAAAATTTCAGAGAAGAATCAAATATTGTTCATAGATAAACTTGATCATAAACCCACAATTCATCGGATCTTGACAAACACACCGCAAAAAGAGTTGCATCAAATAGATCTCCAAGAAGATCTAGGAGAACATTTTATTGAGATCCAAAGAGAGAGAAGAAGCCATCTAGCTAATAACTATGGACCCGAAACTCTGTGATAAACTACTCACACATCATCGGAGAGGCTATGGTGTTGATGTAGAAGCCCTCTGTGATCGATTCCCCCTCCGGTGGAGCTCCGAAAAAGGCCCCAAGATGGGATCTCTTGGGTACAGAAGGTTGCGGCGGTGGAAATAGGGTTTCGTGGTGCTCCTGGATATTTTCGTGGTATGTGGACATATATAGGAGGAAGAAGTAGGTCGGTGGAGCCACAAGGGGCCCACGAGGGTGGGGGGCACGCCCAGGGGGCAGGCGCGCCTCCCTGCCTCGTGGCCTCCTCGTTGATTTCTTGACGTCTACTCCAAGTCCCCTGGATCACGTTTGTTCCAAAATAACTCTCCCAAAGGTTTCATTCCTTTTGGATTCCGTTTGATATTCCTTTTCTGCAAAAAAACAGCAACTTGCACTGGGCCTTGGGTTAGTAGGTTAGTCCCAAAAATAATATAAAAGTGTATAAATAAGCCCGTTAACATCCAAAATAGATAATATAATAGCATGGAACAATCAAAAGTTATAGATACGTTGGAGACGTATCATGAGTCTTGTGGTGAAACACCCACTTGCCAGTGATGATATTGGCACGAGGGGGTCGCGGAACAAGCTGCCACGTGCGGTTGCGTTGTAGGACGTTGAATCCTCCTGCATCGCAGCTAGCCAATGGGGATCCCGAAGGGCTGATGGGGAACGTAGCAGAAATTCAAAATTTTCCTACGTGTCACCAAGATCTATCTATGGAGAGACCAGCAACGAGGGGAAGGAGAGTGCATCTACATACCCTTGTAGATCGCTAAGCGGAAGCGTTCAAGTGAACGGGGTTGATGGAGTCGTACTCGTCGTGATTCAAATCACCGATGACCAATTGCCGAACGCACGGCACCTCCGCGTTCAACACACGTGCAGCCCGGTGACGTCTCCCACGCCTTGATCCAGCAAGGAGAGAGGGAGAGGTTGAGGAAGACTCCATCCAGCAGCAGCACAACGGCGTGGTGGTGATGGAGGAGCGTGGCAATCCTGCAGGGCTTCGCCAAGCACCACAGAAGAGGAGGGAGAGAGAGATGCAGGGCTGCACCAACGAGAGATCGAATCGCGTGTGTTATGGGCAGCCCAATGCCTCAATATATATAGGGAAGGGGAGGGGTCTCTCTCTCTTAGGCGCATGGGCCTTAGTGGGGCTGGTGCCCTTGGCCCATGTAGGCCAAGGAACACTCCCTACAGCCCATGTGGCCCCCCCGGGGCTGGTGGCCCCACTTGGTGGACCCCCGGGACCCTCCCGGTGGTCCCGGTACATTACCGATAAACCCCGAAACTCTTCCGGTGCCCAAAACAGGACTTCCCATATATAAATCTTTACCTCCGGACCATTCCGGAACTCCTCGTGACGTCCGGGATCTCATCTGGGACTCCGAACAACATTCGGTAACCACATACAAACTTCCTTTATAACCCTAGCGTCATCGAACCTTAAGTGTGCAGACCCTACGGGTTCGGGAGACCTGCAGACATGACCGAGACGTTCTCCGGTAAATAACCAATAGCGGGATCTGGATACCCATGTTGGCTCCCACATGTTCCACGATGATCTCATCGGATGAACCACGATGTCAAGGACTTAATCAATCCCCTATACAATTCCCTTTGTCTATCGGTACGATACTTGCCCGAGATTCGATCATCGGTATCCCGATACCTTGTTCAATCTCGTTACCGGCAAGTCTCTTTTACTCGTTCCGTAACACATCATCCCGTGATCAACTCCTTGATCACATTGTGCACATTATGATGATGTCCTACCGAGTGGGCCCAGAGATACCTCTCCGTCACACGGAGTGACAAATCCCAGTCTCGATTCGTGCCAACCCAACAGACACTTTCGGAGATACCCGTAGTGTACCTTTATAGCCACCCAGTTACGTTGTGATGTTTGGTACACCCAAAGCATTCCTACGGTATCCGGGAGTTGCACAATCTCATGGTCTAAGGAAATGATACTTGACATTAGAAAAGCTTTAGCATACGAACTATATGATCTTGTGCTAGGCTTAGGATTGGGTCTTGTCCATCACATCATTCTCCTAATGATGTGATCCCATTATCAACGACATCCAATGTCCATGGTCAGGAAACCGTGACCATCTATTGATCAACGAGCTAGTCAACTAGAGGCTTACTAGGGACATGGTGTTGTCTATGTATCCACACATGTATCTGAGTTTCCTATCAATACAATTATAGCATGGATAATAAACGATTATCATGAACAAGGAAATATAATAATAACTAATTTATTATTGCCTCTAGGGCATATTTCCAACAGTCTCCCACTTGCACTAGAGTCAATAATCTAGTTCACATCGCCATGTGATTAACACTCAGAGGTCACATCGTCATGTGACTAACACCCAAATAGTTCTGGGTTTGATCATGTTGCTTGTGAGAGAGGTTTTAGTCAACGGGTCTGAACCTTTCAGATCCATGTGCGCTTCACAAATTTCTATGTCATCTCCTAGATGCAGCTACCATGTTCTATTTGGAGCTATTCCAAATAACTGTTCTACTATACGAATCCAGTTTACTACTCAGAATAATCTGGATTAGTGTCAAAGTTTGCATCGGTGTAACCCTTTACGACGAACTCTTTTACCACCTCCATAATCGAGAAAATTCCTTAGTCCACTAGTTGCTAAGGATAACTTTGACCACTGTCCTGTGATCCGTTCTTGGATCACTCTTGTACCCCTTGACTGACTCATGGCAAGGCACACTTCAGGTGCGGCACACAGCATAGCATACTGTAGAGCCTATGTCTTAAGCATAGGGGACGACCTTCGTCCTTCCTCTCTATTCTGCCGTGGTCGAGCTTTAAGTCTTAACTTCATACCTTACAACTCAGGCAAGAACTCCTTCTTTGACTGATCCATCTTGAACAACTTCAAGATCATGTCAAGGTATGTGCTCATTTGAAAGTACCATTAAGCGTTTTGATCTATCCTTATAGATCTTGATGCTCAATGCTCAAGTAGCTTAATCCAGGCTTTCCATTAAAAAACACTTTCCAAATAACCCTATATGCTTTACAGAAATCCTACATCATTTCTGATCCATAGTATGTCAACAACATATACTCATCAGAAATTCTATAGTGCTCCCACTCACTTCTTTGGAAATACAAGTTTCTCATAAACTTTGTATAAACCCAAAATCTTTGATCATCTTATCAAAGCATATATTCCAACTCCGAGATGCTTACTCCAGTCCTTAGAAGGATTGCTGGAGCTTTGCATACCTATTAGCATATTTCAGGATTGACAAAAACCTTTCGGTTGTATCACATACAACCTTTCCTCAAGAAAATCGTCGAGGAAACAATGTTTTGTCATCCTATCTGCAAGATTTCATAAATACTGCAGTGACTGCTAATATAATTCCAACAGACTCTTAGCATCGCTACGAGTGAGAAAATCTCACCGTAGTCAACTCCTTGAACTTGTCAGAAAACATCTTAACGACAAGTCGAGCTTTCTTAATGGTGACATTTACCATCATTGTCCGTCTTCCTTTTAAAATCCATCTGCACTCAACAGCCTTACGACCATCAAGTAGTTCTTCCAAAGTCTACACTTTGTTTTCATACATGAATCCTCTCTCGGATTTTATGGCCTCGAGCCATTTATCGGAATCCAGGCCCACCGTCGCTTCTCCATAGCTCGTAGGTTCATTGTTGTCTAGCAACATGACTTCTAAGACAGGATTACGTACCACTCTGAAGTAGTACGCATCCTTGTCATCCCACGAGGTTTGGGAGTGACTTAATCCAAAGTCTCATGATCAATATCATAAGCTTCCACTTCAATTGGTGTAGGTGCCACAGGAACAACTCTTTGTGCCCTTCTATACACTAGTTGAAGTGACGGTTCAATAACCTCATCAAGTCTCCACCATCCTCCCACTCAATTCTTTCGAGAGAAACTTTTCCTCGAGAAAGGACCCGATTCTTGAAACAATCCTTTATTGCTTTCGGATCTGAGACAGGAGGTATACCCAACTGTTTTTGTGTTGTCCTATGAAGATGCATTTATCCGCTTTGGGTTCGAGCTTATCGGCCTGAAACTTTTCCACATAAGCGTCGCAGCTCCAAACTTTTAAGAAATGACAGCTTAGGTTTCTCTAAACCATAGTTCATACGGTGTCATCTTATCAGAATTACGTGGTGCCCTATTTAAAGTGAATGTGGTTGTCTCTAATGCTTAACCCATAAACTATTGTGGTAATTCGATAAGAGACATCATGGTATGCATCATATCCAATAGGGTGCAGTTATGATGTTCGGACACACCATCACACTATGGTGTTCCAGGCTGTATTAGTTGTGAAACGATTTCCACAATGTCTTAATTTTGTGCCAAACTCGTAATTCAGATATTCATCTCTATGATCATATCATAGATCTTTTATCCTCTTGTCACGACGATCTTTCAACTTCACACTTAAATTACTTGAACCTTTCAATAATTCAGACTCGTGATTCATCAAGTAAATGTACTCAACATCTACTCAAATCATTTGTGAAGAAAGAACACAACGATATCCACTACATGCCTCAGCACTCATTGGACTGCACACATCAAAATGTATTACTTCCAACAATTTGCTTTCTAGTTCCATTTTACTGAAACCGAGGCTTTCAGTCATCTTGCCCATGTGGTATGATTTGCATGCCTCAAGTGATTCAAAATCAAGTGAGTCCAAATGGTCCATTTGCATGGAGTTTCTTCATGCATACACACCAATAGACATGGTTTGCATGTCTCAAACTTTTTCAAAAAATGAGTGAGTCCAAAGATCCATCAACATGGAGCTTCTTCATGCGTTTTTATACGGATATGACTTATGTGGCTGTGCCACAAGTAGGTGGTACTATCATTACTATCTTTTGGCATGAACATGTGTATCACTACGATCGAGATTCAATAAATCATTCATTTTAGGTGTAAGACCATTGAAGGTATTATTCAAATAAACAGAGTAACCATTATTCTCCTTAAATGAATAACCGTATTGCGATAGACATAATCCAATCATGTCTATGCTCAACACAAACACCAATCTCGATGGTAGAAGGAGCGTGCGATGCTTGATCATATCAACATTGGAAACACTTCCAACACATATCGTCAGCTCACCTTTAGCTAGTCTCCGTTTATTCCGCAGCTTTTATTTCGAGTTACTAACACTTAGTAACCGAACCGGTATCTAATACCCTGGTGCTACTAGGAGTACTAGTAAAGTACATATTAACACAATTTATATCCAATATACTTCTATCGACCTTGCCAGCCTTCTCATCTACCAAGTATCTAGGGTAATTCTGCTCCAGTGGCTGTTCCCTTTATTACAGAAGCACTCAGTCTCGGGTTTGGGTTCGACCTTGGGTTTCTTCACTAGAGCAGCAGCTGAATTGCCGTTTCATGAAGCATCCCTTTTTGCCCTTGCCCTTCTTGAAACTAGTGGTTTCACAAACCATCAACAATTGATGCTCCTTCTTGATTTCTACTTTCGCGGTGTCAAACATCGCGAATATCTCAAGGATCATCATATATATCCCTGATATATTATAGTTCAACACGAAACTCTAGCAGCTTGGTGGTAATGACTTCGGAGAAACATCATTATCTCAACTGGAAGATCAACTCCCTCTTGATTCAAGCGATTGTTGTACTCAGACAATCTGAGCACAAGCTCAACAATTAAGCTCTTCTCCTTAGTTTTGTAGGCTAAGAAAATCGTCGGAGGTCTTATACCTCTTGACGTGGGCACGAGCTTGAAATCCCAATTTCAGCCCTCAAAACATCTCATATGTTTCGCGACGTTTCAAAACATCTTTGGTGCTTCAATTCTAAACCATTTAACTGAACTATCATGTAGTCACCAAAACGTGTATGTCAGATGTTCGCAACATCCACAGACGACGTTCGAGGTTCAGCACACTGAGCGGTGCATTAAGGACATAAGCCTTCTATGAAGCAATGAGGACAATCCTCGGTTTACGGACCTAGTCCGCATAATTGCTACTATCAACTTTCAACTAATTTTTTCTCTAGGAACATATCTAAACAGTAGAACTATAGCGTGAGCTACGACATAATTTGCAAAATCCTTTTGACTATGTTCAGGATAATTAAGTTCATCTTATGAACTCCCACTCAGATAGACATCCCTTTAGTCATCTAAGTGATTACATGATCCGAGTCAACTAGGCCATGTCCGATCATCACGTGAGACGGACTAGTCAACGACGGTGAACATCTTCATGTTGATCGTATCTTCTATACGACTCATGCTCGACCTTTCGGTCTTCTGTGTTCCGAGGCCATGTCTGTACATGCTAGGCTCGTCAAGTTAACCCTAAGTGTTTTGCATGTGTTCCGAGGCCATGTCTGTACATGCTAGGCTCGTCAACACCCGTTGTATGTGAACGTAAGGATCCATCACACCCGATCATCACGGCGTGCTTAGAAACGACGAACTTTAGGAACGGTGCACAGTTAGGGGAGAACACTTCTTGAAATTGTTATGAGGGATCATCTTATTTACTACCGTCGTTCTAAGCAAATAAGATGTATAAACATGATAAACATCACATGCAATCAAATAGTGACATGATATGGCCAATATCATATTGCTCCTTTTGATCTCCATCTTCGGGGCTCCATGATCATCATCGTCACCGGCATGACACCATGATCTCCATCATCATGATCTCCATCATCGTGTCTTCTTGAAGTTGTCACGTCATCTATTACTTCTACTACTACAGCTAACGGTTAGCAATAAAGAAAAGTAATTACATGACGTTTATGTTGACTCGCAGGTCATAAATAAATTAAGACAACTCCTATGGTTCCTGCCGGTTGTCATACTCATCGACATGCAAGTCGTGATTCCTATTACAAGAACATGATCAATCTCATACATCACATATATCATTCATCACATCCTTTGGCCATATCACATCACATAGCATACCCTGCAAAAACAAGTTAGACGTCCTCTAATTGTTGTTGCATGTTTTACGTGGCTGCTATGGGTTTCTAGCAAGAACGTTTCTTACCTACGCAAAGACCACAACGTGATATGCCAATTGCTATTTACCCTTCATAAGGACCCTTTTCATCGAATCCGATCCGACTAAAGTGGGAGAGACAGACACCCGCCAGCCACCTTATGCAACTAGTGCATGTTTGTCGGTGGAACCGGTCTCACGTAAGTGTACGTGTAAGGTTGGTCCGGGCCGCTTCATCCCACGATGCCGCCGAATCAAGATAAGACTAGTAACGGCAAGCATATTGAACAAAATCAACGCCCACAACTACTTTGTGTTCTACTCGTGCATAGAATCTACGCAATAGACCTAGCTCATGATGCCACTGATGGGGAACGTAGCAGAAATTCAAAATTTTCCTACGTGTCACCAAGATCTATCTATGGAGAGACCAGCAACGAGGGGAAGGAGAGTGCATCTACATACCCTTGTAGATCTCTAAGCGGAAGCATTCAAGTGAACGGGGTTGATGGAGTCGTACTCGTCGTGATTCAAATCACCGATGACCAAGTGTCGAACGCACGGCACCTCCGCGTTCAACACACGTGCAGCCCGGTGACGTCTCCCACGCCTTGATCCAGCAAGGAGAGAGGGAGAGGTTGAGGAAGACTCCATCCAGCAGCAGCACAACGGCGTGGTGGTGATGGAGGAGCGTGGCAATCCTGCAGGGCTTCGCCAAGCACCACAGAAGAGGAGGGAGAGAGAGATGCAGGGCTGCACCAACGAGAGATCGAATCACGTGTGTTATGGGCAGCCCAATGCCTCAATATATATAGGGAAGGGGAGGGGCTGCGCCCCCTCTAGGGTTCCCACCCCTAGGGGGGGCGGCAGCCCTAGATGGGGAGGCAAGGGGCGGCCAAGAGGGGATGGGAGAGGGAGGCGCACCAATATGGGCCCTAAGGCCCATATCCCATTAGGGTTTGCCCCCTCTCTCTCTCTTAGGCGCATGGGCCTTAGTGGGGCTGGTGCCCTTGGCCCATGTAGGCCAAGGAACACTCCCTACAGCCCATGTGGCCCCCCCGGGGCTGGTGGCCCCACTCGGTGGACCCCCGGGACCCTCCCGGTGGTCCCGGTACATTACCGATAAACCCCGAAACTCTTCCGGTGCCCAAAACAGGACTTCCCATATATAAATCTTTACCTCCGGACCATTCCGGAACTCCTCGTGACGTCCGGGATCTCATCCGGGACTCCGAACAACATTCGGTAACCACATACAAACTTCCTTTATAACCCTAGCGTCATCGAACCTTAAGTGTGTAGACCCTACGGGTTCGGGAGACATGCAGACATGACCGAGACGTTCTCCGGTCAATAACCAACAGCGGGATCTGGATACCCATGTTGGCTCCCACATGTTCCACGATGATCTCATCGGATGAACCACGATGTCAAGGACTTAATCAATCCCGTATACAATTCCCTTTGTCTATCGGTACGATACTTGCCCGAGATTCGATCGTCGGTATCCCGATACCTTGTTCAATCTCGTTACCGGCAAGTCTCTTTTACTCGTTCCGTAACACATCATCCCGTGATCAACTCCTTGATCACATTGTGCACATTATGATGATGTCCTACCGACTGGGCCCAGAGATACCTCTCCGTCACATGGAGTGACAAATCCCAGTCTCGATTCGTGCCAACCCAACAGACACTTTCGGAGATACCCGTAGTGTACGTTTATAGCCACCCAGTTACGTTGTGAAGTTTGGTACACCCAAAGCATTCCTACGGTATCCGGGAGTTGCACAATCTCATGGTCTAAGGAAATGATACTTGACATTAGAAAAGCTTTAGCATACGAACTATATGATCTTGTGCTAGGCTTAGGATTGGGTCTTGTCCATCACATCATTCTCCTAATGATGTGATCCCGTTATCAACGACATCCAATGTCCATGGTCAGGAAACCGTGACCATCTATTGATCAACGAGCTAGTCAACTAGAGGCTTACTAGGGACATGGTGTTGTCTATGTATCCACACATGTATCTGAGTTTCCTATCAATACAATTATAGCATGGATAATAAACAATTATCATGAACAAGGAAATATAATAATAACTAATTTATTATTGCCTCTAGGGCATATTTCCAGCAAGGGCAGCATGAGCGGAGGTGGGAACGGGTGATGGTGTCGACGTCGAGGCGGCGCACACATACACATTAGAGGAGTAGCGCGTGCTCGGCCGAAGCACTCCTGCTCGAGCACGGGTAGTCAGGCCAAGTGGCGGGGCAGTAGGGCCGGCGATAGTGGAGGGTGCTGCGGCGTGGTAGGGGCTGCGACCACGACAGGGGCGACGGCAGTTACGGGGGCACCCTCGGCGGCGACAGGGGCCGCGGTTCCGGTGACGGGGGCCCCGGCGGCAGCGGTGCCAGCCGAGCCGGCGGCCGAGGGGGCGACCGGCGAGTAGGATGTCGAGCCCGTCGCCGGGGTGGCGGCGCCAGCCAAGGTGGCAGGCGGAGTACCCACCGTCTTAACCTCGTAGGAGGGACACGGGGATCCAGGGACTCGGTCAGACTCGAACTCTGGGGAGGGAGTCGAAAAACCGGGTGGTGGCAGCAGAAGGTGTCGTGCTGGGGGAACCTCCGGGGGCTGCTGCCGCGCATCGCTCCAGGAAGGGGGCGCGGGGGCCGGCGCCGAAGGGGCTGAAGCCGGAGGAACCTGAAAAAAAGGGAACACCGTCTCGACAAAATACATGTGCCTGTAGGTGTACACAAGATGAGTGACATGATCATAGCACCGGTAACCTTTAGTGTTAGGAGTGTAGCCAAGGAAGATGCATGGAACAGAATATGGTGCGAGCTTCTGTGGTGTGGTGGACGCGGTGTTGGGATAACAGTGACACCCAAAAATGCGGAGACCATCATAGGACGGTGGTGTACCGAAGAGAAGGTGGTGAGGGCGTAGTTCGACCGAGGACGACACGGAAGAATGTTAGCTAAGAGAGTGGCGGTGGCGAGAGCATCGGGCCAAAACTAAGCGGGCACGTTAGAGTGAAAGAGTAACGTGCGAATGCAGTCATTAAGAGTGTGGAGAATGCGCTCGACGCGGCCGTTCTGCTGTGAAGTGTAGGGGCAAGTCAGACGGAAGATGGTGCCGCGAGAGGCGAGAAGTGTGCGAAGAGCGAGGTTATCAAATTCTTTTCCTTTATCAGTTTGGAGTGTGAGTATGGGACGACCGAACTGGGTGGTGACATAGGAATAAAAGGCGGTGAGTGTGGCTAAAGCATCGATGTACGACGAAGAGTTAAAGTCCACACATAATGAGAATAATCATCTAAGATCACCAAGTAGTACAGATAGCCCGTTTTACTCGCAACGGGTGACGTCCAAACATCACTATGAAGCAATTGAAATAGAAAAGTGGAAACTGAAGTAGACGCACTAAAGGGAAGACGAACGTGCTTGCCTAAGAGACAGGCCTCACAAGAGTGTTCGTCGAGCTTACTACATGAGAAAGAGAAACTCCTGAGAATTTGATGTAACACGGTGGGGTTGTGGTGGCCCAAGCGAGCATGCCAGAGCTCAACGCCGACGACAAGGGCGACGGTTGTGGAGGTGGAGGCGCCGACATGCATGGGGTAGAGCTGACAGGGACTGTCACATCGGTGAAGGATCATCCGGGTACGGGCGTCTTTCACAGAAAATCCAACACCGTCAAATTCAACAGTAAGTGGGTTCTCACGAGTAAGACGACGAACGGAAACTAGGTTTGTGACTAATTCAGGTGAAACAAGAACATTATACATAGTAATTGGTGTGGAAGTGGAGGGAAAACTAGTGCTGCCGATATGAGTAATAGGTAAGGAGGAGCCGTTGCCGACGGTGATACGAGTGGGTGTGCGAACAGGAGTGGAGGAGGTTAGCTTACCGGGATGAGTTGTCATGTGCGCAGTAGCACCTGAGTCCATGTATCAGTCGCCTCCACCGACAGAGCTACTCGGCGCTGACGTGGAGTGATGGGCGGCGAGGAGGGTGGGGTCCCATGACACAGGTACTGACAGCGGTGGGAGGCCCTCGTATGGTGGCGCCGGGGTGGGTGGGCCATAACCACCAAGGGAAGGCGGCGGCGGGAGACCCCCGTAGGGCGGCGACGGGACGGGTGGACCATAACCGCCGCCCGCGCGAGGAGGGCGCCGTAGCCAGCGCCTGTCGGCTAGTAAGGCGCGCCGATGAATGCCTGGTGGCCCACGGGAGAGCCTGCGGGTAGTGCCCCCCCCGGCGCCCTGGGCCGGCTACTGCTGCACGCGGCGATAGTTGCCGCCACGGCGGTTGCGTCGACCCCCTCCTCCTTGCAGCTGCTGCAGGGGAGGCGCGGGTGGCCGCATCGGGTAACACCCGGTGGGTGCGGGAAGATGCGGCTCGGTCGGCGCGGCTGGGGGAGCGGGGCCACCGCAGGTGGTGAAGTAACCTGGAGAATCCATCAACGGGGTGGGCGGAGCATGGCCGCCGGCCATTGGCGGGGCCGGCTGCATGTGGGCGAAGGGAGCCGGCGCGTCTGCGTACATGTAGCCGAAGAGACACGACACGGCAGAAGACATCGCAGCGGCGGCGGCGTCCTCTGGGGGGGAGTCACGACGGCGGCCAGGGAGGAGCGGCGGCGCGTTGTGGGGATGGGCGGCGGCTGCTGGATGCGGCGGCGGCGGCCCTGTGCGACGACGACGGCTGAAGAAGACGAGGTTGGCGTGGCTGCAAGAGGGCAGCTGCGGTGCCACGGACCAGTGGCGGCGGCTAGAGGCGGCGGCGGTGGCGGGAGGATAGAGCGCGGCTGCGGCGGCGGCGGTTCACAGAGGATAGGACCTTTGGCGGCGGCGACGAGTGCAGCGGAAGGCGGCGGCGGCGGCCGGAGAGAACCGGCGGCGGCGGGTGGAGGGAGCGGCGGCGGCGGCGCGATGGAGGCGCGGCGGCGGCGGCTTTCTAGGGTTAGGATCGACTTGTGATAGATACCATGTAGAGAGATGTTTCGCATAACAACAATAGTTGTATTGATGGGGTGCTGGTGCACGTATATATGAGTACAGGGTAGGCCTCAACCTCAACTATACTGAACTAAGAGGTGGGCCACAACACGTAATACATGCAACACAAAATACAACTCAATATTTTGGTATGCTAGGTAGTATTGATTGCATGCATTGGAGGTGGAAGGATTGCCCGATGGCTTGGGCAGGGCAATACACCTGCCACAAACGTAAACCCACAATTGTTCTTGAAGCCATGGCTTCACATGATCTACAGATTTGGCATTGATTTGTTGGTTTGCTAGGGTCTCTCAATGATCTCAACATTTTGCAGCGATCTAATTTATTTGCCCAGCTAGCTAGTGGAAAAGCTCTGGCTTGCAACTATACCGTCAACAACCATGACTATACCATGGGGTATCATATTGCCGACGGTATCTATCCTTCATGGTCAACATTTGTGAAGACCATTATTGACCCCAAAAATCAAGAAGCAATTTTTTCCAGAAGCACAATAGGCTTGCCGAAAGGATATTGAGAGGGCATTTGGTGTGTTGCAAGCTTGGTTTGCCATTGTATGAGGTCCTGCTCACTTCTGGGATAAAAAAATGCCTCTGAAACATCATGACAGCTTGTGTAATTTTACACAACATGATCGTCGAGGATGAGAGGTATTTGGACTTGGAGTACAACTATTAAAATGTTGGTAGCTGTGTGAAGCCTGTCAGGGACGCAAATGAGACCAATGCATTTCTTGAGACCTACGAGAAGATCGAGAACCATGATTCGCACAACCAACTCCAACATGTTCTTCTTGAGTATCTGTGGCAGCTCTATGGGGGAGATAGATCCCCATTTGTATGCATTTCTATTCGTATGAGATTTAAACAATTTGGTGTTGTAATAAATATTTTAATTCAGACGTTTGTTGTAATAATGACTATTGTTGTACTGTGAGTTACTTGAGCATTTATATATTCGTATGGTGAATTTATATTAAGATTCCATTCGGCTGACATTGTGAAAATGTGTAATTTATTAGATGTTATGCAAAATTTGGCGTGCGGCGAGCGCTCCGGCGGAACATATCCCGCAAAAGAATTGCGGTATCTGTTCTGCCGGAGGGCTCGCGGCACCACAATTTTTTACAGAAACCCTTATACATGTTTTGCGGGACGCGCGATTGCGGGGTCTGCTAGAGATGCTCTACGGAACAATAGGATGGCGCCCCTAGCCTTGGCCACCATGTCCTAGCTTTGTGTGGGTAGGGTTGAGGGGTAGGGTCAACCCCTTGGTGCGCCGCCACAAGGGAGGGATGACATTCCAAGATGGTATCTCCACCCCTTCGTGCAATCTTGCGCGCCCCCTCTTTCCCTCTAATTCTTCAGAAAATTGTGCCCGACTGATACAACATACAAATCTGGGACGACCCATCGTGCGTGCGGCAATGCACAGGGCCTCGCTCGCGAGCATGCCCGACCCTGTCCAATGACTATGGCCCGGGGCCCACCCGTCTGGCAACCTGTGATGGACCCTCCAGCCGGGTTGCGTAGGCACGAGCCGTTCAGGAATATCGGATGGCTATGAGCCGTCCCAAGAGGCTGTCATTGCATTGCCACCTGGCAACAGATGATTGAGAGATCTTTTCCGCCCGTGAGGGCCTAGGGAGGTGGGTACTCCAACCTCCTTGTAGGAGTAATTACAAGAAGAGAAGTAAAGAGACATGGGCTGAAGATGGGGATAGAAACACTAGATTGTTTCAGTAGAATATTCTCAAAACAACAAGGAAAAATTCTGTTTTTTCAATAAAGGATGAACATGATGTGATTCATTTCAAAACAAATCAAATTGCCAACAGTTTTTTGTCAGATTCATTTTTGCCTCTTCTAACATCAACATGAGCAGGCCTACATTGCTTCTCACCAATTGACTCAATCGGATGACCCCTCTATTCCAGATAAGCATGAAATCTTGAAGATCCTCAAGGATATGAAGCTGAACTTGTTGTGTGGCCAGGTTGGCTTCAATGTTGAGTTTTATCTTGCTACTTGTGACTTGATTGCTGATGAAGTCACGACCTTGGTGGTCAACTTCTATAAACAAAAGTATTCTCCCACCTGCTGACAGCAACATTCCTCTAATCCATAAAAAGCTGGTTCTTCAAGTTCGCACTCAATATAGACCTATTATACTTTGTAGTATTATTTATAAGATCATTTCTAAGTCTTTAGCTAATAGGCTCAAACCCCATCTACCTGATTATTTTGATCCATCTCAACAGGCATTTATTGAAAGGCCGGACACCTAGTAACATTGTTATTGCTCAAGAGATTACTCACACTTTTTTCACTTAGATCTTGGAAACATCATACTTTCATGCTTAAGATTGATCTTGCTAAATCTTTTGACTATATTGAATAGAATTTCACTGTCTTGGCTCTCGCACGTAAAGGGTTGCATGGTCATTAATTTATGCATGCGTTTCGACGCCTGCTTACTGTGTCATCATTAATGGACACCTGATATAGAGATTCAAGGGCCATTAGGGTGTTTGTCAGGGCCATTCTCGTCACCCTATCAATTTGTGCTCGCAATTAATGAACTTCCTCTGGCCCTTAATGGTACCATCAGTGATAACAATCTTCAAGGTGTAATGCTTGGCCCAAATTACCCTCCTGTCCATTCTCTTCTTTTTTCAGATGATCTCCTAGTTTGTGGTCATGCAAGTATGCAAGAACCCCACACTATGGCACAAATTAGCCACCATTTTTGTGCCATTTCAGGTCAAACTCCTAACTGGTCCAAATCACCTATTTTTTAGTGCTTATGTAAATAAAGTTATGATTGCAGACATTAAAGACATTTTCCCAATTCCTTCCAAGGATGCATTTTTTCTCATTGGGCCATCCTCTAATCCTTCGGGCCAAAAACGGAGCTGCAGCTTACAACTTTGTTCCTGATAGATTCATGGCTAAACCGCCTACTTACAAAGCTAACATGATTTCTCATGCAGCTAGGCTAGAGCTCATCAGATCATTTTTCTCTTCAACTCATGTCGATTATGTGTCGATTATCTTATTCACCAAAAAAATATTGCTAATATAAGCTCACTATTATCATCTGAACTTTTTGTTGGCCAAGAATAAGAGAGAACAACTCCATCGAAAGTCTTTGCCTCAGAGCTTGGAAGGATATTTGTACATCCAAACAAGAGGGTGGGCTAGGTAGAAGAAACCTCCAAGCTATGAATGAAGGTGTAGTTCTTGTCTCTAAGTGGAGGCTTGCCAATGCTCACACTTTCTCATTTTTGTTGTGTGCTCAAATCCAAATGCTCCCCCGATACATCCATTTAGGTTGCTATTGCAAATACTCCTAAATATGCCTTCTGGTCATAAATTCTTAAAATGCTCCCCAAACTTAAAGCTCACTATTTTTTCCAAGTTAGTCAAGGGAATATATCCATCTGGAGTACTCCTTTGTGCTCAGCTTGAGCATACATTTACAAGGATCTCATTATCCAACCAGTTGTCCTCATTATTTATCGTGTCCAAGTAAACAATGGAACTATAGTTTCATTCACGCTCTTTTTAAAGAACCCATGGCTTCCATTATCACTCAGACATTCCTGGCCGGGATCTCACTCCAAATGGCAAATAGGGCTGGAACTCCATGTCTACTTACTAGTTGTATTTGCGTGATATTCATAACATACCAAGGAATCTTCCTACCAATATCTCTATTTAAAGACATTCTTACGTAGGGCTGGAAGAACAAATAGATGGTTCCAAGAGTCAAAACTTTCGGTTGGAGACTTCTTCGTAAATCTCTTGCATAGGTTTGAGGGCTGGTCATCTCACTGTTCACATTTCCAAAAATATGTTGCCGTTTTGACCAAGATGAAAATGATATGCACCTATTTTTCCTTTGACTTTACCCGAGTAGCTTGGTTTGGTCATCCTTGGTACATTAGATCTGATATTTGAAGGCAGAATCATCTCTCTTTGCATAGTGTTATTCATTCTTTACTTAATATGAATTACCCCTATGCAAGTATGCATCAATACTTACCATTTTCAATTTCATGCGGTGCATACGGAAATCTAGAAATGATTGCCTTTTTGCTAGAAAGTGCTCTTTTCCTCATCATGTGTATATTGTTGCTACTACTTTGCTTGATCAAAATATTTCTTTGGTGAACTCTTTTGATCCTAGCCAGGTTAATGTGCAACACCACATCCAAGGGTCCATGAGTGTGATGACGATTCATCAGGGGGCCGCACCCTTCGCACTGATGTACTTATCGCAAGATCAAAAGATTACTCTGATGCGGCATTCGTGTGCAAGAAAAATCCCTGGCTTATTGCATGGCATCATAGCTATCTTGCAGGACCAGAGGGACACTCAAGTGCAGATTCAAACATCGTCTCCGATCACTTAATCTCCTCTTCAGGGTGAAGCTTTGGTTCTTCTTCTTGCGGCCAAAGTGACCCATGCTTTGCAGATTAATCCCTTGGCAAAAGCGGCTACGGCCAGAAGTATTTCACCTGACTTTTGTTTTTTTAGATGAAAGGATCGAACCGAGCCCGAGTAGGGCTCGATCTTCACCCGACTTTGAATTAACAAAGCCATCAATCGGCCAGGATTACAAGAGCACACCATACAACCGAAGAAAAAAAGGAAAATGGGGATGCAACCCCAGGCAGCAGATACAAGGCACCGATGAGGCTAAAATCTACGACCAGAGAATAAAAAGAGTACAACTTGGAGACCTAACAGGGGCTAGACGGGATTGCGCCAAGGAAGGAGCTCGCCACCGACACGCCGAAGGCAAAGCGGAGATGCTCTCGCCAGAGCCAGCAAGAAAACAGGGCAACCACTCGAGCACACCCGAAGCCACAAATTGCAACTTGCACATGAGGAGCATGCCACAGACAGTAGCCATTGGAATAGAGCACTTCAAGAAGACACGGCGAGCAATGGGCAACGACGCCACCAGGAGGGCCGAGCCACACCAAGACCAGCAACACTCCTCCAACAACGCGACCAGATCGCCGTAGAGGGGACCACTATCCCCTCTCGCCCAGGCCGAGGGCGTCGACCCACCGGACAACCGGACCGCGCAGAGGAGGAAATGAAGCAGCTTGAGGAGGGCATCGATCCTCCATGGCGGGAAGTCACCGCTGGACGAAGGATCCGCCGCTAACTAGGTCACCAAAGGCTTGCCTAGGCCATCCTCCATCCCACAACCCAAAACGATGTCTTCAAGAAGGAGGTGCAGGAGCACCGTCGCCGCCCAACCAAGGTTGTGGATTTTCACCCGGAGTAGGGGAGGGAGGAGGGGAGGGATATGGACCTCAACGTCGCCTTCGGGAAGAGTAGCGGCACCCGGAGCGCCGCCGACGATGTGGCTGCCGCCGCCGACCAAGAGGTTACCCCGATCCAGGGCTCCTCACCCCACCACGATGGGGTCGTCCACCGGATCTAGCAAGACATGGCGTAGGAGAGGCCGCATCAGTAGCCAAAGGAGGCGTCTTCAGATCTGGAGAGGCCAGACACGGGGACCCGACCACCAGCCGCTCGGATCCACCGCCGGCCCGCCACCCACACAGCCGGGCAGAGGCGGCCCACCGCGCCAAGGGACGCTGCCCGCACCACCTGGAGCCGCCGCCCCAAGCCCTATCCCCCTGCCCAGCGATAGAGTGGCAGAGAACCCCGCCGCCGCCCTCATCAGCGGCCGCGTGGGGAGCCCGGCGACTGCCTCCGGCGACGGTGAGGAGGGGAGGTCCGAGAAGGGGAGTTAGCGGCGGCCGGGGGAGGGAACCCTCGAGTCGCCCTCGGGAGGGCGACGCGAGGGGAAGGGGAGGGCCAATCAAGAATTGGAATTTTTTTTATGGTTGATTTTTGTTTTTGAGAACCTATTTCAGCTGATTCTATTCCTTGGACTATTAGAACCACTCTTGTGATCTCTTCGGGTCAATAAAACATGTCCACATGCAGGTGTATCACATATCTAGGAAGATCAATGGTATTGCTCGTAATGTTGCTCATGAGGTAGTTGTATGGTTCAGCTCACAGAACACACATGCGTTGCCTTGTAATCTCTCTTCTTTCCCATCTAAATCTTCAGGACTGTGTACAACATGTTTTTTAGGGGCTGTACGCTGGTATTGGGCTGAATGAAATTGGACGCCTTCGGCTACTAATACCTGTTAAAAAAAGAAAAGAAAAAAGGCACATATTATTCCTATCCCCACGACCACGACCACGAAACCCTCCGCCGTCACTACCTACCACTTTTCCCCACACGTCTCTACTTGTCCACTCTACCCATGCGACACATCGAGATGCAGGTCTAGCTTCACGCCGGCGGCCATGGCGGAGGCAGCAAGGGGAGGGCCGACGCCTCCTCATGGTGGCATCCCGGATGAGATCCTCATCTGGGACATCCTCGTCCGCCTGCCCCCCAAATTGCTCCTCCGCTGCCGCGCCGTCTGCCGCGCCTGGCGCACAGCCACCTCCGCCCGCGACTTCCTCATCGCCAACCACGCCCGCCAGCCCACCCGCCCCCTCCTCTACGTCTGCAACCTTCCCCGCTACGCCACTACAAGGTCGGCGGCGACATAGACATCATCCCCTTCGACCACCGGGCCGCCGCCGACAAGCTCCAGCCCGTCGCGCTACTTGGCCGAGCCTCCGAATTCAAAGATCTGGTGGCCTCCTTTGACGGCCTCGTTGTCTTCGACTGGTGGCGCCGCAAGTCCTTGGGTATCTGCAACCCAGCGACCCGTCAGTATGCCCGCCTCATGGTGCCTATGGACTTCACGTTCTTGGGGATGTACCGTCACCCCCCAACCGGCGAATACAGGGTACTGATGTACCCGTGTCTGGCAGCTGGGAAGGAAGCTGGCTGCTATGTTTTATCGTTGGGCTCCATCCAACCGCCGAGAAGCATTGTCAGGCCGGGGGAAGTGCATAAAGAAGTGATATTCGGCACCAAGTCTGTGCTATTCCGTGGCGGGCTGCACTGGTACAGGGTGCAGCAGCACGAGGGCGAAAGCAACATGATAATCGTATTTGACACCACAGCCGAGACGTTCCGACAGATGCGCGTCCCGGTTGTTCGTGGTACCACCTGTGATGGGCTGTTTCAGATGGATGGCATGCTCGGCATGTCTAGCTTTAACGACAAAGCGACAAGCATTGATATCTGGGTGTTGCAGGACTATGCAAGCGAGGTCTGGACCTTCAAGTGCCATGCACATTGAACTGCCGCTTGCAGAGATTAGGGCGTCGTGTGGAAAACGCGACGACGATGACTCTTGGGAAACGGTGGTCGTGCCTGGGGATGGTGAGTTGCTTGTCCTGGTCAAATTTCCCGACTGGCTAGTTCAGGTTGACATGGATGGCAAGTTGGTCGCCACTTTCAATCACACAGGTGTTCAACCTACTCAACTGCAGCTCAAGCAAAGTCTTGTTCCGCATGACTTCTTTCCATCGCTACATGGTTATGTTGTGAACGGTTGGCCTTTCACCTGAAGTCTGATGAGTCCGCTGATGCATTTTAATGTCCTGGATGTTTGTATCCTCATGAGCTGCAGTATGTATGAATTAGGTCCACTATGAGCTGCAGTATGTATGAATTGAAGGGTTTTGTCGGCTTGTTTTGCTGTTGCCTCCAGCAAGTACTTTATTTCGTTGTACTTTCGAACCTTTATGTTACTTGTGGACCTCCGTTTGCGGTGTGGTTGTATCGTGGGTGTGGCTTCATTTGTAAAACAGGGCAAGATGTCTTTTTTGGTAAGCTTCTTTGTTGATGCATGTAAAATTCAAATCGAGAATCTTTGGTTGTTACATAGTTGCATGAAATCTATGTTTGTGCCAATACCATTTTGGAAAGAAGGGATTATTGTGTGCATCAATGCCAAAATTACCAAGTCATTTTGGTGTGTGTTTGTACTATGTGCTAACTAATCTGCCCCATGTATCTGTTTTCTTGAACCGGAGAATTGACTTCGGTTTTTTATCCTGAGCCTCTAGGTGTCGTCTTGCTACTTATTACTCGTAATCTACCTTCCTGGTGTCTCTATTTCTTGAACTCAAGAATTGACGTTCCCTTTTTATCCAGGTCTTATTTTTTTGCGAGAGATTATCTGGTGGCCTTATTAATAATGATGGTTGCAGCTTTATTTATAAAGTGGGGCAAGATAACTTTTTTGGTAAGCTTCTTTGTTGATGCATGTAAAATATAAATCAAGAATCTTTGGTTATTACATGGTTCCATGAAATTTACGTTTGTGTCAATACCCTTTTGGAAAGAAGGGATTGTTGTGCGCGTCAATGCCGAAATTACCAAGTCATTTTCCTATGTGTTTGTAATATGTGCTAACTAATCTGCCCTATGTATCTATTTTCTTGAACTGGAGAATTGACTTCGCGTTTTTATCCTGGGCCTCTAGGTGTCTTCTTGTTATTTATTACTGGTAATCTACCTTCCTGGTTTCTCTATTTCTTGAACTCAAGAGTTGGCTTTGCCGGTTTTTATCTAGGTCTTCTTTTAGTCTGAGAGATTATATGGTGGCCTTATTAATAATAAATATTTGATAATCCACATGTGTTTCCTGTTTCTTTTTTCCTCTGCCTAGCAATGTGATGTAGCAAATTGTCCTCTCTGTTGACTTGCAAGTTGCACCTAATTTGTAGAAGAGCTTGGATCTCTACTGTTTAATTAAATGATTGCGCAATCGGTAATTTGTCTTCATTAATCTATATTGGAAAGTACAGCACCAGGAATTATGTGGGCAATGCTGTTGTAGAAGCGAGTTGAAAGCTCACTCTTGTCACTTGTTACTGCGTGTATTATGATCCATCGCAGGACAACTGATCATTCCTTACCGCCGATGAATTATGTACCACTGCATAGAATTGCTCAGATATCGAATTAGTATGTGGATAATGTACTATGTACCCCTTTTGGAGTCCCCGGTAACATTTTAAACCATGGAATGCAGCATACAACTTCAACATTCAGATCCTCTCCAGGCCCTCGTGGCAAGTATCGTGCGCTGCAGGCATGCATTGTGTGGAGAGCAAAGGAGGGAAAATGTGATGGAGATGGCTGGGTGTGGATCGGGCTCGATGTTCAGATCCTCTCTGCAACAAAGGTATCAGCGATGCAACCACCACCTTTCCATATGTTGTCACTTCTCTGAATGTTAGTACTTTGTTAGTGTCAAAGACCGTCGGCACTTAAAGAAAATGCTGTAATCATGCAATTGAAAGCACTGAAATTTCCTAATTGTTATCTTCCGTGTTTGGAGCTACAACTTTAGTTTCCACTCTACTATGTATGTCCTCAAAAAGTAAAGGAGCTAATGTACAGCTTCGTAGGTAGCGGCAGTTCATATTCTACATAAGTATGCAACTGTTTGAGTAAAAGCTTAAATTTAGGAAACGTTGATGAGTCCGCTGATGCTTTTTAATGTCCTAGATGTTTGTATCCTCATGAGCTGCAGTATGTATGAACTGGATCCACTATGAGCTTCAGTATGTATCAACTTTAGGGTTTTGTCAGCTTGTTTTGCTGTTGCCCCCAGCAAGTACTTTATTTCAATGTAATTTTCGAACCTTTATGTTACCACTGGACCTCCGTTTGTGGTGTGGTTTTATTGTGGTTGTGCCTTTATTTATAAAGCAGGCCAAGATGCCTTTTTCGGTAAGCTACTTGTTGATGCATGTAGAATTCAAATCAAGAATCTTTGGTTGTTACATAGTTGCGTGAACTCTATGTTTGTGTCGATACCCTTTTGGAAAGAAGGGATTATTGTGCACGTCAATACCAAAATTACCAAGTCATTTTGGTGGTGTGTATGTAACATATGCTAACTTAGCTGCCCCATGTATCTATTTTCTTGAACTGGAGAATTGACATCAGTTTTTTATCCTGGACCTCTAGGTGTCGTCTTGCAGTCTTGCTGCTTATTACTGGTAATCTACCTTCCTTGTGTCTCTATTTCTTGAAATCAAAAATTGACTTCCCTTTTAATCCAGGTCTTCTTTTTGTGTGAGAGATTATCTGGTGGCCTTCTTAATAATCAATATTTGATTATTGAAGACACGTAGGGCAATGCTGTTGAAGAAGCAAGTTGAAAGCTCACTCTTGTCACTTGTTACTGCATGTATTATGTGTTATCTCAGGACAACTGATCATTCCTTACTACTGACGTATTATGTACTATTTCATAGAATTGCTCAGCTAATCAAATTTAGTCTATGGATAATCTACTGTATAACCCTTTTGGAGTGCACAGTTACATTTCAAACCATGAAATGCAGCATACAACTTCAACATTCAGATCCTCTCCAGGCCCTCGTGGCAAGTGTTGTACGCTGCTGGCATGCATTGTGTGGAGAGCAAAGGAAGGAAAATGTGATGGGAGATGGCTGGGTGCGGATCGGGCTCGATGTTCAGTTCCTCTCTGCAATAAAGGCATCAGCGGCGCAACCACCGCCTTTCCAAATGTTTCACTTCTCTGAATGTCACAAGTTTGTTAGTATGAAGCACCATCGGCACTTAAAGAAAATGCTGTATATCATCTAATTGCAAGCATATATTTTCATTCTCCAAGTTGAAATTTCCTAAATTTTATCTTCCGTGTTTGGAGGACGCACCCATTGATGTGCTTCGAGACCTTCCAGAGGTACAACTGTGATGTATCCTTTTGCTGCAGGGCTTACTGTGGACAATTTTTTCAAAGTTGCCTCTGGATGCAGCTGTAAGAACCAGTGCTGTATCATGGGAATGGAGGTACTTGTGGACAGATTGTCCTCAACTGAGTTTCGATGGAGATGCACTGTGTGGCAACAACAATTATGGTTGTGCATCTCCATAATAGGGTCTCCTGCGCATAGTTAATAGGGTCCTCTCCTCACACAGTGTGGGGGTAAGCTGGTTGAAGAGCTTGCAATCAAAATCGAGTTGAACTGGATGTTGGTTGAACATCTTGATAACTGGGTTCGTTTTGCTGTATCATCGCAGGCAAAGGCACTTGTTTTGGATTTAGCAGCAGAAGACCGCAAATCTCCTAGCCGTGATGATCGGTACAGATTCCCATTTGAGCTTTTAGACAAGGACATATAGGCTGTCTACAGAAAATTCATCTTAGTTTTGTGGATTTCCAGCCACCAATGCAGTTGAGTGGTTTACCTAAACTACGGAAGCTTGACCTGAACTTAGTGAACGTCAATGGGAAGGATATTACACGTATGTTCTCAAACTGCTCTAGCCTAGAGTGGCTGAGTATTGTTAGTTGTCATCTCAATGGTGAACTGAAGGTTAACTGCTCACGGCAACACCTGCTATACTTAAAAACTGCTTCGTGCAATCTAACAAGTATAGAATTCCATGCCGTGAACCTTGCGACTTTCAAATACAGAGTTGCGGTGCCTATTGACCTCGATAAATCATCGGAACTGGAATGTGCATACATATGGTATTTTGAAGATAGTCTTGAGCATGATATTACTGCACTTGTTAAAGTGTTTACAAATGTGCAGCATCTGATCCTCAATACGGCTTGTGAACCACCAAAGGTTTTCTCTTAGACCATCCTTTAAGTCAATTATCCTATAATATCACATTACCATGCCATTGTTTATCTATTTTTCAGATTGCCTGTTTGATGCATTACCCATGCAAGTTTTCTCGGATGACATATTACAACTGAGGTTGGTCTATGTCAACGAATTTGATAGCTTGTCTTTGATCTCTTTTCTGATATCTGTACCTTTTATTGAGAAGCTAGAGCTGCACATAAGTACTCGTATTTTGGCTAATATTCCATACAATTCTTAACAATTCTTATTAGTATATTAATACATTTTAGCTTCTCTCGAGGCACTGCACACCTCCTTTTGGAACCATGCCAAATGTAATGCTTAAAGTTAGAACTGAGAAGCATATTTGTCCGAGTATAACTATAAACCAGGATAAGCCGACTGTTGGATAGACTTGTGTTTTTTCCACCCTGTTTTCCCTTAAGCTACTGGTTTTTATTCAGTCCAAATATTTCACAAAATAAATGAAAAATTGATAAAACTCTGTCAGTAACTTCGTCACGTACTCAGATTATGGATTAGTCACAAACCTTCTCACTTCATTTTAGGTCAAAATTGTAGTTTTGTAACATCGATGATGCGCACTTGGTACAAGAACCTGAACCTATCAGGAAGTTTCCGGAGCATCCGTTCAACAACATAAAGAGCCTGCATATTACAGGGTTTGAAGCATGCATGGGAGAAGTTGAGTTCCTTTTGCATATGGTTGAAAATGCCCCTGCATTAGAGGTTTTGAGTATAGATCACTCATATCAATATCCACCGGAAGGCTTAAAAAAGACACAAAATTGGATGTTGACTTGGTCCACACAACTGCTAGAAGGCATCTTGAAGGAAAGATTTTACCCAAGTGCAACTTGATATTACTTCAAGGGATCTGTTGATGTAGGGATGTATAGCCAGCGATGGAAATCGGATGTGATATAAGGATTACCGCTATGTACACTAGCGCTTCGTGACTAGTTTTGCATGTTATATATTGATTGAAATATTTGAGAATACTTGCATTTGCATAATTAAGAGCGATGCTTCACGCAATCACGCATGACAAACCCATAAGATCTTTGAACAATGCAAAATATGCAGCGCTGCTTGCCTATGTAGGAAGTTGGAAGCATTGTCACCATCCATTGTTGGTTTGTACAAAAATCGGACTGGCTTTAGTCGTACGTGAAGTGATTTCGTTTGCATAAATCTGCCATCGGCCCTTTCTTACAGTACTACTACTTCTATTTCAACTTGTAGAGCTTTCGTTTCTAGCTTTGCGGTGATCCATTGCAGTCCCTGCATGTGCCCCCTTTGCTTCATCTGAGTGTTCTCACACTACCGGAGTCATGGGTGTCGATGCAGTACCACTCCTTGACGGAGTGGAGGACCGACGAGCTTCTCGACTTTCATGTTGTTCAGATCTGCACAAGCCTTGTTCTTTGTCTATTCATGGCGAGGATGCTGTGCACCACTCGAATGAGCATAGTGAGCACCAATATGTCGTCGCGATCACTCACCACGCATGGCCCTCCTACGAGGAAATTGCTGAAAACCATCACATGTGGCTGGGGTATTCCTACCTCTTTTGCCAAAAATAACACAAGACCACCGCTTCTTCGGCAACTGAATAACAGATTGCACTAAAAAAGCTGCGAACCACGACTAGCAGCAAACCTGACAGGTTGGGCCTACTTGCGGGGCCATGGGTGTGGATGAGCTGAGACGGATGCTTGCGGCGTTTGCAAACAGGTTCGGGCCGACGCACACACCGACCCACTCCCACTCATTCCGCCCCCACGGCAAATCTCGCCATGGCCGCCACCGGAGCTCTCTGCTCCTCACCGTCGTGGATGCCTTCCCTCCTGGCCGCCTCCGAGTTGGGCGTGCCACCGGCAGAAATGCGAGGGGAGCCGAAGGACCCCGGGGGGGCCCAATGAGCCTGACCTCAGGGACGGTTCACGGAGCCTCACCCTCTCCCGCCCCGACGCGCTGGCATTGTTCCACCACCGACGGCGCTCCACAGGGGGAGCGGTTGGGAGCTCCGGTCGAGGACTCGCGCACGAGCTCCCTTGCGGTTGTCCCTAGTGTCGTCGTCGGGCATGGTTCGTGGCCGACGCTAGCCTGAGCTCGCCGTCGAGAGCGTGTGCGGGTACGGGATTGGTGTGTGTGTGTGTGTGTGTGTGTGTGTGTGTGTGTGTGTGTGTGTGCATGTGGGGCTTGCGCAGGTGCGAGTACAGGAGCAAGGGGAGCGGGCTCCCATGGCCATCGACGACGGCCACGGGCGGGAGCTCGGCTCCGACCAAATCACCGGTACGGCCACAGGCGGGAGCTCGGCTCCGACCAAATCGATGGCTACGGCCTAGGACACGGCTGCCCCGCACCCCGTGCTTCGACTGGCCCTCTTCCTGCCCTGACGCGCGACGCCGCCGCCTGCTGCACAATAGGTGGGCCACGACCACGCCCTCCTCTGGCTAACGTCCGTCTCCTCGCCCCCAGGTGGGCCTGACGGGTCAGTTTTGCTGTTAGAGGCAGCTCAATTTCGAATCGGTGCAATCTGTTATTCACTTGCCGAAGAAGCGCTGGTCTTCAGTTATTTTTGGCAAAGTATCATAGCCACAAATGTGGTGGTTTTGTGCGTAACCAGTGCCCACTCCATGGAGTTGGTGGGCGTAAGAGTGGCATGGGGTTTTACAAAAGTTTCAGTCAGCAACATAACTTTACACGGATTGAGACTTCGGTCATCAAAATTGTAGGTTATGAACAAATGGTCTCGTAACAAATCATAGACATGCCGGTATGTCACTGGTTTTACTTCTCTTCTCCAGAGTTGCAGTAACAATTAACTGCGAATGGATAATCTACAGCTAAACTGGTTGCACTGTAATTAATACAAAATCTGCCCATGGAAATGTAGGACCTGTAAGCTAACCTAGGTACAATGTAGTGCCTATAGATTTATCTTAAACAGTTTGTTTAATTCACATCTAGATGTTTTTTAAGGATGTCACATCTAATCTTCCATAAGTATATAATGCAGCAACAAGAAACAAAAAAAATTAGGACAAAAAAATAGATCACAAACAGAATGGACATCAAACTTAGATGTGACATAACTATGTCACATCTAGATGTGTCCTAGACAGACCCTATCTTAAAATCAAGCTCAAACAGGTCGAAACAAATAATAAAGAAAAGAACTATCAGGACATTCGATCTCATCATTAACCTAAGATAGCATAGTATGCAAGAAGACAAGGGATCTCGTTGGACGGGAGCTCAACGGTACGACTTCTGGAAGCGGGCACGGGCGCCGCGGCCGCCGAACTTCTTGGGCTCACAACGGCGCGGGTCGGCGACGAGCAGCATGCGGTCATAGCGGCCCAGGATCTCCTTGACCTCCTTCTTGGCTGCCTCATCGACGTACTTCTGGTTGTAGGCGACGAGCGCCTTGGCGATGGCCTGGCGGATCGAGTAGACCTGGCTCACCTTGCCGCCGCCACGCACGCGGATCCTCATGTCGATGCCCTTGAAGCGGGACTTCCCGGCGAGCAGGATCGGCTCCAGGGCCTTGAGGCGGAGCATCTCTGGGCGGACGAGCTCGATCGGCGCGCCGCTGACCTTGATGAGGCCGCGGCCGGGCTTGCAGTGGGCCACGGCCACGGCGGTCTTCTTCCTGCCGAAGCACTGGACGTTGCCCGGCGTCGGGCGTGCGAGGACGGCGGCTGTCATGGTTGCTAGGGTTTTTGGTGACGGCGTGAGAGAGATGGCGATTATTTATGGATAGCGTGGAGGCGTTAGGGGTTAGCATTTCAATGGGACCAGGCTGAAGTGGTGTGGACCGAGACGAATCAGTTGGACATTACATGGACCGAGACAAATCAAAATACTGCACGAATCAAAACATTGTATAGTTCAACACGGGAAAAATGTTACTTATATATATGTCGAGTGTCTCTAGCACCTGCATGCAACGAGGCCTTGTCTCTAGCACTGGACCTGAACCTCGCCGAGGTATATGTTGCTACGGATTGTGCACAGGTGGTACTCAACACTGAAGCTAATGCATCTTGTCGCTGCGCTATAATCCTTCAGGAGATAAATCACCGCAGAACTTTGTTCCGATCACTCAAGTTTGTACATGAGAATATGAACCATAATGTAGAATCTCATGCAATCGCACGAGCAGCTTCCTCGCTTTCTTTCGGGCACCATGTGTGACTAGATAGTCTGTCCGATATCATATGTATCCCTATGAACCTCAATCTTTAATGAAGGATACAGTTGCTAAAAAAAATGCCGAGTGTCGGGCTGTTTGCGGAGTATATATATTTTATCAGACACTCGGCAAAAAAAATGACAGCTGACAAGTGTTACATTTGGCAAACAAAAAACACTTGGCCAAGCAGGTGCTTCGGCAAATGTTTTTTATAAGACACTTGGCAAACAATGAAAAAGCAATAAAATGCATATGTTAAATTAGATTTTCAGGAGGGAACTTTTGAATATTAAGATTATTTGTTTTGAAGGGATCAATAAGTACATATAACTATCTAAATATGTTTTTCTTGAATTTATATCTTACTTTTTTATATACATGTAGTTCAAAATGAATATTGTTCGATAAACATCTCGAAAAGCAATTCATGTCTTAAATTTGACAACCCCGTTTCAAAAAAAGGCCAAAAATTGAGATTAGTAACACAATGTAATATGTTCCTTCTAGAAAAAGTTAGGAATGTTTTAGATAAAATTTATTGCTATATTTAAGCAATAAAGTGCATTTCTAGGCATTTAAGGGTACATGAACAGGTTGGTAAAATAGGTTTGAAATCACATATTTATGTTAATGACTCTATGTTTAGGCCTGTCCAGTAAAATAATAGGAATTATGAACATACGGGGGCCAACACTTGACCCTGAACTTGGAGGTTATTTGTTTTTAGATTCTAGAAAATGCAAACGAAGTCTTAAAAACATGCAACCTAGAATGGTGACATTATATTATTCCTACATATCGTGGTAAAAAAAACCAGGAGGTTTTGCAAAAGCAACGTCGTATGTTGCTTAGAAACAAAACCATCACTGTTGAAAATCATGGTTTTGAGAAGGAATGGTCGGGTTTCAAGGCGGAATGGGACACCCTAGAGTTCGTAGACTACTCTCTCGTAAAAGGATCTAGAGCTCCGACACCGCCGACACCGGCCTTCTTCCAATCTTCAATCTCATCTTGAATTTCATCTCTAAGATGCAGTGGTGATCTCTGTCTCGACCTGTTATTGAAGACTCGTGCATTGTGTTGCTTCCAGAGTGCCCACGCAATGAGAATAACGATTGAGTCCACGCTTCTCTTGGTCCTCCCAGTGAATCTTCTCCTTTGGTCTAGCCACCAATGTAAGAACGTGGCGTTTGTGTCTGGCATGTGTATGGTGATGTTCCATGAGCTGAAACAGGAGTGCCACACCTCGCGAGCGTAGACACACTGTGCGAGTATATGATCTGCAGTGTCCTCCTCCTGAAGGCAAGTGTAGCAAGGGGATGGGGCATCTTGAAGGCCATGTGGGGCGCGGCGGTCGGAAGTCTACAGCCGGTACTGACAGACCAACCACATGAAGATCTTGCACTTGAGTGGTGCCGAGCTTCGCCAAATGCAGCCGGCCGTCTGGGAACAGGTGTAGCCTATGCATAGTCTCTTGTAAGTGGAGCTGGTTGTGTATTTGCATAATGCATCGCAGGGCCACTCGAAACGATCTGGCACGTCCAAGTTCCTCTCCACCGTGCTAATGGCCTGGGACAGCATGTATACTTGCATGTGCCCCAAGAACGAGAGCTCTCCATGGATATCGTTCGCCCAGGCGTTGTCGAGGACCACTTCAAGCACCGTTCTCCTGTTTATATCTCTTGTGCTGACTAGCTGATGAGCAGCGGGGCAATGTCTTTCGCCGCAACTCAGTGGATCCAACGATCCTTCCAGAAGAGTACTTTCGATCCCTCTCCAACAGTGATCTTCACCAGGCTGTCAAAGACTGCGCGCGCATGCTCATCAACCATCAGATGAAGGCCTTGCCATGGTCTGTTCGGGTCCGTTCTCCTTAGCCATTCCCAATGCACACGAAGTGCTAGTGCTTGCACCGCCAAATTCTTCACTCCCAGACCACCAAACCATCACCTAGAATTGTCGCATTGCAAAGCCTTGATGATTACATGGTATTGTATTGAGTACGAACAAAAGAGAAAAGGTGAAGCAGAGTGGAGGAGGTATCCGACTTGTTGCGTAGGGGAAATGAACAAGAAAAGTATGTGTAATCATCAAGTATAACTAAGTAATATTGATAGCCAGAGAAGCTTACAACGGGGCTTGTCCGTAAATCACAATGAATGAGCTCAAAAGGAGCATAGGTACGAATGCTAGAAGAAGAAAAAGGAAGACGTGGCTGGCGTCCTAATTGGCACGCAGTACATGGCTTGTGGGTTGGTTTATTACATGAAGGAAGGAAGTCATGGGCAGATAATGCAGACATGGTGTGAGGACTTGGGTGGCCGAGCCGACGATGCCACACATCGGCGGTGGAGACGGTAGCAGAGAGAGCGTTGCACCAAGTCTTGTTATTCCCGAAGAATGGATAGAGATCGCTGGAGCTACCGGAGATCATGATTACCCTCCTGGTTCGAAGATCCTTCACAAGAAAGCCAAACGGATAAAATTCAATAGAGCAGGAGTTATCTTTGGTGAATTGACGGCCGGAAATAAGACTCGTGACCACATTAGGAGAAAAGTGAACATCACATAGGTGAAAGTTGTGTGGAGGGAGAGTGGTAGAACCGGTGGCATGAATGGGTAAGTGGGTGCCATTGCCAACAACAATGCTAGACAAAGGATGCTTTAAAGAAGAATTCGAGAAGGTGAGGTTACCAGGGTTGTCGGTGACGTGGGAGGCAGCTCCGCTGTCGAGGTACCACTCGGATGGGGCGGAGCCAATGTTGGGGTAACCGGGAGTGCTGTAGGCGGCCTGGAGCATGGCGAGGTGATCCCACGATAGCGGTTGCGGAGGAGGAGGCGCGTGGAAGCCGGAGAGCTGCATCGGGTATGCCTGAGCATGGGATCCGGGCCGCAGACCGAGCATGCCGGTAGAGTTCGGGGGAACCCAACCAGGCCGCGCGGTGGGCAGGGCCATGCCGTAGGGAGCGAAAAACCCCATGTAAGGGTTGTACGCCGCGGGAGGAGGGTTGTACACCGCGGGAGGAGGGTTGCCGCGGCCACCTAGGTCGCCACGACCACGTCCTCGACCACGGCCGCTGCGGTCACCATCCTGGCGGTTGCCAGATCCGCGACCCTGCGGGAAACCAGGCGCGCGATCGTTGCCGCGGTCGACGCGGTCACCCTGGCGAGGGTCGGAGGAGATGCCGGAGGTGGAGTGGGCGATGTTCCCAGTGATGGCGAGGATGGGGACGGGCTCGTCGGCCACGCGCTGAGCGAGGTTCTCCTCGGCAAGCTTCAGGCGTGAGAAGACCGTTTCGAACAGGGGGAGAGGCACTGTGTCCCCCAGGACGACGCGGATAGTGTCGAGCCGTTTGTCGATGCCGTGGAGAAACTGGGTGGTGAGGTCGACCTCGGTGACGGCGTGTTCGATGTCGGCCAAGCCAGCAGTGAGAAGTTTCATGCGGCGAGCGTATTCGGCAACAGAGAGATCACCTTATTTAGGTTGCGGTATTAGCGATTCAGCATCATATACCGAGCCGCGCGATTCGCCAAGAAGTAGTCACGGATGCGATGCCACAGATCGTAAGTGGTGGTGGCGCCGACGACGTGATCGACGAGGTTGTCCGCAAGGGTGGAGTAGATCCATAGAACGAGGTGGGCGTCGAGCTCGCACTGGAGGGCAGTGGCATTGGGAGGGAGGGGGTGTTCGATGAACTGGGCGACGCCGTAACGGATCAGAACGAGGAAGAAGAATGACTTCCACTTGTGGTAGTTGTGTTCGTCGGGGTTGAGGAGGAACTTGATGTGGTTTTGGATACTGTAGCGGAAAATTGGGTGCTAGGAAGGTGCAGCGGCGAAGGACAGCGGGGGCACCGGAGAGGAGAAAACAGGAGCGAATTGAGATCCAGTAGAGGGGGAGGAGCCATTGTGGGACGTGGGGGAGGTGCCAAAGACGAAGGGGGAGTGGGTGCTGGCGGCGGCGGTGGTGCCGGCGTTGGTGGACGGCGAGGAGAAGACGCCTGGCGAAGTGGCCAAGCTTGTGGCCGGGGAGCTGGAGTTCTCGGCCATGGGGTTCTGTAGTCTGATACTAAGTTGAATGATAGAATTCTCTCTCTGTATTGATTCCATCACTCTGATTACAATTTATACAGGGAAGAGCCGTTACAACAAATCCTACAAAGGTGGCACGCACGTCAGGACGTGGCTCGGATCCTAAATACATGGTGTACAAGTACATGCAATACATCACATGTTAACAAAAACAAAGGAAAAGCAGCCCATTTAAGAAAAGCCTCGTACAAACACTCGCACGAACGAAGAGGAAAATCAATCGATCGGGGCAGGCCTATACGTAGGATGCTGACGTCGACGAAGTCTAAGCCGAATGAGTCCTAGTGAATTATTTCAAGCCGTCGGGGATCGGGGCAGACCCATTGAATTATTTCAAGAAATTATTGGTGCCATAGATTGTTCAAACACAATAATGTAGTACTCGAGTTCCGAAAGCAACTGACATGACGTATCTGCACTTGGAAAACGTTCTAGCAGTCTTCTTTTTTCCAAGTGACCAGAAGAAAAACGAGAGAACCTGCAGTCTTGTACTACTAGCTAGCTAGTGGAGTCGTGTTCGCTTACCTTGGCGATGGCGGCAATGGGCGTACTCATCAGCATCCTGCTCCTCCTACTCACACCACCGTCGCTGGTGGCCGCCAACGACTTCTGCGACAACGTCAAGGCCGTCGGAGCCATCCTCTCCAAGAACGCCTCCGCCTCCCCGGTACACTTCGCCAGCGCCACCTTCGGGCAAGCCCCCGACGTGGTCTCCGCGCTCGCGCTCTGCGGCGGCGACATCCTCGACGGCTCCGCCTGCGCCGGCTGCATCACCAGCTGGTTCGACAAGCAGGCGGTCAACCTGACGCAGTGCGCCAGGGTCGGCTCCAACTACCGGGACTGCATCATCGCCTACGGCGGCGCCGCCGCCAAGATCCTCGCGGCGCCCTCCAACGCCACGGGAGGGTCCGGCGACAACAC
This sequence comes from Triticum urartu, assembly GCF_056163025.1. Classification (NCBI taxonomy): domain Eukaryota; kingdom Viridiplantae; phylum Streptophyta; class Magnoliopsida; order Poales; family Poaceae; genus Triticum; species Triticum urartu. The sequence continues at coordinate 611,429,115 of NC_141876.1, forward strand.
GCCGCCCTTCGAGGACTGGAGCGTCAGAAACGTCTCGGTCTCGGGCGGCGCCGGCGCCGTCCCCCTCGTCGTCGGCCTCACCCGCGAGCTGCTGGCGGCGACTGCGGAGATGGCGGCAGTCACGACTCCGAGCCGGTATGCCACCGGTGTCATGGACATGGCGAGCGTGGCGACGTACCCGAGGGTGTACTCGCAGGCGCGGTGCACGCCGGACCTGCCCGCCGATGAGTGCTCGGCGTGCCTGCGCCGTCTCCTCGGCATGGTCAACTCCACCATGTCCCTGCGCATGGGTGGGCAGATAGGTGTCACCCGCTGTTATTTCAGGTACGACGCGTTTCAGTTCTACTCTGGCCAACCACTGCTCAGTCTGCCGGCGCCGGCGCCGGCGGCACCTCCGAACAAAAGCAGGAGTAAGTCTTCCGAGTAGCAAATAAATAATATTCCCTCCGTTTCATAATATAAGAATATTTTTGACACTACACTAGTGTAAAAAAACATTCTTATATTATGTAAGAGAGGGAGTAAAATACAGTGACTAAGCAGAGCCGCTTTCGTCGCTAAAGTAATTAACATTATTGTTTACATTGTTGATATCAATCAGGGAGCATGTTATGGGTAATTCCCGTAGTTGTAGTTCCTCTAGCTGCAGCTGCATTCCTCCTCTTCATCTGTTACTATCGTCGGAGAAAAGGTACTTACGCTAATTATTATTTTTGTTAGTGAAATGATGATTAATTAGTACTCGGATTAAGATAATGTTACCGAGTATGTTATTTAATGCTAATGATGTTGCTCAAGCTAGGATCAAGATATGCAAGGAGGAAAATGCAAGAGAAAAACTCGGAGTTCTCTTTCTTTGACTTTGCAGAGCTAGTGGTGGCTACAAGTAATTTCTCAGAGGAAAACAAACTTGGAGAAGGTGGCTTTGGCCCAGTCTACAAGGTAAATTAATTACTAGGATTTTCATCTTCGACTCTGGCTTATTAAGAAGCCTAAGGCTGGTCATAATAATGGTATCTTATCCGGTATCATGTATTATGAACTAGCAAACACGCTGTTGTGACACAATTAAAGAAGAGAAAGAGTTAAAGTAACATAGGTATATATCATATTATAGTAAATATTGTGTTACTATATGTCAAGCATGTCAACAAATAAGATTATCTATAATACTTTGCATTATGAAGATAGTATCATACGCCAGTATCATATGCATGATATTAGTATATAATACTTCCCAGCTTAATATACAATTTTTTAGGAAAACAAGTCTATACATTGAAAATACTCCAGTTTCCAATGAAATTATTTTTGCTACATATACTATATACTTCATTAGTCAAATTTAAGGTCAAATTATGACCCAAAATCCGAGAGGGGCAAGCAAACCCGGTCGGAGGTAGTAAACTTCTAAACGGGAGAGGACGATTTATTACCGCATACGTACACTGGGAAAGCCTTTTTTTTAATAGACCATTCTTGACAGGGCCAGCTTCCAGATGGGTTGGAGATAGCGGTCAAGAGACTTGCTTCACTTTCACGACAGGGATTCATAGAGTTCCAAAATGAGCTCCAGCTCATAGCCAAGCTCCAGCACATAAATTTGGTTAGGCTCTTGGGGTGCTGCTCTCAAGAGGAGGAGAAAATATTGGTCTATGAATACTTGCCCAACAAAAGCCTGGATCACTTCATCTTTGGTATGCATTTACATTTCTTAAGTTCCTTTAATAATTATTGCTTCGATGCTCGATAAGAATTGCTAAATTACATCCCAATACAACTTATTTTCATTTGTCTAGGTGTCTTTATCCTATCCTAGCCTGTTATACTAATATCTAATTGTTGCATCTGTAGATGAGAATAAAAGGCCTTTACTGGATTGGCCAAAACTTGTAGCAATAATTGAGGGAATAGCACATGGACTTCTTTACCTGCATAAGCACTCCCGGTTGCTTGTTATACATCGAGACCTTAAACCGAGCAATATTCTCCTGGACAGTGAAATGAATCCAAAAATTTCAGATTTCGGTCTAGCAAAAATATTCAGCTCAAATGACACTGAAGCAAACACTACAAGAAGAGTGATTGGCACATAGTAAGTTCCTCACATAAAAAGAATCCAATTGCAATTATACATATTACAATTCAACTAGAATAAAAGTAGTCTTGACATGTATCATATACCATTTTAGTGGCTACATGGCCCCTGAGTATGCTTCGAAGGGCATCTTCTCTATTAAATCCGATGTCTTCAGCTTTGGTGTAATCATTTTGGAGATCCTTAGCGGAAAACGGAATTCTGGTCAGCAAGAATGTGGAGAATTCATCAATCTGCTTGGACATGTGAGCTTATACACAAACTTGAGCTTGTAAAATTGTACTTTTCATTTCCTACACAACCTAATTTGTGTAATGGAATTGCAAACAGGCATGGCAATTATGGGAAGATGGAAAGTGGTTTGATCTCGTTGATTCATCATTTGTTCCCCATAGTCACTCGGCAAAGATGATGCGATGCATTAACATAGCATTGTTGTGTGTACAAGAGAATGCAACCGATCGACCAACCATGGGAGATGTTGTTTCAATGCTAAGCAGTGAGACTATGATCTTGGATGAGCCTAAGCAACCAGCATATATCAATGTAAGAGTTGGAAATGAAGATGCGTCGACTGCTCCCGAGTCAGATAGTATTAAGGATATGACAATATCTGTCACAACTCCAAGATAGTTTTTTTTCCTCGTGTTATGTTTTTAGTGTCATGTTGTAGTATTCAAATAACATAAGTTTAATTTGTACAATGCGTTAGTTTAAGTGATGTTTCAAATGTGAGACTGTGTACCCTAAAGAGTATAAAGAGGGTTTCCAAACTAGGAGGAGTACATAATTAGATGTTTTTCCATACCTTCGCCGCCAGCAGACCCGTTCGTGCTCCGACTGTTCCTCCGCTTCTTCGAGCGGCAGTCTTGGCGGTTTCTTCCGTTCACCCCTAGCGCCCGCGCCCGGTCCATAATCCTCGGCAACCTCTTCTACCTCGCCTTGCATCGGTTCGGGTCGACGCTTCGTCAACCGACATATGACTTGCTTCTAAACTGCGTGAGCCTCCTTCGTCCCCTGAGTAAATGGAGGCAAAAATAGGGCAACTCACATCAACGACCGTGAAATTCTGAGGTAAAAATAGAATTCACTCTACAAAGTAAATATGGACAAATCAATCATCAAATTCCCCAAAACTATGCTAACCCATTCACCAAGATCCCGCGGCTCAGCGTACAGCAGTTTGGATAGTGATGATCAGACCACTTGTGCAGTAAACGACGATGACCCAACCATGACCCGTGCATAGCTACTCGAGTCAGTCCACCTGATCTTGGTGTCCTTTTTTTCACATATAAACATAGCATTTACTCATCATTAGTTGGCCGCCCATGCATGTCATGAGGCAAATCAGTGGTAGCGCCGCAGTTTCCAGCATGTCAACTTGTCAATTGGCATATCATAGTTTCTAATTTATGCTTGTTTATGTAAGCTAACTTTGAAAAACATTGCTGTCACCGTGCGTGGATGCAGTGCACGTTGGATCAACTTGCAACGTTAGGTGAGGACCAGATAAGCTTTTTCCTTTTGCAATACATTATGTAAGCTAACTTTTAAAAATAGGTCGTCCCCGCCAAACCTAGACTAGAGCTGACCGACTTTCAATGATAAACCTATCAACTTCAGTCTTGCTTTCCGTATGTTTGGCCTACAAAAATATCTTATATTTTGATACAAAGATAGTAATAATATATTAATACAGTAATGCTAAAAATCTAACGTAGACTTTTTAAGCATGGCAAATCGCATATTTTTTGCGGCAAATTTAATTGGCTTGAGGATGGCAATTTTAGTTTACAGCAATTTCCTCGCATGAAAATGAAGTGAGCCTGTTTGCCATGCCTGCCAACTAGATTTGCCATCCTCTGCAAACATAAATTACAATAAAAAATGTCCGAATTACCATGGTCAAAAATCTGACGCTAGATTTGTAGTGATATCGGATTTATATACCTAGCTATCCAAATCGCCGTAAAAAAGTTTGATTTGCCATGGTCAAACATCAACTTCTCTTCTTCTGCAAAGGGGCCTTTTGAAAGCAACGCCCAGCGGACTGCATACATTTTCTTCACAATCTTACAAATAATTTCCAAGGCGACCTGAAAGCAACATTTCTTTTCCACAGCATGCCAAACACGGTCGTTATTAGTTATTGACAATCATATCGGACAAGGACCGGGAAATATATAGATAATCAAAATTTCTTTGCATTTTTCCAAGTGAAAGCAACGACAAACAAAAAACAATTAGGGCAGGAAGAAGGCTGATTTGTTGCAACGTTCGTTGTTGACTCCGAGAAAGACCAGCCGGCAGATAAATAATCACCTATACTTCCTCTGCATTTTCCAAGTGAAATAAGCAACCACAAACACAAAGACAATTGGTCACTTAGGAGGCCTTGGTGTTGGTCCTCTCAGTCCCAGGCAGGCACACGTAACGTACGGTTAGCAGCATGGTGGGCGTGCTGCTCCTCCTCCTCCTCCTCATGCCGGCGTCGGCAACGGCGATCGGGATCACCTGCGGCAGCGGCCGCAACTACACGGCCAACACCACCTTCCAGTCCAGCCTCGCCGTGCTGGCCGCCACCCTCCCTGGCAACGCCTCCTCCTCCCCGCAGCTCTTCGCCACCGCCACCGCCGGCGTGGTGCGCGCGCTCGCGCTCTGCCGCCGCGACACCGTCAACACCACCGCGTGCACAGACTGCCTCGCCTCCTCCTTCAAGTACGCGCAGAAGATGTGCCCGAACCGCAAGACCGGCGCCACCGTCTACTACGACTACGACGAGGTGAACGCCCTCCAACCAGGGTGCATCCTCGGCTTCTCCGGTGACGCCGGCTTCCTCGGCCAGGCATCAAGTGTCACCGGGAACGGCACCTTCTTCCAGTACTGGAACCCGGTGAACATCCCCGGCGACGCCCGCGTCATCGCTACTGCCGTCCACAAGCTCCTCAACGAGACGGCACGCGACGCGGCCACCGCGCAGAGGGGGTTCGCCACGGCGTTCATGGACTCCATCGGCGGCGCCGCCCCGACGCTCTACTCCCTGGCGCAATGCACGCCGGACCTGTCAGCCCGTGACTGCCTGGCGTGCCTCCGGCGGCTCGTCGGCACGGTCAACGCCACCAACTCCGTGCGCATGGGAGGACGGATCTTCGTGCTCCGCTGCAACATCAGGTTCGAGGCCTTTATGTTCTACGACGACAAAAACACGCGGCGGGTTCCATTTTCATCCCCATCATCCATGGCTCCGGCTCCCACAGGTAAGATATATATGCCGATGATGCATAAGATTCCATTTTTTGTCCGCGCATGCATGCAAACAATTCAAATATATATGCCGATGATCCATAAAAGAACATACTCTTGATTAATTAGTTGGCATGTTATTATGAATTACTTATGCTAATTAATTTGTTCATGGATGTTTAATTATGAAGGACATGGAATCAGACCTTGGGTAATAGCCTTATCGGTAGCTGCTCCTGTAACACTGGTTGCTCTCTGCTGCTTCATCGTTTACTGTTGCCGGCTTAGAAAAAGGCACGCAAAAAAAGGTGGGTAGATTAATTAGTTACTAAAATGCTCGACAGAAACATAAAGTCATAATTACAGAGATCGATCGATATTGATAGTGCCAGTTCACAATTTTCAGGTAAAGTGACCTTACAGGAAAAAAGTACTCGCCAGTTTCAAGAAGATGAACTAGTTTGGGAAATGGAAGCTGAGTTGTCTGAATTTTCAGTATATGAGTTTCATCAGATATTAGAAGCTACAAGTAACTTTTCCGAGGAAAACAAACTTGGCGAAGGTGGATTTGGCCCGGTTTATAAGGTAAATATATAACACCATGCATTCTGTACTCCACGTTTTCTAGGCAAGGCAATACAAAATGAACACCAATACAAAACGATTAAGAGGAAGAATATTGATCCGAGGTGGTGTAAATGTGCTTTTCCTCAGCACTAGGGATACATGAATTAATTGGTGCATCATAAAACAACCCAGATAATTGTTGCATATTGATAAAAAAAATATTTTTCCCAGGGCTACTTTCCTGAGGGAATAGAGATAGCAGTTAAGAGACTTGATTCCGATTCAGATCAAGGTTTCATAGAGTTCAAAAATGAAGTTGAGCTCATAGCCAAACTTCAGCACAGAAATTTGGTTAGGCTCATGGGATGTTGCTCTCAAGGAGAAGAGAAAGTACTGGTCTACGAATACTTGCCAAACAAAAGCTTGGACTTCTTCATCTTTGGTACACTAAAATTTACTCAAATGATGCTTTAGATGTTTTTCCTCTTCTGTACTAACATTTAATTCACATGCAGATGAAGATAGAAAAGTTCTACTAGATTGGGAGAAACGTCTTGCAATAATTGTAGGAATAGCAGAAGGACTTCTTTACCTACATAAGCACTCTAGATTGCGTGTTATACATCGGGATCTTAAACCAAGCAACATTCTTTTGGATAGCACAATGAATGCTAAAATTTCAGATTTTGGACTAGCAAAAATATTTAGCTCAAATAACAATGAAGGAAATAAAACGAGAAAGGTGGTTGGTACATAGTAAGTTTCCTCTGAATTGCTCCACGTATGAACTTTTTATTATAACTCAATCATATAGTAATTGGACATACATTGTTGCTTAATTTTAGTGGCTACATGGCACCTGAGTATGCTTCCCATGGCCTCTTCTCTGTCAAATCGGATGTATTCAGTTTTGGTGTTTTAGTTCTCGAGATCATTAGCGGGAAAAAGAATTCCCATGAGTGTGGAGCTTTCATCAACCTCATTGGATATGTGAGTGCATATTTACACATCCACATAACAAGATAATATTATTTGTTTATTGTGTTTCCTACCTAATTATTTTTTGAAATTTAAAATAGGCTTGGCAATTATTTGAAGAGGAAAGATGGATCGAACTCGTCGATGCAGCATTGATTCCCAACGGTGATTCGTCAGAAATGATGAGGTCCATTAACATTGCATTGTTGTGTGTACAAGAAGATGCAATTGATCGACCGACCATGTTGGATGTTGTTGCAATGCTAAGCAGCAAGACTATGATCTTAAATAAGCCTAAGCACCCAGCATATTACAGTATAAGTGTAGGCAACAAAGAAGCCTCCGATGCTGCTAAGTCTTGTAGTTTTAATGATGTGACTATATCTACGATAACTCCTAGATAGTTTATCTTCGTATCAATGTTATTTTTACTTTGATGTTATATAGTGCATAAGTTTTATGAATTATATGTAGTTGGTTGTGTGCATCACAATGATGCAGAGGCCAAGGGTTTGAACCTCCTTTTCTGAAAGAAAAAGTATTATATGTAGTGCATAAGTTCTTATCTGTATCTTAATTGTATTGTATTTTGGTGGATGGTGGGTATGGATGTCTTAGTCAAAACCATGTTTCTTTTGCCTATTCTGAAATGACAGTATGTACAGGCAATGGATGTTTTAGTAGTTTTAAATCTTTCCAAACAGTCTGGCTAATGGATCCATGGAGGCATGATATTATGAAATTATCCAAACAATGTCTCTGTTTGTCCTCTATGTGCCCTTACTCTCATTGTATGTCGATGACTCACTCCAAAGAAGGACGGCGAAGTCTTGTGGATACGGCTGCATTGGGAGAACATGCAGGAGCGTTACCAAGCTTTATTGGAGAGAATAATAAGCAAAGCAAAATGGAAACAAGAGGTTCAACATACTTGTCCAGGTTAGAGACCGACGACTTTTTCTTACATACTCCAAAGGGCAAATTATTTTTTGTTAGTGTCTTGCAAAATGACATTTGTGCACATACGGAGTGGATATTTGTAGAGGTTTAGCGTTAGAAGTGAGTCAACTCTAGGTTTGGGACAACCCATTATTGCTCCATGCAATGCACGCGACAATAATGTCTTGCAACATGACAAGCTTATCTAGTCCTCCTCACCTAACCTTGCAAGTTGATCCAACATGCACTGCATCCACGCACGGTGACAGCAAAGTGTTTCAAAAGTTAGCTTACATATACGAGTATAAATTAAATACGGTAAGATACCAATTGAGAAGTTGACATGTTGGAACTGCCGTGCGGCCACTGATTTGCTTCACAACATGCATGGCCGGCCAACTAGTGATGAGTATAATTTGTCCTAAATGGCCCTGGAAAACTTTCGACCAGTTATGGCCCTACTACATAGAAACACCAATCGCATTGGCTTATTTCAATGGACTTAGGCAATTTTGCAAAAATCTTGGTTGATAGAGCACCACACAGCTCAAATAAGCCTATGCTGGACTGCACTGCTGGCATAGTGCACTACACTGCTAGACGTCTAGACTTGACCTTGACTCATGGGCTGACCGCTGTCATGGCTAGAAGAAGAAGACTGACTACCAATTAATTGGTCTTGGGTCTAAACCACTATATAGCACGTACAGCATGTCTGCATACCTTTCAAAGCCAGATGTCAGAAGGAATTATTGTGGAACAACATGATATGTTTTCACACGGATCTAGTTTTGAATATCTCAACGCGAGAAATCCAATGATGAAAACAGTTCAGATTTTTTTTTTTTGAGGACTAGAGTAAACAGGCTTACTCCAGTGGGGGGTTACATTCAGAGAGCATTAAGCTCCTTAAACCGACGGGGACATTTGCAATTAGGAAGAGGTCTCCTGTTCTCCTAGCTTCTGCTGCAAGTTCGTGTGCCAAGGAATTTCGTTCCCTGGCAGTGTGCTTCACCTGATAGCTAGCAAAGTTCGCGAGCGCCGCTCTTATATCCATGATCAGTCCATAGCAAGCTGACCTGTTCTGGGCACCTTCCTTGAGGTCGTCAGCTAAAACCTTGCAATCTGTTTCCACTAAGACATGGCCATTATACCTAGCTGCCAGTTCATGCAAGCCCATCAACATCGCCTTTCCCTCAGCCTCATGTGCGCATGTTGCAGGAGCTAGCTTTCTGGCCACCGATAGGTACACTTGCCCCTTGTGATCCCGCGCTACTGCACCTCCCCAACACTGTCCGCTGTCAGGTAAAAAAGACGCATCTGAATTTAGTTTAGCAGTACCCCTCGTGGGTGCAGTCCACTGTATTTTCAGACTCCCCTGATCCCATGGGTAGTGTTTGGTCCCTATCCCGCAACCTTTTCCATCAAATGCTGGTTCAGTAACTGTTGCATTCTTCCATTCATTCTTCAATCTCGACAAAAAGGCAGCAGAAGCTATGATCGGCTCTTTGCCGTTGCCATGTACGCACTTATCCCGCAGATGCCAACATCTCCAAAGCAGCAACAGAATATTTGCACGCACATCCTCTGAAACCGTGCTCAATAGGACCTGCAGCCAGTCCTCTCCAATGTTCCAAAACTGCTTTTCAGCTGGCAAATCCCATTCCTCTCTCATTTTGTGTCTCAGTGCTCTGCTCTTAGTGCAGCTAACTACTGGATGAAATTCATTCTCATCTCCACACCCGCAAATATCACAAGTAGCATCAAGGGTGATCGTGCGCCTAAACTTATTTTTCTTTGCAGCCAGGGTGTTTGTGGCTACCCTCCATCCGAAAATTCTCACCTTCGGTGGCACGTCAGCCTTCCAAATGAGGTCCCATATGCTGCGATTATCTGGGTTGTTTGTGGAGATGGAGGGTTCCAACACCGACTTATGCTTGATGGCCGTCGCCAGTTTATAAGCACTCCTGACCGAGAATATCCCATTCTTTTCGGGGTGCCACGCAATGCAGTCCTTCACGTTCGATCTCGGGATAGATATCCTACATATATCATCCGCGTCAAATGAATGGAAAATTTCCCTGATAAGTCCAACATTCCATTCCTTCCTATCTGGGTACATGAGTTGATTGACCCACCGGAGACGCGATCTCCTGATGAACGAGGCTGTCATTAGGCCCTCATTTCTCGGTATCCACTGGTCACGCTGAATTTGGATATCCTTTCCATCTCCCACCCTCCATATGATGCCCTTCTTCAGAAGCTCTAGTCTCGCCTCAATACCTTTCCACACGGGTGAAGAGTCTGAAGAAAATACAGTGTCCAACAGGTTACCATTAGGATAGTATTTGGATTTAAGCACGCGAGCACATAGGCTGTCCGGGTTTTCAATAAGTCTCCATCCTTGCTTTGCCAGTAGGGCGATATTAAACAGGTGCATGTCCCTAAACTCAATTCCTCCCGCCCTCTTAGGCTTTGTCATGCGCTCCCATGACATCCAGTGAACTTTGCGATGTCCATTTTCATCCCCCCACCAGAAATCCCTGATCATCTTCTCATACTTCTCGCAGAAGCCCATGGAGAGGAGAAACACTCCCATAGTGTAGCAAGGGAGGGCTTGTACCACTGATTTCGCATGTACCTCTTTGGCCGCATAAGCCATGAATTTTTCGGACCAATCATTACATCTCTTCCCGAGCCTATCCATAATGGGTTGGAAGCACTCGTCTTTCATCCTACCCTCTGGAGTTGGTAGCCCCAGGTACTTGCCCTCGAAGGCCGTGGACACCACCCCTAGAGTAGCCTTAGTTTCCTCTCTGGTTTCCAAAGGGCACACCTCACTAAATAGAAGCGAACACTTGCTTTCGCTCAACAGCTGCCCCGTGGCCCTCTGAAAGGAGGTGAGGATCTTTTTTACTATGACAGCCTGGTCCGTTGTGGCTTTAAAAAAGAGAAGACTGTCATCTGCGAAAAGGAGGTTAGAAATTCCAGGGCTGTTCCTTGCAATTTTCAGCGGTGTCAAGTTCCCTTGTGCAATCTCTGTATTAATCAGCTTCACCAATCCGTCCGCGACAAACAGGAATAAGTAGGGGCTGAGTGGGTCTCCCTGGCGTAGCCCTCTTGTGGGAACAAAGGGTTCAAGCAACTCCCCATTGCACCGCACCGAATATCTAACCGAACGCACACATTGCATTATCCATCCCGTCCACTTCTGACTGAAACCCGTCTTCAGCAACACCCGTTCAAGGAACTCCCAGTCCACCCTATCATAAGCTTTGGCGAGGTCAAGCTTGTATGCACAATGGGTATTCTGAGGCTTCTTGCTGTGTTGAATCTTATGGAAACACTCAAAGGCAATGGTCGCATTGTCCGTGATCAATCTTCCAGGGACGAAAGCGCTCTGTGTTTCTGAAGTGAACTCATTCAAATAAGGCCGTAAACGGTTGACTAGGCACTTAGATATCACCATGTAAAGTACATTGCACAGGCTTATCGGGCGGTAGTCTTTGAGGGTCTGTGGGTCTTTGCTTTTAGGAATCAGCACTATCACCGTGTCATTCAAACCTTCTGGCATGATTCCGGTGTCAAAGAAGCCTAGCACCCCACTCACTATATCCTCTCTCAAGACCTCCTAGTTCCTCTGGAAAAATCGAGCGGGGAAGCCGTCGGCTCCCGGAGCCTTGAGTGGACCAATTTGGAACAAGGCGTCACTCACCTCTACTACAGAGAAAGGTCTGGTAAGATTTGTATTTATGTCATCCGAGATTTTTCTCTCAATGTGATCCAAAATTTCCTGTGGGAACACCTCCTTTTCTTTTTCATATAAAGCTCGAAAGAACTCCCTTGTCATCTCCTGTATCTCTTTTTCCTCTTCTTTCCACACTCCTGAGCTATCCTTTAACTTAGTGATGTCATTCTTCTTCTTCCTCCATGTGGCTTTCCTCTGAAACCACTTTGTGTTCCGGTCTCCCTCTCTCAAATAGGTTGCTCTGGAACACTGCCTCCACATAAGTTCTTCCCGTAGGAGTAATTCATCCAATTCTGCAGAGCACTTATTGATTGATTTCTGCTATTCCACTGAGTATGGCGCATTCCAAAGCATGCTGAGCTTGTTTCTGATTTCCACCGTCTGTTTAAGTACAGAACCAAAGTCCCTTTCAGCCCAGCCCCTTAGCTCCTTTTGCATGCTCGCTAGCTTCTCTATAATTGCCTCAGGTTCACTGCAGGTCCATCTCTCTTCCAGGAGCTGTCGATCATGGACTGTAGGGATCCGGCTCGCTCCCACATGTGCTCGTACCTGAAAATCTTTTCCTTTTTGTCACCCTTCGGTCTCCATTCTTTCCTTTGGCCAAAACGGACAAGCAGCGGCAAGTGGTCTGACCTTGAGGAGCATATGTGTTCCACGGAGGCCTTTTTGAAGTAGTCTGTCCATGTGGGACTAGCCACCCCTCTGTCAAGTCTGGCTCGAACATTTTTTATTCCTTCTTGCTTATTGTTGAAAGTCCAACAAGGACCTTTGAAGCCAAGATCAAACAGATTACAATCAGACAATACATTGCGAAAGTTTTCCATGAGCCGTTCTGATCTCTTTGAAGACGATAAGTGTTCTGTTTGCCACATCGTCTCGTTGAAATCACCCAACATCATCCAAGGGGCACTTGAGTTACATTTTATTCTTCTTAGTAACTCCCACATGTGGTGCCTGTCACTTGCTTTCGGTTCGCCATATACAAAGGTACACCGCCATTGCATGCTAGAAGGGTTTAAACGGACCAACACATCAATATACCTCGGGCCAACGGCAAGCTTTATTACTTCGACACTTTCATCATAGAAGAGCGCAATACCCGCACCTTTGCCGATGCCGGGCTGCGTGATACAATGCTTGAGGCCAAGCCTCCACCTTAACTTATTGACATACGAATTGCTTTGCCGCGTCTCAGAGAGGAACACAAGCTTGGACTTGTAAGTGTGCACTAAACACACTAGCTCCTGAACTGTCCGGGGTTGCCCCAGACCCCGGCAGTTCCAGCTGAGGAGACTCATGTCTCCTGACGGGCGTTGCCGCTCGCGCCCGTCAGGGTACCGATGGCCCCAGGATCGGTTGCCGCCTTTCCACCTTTCTGGCCTATGCCTTGCTTCTCCTCCTGACCGCTACATACCTTCTTCCTGCTAACAAGTTTGCCTGAGAAACTCTCACTCTCATCTATAGCTATATCCTGCCTTTTTCCTAGAGCAGATTGCACAATCTTTGCAGCCTTACTTTCAGATACATTTACACTGGATACATAGCGACTATGCCCCCTACGCCCACTGCTTATTACTCTTGAATCGACCATACCTTTACCACCATTCTTGGTGTCAACCTTACTTGGTGTTGTACTCCTTGAAGCAAATAGCTTATCTTTGATGGTGCTCGTGTGTTCCTTGTCTTCATCAGGATCAACCTTTGATTCCTCCAGCAGCTGTTTTTCCACTGCATGAATTGCAAGAGGACTTCCATCATCCCCGGGGACGGTATGAGTGATGTTGTTTGGGTTCAGGGTGCCAATTGCAAGAGTATCGTGGTCGCTGGTGTTGGTGAAGGGCGGCATCTCCCCTCCTGTCGCAGCCCCAGACACCAACTTGGGATCATGCACTACCACATCAACCTTATCCTGCACATGCCCAGATCCGGTGCTGATAGGAACAGGCACATTGCCCGTTGTCGGGGGTAGGGTCTTCGGTGGTGTTGGAGACTCGGAGGCATTTGTTTCATCAGCTTTGCCTATGGGAGTAGCCTTAGCATCAGTGACAACTTGAGTTCCTTCATCTTGCATCATCTCGCTTGCAACAGTTTCCACCCCATCACCCATGGAGAGGCGATCAACACCATCCCGCACTTGCTCCATGGCTGACAGCACCATGGCCTGGAAGATAGGCTTGGGAGCCCGCCACAGGGGAGCTGATGACTGGGAGCCCCTTTCTTGTCCCATTTTTTCAGGCAGGAACCAAGCACGGGGATCATCAAAATGGACCGGTAACACCCCAAGCTCCTTACTGTACCTCAACTTTTTTTCTGAATTTGGGTAGTCACACCTTGCTTCCATATGTCCTATGTAACCACAAAATAAACAGAAATTTGGCAGTCTCTCATACCGAAGTAAAACTATCACCTCCTCTTCGATAATCTCATCGGCCAGGGTTATCTCCTTCTGCAGAGCAAAATACAAGGGCAGTTGCACTCTCACTCTGAGAAACTTGTCACAAATATTTCCCCTCGCATGCTGATCGATCATTACCACTGGACCAACTTGCTCACCCAGATTACGAGCAAGCTCCTTAGTGAGGAGGTAGAAAGGAATACCTCTGAACTGAATCCACATTGGCATGTGAGAAAAATTTACCGATGCAAGATCAACTCCGTCCTCCAGGCCGACCACCAGGAACACATCTCCCTTGTACTGCCACGGCCCCCCCTTGATGACGTGCTGCCTGTCACCATCTTCAGAAAATTCAAGGACGAATTTCCGCCCTTCCTACGCAACAAGCTCGTGGACACCCATCTCCCCACGAACCTTCCATACCTTTTTCATATGCTCGATCACTTGCCTGGAGTTCACCAGTAGTACAGACAGGAAGAGTCCGACTGCCAGGAACCGCGCCTGGACTACCTTTCGGGCCCCAGTCATGTTGATGACCAGGGTCTTCTTCACAGGACTCTGCTCAACCATGGCAACCTCTTTCCCCGGCCGTTGGAGCTTGGTGGAGGGGCCGTGGTCGACGAGCAGGCTGGACGAGCTTCCAGCAACAGAACTCGGCCCCTGCACACCATTCACCACCACACCAACAACACTCGACGACTCCCCACGCCCATTTTTCAAGTGGACGTTCATCGCTGCCATCAGGCAAAACGACAAACACCTTCTGTGCGAGTGGAGAGCACCAGACTGAGTAGGAGAGAATGGGGATGGAATCTGCAGAAAAAGGTTCTCTCTATATAGCAAATCATCCGTGGCCTTGTTAATACCTTCTTTATACTCTGAATTACACCCTGTAAATGAGGGCCTTTCCATCTCCTTAGGCAGAAACTCCCCCCACGCTTTATACTGCACTTCATATCCCTTAATGCGGTAGTTAGTACCTGGCTCCGTTGATTGCTCACGCCCTGGATCCGACGGCACATTTCTCTCATCAACAGAGAGATTGAAAGCCGGGAGTATGGCTCTTAGATTTTCCAATTGAACTTTCAAAGATGCGATCTGGATCTTCAAGCGTTCGATGGTGGTGACCGTGGCTTTGACGCGATTTTTGGGATTGGCTAAGGAATTAGGATCTGGTTGGGTAGGATTATAGAGGAGGGTTTCGGGATTGATTTTCGTGCGGATACTGTTTCCAGGGATTATCCATCGGCGATTTCTAGAGGACAAGGGGAGGTCGCCTCTGGCTGGTTTCGGGAGAGAGACAGACGCCATAGATATTCCTTCGTTTGGAAGTGAACTCTCAGATAAAACAGTTCAGATTTTGAATGCATGGTTCAAAAGATTAAATGTTTTAAACAAACGAATCTAAAAAAAGGGAAAATTCCCCTGTTACAACAAGTGGCATACATGCAGTGCGCCGCTTGTCAGCGCGTGAGAACATGGGATGACATTTGCTGTGAGTAACCCTGAACCAGTGATTTCACATAACCACGGGCAAGTCAAAAAAAAATAGGTCACACTCCATAGGCAACTGGGCCGGCCCAATAAAAACTGTACATACATACACTCTCACTGGGTGGAACCTGTTCCACCTGGAACCTATTCCCCACAGGTCGGGAAATAGTGCCCGCAAAAAAAAAGGTCGGGAAATAGTGATCAACCGTGTACCCTCCTGCACACCACGCCCTGTGTGTGGGATAACCCATTCCGGTTTAGTTCCCCACGGTTTTTATCTTTGTGAACCGTTTTTTCAAACTCTTGAAGTTCTTCCAACTCTGCAAATGTTTTTTTCAAATTTGTGAACTTGTTTCGAAATCATGAATACTTTATTAAGATTGTGAATAATTTTAAAATTCGTGAACATTTTATAAATATGCAGTTTATTTTGAAAATATATGAAAAATTCAATTCAAGAACATTGTTCTAAATTAGAGAACATTTATTGAATTCATGAATAGTTTTTGAAATCGCAAACATTTATTTCAATATGTGAAAAATTCTTGTTTTTGGCGAATGTTTTTAAAACTGTGAACATTTTGAATTCGCAAACATTCTTTAAATTATGATTTTGTTTTTCAGAACCATGAATTTTTCGAATTCACGAACATTTTTTAATTCATTAATATTTTATATTCATGATTTCTTTTTAAATTGCCAATATTTTTCAAAATCATAGGGAAAAGTTCTTGTATTACTAGTATATAAGTTCAAAAAACAAAATGCCGAAAGTTGAAACAAAACAGTGTGGTAAAAAGTGAGCAATAAAGAACACCAACAAGAATTTTCATCAGGGGGTGTGATTTTTTTTAGAAAAAAGTAGAAGTCCAAATATTTTACTACTTGAACTTCAAAATAAGAAGAAAAAACGAGGGATTTTTCACTATACACAACTTGGAGAAAAAGTTCGTTAGTGTACATATGAAAAGCTCATATACTAAGTCCTAGTAAGTTCAAATAATGAAAAAAAATGAATTAAAAAAACAAGACCAACCCGGGCTAGACTAGCCTGTTGGCATTTTTATATAGAAGAAAACTCCGTGAGCACCAAGCGCTCAAGCCGAGACTCGTACCCTGGTAGGCTGGCTGCGAACTCCCGCGCCTTGCCAACTGAGCTACGCTCTGTTTTATAAAAAATGAATTCACATGATAATAATTTGGCCAAAAGAAATCCACTGTTCATTTTGGAGTTTCAGAAAACAAAAAATTGATGCCATATGGTGTTTTTAAAATAGCTTGTAAATCATGATAAATTTTAGAAATAGTTAAACATGAAAAAGTTCCTACGGTTATGTTCAATAGCTTTCCAAGGTATATTATATACTCCATTCCGATAAAGGGACCAAAAGTTTAATGTACGTAGCTTGATGCAAATGTCACCTTATTCAAATCTGCTCTTAACCCATGATGAATTCAGAAAGATGTTCAACGCGAAAAAGTTCGGCATCTTCAATATCTTTTCAACCCCTTTTTCGCTTACTGAATTAACTAATTCATTTCCTTTTTTACTTTCAGGTGAATTCGTGCCTACTTGGCATTTCATGAGTTTCTTACGACCTAATTTATTTGATTAATGGATCAAGAACCAAACCACCCATTTTATGAAAAAGAAGGATACCTATTTTGTTTCGCAGGCTACCACTATCTCATGCGTTATATCAATTGCTCAATTCCAATAAAAACGGTTGAAAATTGACTTGACCTAAGGATGCAACGGCTACATGCCAAAAACTGACTGTGTGTAACCAGAGAACCTAGAAATTTGCTACCACACGAATTTCAGCCGTGGAGCACCCTATGATGACTACCCCATTTAAGGGGTTAGGACGCTCCTAAAAGAAATCCCAACTCAAGATATTTCCCTTCGGGTACTATCCCGATTATAATGAGCTTGAAAAGTGATTACGAATGCATCCGATGCTTACTGGACGAATGGTCTCAGATGAGTTGATGCTCCCATGTATCAAAAGATAGTCGGGAAAAGGCTTGAATAAGATGAGGCTGGATGAAACTCTTTAGACCCTATGCCATTTGAGAAAAAAAAACACATACTTATTCACGAACGGTGAGTATCTACACATAGTCGCGGGAGGGGGGGGGGGGTTATATGCCGTATCCCGTGGTATCCCGTATGGGCATGCATGGACCAAGACACCCAATGAGTGTCTAGGGGTCTAGGGTCCCCCGGGTCCTATACCTAGTCGTACACGGGCACACACTCGGAGGGATAAGGACATGGGCGCTAAGTCATGAATTCAACTATTAAAGGAGATATGTTTCCAATCCGACAATAGCTACTTAATTACCATCACATATCAACCTATACAAAGGGTAGACGAGTCCCAGAAGAGCATCTGATTTCTATTGACCTACTCCCTCCGTCCGCGAATAAGTGTACTTCTAGCCTTTGTTCTAAGTCAAAGTTTTAAAATTTTGACCAAATATATACAAAAGAGTAGTAACATATATGACATAAAATTGATATATTATGAAATTACAATTCAAAACGAATCTAGTGATACTAATTTAGTGTCATAAATGCTGCTACTTCTCCCTATAAAGTTGGTCAAAGTTTTAAAACTTTGACTTAAGACAAAAGCTAGAAGTACACTTATTCATGGACGGAGGGAGTAGAACCTAGTTTTTAGTAGATTGGATCCACCTCATTATAATTCTTCCCTTGATTAATAGAATTGATTAATAGAACTCCACAAACATGAAGTATGAAATTCTATTTACCCATCTAAGGATAATCCTGGGTAAATTAAGATGTGACACAAATAATAGCAGCGATGGCTACCTTTGAAAACTTTCCTGTTCTTTTTCCCCTAGGTCTCGCGACTAGGGTTTTCTAGTCCTCCCGGCGGCGGCGGCGCCGTGAGTTACCACCATCGACTGGGTTAATCCCGCGAGACTATTGTTTTTGTCTTCCCTGCCGACTCCTTTCTCCCATCGGGCCTGCCCTGGGGCTTGTGAGTCCGCGGCTAGGGTTTTGTGATCTTCCCCCGACCAGGCGCCATGGCGGACACGGGAGGCAGCAGTGGATCGGGAGATCGGAGGTCTGAGGAAGCGGCAACACTCCTGGAGGGTCTGAATCTGCAGGATGAGGAAATAGATGATCTGATCTGGGAGGAAGAGGATGATGTAGTAGAAATCAAGCCAAAGTGGCTAGCACTAGGCCGGCTGTTGACTGGAAAAAGTTTCAGTCAGAGTGCTTTGATCGCGACCATGAAAGCAGCGTGGAACTCGACAAATCAAGTTGTTTGGAGGAGGATCAATGCGAACTTGTTCTCTATCCAATTCAACTTCCTGGGGGATTGGAACAAAGCGATGCACCAGGGACCCTGGGACTTTAACGGGATAGCGTTGCTTCTTACTGAATACGATGGATTTTCAAACCCGGAAAAGGTGAAGTTGGATAGGCTGGAAACGTGGTGTCAAATCCACAAGTTACCTGATGGAGTCCTCAAGAGTACATCGGCGTTAAAGAATCTAGCTAGCAGGATTGGAGAAGTGCAAGAGGTCCAAGTAACTCTGCCTAATGGATTTATTGGTGAATTCATTCGGGTCAGGGTGAAACTGGATGTGAACAAGAAACTAACACGAGTTGTTGGAATAACTAGGGCTGGACAGACTGAGAGGTACCTGGTTAAGTTTGAGAAGCTTCCAACCTTCTGTAATCAGTGTGGTCTCATGGGGCACTGGCATGAAGAATGCGGCACTGGAGAACATGACAAAACAAAATTTGAGTGGGGAGAGTTCATACTGGCACCAAGGAGGGGCAGAGGAGGAGGCCGAATGAGTGGGGTTAGGCGCAGTGAGATGGATGATGGATTAGATGGAGGAGAAAGAGGGTTTGGCAGAGGACTAGATAGGGGCAGGGGCCGCAACATGCAGCCTGGAGCTACCAACACTCAGAATAATGGAAGTTGGCGTTTTAACGCACTCTATAACCCAACAGGCAGAAACGGTAACGAAGTTGACGCGAGTGTGATAGCACCAGTTAACAAGGCGCCTGGACAGGATGTAAGAATGTTAGACGCAAGTGAGGCTCTGAATAATGGGACTAATTCTGACCACGCGTCTGCATCTATGGTGGATAAAGGCCAGGATGATACAGTCCCTATGCACGCATCTACAGGAATTCTTTTGGGGAAAAGGACGGCTGATGATTCAAACCCAGTAATGTAGGAACAAGCTTTGGCTATCGTTCTGGTAGGCAAAACAGCAACATCAGTGGTAGCAAACCTAGTGGATCGTTTTGAAGGAGATGATGACCAACTGGAAAGCTCGAACCAAGCGAACACCCCACAGAAGAATGCAAACAGGAAAAAACTGAGAGGAATAAATGGAGAGGCTCTGAGTAATGTGGATGGAGAGTTTGAAGAGACAGAAAATGAAGGATCGGCGGCCTCTCTAGTAGCGGACCGCCGGGCGCAATGAAACTCTTAAGTTGGAACTGCCGGGGGCTTGGGAACGCCCCGGCAGTTCGTGCTCTGCTGGATGTCCAGCAGAAGTGTAGCCCGGAGGTGGTGTTCTTGTCTGAGACCCACCTTGACAGCTATCCGGCTGAATGTTTGAGAAGAAGAATGAAGATGGACCAGAAATTGGTGTGTACAAGCAATGGCAGAAGTGGTGGTCTAGCCCTTTTTTGGAATAATCATATTAAAGTTCGCAGACTTGCTTTAGATCCCATGTTCATTGATGTAATAATTGAGGATATTAATAATAATCCACTTTGGCGCTTGACTAGGATGTATGGGGAATTCAGGTGGGAGAATAAAAATCTAACCTGGTCACGTATGCGGCAACTCCATCATGGTCAGTCCCTGCCGTGGCTACTGATTGGCGATCTTAATGAAATTTAGTTTCTGCATGAGAAGGAAGGGGGTAACCAGCGACCAGCGCAATATATGGAAGCTTTTCAAGATGCAATCGATGATTGTGAACTGCATGATATGGGGTTCCTTGGAGACCCTTTTACTTGGCGTCGTGGGAGGATACGGGAAAGGCTAGACAGGGGACTAGTGAATGATGCATGGGCGAATCTGTTTCCACATGCGTCCCTACAGAACTTGGAGTTCAACCACTCGGATCACAAACCACTTTTGGTGGACACGGAGTATTACTTGTTGCCGGCACATAACTCAAGCAATCATGTGAAGAGGTTTGAGGCGCGGTG
Organism: Triticum urartu; assembly: GCF_056163025.1. Classification (NCBI taxonomy): domain Eukaryota; kingdom Viridiplantae; phylum Streptophyta; class Magnoliopsida; order Poales; family Poaceae; genus Triticum; species Triticum urartu. The sequence continues at coordinate 611,449,804 of NC_141876.1, forward strand.
GTTGAGAGAACAGAGTTTCAACGAGACAGTTGAAGAGGCATGGATTGAAGCCACTGCCGACCCAACTGTCACCTCCATTTATGAGAAGTTGAATAAAATGCATAGTAGGTTCCATGATTGGGATCAACGGGTCCTCAAAAAACCCAAAAAACGGCTAAGGAAGGCCCAAAGAGAACTTGAAAAGGTTATGGCGGGCCCTATGGATGATGACAGTGATGAGAAGAGGAGAGAACTTTCAGAACTCGTTGAATATCTGTTGGAATTAGAGGAGATACAAGACAGACAACAATCCAGAGCTACATGGTTAAAGGCAGGTGACCGCAACACCGCCTTTTTCCAGGCTTTTGCTTCAGCCAGGAGGAAAAGGAATTTCATCAAAAGATTGAAGGACGATACGGGAAACTAGATAGAAGGTAGTCATGCACTAAATGAGCATATTTTAAACTACTTCTCTAATCTATTTTCCTCAGAAGTGCAGCAAATAGATCCGGTTATTATGGAACGAGTCCAACACAAGGTGTCGGACCAAATGAATAATTTTTTGATGGCTCCATATACAGCAGAAGATGTAAAGAAAGCGATTTCAAGCATTGGAGATATTAAGGCACCCGGGCCAGATGGATTGCATGCAATCTTCTTCAAAAAATATTGGCATATAATTGGAGATGAAATCACACAGGAGGTTCTGTTGGCCATCAATTCAAGAAAGATACCAGCTGAATGGAATGATACCACCATTGTGATGATCCCTAAGACCGACTCTCCAGAACTGGTAACCCAATATAGACCTATTAGTCTGTGCAACGTCCTTTACAAAATCATCTCCAAGATTCTAGCTCTACGGTTAAAAAATATTCTTCCTGAAATTATTTCTCCTACTCAAAGTGCTTTTGTTCCTGGGAGAATGATCACAGATAATATCTTGATTGCGTATGAATGTGTGCATAAGATAAAGAGGACAAGGTCTGGCCAATTTGGTCTATGTGCAGTAAAACTAGATATGCATAAGGCCTATGATAGAGTGGAGTGGTCTTTTTTGCAAGATATGATGCTCAAGTTAGGATTTCATGAACAATGGGTGGAATTGATTATGGATTGTGTAAAATCTGTAACATACAAGGTCAGATTCAATTCACAGGAAACAGAAGGGTTTAATCCGACAAGGGGAATTAGGCAGGGGGATCCCCTCTCCCCCTATCTATTCCTTCTTTGTGCAGAGGGTCTATCCAGTCTTTTGCAGTATGAAGAAGAAGCTGGTGGCATAGATGGGATTAGAGTGTGCAGAAATGCACCATCAGTATCACACCTTTTATTCGCTGATGATTCTCTAATTCTCATGAAGGCAGACACGCTTAATGCAGCTTCCTTACAGCATGTTCTGGATACCTACTGTCAAAGCTCGGGGCAAATGATGAGTGTTGCTAAGTCAAGTATTTTCTTTAGCCCTAATACCCCGGTTGTCTCTAGGGCTGAAATATGTCAACTATTGCACATTGATACTGAAGCCCTATGTGATAAATACCTTGGATTACCTGCAATGGTTGGAGCTAACAGAAGTGATTGCTTCAAGCACTTTGTTGAGAGGATTAAAGAACGGCTTAAGGGCTGGATGGAAAAACATCTATCCATGGGAGGGAAAGAGATCCTTCTTAAGTCTGTGGCACAAGCTATTCCGGTGTTTGCCATGTCGGTCTTTAGCCTACCTAAGGGAATTTGCAAGGAGATAACAGACTTAATATCTCAGTTCTGGTGGGGGGATGATGAAGAACACAGGAGAATGCATTGGTATACTTGGTGGAAACTCTGCTATCCGAAGAGTGAAGGGGGGATGGGATTTCGAGATCTATACTCCTTTAATTTGGCAATGCTATCCAAGCAATGTTGGAGATTAATAAATGATCCAGAGTCGTTATGTGCAAGAGTATTAAAGGCAAAGTACTTTCCGAGTGGGAGTTTATTGCAGGCCACTCTTAAGAACGGGGCTTCTTTTACCTGGCAAAGCATCATGAAGGGCTTAGAGACCTTTAAACTGGGATATATCTGGCGAATTGGGACAGGAGAGAAAGTAAACATATGGAGGGATCCGTGGATTCCTAGTAGTGCAAACAGGAAGGTCATTACCCCGCGTGGACACACTGTTCTAACCACTGTGAATGATCTTATCGATCCTATAAGTGGCAATTGGGACGAAGAGTTGATTAATTCTATTTTCAACCCTGTTGATGTTCGCAAGATTTTGGAAATACCGCTTACCTACAATGCCTTTGATGATTTCATAGCATGGCATCCTGACCGCAGAGGTATCTTCTCAGTCCGTTCGGCTTACCACACCCAATGGTTCCGAACTTTTCAGGCACATGTAAGTAGGTTAGCACAGCCGGGGAGGTCCAGTACTTCTGCTGTATGGAGTACTTTGTGGAAACTCCAAATCCCACGTAAAGTTCAAATTTTTTGTTGGCGAGCGCTCCATGGAATTTTACCTCTAAAGTCTATAATGACTAATAGGCATGTTGGGTCAGATGGAGCTTGCCCTATTTGCCATCGAGATGCAGAAGATGTGAAGCACCTTCTTTTCGAATGTACTAATGCTACAGAACTGTGGTCACGAGTAGGAATAATGGATTACATCAATGAAGTGAAAAAGGTCGACCGGTCTGGGTCGATCATTTTGGAGTACATTTTGTCAGGCCCAGCAAGACAAGTCCCACTCAAACCCAATCTGGATGTGAAGCAATTGATCATGATCGGAGGATGGTACCTTTGGTGGATCAGGCGTGAGATCACTCATAATGGGTCTCCCCCACCCCCTTTTAAGTGGCCAATATCAATCCTTGCGATAGCTAACAATTTCCAGCAAGCGAATGCAAAGAATAACGCTCCAGTTCAAGCTACATGGAAGAAACCAGAACCCAGGTTTGTAAAATTAAATGTTGATGCAGCGTTTTACTTGGCAGAAAGAGAAGGAGCTACCGCAGCAGTGATCAGGGATGCGAATGGTGTTTTCCTTGCTGCTCGGTGTACGTTTATTCCCAATACATCAAGTGTAGTGATGACCGAGGCTTTGGCAATGCCGGATGGTCTGAATTTTGCAAATTCGCTTGGTTTCCCACGGGTGGAGGCGGAGTATGATTCGTTGATAGTAATTGAATCTTGTGTTGGTTAGACAAGATGGTGGAATGAAGCTGCTGCAATATTTGCTGAATGTGTGGACATCTCAACAATGATCGGGAAGGTCAATTTCAAGCATTGTTATCGTAGTTCCAACCAAGCGGCGCATGTGCTAGCAAATTACAGTTATTGTAATAAAATTTGTAGGCATTGGACAGACGAGCCCTCGCGCTGTCTTGTCTCAAACCTTGTGGATGATGTAATTCCTTCCTAAGTTAATAAAGCTAACCATGATAGCCTTCCCTCGAAAAAAAAGATGTGACACAAATAAATTTAGAGTTCTTTTTGGATTGTGCTTAATAAGCTGCTAAAAAAATAAAAGAAAAGGCGAAAAGAAGTGGACCAGAAATCCCCATCGTCTTCCTCGGATACCTTCCTTCCTTGTTTTACTCGCCGCCGGTGCGCCTCTTTACTCCCCGCCGAGGCTCGCCGTACTCTCCTCGGTCCGACCGACCGACTCACGGCGGCTCGACCTGCCGCTGCCGGTGCCCTACCTCTCCTCCTCCGCTGCGCCCCACACCCCCTCTGCCCTTCACGCGCCGCCATCGCCGTTTCCCTTCCCTGCCTGTCTCAGCCCGGTCCGCTATTCCGGCCTCTGCTTTCTGAGGTATGAGCATCCATCCATCCATGATTCGTTAAACTCCATTGACGCCATCGAGAAATTCTTGGTGCACGCCGGATCCGCCCGTGGCCTGTCCCCAGTAAAGGAAGCAACTTTTTTTAGTTGTGTTTTTTTTTTGGTGGTGGTTAGGGGGCTTGACTTCTTATGAAAATTTATTAGGGAAAATCTGTTTTAATCGGGCTTCTCCTTGTGTTTTGCAGTCTACAATGGGGAACATGCTCACCTTCATGCCTGGAACAACTGCAGTGACGAATCATTGCCATCACCAGGAGCAACTCCACCCAGGAGCCACCACCAGCAGCAGCAGCAGCAGGATAGCAGGCCGTCAGTTTGAACCGCTGAGCATTCTGGCTTTCAGGGCTATGTCTGAGCACATAGGACGTAATGAAGCGTTCTGTCGAAAGCAGATATCGAATGGCCGGTTTCAACTGCTGACCATTCTGGTTTGCGGAGCAATCCGTGCCGAGGGAATTACAGCAAAAGATCCATTCAAACTGTGTGGCATTCTCATCTGTGGAGTTTTGTCTGACTACATCCGTCATGGCGCAAAGGAACCAGCGGTTGATCTGCTTGGAGACCTTCCAGAGGTACTATGCTAAAATCTCGTGCTCCAACCCGTCTGTTGGTTGCAGATTACTAGTTTCTACCTGTGCGCAACTACAATACCTTTTTTGTTCTGCAGGACATGTTATGCACAGTTTTGTCAAAATTGTCTCTGGAAGAGGCTGTAAGAACCAGTGCCGTCTCAAGGAAATGGAGATACTTGTGGACAGTTTGTCCTGAACTGAGTTTCGATGGAAATACAATGTGTGGCAAGAAATATCATGATAAAAGAGTGTATAATCTAGTGTTCAGTCACATTGTTAACATGGTCCTGGGACAGTGCAGTGGCAAGTTGGTTGAAGAGCTTGAAATCAAAATCGAGTTGAACTGGATGTTGGTTGAACATCTTGATAATTGGGTTCGTTTTGCTGTATCATCGCGGACAAAGGCACTAGTTTTTGATTTAGCACGAGAACAGCGTCAACCTCCAGGTTGTCATGATCGGTACAAATTTCCATTTGAGCTTTTAGACGAGGACAGTATACACCGTCTACAGAAACTTCATCTTAGCTTTGTAGATCTCCAGCCACCAATGCATTTTAGTGGTTTCCCTAACCTAAGGAAGCTTAATCTGAGCATAGTGAGTGTCAATGGGAAGGGTATTCAACATATGTTGTCAAACTGCTGTAACTTAGAGTGGCTGAGTATTGTTAGATGCCATCTCAATGGTGAACTAAAGGTTAGCGGCCCACTGCCTCACCTGCTATACTTGAAAATTGCTTCGTGCAGATTAACAAATATAGCATTCCATGCCGTGAACCTTGCGACTTTCGAATACAGAGGAGTGGCGGTGCCTATTGACCTCGGTAAATCATCGGAACTGAAATGTGCAAACATATATTATTTTGGAGACACTCTTGAGCACACTATTACCATGCTTGCTAAAGTTCTTACAAGTGTGCAACATCTGACCCTCAATGCAGGCTGTAAATCACCAGAGGTTTGCTCTTCAACCATCTTTTATATCGTGGATCATCCCATTATATTATATTATCGTGTCATGACCTTTGGTTATCTATCTTTCAGGTTCCCTGTTTGATGTCTTACCCATGCAAGTTTTCTCGGATGACATACTTACAATTGAGGTTGGCCTATGTCAAAGAATTCGACAGCTTGTCGTTGGTCTATTTTCTGAGGTCTGCTCCTTTAATTGAAAAGCTAGAGCTGCACGTAAGTACTCATATGGGTTTTTGGCTGATGGTCTATACATTTCTTATTAGTATTACTACATTATAGCTTCTGTCAAGACACTACACATCTCATTTTTGAACCATAGAAATGTCATGCTTACAACTGAGAAGCATATTTGTCCGAGTATAAAATGTGATGAGCCAAGTTATGCTGAACAATTTCTTTTTATCTTTGTTGTTGCACATACTGTCTTGGAACTAATGCAAGGAGATTGACTGTTAGACAGACTCGCCGTTCCTTTCCCACCCTTTTTTTCCTTTTCTTTTCTTAAGCTACTGTTTTTTGTTTAGTTTAAATATTTCACAAACTAAAACAACAAATTGATAAAACTCTGTCGAAACTTGGTCATGTACTCAGATTATTCATTGACATTTGATTATAGATAGATAAAATGAGTAACAGATTAGTCACAAGCCTTCTCACTTCATTTTTGGTTCAAAATTGCAGTTTTGTAACGCTGCTTATGTGCGCGTGGTACAAGAACCTGAACCTATGAGGAAGCTTTCAAAGCGTCTGTTCAACGACATGAAGAGCCTGCATATTACAGGATTTGAAGCATGCAAGGGCGAAGTTGAGTTCCTTATGCACATGGTTGAAAATGCCCCTGCATTGGAGGTCTTATGTATAGATCACTCATATCAATATCCAATAGAAGGCTTTCGCAAAGACAAAGAATTGGATGTTGACTTGCTTCATACAACTACAAGAAGGCATCTTAAAGGAAAGATTTCACCCAATTGCACCTTGATTTTACTTTAAGGGATCAGTTGGTGTAGGGATGTATAGCCAGGGATGGAAATCCGATGCGGTATCCTGAAACATGTTTTCACGGTTTACCGCTATTTACGCTTGTACTTTGTGACTATTTTTGCACATTATATATTGAAATGTTGGGGGCAGCAGAGGATGGACAATCAGGTTCAGAGAACGTACCGACTCGTTCAGTTATCCAGCGGCTATGAGAAGTCCATCAAGCGTGATCTGACGGCTCGCGATGCTCGCCGTGTTTTAACTAGTTACCTGTAGCTTTTCATTTACTGTTCTCTTTCATTTCACTGTCAAGGCTATATAACAGCCAAGCCCCACCCCTACGTGGGTATGCCATTTCTATCGTGATCAAATCACTTTACACTTTACAGCTATACTGCTACAGTATGCTATAATGGAGATTTCCTCTTTCCTGCATGGGTGGTACTGATTTTGGTGGTGTTCTTCTTAGGCGGCGGTAGGATCTGCTCTGGTGGTTCGGGTTGCCGCTGTTCACGGGTGTAAAATTCCTCTCCACAGAGCGGGATCATGGGGCGTTTGAAGCCAAGCCTCGATGAGCCAGACCTGACGGAATTGCTCCATCTCAAGGACGACGTGCTAGCAAATCGGGAAGAAGCCACAGGTTTGCGTGAAGAGGTGGATCTGCTTAGGAAAGAGGTTCAGAACACGAATTCCAAGCAGGATGCCATAACAAAGGTTATCTCGACGATCACAGATGTGCTTAAAACTCTCAGTGCTAATATGCCGTCCTCTTCAGCAGGCTCCCATGTTGGTGTTGAGGAACAAGAGCAACAACCAGAAAAACCTTCAGAAGCATACGAAATTCAGAAAGAGGGAACAGAGGAACACCATCGTCCTCTGGCTGATGAGTTGTGCGAGCGCCTCACTTCAGAACAAAAAAAGACGAGGCAGTGTCCCGTGCCGACGGGCACAGAATTACCCCCAATTAACATTGGTCGGCGTTCTGTTCCTCCAGGGTTCAGTAACACTGCTTATTCGGATAAGTAGTGTTACTGAACCCTGGAGTTTCAGTAAACAGTTATCTCCTGGATACTTATCTGGAGTATCTCCTGGACAAGTGGTTCCTACTGCCAAAACACCAGCGTTCCATCAACAACAGCGTCCCGAATCCGATGGCGGGGTCCGTGGCGCCCGGCCCTTGCTCTTCCCCATCCTTCTCCTTCCTCTGCGTGTCGCCGCCGGAGTATAGGAGGAGTAGCGTCGACGCGAGAGAGGGGAAGGACCAGAGGAGGAGGGCTTGTCTGGTAAAAGAGAAAAACTTGGGGTGGAGTCGGCCAAGTCTTGTTGCCGACTTTTTTTTTCCCGAGAAAAGTCTTGTTGCTGACTTGTCTGCCAGAGACGGTCCATGCCTAAACTGTTCTAACAGTCACATGGGTTGGCCCACAAAACCTATTGCCCGCTTAGCATTATTTCTGCTCAATCGAGAAGACGATTATCTTTTTATTTTAAAAAAAGTTGGTTACACAAAAAACATCTTATTCACGGATTTTTAAAAATGTTGCAAATCTTAGATGTTTAAGATGTTGCAAATTCAAAATTTATTACTTTAAGTTTCTTATATTGTAAAAATATTCATGGATTTAAATAAAATATTCATAAATCTGAAATAAAGTTTGGGAATTTTTTTAAAATGTTCACAAACTTTAAAATTATTCATGAATTTAAAACGATTTGTGTATTTTATAAAATGAACGCAGTCTTTAAGTGTTCATAATCTCTAATAAATATCATGAATTAAAATGTGAATAATAATAATAATAATAATAATAATAATAATAATAATAATAACAACAACAACAACAACAACAATAACAATAACAATCTTTCCTTAATTAATAAAGCACGGATTGACTCCGTTGGTTCACCGTCACAATACGCTTCTTTTTGTGAATTTACGCTTTCAGTTTAAATATAGAACATATACGCGAGGTGGTACTAATTGCTTACTCTCTAATTTTTGTCCGTCTTGGTTCGTCCGTCCGTTACGCGTTGTAGTTAGATCAACTTCAGTTTTTCTTCCCGTGACACCTCAGGACACTGGACGCATACCTCAGTTGGATTCTAAGGGCTTGTTTGGGACTGCTCCGCTTCACAAAAATCGATTTCGCTCCACTAAATTCACTTTGGAGCAGTTTCATCTAGAAGTTGTATACTATCAAAAAGAATGTTTGGCTGCCATCTAGCTCCAGCTTCAAGAATGAGAAATTTGGTGAAAAGGATCTATTTGATTGGTTGAGGGGGAAGAAACGAATGGGTATCCACTTACTGATGGCAGTGGTGGGTAATTTCCACCTAACTCCAGCTTCTATAGTTTTTTGAAACACCCCCTGAAGAGCTTCATAAAAAACTAGGAGTTATACCCTAGATTTAGTTTTTTTGTGGAGCGGCATATCGTGGAGCTATCCTATTTGGCTTATGTTTTCTAGAGCGGAGCTGAATTTTAAGAAGCAAAGCAGTCCCAAACAGGCTCTAACTCTGCATCTCTCCACGCCTTTCTAACTACTCCCATAGATCGGCTCGCGAAAGAGAAGGGGGCGATCATGGATTGGACAAAAAAGTACATGAGGATTTCTTTAGGGTTTCACAGATCACGAGGAGTTCCGCGGCAGCGGATGCGAACGGGCGGCCCCTGCGACGGATTGGAGATGTTGTCGTAGACGTCAGGAAGCTCGCTGGCCCGTGTGTGCACGTAGGGTAGCTGGTCTTTCCTGGCCAAGTCGCCAAGGAGCATCGTGGTGCGCAAGCTCCTCGAGCGGCGGTGGCCGGTGGGGACTACGAGGAGATCGACAACAAGGACTAGCCCCGGCTGGGTCTTGGTGCTATGGTGTCTCCTTCATCTACAGGGAGCGACAACGACGGCACATGGCTGCTGTGATCAGGGGCGGGCCCACCTCAATTCAAGGGTATTCAGCATTATTTTTGGCGAGAAATAGGTATATATTGTATACTGTGTCAATATAAGAAAAAACAAAATTGATACGCCAACGTGCTAGTTAAGCATTTATAAGCCCAAAACAGAGGCTGGCCCAGTAGCCCACCCTCTCCTCGAGTCCACACCTTAGCCCACAAGCGCATCGCATGGATACATCGTCGCCAAAAAAAAAGTTGATCGAACGATCAGACGCGAGACGAACCGGCACCTCCCTTCGCGGCTCTGCCACAGCCGCATCCGCAGATCGCACACGAACTGCCGGTCCGCCGCCACAGCCACTGCGCCAGGCGACCGCCGGGCGGCAGGCAGGGCTGTTGCCGCCGTCACCTCACGCGCGTGCGCACGGCGCGCCGCCGGCCCGCCGCGACGAACCCCTCGCTTCCTCTTCCTGCATCCCTTCTGTTCTAACTTCTGAATTTTCTCACCTCTGAACCTGAAGTAGGCAGCGACAACAGCCAACAGACCGCATTGATTCAGTTTCAAATACACAACCACTGAGTTTGTAAGCAACAGCCAACTTCTGAATATTCTCATCTCTGAACCTGAAGTGGCACTGAATTTATTTTACAGGTTTTGTCTCCTTTTTTTACTTCTGTAGGTTGTGTCTCTCTGATTTTGTAAGCAACAGGCACTGTCCAGCAGGCTGCACTATTGCAGGAGCATATTTCGGCTCCTAAGTAAGTATTTTGACCACTTGACTTTCTTATTTAATTGTAGGGAAAGTAAAGACTAGTTTGCAGCCAATTATGAATTGTTTAGACATGAGAATGTGCAATTTTCACATTTGTTGAAAGGGATTTCTTCTTGCAAATTAAGGATGAGGACATCATCACTCATTTCCAGAGCATCAAGGATCGCAAAGTTATCCTGTAATTTGTAAGCTTTTTTTATCATTTATTATTTTCTATCCTCTATATATCTTAGATTTTGCCATGCAGTGGCGGAGCTTGAAAGAATATTCAGGGAGTGCTAAACCAAACTATAGATGCTTGGAGGGGCCAAAAGCTAAATTTATTCTAATCTAAGCAGCCCCAAAAATATTCCTTCATGATTTTTACAAAGGCTGGGGGAGGGGGGGCATGGCCCTCCGCCCTGTTGCCATGATATGTTGAACAACTTTTTACTTCTATATGTTGAACAATACCAAGTTATGATCATTTTTTATGAATATAATATATTATGTGGTATCTTTTGTGTATTTCAGAACTAGTACAATATGCTGCTATAATTGCTTTTACACACCAAAAGGAAGGTCGTAGGCCAAAAAAAAGTTTTCAAATTTTGAATACGCGGTCTTGAATTCCTGGGCCCGCCCCTGGCTGTGATAGAGATGGACCTGTTGGACTGATAAAAGCGAACGTCGGGGTGTCAGTGGTGACACGGCAACGGCCGGCCAGCACACGTCGCCGCTCGCGCATGTGAGCGATGGTGGCTCGCGGCACTCGGTAGAGCGACTTTTGCGGTGTTTCTTGCTGGCCGACGTGGCCTGGGCACTTGGGCAGCAGAACGGCTCGTGGTGGCCCAGCGGCACGATGGTGCTTGGTGCATGCGACACGGCCTTGGCCCATCGCAGTGAGGCTGGTTGTAATGGGGAGTATCATATACTAGTATCATGCATATGATACTAGTCTATCGTGTTGTTGGGCTACCAGACAAAGTTGTCAGTATTCGGAGCCAAGAATGCGGTGCTCGCGGCCAGGTAGGCCAAGGCGTGTGGGCTATTTGGGAACGCGGTTGCCGTTGGTGCATGGTGGTGACGGTCAGGAGCGGTGCAGCGACTCCTGCAGGCACACATGTGATGCTCGCCACAACGCACGGGAGGCGGAGGCGGAGGCATGCGGGTGAGAGCCGGAGACGCCTATCAGATGGCAATAGCATTGAGGCTCGGCACCGGCACACCAGCGGCAGCCAGCAACACAGCGAGCGGCTGCATCGGGCCGTGATGCGAAAACCAGCATTCCAGCAGTTGCCTGAGCATGCACTGCTGCGGAGCCAAAGCACGGCGGCGAGTGCAACCTGTTCGGAAACGGCTGCACGTTGGCTAACACTCGAGGCAGCTCCCAGACAGTAATATTTCTACATATATTACACACGTATTCTATTTGTTTCTCTTCACAACTTTTTAATTTCATCCTACATATAGCAATGTATGTATATATGCACAGTGCTAATGCATCTGATAACAATGCAAGTCCCTCCCATTGCATGTTGTATTTTTTATATGGATTACATAATTCTGCAAGTGCACATATGCCAACAAAGCTAGCTTAGACTGGATTTAATTACTATTGTGCCCAAGCTACAGTATGAAGCTTTAATTAGCACTTAATTACTCTTCTTGCTATGCTTGCAGAGGTAGAGGGATCATGCCTCATATGCAGAGTTACGTATACTTAAGAATCAGGTGCAATTTCATCATATTTTTATTTACTTTTCTCCGAGTGCAAATTTAGTGTATATATGTAGAACAATGGCATCTGTGCTGATATATGTATGCAACTCTCCTTATTTTGTTAGTTTCTACAAGGGTCTGCCACAATTTTGTTTTATTTGTCTGGGGTGATTTATTTCCCACTGCTTGTAATTTGTGGTAGAGAAATTGAGAGGGAGGCCCCACTGTGAGAGTTTGCAGTTTGTGTGTTGATGTTGCTCGCGGTGGTGAATGGAAAGCCGGCCGTGTAGCCGCATGTTGCGTAGTTGTGTGCCGATGTTGCTCGTGGTGGTGAATCGGAAGGCCGGCTGTGTAGCCGCCTGTTGCGTACCATGGTGGCAGTGGTCAGCCCTGTGAGAAGGAAAGAGAAAAATGGCAGGTAGATCAGTGGGTAGCAAGAGTTTCGCCCTGATCACATGCCCCTCAAACATATATAGGCACGCGAAGAAAGGCGACAATAAGATTGATCATACGGTTGCCGCTAAAAGTGTATGTGGTCATGGGGGAGGGGTGATTGAGGAGAGATGGCATGGAAATGACCAAAGTAAATGGGAGGGACCTCGTGAGTGGGGGAGGGATGCATCGGTGATGGAAGATGGACTGGTTGCTGAATTGCTAGCTAGGAGAGCAAATCGGCCAGTTGTGGTTCATGAAAATTTATGTTCGCTACACGAGCATAGAATATGTATACCGTTGCAATGCACGGGTTCTTTTCTTAGTACGAATAAGAATAAGAATAAGAATAGCAATAGCGATAACGATAGCGATAACGATAGCGAGTACCTTAGCTGATGACAAACACCCTTAAGGGGCCTAACGACCCCACAACGCCCGACGCACAAGGAGGCTCAATCTAGGGAGTTTAGCAAAATATTAGGTCATTTACAATTAGAATATAGATATAAATAGCAATAATCAATTTAGAGTTGGGGCTCATCTACACCCGATGAACAGTCAAATCAAGATGTACTAAAAATTAAAAAAATCTGAAACTTTTTTGCATGCAAGATGCTTCGCGCCAGGTGGCTGCAAAAAATCACAGGTAAGCGACATTCGAGAAGCTCTCATAAAAAAAACAAAGTCGGCTATGAATAGTGCACCTTTTCAAACTTTCTCACATGTTTGAAATTTGTCTTTTTGTCATGAGTTGCTCTAATGTCTAAACTCCACCAAATTTGGGATGGGCATCACGCATTGGACCATCTTGCACCGCAAAAAAATCAAAGTTTTTTTTCTGCTATTTTTAACGATTTTACTTTTTACACCTGCGAGCATTTGGACATGGGGGGCAGAATCGCGGCCTCCTATAAGTCCATCTAGACACTAGTAGCAGAAAATTCCATTAAACTAGCTAGCTCATGGGCTGCAGAATTTGTCTCTTTCTGGCAAAATTCAAAAAAAGTATGAGGGAATTCACGTGACATATGATACCAATCATAAAAAAGGTTGTTGAGGCCTTCTTCATCATGTTTGTGCAGCGTTGTGGCCTCCACGGATAAGACATCTGAATATCATTCTATTCTACTATTCTTCTTGGCAATAAACTTTCCTCTATTGTTATGAATAACAGCTCTGGTGGTTCCTCTTAACATCTCATCATCAAACAAATGGGTCCACATTCAACTTAACATAGCCCGAAAGACCTTCTCTCGTCACTTTTTGCTTTGGGTGCAAAATTAGACAGTAAACCTTGAATAGACATAACTACTTTGCGCTAATGGTTGTGTGGGATTATCATGTACAAGATCTTGCTCCCTATGCATCCACCATAAGTACCAACATTCCATAGCTATTGTCAGGTCACTCTACCCGCAAAAAAACAGACTAAACATGTTTTAAGCAAGCAATATTTTAAAAAAAATGAATCTATGAAAAAAAAACACAAACCTGCATGTGCCTCCTATGCTTGGGAAGAAATCCCACCAAAACTCACAGGTTACGACAAGTGTCACAGATGCAATGCACGACTTGTCGCCACCAAAGAAGGTGCGGGTGACATTTGCAAAGGGTGCCCTTTTAACTAGTGATTTTAGAGAAACCCACCTGCCAGCCGACCCAATCCATCAACCAATGTTAGTATATTAGTTCAGCTAGGATTCAGTCCTGTGACCTTCGGGTACTATAGCTACGAACTAGTCAACAAGACTCTTGAATGCTTGATGAAGAATAACTGATGTCATAGATAGAGACAATGCAATTTAAGATGATTGTTCTGTTTGCAGCTTTTTATGTGGTCAATCCATCTACTTGTTTATGTGCATCGTCGACGGCGACCTCATTGTGCACGGTGTCATCCTCACACACGGCAGAGATGGCGACATTGCAAGCGGGCACTGATAACCCATAAGTATAGGGGATCGCATCAATTTTCAAGGGTAGAGTATTCAACCCAAATTTATTGATTCAACACAAGGGGAGTCAAAGAATATTCTCAAGTATTGGCAGCTGAGTTGTCAATTCAACCACACCTGGAAACTTAATATTTGCAGCAAAGTATTTAGTAGCAAAGTAATATGATAGTAGTGATAATGGTAGCAAAAGTAATTTTTTTAGTGTTTTATAGTGATGATAACAATAGCAACGGAAAAATAAATAAGCGAAGAACAATATATGGAAAGCTCGTAGGCAATGGATCGGTGATAGAGAATTATGCCGGATGCGATCGATCATGTAACAGTTATAACCTAGGGTGACACAGAACTAGCTCCAATTCATTAATGTAATGTAGACATGTATTCCGAATATAGTCATACGTGCTTATGAAAAACAACTTGTATGACATGTTTTGTCCTACCCTCCCGTGGCAATAACTCTTACAAACTCTGTTTGCTCTTATTGTTGTAAATATGTAAAGCAGCATTCAAGTTTTCAGCAAAGATTATGAACTAACCATATTCACAGTAACTCTTAGGTCTCATGTTTACTCATATCAATGGCATAATCAACTAGCGAGCAATAATAATAAATTTCGAATGAAAACACTTTCTCAAAACAATCATAATATACCGAGGGCGCAAGAATTTTTTGCGTGAGCGTAAGAATTTTTTTAAAATTACATGCTACGTTCCCCTACACATGCCGAGGGCGCAAACCTAGGCGTCTAATACCATAAAGATTGGAGAATAATAGTTGTATTAATTAGGGCCTCAATGGACTGCTCTTATGAAGTACAAGTCTTGGAGTCCAAGAATACTAGAGATAGATTACAAGTTAAACTACCAAAACTATGTAAACCGAATATACTCTAAGAGGATGGATTACACGCAAGAGGATTTACATTTGAAACATGATAGTTCTGAATGGTGTGAAAAAGAGGCTTGTAAACCAGGATGGTATGGTGAACACACAAGGGTAAGCCATTGTAATATTTCAACACCATCATGTTGAAGCAAACTGCCACGACCTGTTATTCAAACCATGCTTCCAATCACCCTCGCTACCAAAATGGATGGCGAACATATTACAATCTATATCCTTGAACTACACATCGCGGTGCAATCCCGGGGCTCTTTGCATGGCCCTTTCGAAAGCATGAAGATTGAGAGGTCTGGGAAGGAAACTTTTCCCACCACTGCCCACCTGGTCACGTTGGGGACGGCTGGGCCGGGATCAGCGAAAGAAAAACCCGGCGCTTCCTTCTATGTAAGAACCAACCCTCCCAGCCGCGCTGAGAGCGTTGCGGCCTCCGCCGAATATTTCCCATCAGCAGGTGACTTGGATGCCTCCCTGCTCGAGTTTTCGTTGGCACCATCTTCGTCGGTTTTTCATCCTTGCGGGTGTCACCCCTCGACCTCCCTTATGTGACACCATAGACAAAGCAGCTGAGAGCCAAACCCTAGTCGACCAATAGGGAGAGAAAGCACAAATGCCTTCGTCCGATCACTGGAGTTCACCGCCACCCCCGGTTGAAACCCTAACCCTAGCCGCCCGCCCGATCGCCCAAGCAAATCGCCTCTTGGAGGTTTTCCGTGGTGGACCCGCTTAGTTCATAATTGGAGTTCTTTTTGGATTGTGCTTAATAAGCTGCTAAAAAAATAAAAGAAAAGGCGAAAAGAAGTGGACCAGAAATCCCCATCGTCTTCCTCGGATACCTTCCTTCCTTGTTTTACTCGCCGCCGGTGCGCCTCTTTACTCCCCGCCGAGGCTCGCCGTACTCTCCTCGGTCCGACCGACCGACTCACGGCGGCTCGACCTGCCGCTGCCGGTGCCCTACCTCTCCTCCTCCGCTGCGCCCCACACCCCCTCTGCCCTTCACGCGCCGCCATCGCCGTTTCCCTTCCCTGCCTGTCTCAGCCCGGTCCGCTATTCCGGCCTCTGCTTTCTGAGGTATGAGCATCCATCCATCCATGATTCGTTAAACTCCATTGACGCCATCGAGAAATTCTTGGTGCACGCCGGATCCGCCCCTGTCCTGTCCCCAGTAAAGGAAGCAACTTTTTTTGTTGTGTTCTTTTTTTTGGTGGTGGTTAGGGGGCTCGACTTCTTATGAAAATTTGTCAGAGAAAATCTGTTTTAATTGGGCTTCTCCTTGTTTATGCAGTCTACAATGGGGAACATGCTCACCTTCTTGCCTGGAACAACTGCAGTGACGAATCATTGCCATCACCAGGAGCAACTCCACCCAGGAGCCACCACCAGCAGCAGCAGCAGGATAGCAGGCCGTCAGTTTGAACTGCTGAGCATTCTGGCTTTCAGGGCTATGTCTGAGCACATAGGACGTAATGAAGCGTTCTGTCGAAAGCAGATATCGAATGGCCGGTTTCAACTGCTGACCATTCTGGTTTGCGGAGCAATCCGTGCCGAGGGAATTACAGCAAAAGATCCATTCAAACTGTGTGGCATTCTCATCTGTGGAGTTTTGTCTGACTACATCCGTCATGGCGCAAAGGAACCAGCGGTTGATCTGCTTGGAGACCTTCCAGAGGTACCATGCTAAAATCTCGTGCTCCACCCCGTCTGTTGGTTGCAGATTACTAGTTTCTACCTGTGCGCAACTACAATACCTTTTTTGTTCTGCAGGACATGTTATGCACAGTTTTGTCAAAATTGTCTCTGGAAGAGGCTGTAAGAACCAGTGCCGTCTCAAGGAAATGGAGATACCTGTGGACAGTTTGTCCTAGACTGAGTTTCGATGGAAATACAATGTGTGGCAAGAAATATCATGATAAAAGAGTGTATAATCTAGTGTTCAGTCACATTGTTAACATGGTCCTGGGACAGTGCAGTGGCAAGTTGGTTGAAGAGCTTGAAATCAAAATTGAGTTGAACCGGATGTTGGTTGAACATCTTGATAATTGGGTTCGTTTTGCTGTATCATCGCGAACAAAGGCACTAGTTTTTGATTTAGCACGAGAACAGCGTCAACCTCCAGGTTGTGTTGATCGGTACAAATTCCCATTTGAGCTTTTAGACGAGGATAGTATACACCGTCTACAGAAACTTCATCTTAGCTTTGTAGATTTCCAGCCACCGATGCATTTTAGTGGTTTCCCTAACCTAAGGAAGCTTGATCTGAGCATAGTGAATATCAATAAGAAGGATATTCAACATATGTTGTCAAACTGCTGTAACCTAGAGTGGTTGAGTATTGTTAGATGCCATCTCAATGGTGAACTAAAGGTTAACGGCCCACTGCCGCACCTGCTATACTTGAAAATTGCTTCCTGCAGATTAACAAATATAGCATTCGATGCCGTGAACCTTGCGACTTTCGAATACAGAGGAGTGGCGGTGCCTATTGACCTCAGTAAATCATCAGAACTTAAATGTGCAAACATATGGTATTTTGGAGACACTCTTGAGCACACTGTTACCGTGCTTGCTAAAGTTCTTAGAAGTGTGCAACATCTTACCCTCAATGCAGGCTGTAAATCAGCAGAGGTTTGCTCTTCAACCATCTTTTATATCGTGGATTATCCTATTATATTATATATTCGTGTCATGACCTTTGATTATCTATCTTCCAGATTCCCTATTTGATGTCTTACCCATTCAAGTTTTCTCGGATGACAAGTTTACAATTGAGCTTGGACTATGTCAAAGAATTCGACAGCTTGTCGCTGGTCTCTTTTCTGAGGTCTGCTCCTTTCATTGAGAAGTTAGAGCTGCACGTAAGTACTCATATGGGTTTTTGGCTGATAGTCTATACATTTCTTATTAGTATTACTACGTTATAGCTTCTTCTAAGGCACTATACATCTCATTTTTGAACCATGCAAATGTCATGCTTACAACTGAGAAACATATTTGTCTGTGTATAAAACGTTATAGCCAAGTTGTGCTGCACACTTTTTTTTTATCTGCGTTGTTGCACATACTGTCTTGGAACTAATGCATGGAGATTGACTGTTAGACAGACTTGTTATTTCTTTCCCACCCTTTTTCTTTTCTTAAGCTACTGTTATTTGTTCAGTTTAAATCTTTCACAAACTAAAACGACAATTTGATAAAACTCTGTCTCAACTTGGTCACGTACTTAGATTATCATTGACATTTGATTACAGATAAAATGAATAACAGATTAGTCACAAGCCTTGTCACTTCATTTTTGGTTCAAAATTGCAGTTCTGTAACGTTGCTTATGTGCGCCTGGTACAAGAACCTGAACCTATGAGGAAGCTTTCAAAGCGTCTGTTCAACGACATGAAGAGCTTGCATATTACAGGATTTGAAGCATGCAAGGGGGAAGTCGAGTTCCTTCTGCACATGGTTGAAAATGCACCTGCATTGGAGTTCTTATGTATAGATCACTCATATCAATATCCAGTAGAAGGCTTTCACAAAGACAAAGAATTGGATGTTGACTTGCTTCATACAACTACAAGAAGGCATCTTAAAGGAAAGATTTCACCCAATTGCACCTTGATTTTACTTTAAGGGATTATTAGTTGGTGTAAGGATATATAGCCAGGGATGGAATCTGATGCGGTGTACTGAAACATGTTTGCACGGTCTACCCGCTATTTACTTGTGCTTTGCGCCTAGTTTTGCACATTATATATTGCACTATTATTATGGGCAAATCAAAAGCTGTGAGAGTAGCAGGTGGAGGAGGAAGAGTGTTGTGGTCTGGATCCTTTATTCCTACCACCAAGTTTACTATGGGCAAAGAACAATTTGAACACTCTGTTAGAGTGTTAGATTTACCTGGGTATGATATGGTCCTAGGGTGTGACTTCCTGGCAAGGCATAGTCCAGTTTCTTTTGATTATGAGCAGAGAGCTGTCATTGTCAAAAAAGATGGAAGCACCTGTTAACTATTCCTTCTTGGAATTCCATTGCATCAGCTACTGAAATGGGGAGCTCTGAGTTACATTCTATGCTATCAGCTGGAGCAACTGGATATGCTCTGAACTTAATTCAAGACATCTCTATGAAGAAGCCTGCTCAACATGTTATGAAACAATGAATACAACAACATCCTGAAGTGTTTGAAGCTCCTCAAGGTTTGCCTCCTGCCAGGAGCTCTGACCACAAAATTCCTTTAAAACCTAATGCTGTGCCCCCTAATATAAGACCTTGTAGAATTCCACATAAGCATAGAGATGAAGTGGAGCAGCAAGTGCAGCAGTTACTGATATTCAAGGTACTATCAGGCCTAGCCAAAGTCCACTGACAGATATACTTTGATGGCACAACCCAAAGAGAACCTATTAGCTGCCCAAGCTAGGATGATTTAATATGCTGATAAAAAGAGAACAGAAAGAGTACTGGTCCCTGGTGACATGGCGTACTTGATCACGATAAGCAGGAAAAGAAGAGAACGAGTGTGTCTACTCTATGATAAGTGATGACAGGACAGGTCCTCGGCGAAAGAGCGACGGCCGTGCTCCGGAATCCATAAGGATGTTGTTGATGATGAGAGCCTCCTCGTGAGGGAGGTGCGGCGGCACATCGACGACCACCGTCGACGTCTCGACGCTATCCCGGTCTCGGATCATCGCTCGCGCCTCGTCAGCACCGGAAACAAGCACCGCCTGGACGCTCTCCTCGGAATCAACCTTGCCCTCGGCGGCATCATCACTCGGCGTAGTCAGAGCGACAATGGCAGCAGCACGCGCAGCGGCAGCGGCATCGCGCATCTCAAGCATCCTCATCATGGCCAGGACGTGAATAGTGATGACGTACACCGTGCGGTCGAGGGCCAGACGAAGGGCGATGAGCGCGGGGGTCGGAGATACCCTGTCTGCAGCAGGTCGAGCCGGGATCCTCGCGAGCGCGTGGCGGATCAGTAAGTGCACGCCGTCATCAGCGGCTGCGGCTGGCGTCGGAGCACGCGGGCGGAGCCTGGCGGGCGCACGCGGGGGCGGGGGTGGGATGCCCGCGTGGGCCTCCTCGGTGCCCGAAGGAAGAAGACGGAGGCTGAGGGGCCTGAGAAGAGCGACAAAATCAACAAGGGCGGCATCCTTCTCGCGGGGAATCGCGGACAGGAGCCGGCGCAGGGCGAGGTAGAACAGCACGCCGAGGATGGTGGACTTGACGCGGGCGCTCGGGGTCGGCAGAAGAAGCCGGCGAGACTGGCGCTCGGGGAGGCGGAGGAGGAGCCGGAGAGCGAACGGCTCTGTCGGCGAGGGAGCGACGCGGCGTGCCCAGTGAACGAGCGCGCCGAACACGATCCTCTCGAACTGCTCGCGGGCGTCGACTGTATCGGGAGGCGCCGGCGCGTGGAGTGGAGCGGGAGGCGCGCCCGCGCGGATCCGGGCGAGCGCGAGGCGGAGCAGAGCCTGTCGCGCCTCCGCGTCGGCCGCCATGGGGAGGAGGGGCGGAGCGAGCGGCACGTCGCCGGCAGCGAACGGAGGCGCCGGGCCGCGAGGGAGGCGGAGGATCCCGGCGGAGAGGAGGGCGGCGAGGATGCTGCTGGCGTCCACCTCGGCGGGCTGCGGGGCTGGTGGCGGGAGCAGCACTCGAGCTGCCTCGCGCGCGAGGAAGCAGAGGAGGTCGAGGGGGGCGTCCGGTGGGAGGCCGCGGCGACGGCGGTGGAGAAGCCAGAGGAGGCGGCGGAGAAGGCGAGCGACGAGCTCCATGGCCGACGGCGGCGAGCTGTTGGTAGGGTACTGGTGGTGGCGGTTACGGTGGTGGGCGGGGAATTTGGATTTCGGGGAAATTGCGTGGTGTAATTACTGTAGATCGAAAAAAAGGATATTTAGAGGCGGTTGCTCTGTTTTCTCGCCTTTTTTTTAAATCTGTTTTCTCGCCTTCAATCAAATCAAAACCCAAATCTAAAAATAATAATAAAACTCAAATCAAACCTTCCAACTGACAAGCGTAGGAAAAAAATAGTGAGATTAGTAGGAAATCAGTGCATTTTCATGCATACACATACATGAGTATAAATAAAGAAAAAGGGAAACAAAAAATGTTGGGCAAACTAAACGGTTTCTCGTTCAGTTCATGTTGTTGAAGGTTCATTTCCACATATCGCTTGGGGTATGTTTTCACAAAAGAAAATTTGAGTCCTAGAGTTGTCAACCCCGTGGTTAGTGAAGGAACCGTTATAATGTTATCAAGGTTACCTCCTAGCGGAAACACCCCCGTGTTTAAAGTTGTTGCCCCGTGAATTTTACAGATGAAATTCATGTGGTTATTAGATTTGCAATGCTCACAAAATGTTGAGAATTCAAATATACATGTAGCAAAGTAATCCAATACCGTTGTCTTCATATTCCCCAAGGTTACCTAGATCTCATTTCGATGTGTTTTGTTAAAAAAAGGGCCCTGAAGTTCTCGCTCCATGCTTTTTTTCTTTTGCGAAAGGGCCCAAGGTCATATATTAAGTATCACCTGTCTTTACAAACACACACACATACATATGAAAGATAAACTTACATTCAATGTTTTTTTGGGGTGCCAAAGTCTTCTTCCTACCGCATCCACCGGCGGCGTGCCGTGACCATAGCTCGATGCTGCCTCTGGGCCTCCACCTCAGTGGGGTGATTTTTAAACCCAGAAGCTTGTAGAAGCAGCTGGGAAGTCAATGCAGATTAAGAGATGTTGGCAACCACGATCTGCAAAGCAAATCGCCACCCCGAAGAAGAAAGAGTCGATAAGGGCCTATAGGCAAGCTGACCACGAAAACAAATCATAAATTAGATTAATGACTAGGAGATAAAACCGTTGTAAAGTTTTGAGAATAAAATTTATAATGATGATGTCATTGCATTTATGTCCTCCCATGCATGCACATCTCCTGCCAAGACGCTGCGTTGGGCTCGTGTTCGCAATAGTGGTCATTACACATCTAGAATCAGGTATGCCTGCTGAAGCATCTAGGTTACCAACTGAAGGGGCTTCTATTTCTTGAGTTTGCATTGGTTTTTTCCTTTGAAAAGAAAAGGGTGATGCAGTAAAGTAGAGTAAGTATTTCTCTCAGTTTTGAGAAACAAGGTACCAATCCAGTAGGAGACAACGAACATGTCACCGAATACCTGCAAAAACAATCAATTGCACCCAACGCAATAAAGGGGTTGTCAAGCCCTTCACGGTTACTTGCAAAAGTGAGATCTGATAGAGATAGATAAACGGTAAAATAAATATTTTTGGTATTTTTGGTTTATAGATCAGAAAGTAAAAGATTGCAAAGGAAATAAATAGGAAACTAATATTGTAGACCGGAAACTTATATGATGGAAAATAGACTCGAGGCCATATGTTTCACTAGAGGCTTCTCTCAAGATAGAAAATACTACGGTGGGTGAACAAATTATTGTCGGGCAATTGATAGAAAAGCGCAAAGTTATGACGGTATCTAAGGCAATGATCATGAATATAGGCATCACGTCCGTGTCAAGTAGACCGACTCCTGCCTGCATCTACTACTATTACTCCACACATCGACCGACTCCTGCCTGCATCTAGAGTATTAAGTTCATGAAGAACAGAATAACGCATTAAGTAATATGGCATGATGTAGCGGGATAAACTCAAGCAATATGATGAAAACCCCATCTTTTTATCCTTGATGCCAACAATACAATATGTGCCTTGCCGCCCCTGCTATCACTGGGAAAGGACACCGCAAGATTGAACTCAAAGCTAAGCACTTCTCCCATTGCAAGAAAAACTATTCTAGTTGGCCAAACCAAATCGGTAGTTCAAAGAGACTTGCAAAGATATCAAATCATGCATATAAGAATTCAGAAGAGATTCAAATAATATTCATAGATAAGTTGATCATAAATCCACAATTCATCGGATCTCAGCAAACACATCGCAAAAAAGTATTACATCGAATAGATCTCCAAGAACATCGAGGAGAACATGGTATTGAGAATCAAAGAGAGAGAAGAAGCCATCTAGCTACTAGCTATGGACCCGTAGGTTTATGGTAAACTACTCACGCTTCATCAGAAGGGCAACGGTGTTGATGTACAAGCCATCCATGATCGAATCCCCCTCCGGTAGGACGCCGGAAAAGGCCCCTAGATGGGATATCACAGGTACAGAAGGTTGCGACGGTGAAAAAGTGTTTTCGTGGTTCTCTTGATTGGTTTTAGAATATTTGAGGTTATATAGGCAGAAGAAATAGGTAGGTGGAGTCACGAGGGGCCCACAAGGGTGGGGGGAGCGCCCTACCCCCTGGGCGCGCCCTCCGTCCTTGTGGCCGCCTCGTGGCTTCCCTGACTTGCACTCCAAGTCCTCTAGATGTCTTTTGGTCCAAGAAAAATCATTGCGAAAGTTTCGCTCCGTTTGGTATTACTTTTCTGCGAAACTCTAAAACAAGGAAAAAACAGAAACTGACACTAGGCACTAGGTTAATAGGTTAGCCCCTCAAAAAAATATAAAATAGCATATTAATGCATATAAAACATCCAAAACAGATAATACAATAGCATGGAACAATAAAAAAATATAGATACATTGGAGACATATCAGGGGCCGATTATTTTCGGTTGCAGATTGTCTAGAGTCTGATTATGGGAAACTGCCCATATAATCAACCATCTGGTTCATTTAAGATATTATAGTATGAGTTGTATGAAAAAAGAGTCTGTAATGCCCTTAGATTTAAACGGTGTGCTGAATTGCTAACACTTGGTTGTTTCGAACAATTTATCATCGAATATCACCAAAATGATTTACAAATACCATAAAGTGTTGAATATTAAAATTTAAAATGTTGTAAAGTTTTCTTACCGAGCATCCCTTGTCTCTCTGCTCTGGGTTCCATGCTCATGTAACTTATTATCAAAATTGCAGCTGTGGAGACACATGCAGGCATTGACGACCATGTTTTGGGTCTCCGATTTATACCTTGGTATGCTTAGGAGAACTCACCATTTCATCTTGGGAACAACAAATGATCTTTCAATGAAGAATCAAGTGGTTGAATGTCGCGTGTTTCCCCCTCGGAGGTGTTCTGGGAAGCATCATGGCCATCATCTCATGACCCTCCTGTCTTGTTGGATCCACAATCTCTTTTGCACTTTGATTTTGCACTCTTTTTCCCTTGCATCAAATACTTTCACAATACGCATAGATACGATGCCTCATTTTTAGCACTCTTAGTTGCCATCTTTTCATTCATCTTAGAATTTGGCGAATAAGGACTACACAAGTCATGAGATGTTTAACCGGAATCATATTCCAAATGGACTTGAGAGGGACCAACTTGATATGCGGGGTTTGGCACCCTCACGTGCTCATTTGTGATGCAACAAGCATCAAACACCTCTCTCATTTGATGCTCCTCTACTCGTGGAGCAAACCAAAACTTGGCAGCTTGCAGACATGCTTGCAATCAAATAGCACAAATACACGTTAAATTCAACGATGCCTGCAGCATTACACTATATGTAAAAATTACATGACAACAATGATACCTTTAAATTAAATGCTCACCAATCATCGATAGCATCAATGGTCTTTCTAAAATGATCTCTTCCTATGCTAGATGTGCTTTGAAGCAATGTTTTACATATGCTATAATCAATTCTACATGCATCACTTGTTTTTTAATTGATGACATGAATAATTTCTCATTGTGCACTCATTGAACTTTCTAATCAAATTATCATACCCTCCTTCGGATAAGCAGGAACCAGGATGGTTATTTTCTCGCACTTCATCTATACACACATCCATAAAAATGGTGTGAGCCTCACTATCCCGGTTTGCTTTGATTCCCTTGACTTTTTTCATCTACAACATCCATGTCAAAATGTTGATCTGTACAAGAATGGATTGCTAAAATGAGCTCATAATAGCCAATATGTAAGTCCATCTAGTGTCCCCTTTGTAGATTTTGGATGATTTATGAAAGAAGTGGTTAAGGGACTAATGTGTTTGTGAGTATACATAGGTGAAAGTCCATGAGCGTCTGGTTTAACCACTGTTAGTGACCCCTAAAAATGATGTGAAGACATTGAAGATTTTGGTGCGCCCGTCAAAGACTTAGCAGAAGATTTGTACCGTGAAGACTTAGCTCTTTAATAGTTCTTTTTGTTCTTATTTGAGTCAACAGGGCAAAACATATTGCTAGGGGGGGAGATAGCGTGTCTCCAGTTGTGCTAACCTATTTCTTTGAAGTTGAAGATTTGGAAATTTACTTTCATGCAGAGTCTTCAGGCTTGCATGTTGAAGGTGATTCTTCAGAACACGTAAGTTTGAATTCTTCTCTGAGGCATTCTACATGTAGAAGGTTATTCTACATTAACGAATTTGAAAGTTCAAAATTCCAGTTGTTATGATAGCTGACAACAACATATTGGTGGACGCATCTTTTCCAATAGCATGTCGGCTGCTCTGCGTTATTCAAGAGAAGTATTGTATGAGAAACCCTTCCTCCTGACGAAATTGAGTGAATCCTAGGTGAGGAAAACCTAGAGCCTAATAGCAAAGTGATTGAGTGCCACATGTTCAACAAACTCAACAGACATATCCTTATCTAACCATTGAATTATATTCGAAACGACACGCCCCTTCGGCTTCTTAGTATATAAGTACATGTGCTTCTCCTCCTTTCAATTCTTGGTGAGGGTCTTATCCTTCTGCCGAACTCTCCCTCTCAAACTATAGCGACACGCTGGATTCATCTTGCCAGAGAAGGACGCGCTTAGATGCCGCTATTTCTTTGATGTCGCCTTCAACACGTCGAACAGGACAGATCCTCCGCCGCCATCGTCATAGAAGTTTTTTGTCACCTATTTAGGGCAGAAAGAACAAATCTGCGACTTCTGGTTTTCATCGGTAGACATAGAAATTTGCAAAATACATACAGATCTAAATGTGGCAGACCCATTGACTAAACCTCTCTCACAAGCAAAACATGATCATGTTGGGGATCATAGCAGAAATTCAAAATTTTCTACTGTTGGAAATATGCCCTAGAGGCAATAATAAATTGATTATTATTATATTTCCTTGTTCATGATAATCGTTTATTATCCATGCTAGAATTGTATTGATAGGAAACTCAGATACATGTGTGGATACATAGACAACACCATGTCCCTAGTAAGCCTCTAGTTGACTAGCTCGTTGATCAATAGATGGTTACGGTTTCCTAACCATGGACATTGGATGTCGTTGATAACGGGATCACATCATTAGGAGAATGATGTGATGGACAAGACCCAATCCTAAGCATAGCACAAAGATCGTGTAGTTCGTTCGCTAAAGCTTTTCTAATGTCAAGTATCATTTCCTTAGACCATGAGATTGTGCAACTCTCGGATACCGTAGGAGTGCTTTGGGTGTGCCAAATGTCACAACGTAACTGGGTGGCTATAAAGGTACACTACGGGTATCTCCGAAAGTGTCTGTTGGGTTGGCACGAATCGAGACTGGGATTTGTCACTCCGTGTGATGAAGAGGTATCTCTGGGCCCACTCGGTAGGACATCATCATAATGTGCACAATGTGATCAAGGTGTTGACCACAGGATGATGTGTTACAGAACGAGTAAAGAGACTTGCCGGTAACGAGATTGAACAAGGTATCGGGATACCGACGATCGAATCTCGGGCAAGTATCGTACCGATAGACAAAGGGAATTGTATACGGGATTGATTAAGTCCTCGACATCATGGTTCATCCGATGAGATCATCGTGGAACATGTGGGAGCCAACATGGGTATCCAGATCCCGCTGTTGGTTATTGACCGGAGAACGTCTCGGTCATGTCTGCATGTCTCCCGAACCCGTAGGGTCTACACACTTAAGGTTCGATGACGCTAGGGTTATAAAGGAAGTTTGTATGTGGTTACCGAATGTTGTTTGGAGTCCCGGATGAGATCCCGGACGTCACGAGGAGTTCCGGAATGGTCCGGAGGTAAAGATTTATATATAGGAAGTCCTATTTCGGCCATCGGGACAAGTTTCGGGGTCATCGGTATTGTACCGGGACCACCGGAAGGGTCCCGGGGGCCCACCGGGTGGGGCCACCTATCCCGGAGGGTCCCATGGGCTGAAGTGGGAAGGGATCCAGCCCAAAGTGGGCTGGGGCGCCACTTTCCCCTAGGGCCCATGCGCCTAGT
The DNA here is from genome assembly GCF_056163025.1 of Triticum urartu. Lineage (NCBI taxonomy): Eukaryota > Viridiplantae > Streptophyta > Magnoliopsida > Poales > Poaceae > Triticum > Triticum urartu. Next base: position 611,477,013 of record NC_141876.1, read on the forward strand.
GTGGGGGAAACCCTAAAGGAAGAGTCCCAGAAGGGGAAGGCACCTCCTAGGTGCCTTGGGGAGGAGGGATTCCTCCCTTGGCCGCCGCCCCCCTAGGAGATTGGATCTCCTAGGGCCGCCCCCCCCCCTTGGCCCCCCTATATATAGTGGGGGAGATGGAGGACTTCTTACCCTTTGCCTTTGGTGCAGCCCTCCCCCTCTCCCAAGTCCTTCTCCTCTCCCGTGGTGCTTGGCGAAGCCCTGCAGGATTGCCACACTCCTCCACCACCACCACGCCGTTGTGCTGCTGCTGGATGGAGCCTTCCTCAACCTCTCCCTCTCTCCTTGCTGGATCAAGGCGTGGGAGACATCGTCGGGCTGTACGTGTGTTGAACGCGGAGGTGCCGTCCGTTCGGCACTTGGTCATCGGTGATTTGGATCACGACGAGTATGACTCCATCAACCCCGTTCACTTGAACGCTTCCGCTTAGCGATCTACAAGGGTACGTAGATGCACTCTCCTTCCCTTCGTTGCTAGTTTCTCCATAGATAGATCTTGGTGACACGTAGGAAAATTTTGAATTTCTGCTACGTTCCCCAACATCTACGCATCACCAAGATCAATCTATGGAGTAATCTAGCAACGAGGGGAAGGGGAGTGCATCTACACACCCTTGTAGATCGCTAAGCGGAAGCATTGCAAGAACGCGGATGAAGGAGTCGTACTCGCAGCGATTCAGATCGCGGTTGATTCTGATCTAAGCGCCGAACAACGGCGCCTCCGCGTTCAACACACGTGCAGCCCGGTGACGTCTCCCACGCCTTGATCCAGCAAGGGGAGAAGGAGAGGTTGGGGAAGACTCCGTTCCAGCAGCAGCACGACGGCGTGGTGGTGTGGAGGAGCGCGGAACTCCAGCAGGGCTTCGCCAAGCACTACAAGAGACGAGGAGGGAGAGAGGTAGGGCTGTGCCAAGCGGGAGATGATCTCGTGTGTGTTGCAGCCCCCAATACCTCAAGTATATATAGGGCAAGGGGAGGGGCTGCGCCCCCATCTAGGGTTCCCTCCCTAGGGTTGGCGGCAGCCCCAAAACCCATCTAGGGTGGCGGCCAAGGGGGGAGAGAGGGGGGCGCACCTAGGGTGGGCCTTAAGGCCCATCTGGACCTAGGGTTTGCCCCCTCCCACTCTCCCTTGCGCCTTGGGCCTTGGTGGGGGGCGCACCAGCCCACCTGGGGCTGGTCCCCTCCCACACTTGGCCCACGCAGCCTTCTAGGGCTGGTGGCCCCACCTGGTGGACCCCCGGTGGTCTCGGTACGTTACCGGTAGCACCCGAAACTTTTCCGTGACCAAAACGGGACTTCCCATATATAAATCTTTACCTCCGGACCATTCCGGAACTCCTCATGACGTCTGAGATCTCATCCGGGACTCCGAACAACATTCGGTAACCGCGTACATACTTTCCCTATAACCCTAGCGTCATCGAACCTTAAGTGTGTAGACCCAACGGGCTCGGGAGTCATGCAGACATGGCCGAGACAACTCTCCAGTCAATAACCAACAGTGGGATCTGGATACCCATGTTGGTTCCCACATGCTCCACGATGATCTCATCGGATGAACCACGATGTCAAGGATTCAATCAATCCCGTATACAATTCCCTTTGTCTATCGGTATGATACTTGCCCGAGATTCGATCGTCGGTATCCCGATACCTTGTTCAATCTCGTTACCGGCAAGTCTCTTTACTCGTTCCGTAACACATCATCCCGTGATCAACTCCTTGGTCACATTGTGTAGATTATGATGATGTCCTACCGAGTGGGCCCAGAGATACCTCTCCGTTACACGGAGTGACAAATCCCAGTCTCGATTCGTGCCAACCCAACAGACACTTTCGGAGATACCTGTAGTGCACCTTTATAGCCACCTAGTTACGTTGTGACGTTTGGCACACCCAAAGCACTCCTACGGCATTCGGGATTTGCACAATCTCATGGTCTAAGGAAATGATACTTGACATTAGAAAAGCTTTAGCATACGAACTACACGATCTTGTGCTAGGCTTAGGATTGGGTCTTGTCCATTACATCATTCTCCTAATGATGTGATCCCGTTATCAATGAAATCCAATGTCCATGGTCAGGAAACCGTAACCATCTATTGATCAACGAGCTAGTCAACTAGAGGCTTACTAGGGACATGGTGTTGTCTATGTATCCACACATGTATATGAGTTTCCTATCAATACAATTCTAGCATGGATAATAAACGATTATCATGGACAAGGAAATATAATAATAACTAATTTATTATTGCCTCTAGGGCATATTTCCAACAGTCTCCCACTTGCACTAGAGTCAATAATCTAGTTCACATCGCCATGTGATTAACACTCATAGGTTACATCGCCATGTGACCAACATCCAAAGAGTTTACTAGAGTCAATAATCTAGTTCACATCACTATGTGATTAGCACTCAATGAGTTCCGGGTTTGATCATGTTATGCTTGTGAGAGAGGCTGTAGTCAACGGGTCTGCAATAATCAGACCCTATGAATTTCGCAAAGCTTTATGTTATATCGTAGATGCTGCTACCACGTTCCACTTGGAGCTATTCCAAATTGTTGCTCCATTATACGCATCCGGTATCTCTACTCAGAGCTATCCGGATAGGTGTTAAGCTTGCATCGACGTAACTCTTTACGTTGAACTCTTTATCACCTCCATAACCGAGAAACATTTCCTTATTCCTCTAAGGATAATTTTGACCGCTATCTGGTGATCCACTCCTAGATCACCTTTGTACCCTCTTGTCAGACATGTGGCAAGGCACACATCAGGTGCGGTACTCAGCATGGCATACCGTATAGAGCCTATGACAAAAGCATAGGGGACGACCTTCGTCCTTCCTCTTTCTTCTGCTGTGGTCAATCTTTAAATCTTACTCAACTTCACACCTTACAACTCAGGTAAGAATCCCTTCTTTGACTGATCTATTTTGAACTCCTTCAAAATCATGTCAAGGTGTGCGTTCTTTGAAAGTATCATCAGGCGGCTTGATCTATCTCTATAGATCTTGATGCCCAATATGTAAGCAGCTTTATCCAGGTCTTCCTTTGAAAATCACTCTTCAAACAACCGTTTATGCTTTCCAGAAATTCTACATCATTTCGTATCAACAATATGTCATCCACATATACTTATCAGAAGTGTTTGTAATGCTCCCACTCACTTTCTTGTAAATACAAGTTTCTAGCAAACATTGTATAAACCTAAAAGCGTTGATCACTCTATCAAAGCATATATTCCGACTCCGAGATGCTCACTCTAGTCCATAGACGGATCGCTGGAGCTAGCATACCTTTTAGCATCCTTAGGATCGACAAAAAATTTGATTGTATCACATACAACTCTTTCTTACGAAAACTGGTAAGAAAACTTGTTTTGACATCCATCTGTCAGATTTCATAATCGAAAAATACAGCTAATGCTAACATGATTCCGACGGACTTAAGCATCGCTACGGGTGAGAAAATCTTATCGTAGTCAACTCCTTGAACTTGTGAAAAACTCTTTTCCACAAGTCGAGCTTCATAGACAGTGACATTACTGTCCGTGTTCGTCTTCTTCTTAAAGATCCATTTATTCTCAATGGCTTGTCGATCATCGGGCAAGTCCACCAAAGTCCATACTTTGTTTTGATACATGGATCCTATCTCGGATTTCATGGCTTCTAACCATTTGTCGGAATACGGGCCCACCATCGCTTCTCCATAGCTCGTAGGTTCATTGTTGTCTAACAACATGATATCTAAGACAGGATTACCATACCACTCAGGAGTAGTACATATCCTTGTCGACCTACGAGGTTCGACAGCAACTTGAGCTTCATGATCACTATCATTAACTTCCTATTCAACAGACGTAGGCGCCACAGAAAACATCTATCTGCGTTGCATCACTCTCTGGTTGAAGTAAAGGTTCGACAACCTCATCAAGTTCTATCTTCCTCCCACTCAATTCTTTCGAGAGAAACTCCTTCTCGAGAAAGGACCCATTCTTAGCGACAAACAATTTGCCCTCGGATCTGAGATAGAAGGTATACCCAACTGTCACCTTTGGGTCTCCCATGAAGATGTGTTTGTCCGCTTTTGGGTTCGAGCTTTTCCGGCTGAAGCCTTAAGCATCGTAGCCCCAAACATTAAGAAACGATAACTTTGGTTTCTTGCCAAACCAATGTTCACACGACGTCGTCTCAACAGACTTAGATGGTGTCCTATCTAAAGTGAATGCAGCTGTCTCTAATGCATAACCTCAAAATAAAACGGTAGATCGGTAAGAGACATCATAGATCGCACCATATCTCATAAGGTTCGATTACGACGTCCGGACACACCATAACCCTGTGGTGTTCCAGGTGGCTTCAACTGTGAAACAATTCCACAATGTCTTAAGTGATTGCCAAACTCATAACTCAAAAATTCTCATCGATTAGATCGTAGGAATTTGATCTTGATACACACATGGCACCATCGATTGTTGACGTTAAAGATGTTGAGCCCGTTAAGAAATCAAGTCATGGAAAAGTCGTGGAAAATAATATTGTGCATGCGGCTGAGTTTCATCGAGGAAAAGATGGTGTTTTACGTCAACTTTTTGGACCTAGAATTGCTCCTGTATTTGAAAGTGAAAGTGCGTTATATCGACTAGAGGGGGGGTGAATAGGCGATTTTTATGAAAGTCTTCAAAACGTGAAAGTTATGAAGACAAACAGTAGAGATATGCCTATCACTATGCAGCGGAAGTTAGATTACACTAGGCAAGCCATGGTCAAGTATTCAATAGAGTGAAAGCACAATGACAAATAGCTGCAGTGTAATAAGGATCAGGTAGGAAGAAGTTATGAAGCCAATCAAATCATACAGTTATGTTGTGAAGACAAAAGATAGAGCAAGCATGCAATGGCTTCACAATGAATAACAGTAAATTGAAGGGAAGTGAAGATGAAACCAGTGACACGTCGAAGACAATGATTTGTTGGACCAGTTCCAGTTGCTGTGACAACTGTACGTCTGGTTGGAGCGGCTAGGTATTTAAACCAAAGGACACACAGTCCCGGACACCCAGTCCTGAACACGCAGCTCAGGACACCCAGTCCTCACCGTTTTCTCCTTGAGCTAAGGTCACACAGACCTCTCCCAATCACTCTGGTAAGTCTTCAAGGTAGACTCCCAAACCTTCACAGACTTCGTTCACCGGCAATCCACAATGTCTCTTGGATGCTCAGAACGCGACGCCTAACCGTCTGGAGGATGCACAGTCCTCAAGTGTAATAAGTCTTCAGATCACTCAGACAAGAAGACTTAAGTGATGCCCAATTTACTCTGGCTCTGGGTGGTTAGGGCTTTTCTCCTCGCTAGGAATTTTGTCTCAAAGGCTTCGAGGTGGGTTGCTCTCAAACGACAAAAGCCGTGTACTGAAATCTGAGCAGCCAACCATTTAAGGTTGTAGGGGGTGGACTATTTATAGCCACTGGGCAACCCGACCTGATTTGTCCGAAATGACCCTGGGTCATTAAGGAACTGACACGTGTTCCAACGGTCAGATTTCGAACTCACACGGCAACTTTACTTGGGCTACAAGTAAAGCTGACTTGTCCGACTCTGGACAAGATTTGCTCTCATAGTCTTCGCTCGAAGACATAGGATTTGAATTAGGCATCACTTCAGTCATTCTGACTGGTTCTCTTGGACCCCACTTGACAGTACGGTGGTTCCTATGACTCAACACAAATGAAATAAAACTACGAAGGATCTAAGTCTTCGAGTTCCATAGGCTTCACGTGGTGTCTTCTCTTGTCATAGTCTTCAATGTGAATATCTTCATATACCACCATTGTCTTCAGTGTCTTCGTACATTTTTAGGGGTCATCTCTGGTAGTAAAACCTAATCAATGAGGGACTTCTACCTGTGTTATCCTGCAATTCTCACAAACACATTAGTCCCTCAGCTAGGTTTGTCGTCAATACTCCAAAACCAACTAGGGGTGGCACTAGATGCACTTACAATCTCCCCCTTTTTGGTGATTGATGACAAACTAGTTGAAGTTTTCAACGGGGAGTATAATTTGTGAAATTGTAAATGAATTGTCTTCATAAGCTGCAAGGGCTCCCCCTGAAGATGTGCATATAAGTGATTTGCTTCTTGAATGCAAATGCACATGGCAGGTTGTACTTATGGAGATCCACTTCAACTTATGATGACAATCCACTATGCATGTAAAAGTATATGAAGATAATGACATTCATAATGGAAAATGGACGTCTGCAGAATGATCTAAGTGCGGAATTTATCTTCACAAAACAGAATGGCAAACAAGTAGCAGACGACCATCGAGTTTAAGTGTTACAACTCAAAGAAGCAAATGCAGCAAAAACGGGAGTTGTAAGCACGAAGCAAAATGTAGCAAAGTATAAAGGCACCCGCCCATAGTGACCCGCTTGAAGACTATAAACATCATATGCTTCTCCCCCTTTTGTCAGTGATGACCAAAAAGGTTTGAAGACATAGAGTTTTCTACGCGTTCCCAGGCGCAGCAGGGTCGGTGGAGGTGTTTGGCGGTGCAGACGAGCTTGGTGCAGATTCGACGCGCGCTGAAGGAGGTGGAGGTGATGTAGCGTCGTCTTCTTCTTCGATAATCCGTGCAGTCACCGTGGTAGCAGAGGAAGAGAACTCCGAATCTTCAAGTGATGGAGTTCTGTGCAGCATAGCCCTTCGAGGAGGCGTGGAGTCAAATTTGAAGCGCTCTGTGAAGCCATCCTCTTGAAGTTCAGCTTCAGGACACATCATCGTGAGTCCTTTCCAAGTGCGGCGACAGGTTTTGTGTGCAACAAATGCATTCTTGGTTGCAAGATTTCGGATACGATTGATGTCCTCCATGATGCTTTTCATCTGCCTCTTGAGCCAGTCGTGATGCCTATCCTGCTTTTGGTGAAGAGCCACAAGAAGTTCTCGGTCATTGAGGGCACGAGCGCGCTTCTTGGATCGCTGAGCAGCTGCGCTGTCAGTGGCTTCAGTAGATGCAGTGCACGTGTGGTGCCAGCCAACAGATACACTCTGGAGATGGCTTCAACACCTTCAACATTCTGAGTGAAGCTCTGGTGTTCTGCATTCTGAAGACACAGAGGTTGCTTGGCAGGCTCAGGATATATAGCTTCAGCAGAGGTATCCACATCTGGCAAGAAGATCCGATGGTTGCGGGCTGAGGGATGATATGAAATCGCAGAGTGAAGCTTGATCAGCCTCATAACCCAAGGAGCATAAAACTTCAAGCCAAATAAATCTGAGCCGGATGCAGCAAGTTGACGTATGAAGAAGTCCTGCACATTGAAGCATTTGCCATGAAGGATATTGAATATTAGAGTCTTCATTGCACCTTCAACCTTGGCATGTGAAGAGTGTCCCTTGATGGGCCAGAGAGTCCGCCTGATGATGTGATATATGGTTCTGGGCAGGTACTCCAGGTCTTCAACGAAGAACTCAGTTGGATAGGGTGCATCATGGGGCAATGGCTTCATCATTTAGAGCATCTGACTCATATTTGGTTCAGGCCTCTGGAATATGCTCTCAATTGCTTCAGCATGTAGTTGACAGCCTTCCTCAAAGAATTCGCCAGGAGTGGGCAGGCCGGTAAGCTCAATGATATCAAATGCATTGGCTTCATGATGGACATTGCCGGTCATCCACTCCAGGACCCAAGTCTTCGGATCTCTGTTGTAGCCTTTGATATGGAGGGTGGCATAGAATTGAAGCAGAAGCTCTTCATTCCAGTGCTCTTCATCTGTGATAAATGGCAGCAGACCCACTTGCTTAAAGCAATCCAGTGCTTCTTCCAGGCCGGGCAGACCAGCAACAGCTTCAACCTCAAGGCGCTTGTGCGGGAAAATGCGACCTTGGTTGTATAGGATGCATGAATAATAGCTGCGCTGTGGATAGCTCCAGAACCTATCTGATACAATCCATTCCCTTGAATAAGGGTTCTTGGAGCTATTAAAGAACGTGTTATCTGCCCTGAAGCTATTGACGTTAAAGGAGCCAGGAGCTGATGCAGGACCTGGGAACCTTGGCAGTCGTGGGATCGGCTTCTGGACCTGAGGCCTGTGCGCAATATGATAGTTGAATTGGGGACCGGCAGCAGACTCAGGCACAGAAGTGTCAGGAGCAGTAGCTTCAGTGTCTTCTGAAGCTGTTGTTGGGGAGGGCTCCACATTGGCTTCAATGTTGGTGGTGGCAGCCTCAATATTTTCCGCCTCCACTTGACTAGCTGGAGGGTCAGACTCAGGCACGTTCTCCTGGAGAACGGCTTCTTGTTGGAGCGGGGGAGTTGGAGCTTGCGGTACTTCTTCATTCTCTTCGGCTGATGCAGCCGGAATGTCTTCAGTCGAATCTTGAGGCTGGGGTCCTTTGCGAAGCCTGCGGAATGCAGACGACCCTAGATAGTAGCTCCCGCTTAATTAGTTTGTTAGGATCTTTATTTTCTTTCGTAGTCAAGTCACGCACGACTTGTTCGGCAACATCTTGTTGGAAATATGCCCTAGAGGCAATAATAAATTGATTATTATTATATTTCCTTGTTCATGATAATCGTTTATTATCCATGCTAGAATTGTATTGATTGGAAACTCAGATACATGTGTGGATACATAGACAACACCATGTCCCTAGTAAGCCTCTAGTTAACTAGCTCGTTGATCAATAGATGGTTACGGTTTCCTGACCATGTACATTGGATGTCGTTGATAACGGGATCACATCATTAGGAGAATGATGTGATGGACAAGGCCCAATCCTAAGCATAGCACTAGATCGTGTAGTTCGTATGCTAAAGCTTTTCTAATGTCAAGTATCATTTCCTTAGACCATGAGATTGTGCAACTCCCGGATACCATTGGAATTCTTTGGGTGTGCCAAACATCACAACGTAATTGGGTGACTATAAAGGTGCACTACGGGTATCTCCGAAAGTGTCTGTTGGGTTGGCACGAATCGAGACTGGGATTTGTCACTCCGTGTGACGGAGAGGTATCTCTGGGCCCACTCGGTAGGACATCATCATGATGTGCACAATGTGATCAAGGAGTTGATCACAAGATGATGTGTTACGGAACGAGTAAAGAGACTTGCCGGTAACGAGATTGAACAAGGTATCGGGATACCGACGATCGAATCTCGGGCAAGTATCGTACCGATAGACAAAGGGTATTGTATACGGGATTGATCGAATCCTCGACATCGTGGTTCATCCGATGAGATCATCGTGGAACATGTGGGAACCAACATGGGTATCCAGATCCCGATGTTGGTTATTAACCGGAGAACGTCTCGGTCATGTCTGCATGCTTCCCGAACCCGTAGGGTCTACACACTTAAGGTTCGGTGACGCTAGGGTTATAGAGATATTAGTATGCGGTAACCCGAATGTTGTTCGGAGTCCTGGATGAGATCTCGGACGTCACGAGGAGTTCCGGAATGGTCCGGAGGTAAAGAATTATATATAGGAAGTGCTATTTCGGCCATCGGGACAAGTTTCGGCGTCACCGGTATTGTACCGGGACCACCGGAAGGGTCCCGGGGGTCCACCGGGTGGGGCCACCTGCCCCGGGGGGGCACATGGGCTGTAGGGGTGTGCGCCTTGGCCTATATGGGCCAAGGGCACCAGCCCCAAGAGGCCCATGCGCCAAGAGATAAGGAAAGGAAGAGTCCTAAAAGGGGAAGGCACCTCCGAGGTGCCTTGGGGAGGAGGGACTCCTCCCTAGCCGCACCCTTCCTTGGAGGAAGGGCCAAGGCTACGCCCCCCCCTCTCCCTTGGCCCTATATATAGTGGGGGGAAGGGAGGGCAGCCCCATCTAAGCCCTGGCGCCTCCCTCTCCCTCCCGTGACACATCTCCCTCCTCCTGCAGCGCTTGGCGAAGCCCTGTTGGAATCCCGCTACTTCCACCACCACGCCGTCGTGCTGCTGGATCTCCATCAACCTCTCCTTCCCCCTTGCTGGATCAAGAAGGAGGAGACGTCGCTGCTCCGTACGTGTGTTGAACGCGGAGGTGCCGTCCGTTCGGCGCTAGGATCATCGGTGATTTGGATCATGACGAGTACGACTCCATCAACCCCGTTCTCTTGAACGCTTCCGCGCGCGATCTACAAGGGTATGTAGATCCACTCCTCCCTCGTTGCTAGATGACTCCATAGATTGATCTTGGTGACACGTAGGAAAATTTTGAATTTCTGCTACGTTCCCCAACAGTGGCATCATGAGCTAGGTCTATTGCGTAGATTCTATGCACGAGTAGAACACAAAGTAGTTGTGGGCGTTGATTTTGTTCAATATGCTTACCGTTACTAGTCCAATCTTGATTCGACGGCATCGTGGGATGAAGCGGCCCGGACCAACCTTACACGTACGCTTACGTGAGACCGGTTCCACCGACTAACATGCACTAGTTGCATAAGGTGGCTGGCGGGTGTCTGTCTCTCCCACTTTAGTCGGATCGGATTCGATGAAAAGGGTCCTTATGAAGGGTAAATAGCAATTGGCATATCACGTTGTGGTTTTGCGTAGGTAAGAAACGTTCTTGCTAGAAACCCATAGCAGCCACGTAAAACAAGCAAACAACAATTAGAGGACGTCTAACTTGTTTTTGCAGGGTATGCTATGTGATGTGATATGGCCAAAGGATGTGATGAATGATATATGTGATGTATGAGATGATCATGTTCTTGTAATAGGAATCACGACTTGCATGTCGATGAGTTTGACAACTGGCAGGAGCCATAGGAGTTGTCTTAATTTATTTATGACCTGCATGTCAACATAAACGTCATGTAATTAGTTTACTTTATTGCTAACCGTTAGCTGTAGTAGTAGAAGTAATAGTTGGCGAGACGACTTCATGAAGACACGATGATGGAGATCATGGTGTCATGCCGGTGACGATGATGATCATGGAGCCCCGAAGATGGAGATCAAAAGGAGCAATATGATATTGGCCATATCATGTCACTATTTGATTGCATGTGATGTTTATCATGTTTATACATCTTATTTGCTTAGAACGACGGTAGTAAATAAGATGATCCCTCATTAAAATTTCAAGAAAGTGTTCCCCCTAACTGTGCACCATTGCGAAAGTTCGTCGTTTCGAAGCACCACGTGATGATCGGGTGTGATAGATTCTTACGTTCGAATACAACGGGTGTTGACGAGCCTAGCATGTACAGACATGGCCTCGGAACACATGCAAAACACTTAGGTTGACTTGACGAGCCTAGCATGTACAGACATGGCCTCGGAACACAAGAGACCGAAAGGTCGAGCATGAGTCGTATGGTAGATACGATCAACATGAAGATGTTCACCGATGTTGACTAGTCCGTCTCACGTGATGATCGGACACGGCCTAGTTGACTCGGATCATGTAATCACTTAGATGACTAGAGGGATGTCTATCTGAGTGAGAGTTCATAAGATGAACTTAATTATCCTGAACATAGTCAAAAGGTCTTCGCAAATTATGTCGTAGCTCGCGCTTCAGTTCTACTGTTTAGATATGTTCCTAGAGAAAATTTTAGTTGAAAGTTGATAGTAGCAATTATGCGGACTAGGTCCGTAAACTGAGGATTGTCCTCATTGCTTCTTAGAAGGCTTATGTACTTAATGCACCGCTCAGTGTGCTGAACCTCGAACGTTGTCTGTGGATGTTGCGAACATCTGACATACACATTTTGATAACTACGTGATAGTTCAGTTAAACGGTTTAGAGTTGAGGCACCGAAGACGCTTTGAAACGTCGCGAAACATATGAGATGTTTCGAGGACTGAAATTGGGATTTCAGGCTCGTGCCCACGTCAAGAGGTATAAGACCTCCGACGATTTTCTTAGCCTGCAAACTAAGGGAGAAAAGCTCAATTGTTGAGCTTGTGCTCAGATTGTCTGAGTACAACAATCATTTGAATCGAGTGGGAGTTGATCTTCCAGATGAGATAGTGATATTTCTCCGAAGTCATTACCACCAAGCTGCTAGAGCTTCGTGATGAACTATAATATATCAGGGACATATATGATGATCCTTGAGATATTCGCGATGTTTGACACCACAAAAGTAGAAATCAAGAAGGAGCATCAATTGCTGATGGTTGGTGAAACCACTAGTTTCAAGAAGGGCAAGGGCAAGAAGGGATACTTCATGAAACGACAATTCAGTTGCTGCTCTAGTGAAGAAACCCAAGGTTGAACCCAAACCCGAGACTAAGTGCTTCTATAATAAGGGGAACAGCCACTGGAGCAGAATTACCCTAGATACTTGGTAGATGAGAAGGCTGGCAAGGTCGACAGAAGTATATTGGATATGCATTATAATGTGTACTTTACTAGTACTCCTAGTAGCACCAGGGTATTAGATACCGGTTCGGTTGTTAAGTGTTAGTAACTCGAAATAAAAGCTACGGAATAAACGGAGACTAGCTAAAGGTGAGCTGACGATATGTGTTGGAAGTGTTTCCAATGTTGATATGATCAAGCATCGCACGCTCCCTCTACCATCGAGATTGGTGTTAAACCTAAATAATTGTTATTTGGTGTTTGCGTTGAGCATAGACATGATTGGATTATGTCTATCGCAATACGGTTATTCATTTAAGGAGAATAATAGTTACTCTGTTTGTTTGAATAATACCTTCAATGGTCTTGCACCTAAAATAAATGATTTATTGAAATCTCGATCGTAGTGATACACATATTCATGCCAAAAGATAAGTAATGATAGTACCACCTACTTGTGGCACTACCACGTAAGTCATATCGGTACAAAACGCATGAAGAAGCTCCATGTTGATGGATCTTTGGACTCACTCATTTTTGAAAAGTTTGAGACATGCGAACCATGTCTATTGGTGTATATGCATGAAGAAACTCCATGCAAATGGATCGTTTGGACTCACTTGGTTTTGAATCACTTGAGACATGCAAATCATACCACATGGGCAAGATGACTGAAAGCCTCGTTTTCAGTAAAATGGAACTAGAAAGCAACTTGTTGGAAGTAATACATTTTGATGTGTGCAGTCCAATGAGTGCTGAGGCATGTAGTGGATATCGTTATGTTCTTACTTCACAGATGATTTGAGTAGATGTTGAGTATATTTACTTGATGAATCACGAGTCTGAATTATTGAAAGGTTCAAGTAATTTCAGGGTGAAGTTGAAAGATCGTCGTGACAAGAGGATAAAAGATCTATGATATGATCATAGAGATGAATATCTGAATTACGAGTTTGGCACAGATTTAAGACATTGTGGAAATTGTTTCACAACTGATACAGCCTGGAACACCATAGTGTGATGGTGTGTCCGAACATTATAACTGCACCCTATTGGATATGATGCATACCATGATGTCTCTTATCGAATTACCACGATAGTTTATGGGTTAGGCATTAGAGACAACCGCATTCACTTTAAATAGGGCACCACGTAATTCCGATGAGATGACACCGTATGAACTATGGTTTAGAGAAACCTAAGCTGTCATTTCTTAAAATTTTGGGGCTGCGATGCTTATGTGAAAAAGTTTCAGGCTGATAAGCTCGAACCCAAAGCGGATAAATGCATCTTCATAGGACACCCAAAACAGTTGGGTATACCTCCTGTCTCAGATTCGAAAGCAATAAGGGATTGTTTCTAGAATCGGGTCCTTTCCCGAGGAAAGGTTTCTCTCGAAAGAATTGAGTGGGAGGATGGTGGAGACTTGATGAGGTTATTGAACCTTCACTTCAACTGGTGTGTAGCAGGGCACAGGAAGTTGTTCCTGTGGCACCTACACCAATTGAAGTGGAAACTTATGATATTGATCATGAGACTTCGGATCAAGTCACTCCCAAATCTCGTAGGATGACAAGGATGCGTACTACTTCAGAGTGGTATGTAATCTTGTCTTGGAAGTCATGTTGCTAGACAACAATGAGCCTACGAGCTATGGAGAAGCGATGGTGGGCCCGGATTCCGATAAATGGCTCGAGGCCATAAAATCCGAGAGAGGATCCATGTATGAAAACAAAGTGTAGACTTTGGCAGGACGGCTCGATGGTCGTAAGGCTATTGAGTACAGATGGATTTTAAAAGGAAGACGGACAATGATGGTAAGTATCACCATTAAGAAAGCTCGACTTGTCGTTAAGATGTTTTCCGACAAGTTCAAGGAGTTGACTACGATGAGACTTTCTCACTCGTAGCGATGCTAAGAGTCTGTTGGAATTATATTAGCGATTACTGCATTATTTATGAAATCTTGCAGATAGGATGTCAAAACATTGTTTCCTCGACGATTTTCTTGAGGAAAAGTTGTATGTGATACAAACGGAAGGTTTTTTCAATCCTGAAAGATGCTAATAAGAATGCAAAGCTCCAGCAATCCTTCTAAGGACTGGAGTAAGCATCTCGGAGTTGGAATGTATGCTTTGATGAGATGATCAAAGATTTTGGGTGTATACAAAGTTTATGAGAAACTTGTATTTCCAAACAAGTGAGTGGGAGCACTATAGAATTTCTGATGGGTATATGTTGTTGACATATTGTTGATCAGAAATGACGTAGAATTTCTGGAAAGCATATAGGGTTATTTGGAAAGTGTTTTTCAATGGAAATCCTGGATTAAGCTACTTGAATATTGAGCATCAAGATCTATGAGGATAGATCAAAACGCTTAATGGTACTTTCAAATGAGCACATACCTTGACATGATCTTGAAGGTGTTCAAGATGGATCAGTCAAAGAAGGAGTTCTTGCCTGAGTTGTAAGGTATGAAGTTAAGACTTAAAGCTCGACCATGGCAGAATAGAGAGAAAGGATGAAGGTCGTCCCCTATGCTTAAGACGTAGGCTCTACAGTATGCTATGATGTGTACTGCACCTGAAGTGTGTCTTGCCATGAATCAGTCAAGGGGTACAAGAGTGATCCAAGAATGGATCACAGGACAGCAGTCAAAGTTATCCTTAGTAACTAGTGGACTAAGGAATTTTCTCGGTTATGGAGGTGATAAAGAGTTCGACGTAAAGAGTTACGTCGATGCAAGCTTAACACCTATCCGGATAGCTCTGAGTAGAGATACCGGATACGTATAATGGAGCAACAATTTGGAATAGCTCCAAGTAGAACAGTTATTTGGAATAGCTCCAAATAGAGCGTGGTAGCTGCATCTAGGAGATGACATAGAGATTTGTAAAGCACACACGGATCTGAAAGGTTCAGACCCGTTGACTATAACCTCTCTCACAAGCATAACATGATCAAACCCAGAACTCATCGAGTGTTAATCACATGGTAAATGTGAACTGGATTATTGACTCTAGTAAACTCTTTGGGTGTTAGTCACATGGGGATGTGACCTTGAGTGTTAATCACATATCGATGTGAACTAGATTATTGACTCTAGTGCAAGTGGGAGACTGTTGGAAATATGCCCTAGAGGCAATAATAAATTGATTATTATTATATTTCCTTGTTCATGATAATCGTTTATTATCCATGCTAGAATTGTATTGATAGGAAACTCAGATACATGTGTGGATACATAGACAACACCATGTCCCTAGTAAGCCTCTAGTTAACTAGCTCGTTGATCAATAGATGGTTACGGTTTCCTGACCATGGACATTGGATGTCGTTGATAACGAGATCACATCATTAGGAGAATGATGTGATGGACAAGACCCAATCCTAAGCATAGCACTAGATCGTGTAGTTCGTATGCTAAAGCTTTTCTAATGTCAAGTATCATTTCCTTAGACCATGAGATTGTGCAACTCCCGGATACCGTAGGAATGCTTTGGGTGTGCCAAACGTCACAACGTAACTGGGTGACTATAAAGGTGCACTACGGGTATCTCCGAAAGTGTCTGTTGGGTTGGCACGAATCGAGACTGGGATTTGTCACTCCGTGTGACGGAGAGGTATCTCTGGGCCCACTCGGTAGGACATCATCATGATGTGCACAATGTGATCAAGGAGTTGATCATGGGATGATGTGTTACGGAACGAGTAAATAGACTTGCCGGTAACGAGATTGAACAAGGTATCGGGATACCGACGATCGAATCTCGGGCAAGTATCGTACCGATAGACAAAGGGAATTGTATACGGGATTGATCGAATCCTCGACATCGTGGTTCATCCGATGAGATCATCGTGGAACATGTGGGAACCAACATGGGTATCCAGATCCCGATGTTGGTTATTAACCGGAGAACGTCTCGGTCATGTCTGCATGCTTCCCGAACCCGTAGGGTCTACACACTTAAGGTTCGGTGACGCTAGGGTTATAGAGATATTAGTATGCGGTAACCCGAATGTTGTTCGGAGTCCTGGATGAGATCTCGGACGTCACGAGGAGTTCCGGAATGGTCCGGAGGTAAAGAATTATATATAGGAAGTGCTATTTCGGCCATCGGGACAAGTTTCGGCGTCACCGGTATTGTACCGGGACCACCGGAAGGGTCCCGGGGGTCCACCGGGTGGGGCCACCTGCCCCGGGGGGGCACATGGGCTGTAGGGGTGTGCGCCTTGGCCTATATGGGCCAAGGGCACCAGCCCCAAGAGGCCCATGCGCCAAGAGATAAGGAAAGGAAGAGTCCTAAAAGGGGAAGGCACCTCCGAGGTGCCTTGGGGAGGAGGGACTCCTCCCTAGCCGCACCCTTCCTTGGAGGAAGGGCCAAGGCTACGCCCCCCCCCTCTCCCTTGGCCCTATATATAGTGGGGGGAAGGGGAAGGCACCTCCGAGGTGCCTTGGGGAGGAGGGACTCCTCCCTAGCCGCACCCTTCCTTGGAGGAAGGGCCAAGGCTACGCCCCCCCCCCTCTCCCTTGGCCCTATATATAGTGGGGGGAAGGGAGGGCAGCCCCATCTAAGCCCTGGCGCCTCCCTCTCCCTCCCGTGACACATCTCCCTCCTCCCGCAGCGCTTGGCAAAGCCCTATTGGAATCCCGCTACTTCCACCACCACACCGTCGTGCTGCTGGATCTCCATCAACCTCTCCTTCCCCCTTGCTGGATCAAGAAGGAGGAGACGTCGCTGCTCCGTACGTGTGTTGAACGCGGAGGTGCCGTCCGTTCGGCGCTAGGATCATCGGTGATTTGGATCACGACGAGTACGACTCCATCAACCCCGTTCTCTTGAACGCTTCCGCGCGCGATCTACAAGGGTATGTAGATCCACTCCTCCCTCGTTGCTAGATGACTCCATAGATTGATCTTGGTGACACGTAGGAAAATTTTGAATTTCTGCTACGTTCCCCAACACATCTAGCGTTAGATATTTTTCTTGCGGAAGGGTCACGGGAGTTGGCTATTTAAATCGTCAGGCTACGGCCGTTGTATGCAGATTAGTTTTTGAGTTTTCTTTTGAGTATGAGATATACAGAAAAACGTCCGAGTTATGGGCGGCCATATCTTGTGTATTATCTGTGATTTTCCTATCGTGGAAATTTACTAGTGACGGAGGGTTGATCATCACATCGACGCCTACGTGCTGATCCAAGGGGGTCATTATTTTTATTCGTGTATTTCCGTACGCGGGTGAAAATTATCTTGAAGGTTGCGAGGAGGAACAGGGGACGAACTATTGATCAAGCATCGCCGTGAAAGATCGGGCCATCTACACGCACAAATTAGCATCTCGCTAGTCTGTGCTTCATCAAGTGG